>NC_069684.1:58399069-59036569 GCF_023699985.2 Odocoileus virginianus | reverse complement strand
AAGAAAAATAACTAAGAGAAGAGAGGAAGATGAAGTGGGAAAGAAAGGGGTTTAGGGTATTTTACCATCATTTAATAACTGGCTTAAATTTGTTAATGAATCACCACGAGCTCATAAGCATCCCTCATGAACATCTGGCCTTTTCAGACATATTGAATATGTTGATACTTTTGACCTTATTCTTAAAATACAGGCTCACGCCTCACAAGAAGGTGATCAAACATGAAATCCTTAGGCAGGCAAATATTCTCAATTATGTAGCCTTCATTTGTTAGGGTGAATACACTTTCCCAATTATGAAAATAAATGTGGAAAAGACAGAGTGTTAATTTTTAATAAGTATGAGGTCATGACATGTTTTATTTTCATCTGAGAAAGGCTATGGGGTTCTTTAGATCTATAACTCCTACTCATTTTTTTAGTCTAATAGCTATGAATGAAAAATGATAAAGAAATTTGACTGGAAAAATATCAACTCATCATTTTAATATTTCATAATAAAGCAATTGGTTTTGTAATATCTATGTATATAGTTCAAATTGTTGCATAGAAAATGATTTTAAAGTGTTCCAGATAAAATGAAACTCAAAAAGTTGAAGAATTAAGTACAAATCCAGATAATTACATTATTATTCTCAGTTAATTCAAAATAAAAATATAATTTTAAAATCTCCTTATGTATATGGATAAATATTTCAGTACCTCACTCTATATTAAATTTGGTAGTTGGACTCTTTTGCTCTTTTTTTTTAATTTACACTTTATCAACCTTGTCTTAAAAAATGCTAAGGAAAGGGCATTCTGAAGGTTAAGTTGGCTTTCACCTGAAAACCTCCCCTGACACAGAAAAAAAAAAAAATTGAGAAAAACTCTGCAAGGAAAACAAACATTTTAAAAAAACTTTATCCTTAATAAAACTCTTACAATATATCAGAAATCAGTGTATAAATATTTTATTTAAATTTTCACAGCAACTCTTGTACAGTAGGCATTATTCTCCTTTTGTAATAGTTGAGAAATCTGAGGTTTCATAGAATAAACATGTTTCCCAGGCAGGTATGGGGGATAATAGCAGCTTTAGGATAGATTTTCCATATGGAATTCTCTTGACCATAACATTTACTGCCATTAAGATTTAGATGTCTTAATTAACACATTTTATTCATTTTTTTCTGACAAAGATTTTTTATTAAAAAATTTGTATATTTCTTTATTTAAAAAATGGCTGTGAAAAGATGAGCATATATATTACATGTGTGTTGGGTGTGTTTATCTGTGTAACGTGCCATCACCAAGAAACCAAGGCAGCTTTATAACCATATTACACAGCTGTGACCTATAGTTCCACACCTCAGCCTTAAGAAGGTCCTTGGAGAATTGAATCCAATGAGTGTGCCAAGGCCAAATATAGCCATGAAATTCCCCATCTTAGACTCTACCAGTGTTACCCAACAGTAGACAAGAGAAAAAAAACAACAAAGTGATCTTCCTATGGAAAAATTCATTGCATTTTATTGTAGAAATACAAAATGTTAAGAGTTTCTTTCTAATTGCAATTCAACAATATAATTGAAAAAAGGAAAGCATTTAAAAAGTTCTTCCCTGTTGCATTTTCTGTTAATTTTTCTGTTATTTCACATATTTATGAAACCTCAGTTACTGGATTTAATTTGACAATGCATATTAGCATCTTAAAATTTCAAAGTCATTGTAAATTGCTTTTAACACTAGAGTTTCTTTAAAAGCCAAATACATTGTATAAATGAACAAGAACTGAACAAACCACACAGAAATCTTTCTTTTTTCCCAGATGGTACAGAATAATTTCTTCTAAATAACAAATGGCAGGGAATAAACTTGGTTAGGCATAAAATATATCAAGTTGTCTCAGTGGTAAAGAATCCACCTGCAATGCAGAAGACACAGAAGACATGGGTTCCATCACTGCATCGGGACAATCCCCATGTATATATTCATGGCAACCCACTCCAATATTCTTGCCTGGGAAATCCAGTGGGCAGAGGAGCCTGGTGGGCTATAGGGTCACAAAGAGTTGGACATGGCTGATGCGACTGAGCACATAATACTACATTAAGATGGTAAGAATATGTAATTTGTGTATTTTATTTTAAAAATTTCTATTTTATCAAATTTGTCATATTTTAAAACTGCCTTTTATTACATGAGCAACCTTGAAAATTTTGAGGGTGAAAAAGACTACATTTAACACTATTAAGCATATTTATCACAGGAAATACTGAATGGTATTTCCCTGTGTGCATGAAAAACAATGATATTAAATATGTAAGAGATGTGAAACAAACAGTCCTCTGTTTCTAAAAACCAAGAGTTATTATTAAGAAACGTTGTTAGGTGAACAAAAGTTTGACTCTTCAGAAAATTTAATGTTTGATTTCTGTCAGTAAAAGATTTAAAAATAAAAATCACAATTTTTTTGTTTCAATGAAATATCTGTTACAACATTGGCCTTTAGATAAAGAATACCTTTAAGTGATAAGTATACAATATGTATATATGATAACATATATATGTATCTATATATATATATATACATATATATATATATATAATTAATGATACCCCTGCAGTAGGAATTCACAACCCCCCTCCAGCATTCTTGCCTAGAAAATTCTATGGACAGAGAAACCTAGCGGGCTACAGTCCACGGGCTTGCAAAGAGTTGGACATAACTGAGCACAAACATGATGATATATATGATATGCAGCAATATTTAGCCATATTATGTGTTTATATATATATATATATATATATTTATATATGTGCAAATAATGACTTTGGCCACCTGATGCAAAGAACTGACTCATTGGAAAAGACCCTGATGCTGGGTAATATTGAAGGCAGGAGGAGAAGACGATGACAGAGGATGAGATGGTTGGATGGCATCACTGACTTGATGGACATGAGTTTGAACAAGCTCCAGGAGTTGGTGATGGACAGAGAAGCCTGGAATGCTACAGTCCATGGGGCTGCAAAGAGTTGGACACGACTGAGCGACTGACCTGAACTGAATATATATGTGTGTGTGTGTGTATATATATATAATTTAATGATAGGAAAGTCTGGCTTTTAAGATTGATTCCTAGATTTCCTAAATCAATAACACACTGAAAAAAACCACTGACAAAAGAGTTGAATCTGTAATATCTTTTATGGTTATGATAGATATCCAGGGCTATCTAAAGTACTCAAATATGGGATATAATATATATTATAATTGGTAAGAAAAAGTTAGAAATCAATTGAAGATCATGGGTTTTAACTTCTTGGCAGCACCAAGTTGACTTGTTCTTAATAAATACATTGCTATTCCATCCCAGTGATGAGAGATGGATCATTGACTTGGGAAAAATGTTTGCATACTGAGCACTGGATAAAGAAAAGGACCAAGAGGAGAAAATAACTCTGTGCTTTAACCTAAGACTGAGTCTACAATGCGTGAGGCTTTGGAGAGCAGGGTTTTACAATCCAATTCCACTTCCCCCTTTCTATCAGGCCATTGTCCCTTTGATTCCTTCAGGTCAACATCACCTACTATCTTCACAAGACACAGATTGATAACCGTGTCCCCCTTGTTTATAGTTACTAGAACACCAGGAGACAGAATGGGACCCAATTTAGTAGCTGGGACCACAACTTGCAGTTCATATTTTTGAAAAAGCCTCACTTTCAAGCTCATGGGAAATGTTCTTTTGTTTCTTTTTCTTTTTTTGAATGGAGAAGAAAGGCTGGCCAATTGCCATTCTTGCTTTTAAGAGTAAGTAACCGTCAGAGGGGTCTAGGCTATGAAATACTTAATGGCAATAAAGACTACAGCTCAGATCCACTGATAGATGATGTTAGCAGCTTGGAAGGCCACCAATCTCTGAAGCAAAATGGGAGGTGTGATCAAAACTAAGGAAGTGAAAAATTAAATGGTAGAGCTGCTTTTCAAGGGTAATATTTATACAATACACTCTTCAGTGAAGACGGAGTACATTAAAATGATAGGCCATTAGCAAATATAGCCAAAAAATATCGAAAACGAATGAGTATTTCTCTTAAAAGAAGCTAGGTCTAATTGATCA
Source organism: Odocoileus virginianus (assembly GCF_023699985.2). NCBI lineage: Eukaryota > Metazoa > Chordata > Mammalia > Artiodactyla > Cervidae > Odocoileus > Odocoileus virginianus. Next base: position 59,032,463 of record NC_069684.1, on the reverse strand, counting down.
AGAAATAGGCACAAAAGTAAAATGTGATGTTTTGAGACTGAAGAATGTTAAGCTGGTCTATGAGAATTACATACAATTAATTGGGTTTTGGAAATTATACCAGTAATAAAGAGCACAATTTTGTCAATTTTTTAACTACTAATGAAATATAGATAGATAAAGATTTCTGAAATGCAGATATCAAAAGCTGATATTAATGCCATTTTAAATACTGTTCTTATGAATATATCACATTAATAAACTTAAAATGTATTATTCTAATGGATGAGGCAAACTCAATCTTTTAATTGATTAACATACTTGTTGGGGAGCAGTGTTGCCATACTGTGGCAGTTACAGCCTTTCAATTATTTTCACTTTTTAATCAGAAACTTACTTATTACTAGGAAGAAAAGCATCCACTTTAAATATGTCACTATATTAGGCAAAATTGCATGCCTGCCTGGTCAACCTACCTTTTGAAATTTCAATAAAATGTAGATTTTGTCCTTCACTAGACCTATGTGCAATCTTAAAATTTATGTTGAATATAAAATCCTACTAACTCTTAAATGAAATTTTATAAAAAGAACATCTCCCCTCCTACTTGAAAGGCTAGCTGTGGAGAGTCACCCATTCATTGTAATCTGACATTTAGTGCGTACCCGGGATGTAAATTGCCACACTCACCAGTGGGCCCAGAGCACAACCCCTGGCCGTGCAGGCTTGGATCCTGAAGGAATGCAAGCTCCAAGGAGCGAATCCAGAAGCATGACAACTGCGTTCTGAGGAGTTGTGAATTAATACACCATCGAGATACAGCCCGTAACTTGTGATAACACCTGGGAAGGCAGTAATAATTGTCTTTCAGTATGATTGTTAGACAATAGCAAAGAAGGTCTTAAAAGAAGCATGCACTTCTTGATGCAATTTCTAATAGCATGGAATCACAATCTCTCCCTTAGTCTAAACCCTATCTCCTTCCAAAGGATAAAACAGGCTTTAAACTCTTGAAGCTCAAATTGTTAAGCTAATTACTATAGAGGCACAAATAGAAACCGAGTCCTAGTATACGAAGCTTTCTATTGCATCATGTTAACTGCTGTCATTGGTGTTCCATATCAAAAATGAATAAACTAAGTACATTTACAATTTGAATTGTTTCCTAAAATGATATCCTGATAGACATGCTTTAGAAGTCCAATGACCCCGCTCGGTAATGCATTATGTGTGACTCAGGATGTACCAGGCACTGTTCCAAGTGCATCCTCTTTTTTAACTCTCTCCTCATAGTACTACTGTAATAAGTGCAGTATTATCATCACTATATCATAGATGAGCCAAGTCAGGCACAGATAACTTAGGGAACTTGCTCAAGGTCACAGAACTGGCAAATGTGGGAATCAGGATTTGAATCTGGCTCCAGAGCCTGTGCTCTCAATTACAACACTGAATCACCTAAATGTAAAGCCCACACAACTTTCACAGATCCATTTACGAGACACTCATGTACAGGCTAGAGAAGCTATGATTTGCAAGATTTAATGATCAACTCAAATTTGTTTTTAGAAGTTATGTGTACTTTCATGAAATCAACTAACAGATTTGAGAAACTGCATGGCTAATGAATATAATCATTTGATTTCTTCCATTCCAACATGCATTGGGTGGGATGGTGCACCCTTTTTAAAAGGAGGTTAGGGATCTCTGTTCACTGGAAATATCCCCACTCATTAAACATCATATGTTAAAAAACAGAACTTTGCTTACATGCTAAATTAGAACTTCTTTCAAAGGTAAATTAATTTCACAGTGGCCTCCTGCTTGTACCCTTGAAGAATGTTCCTCTGTCAGACAGTCTTCCTTGAAGATGGATGTTAGGTTCTTCTCCACTAGCAGACAGCACATCTCCATCGTAGCACTTAGCCACTTCTCACATTATTAATATTATTATTCCTTATATAATTGCCTGACATCTCCAATGGGCTATAGGCTCCCCAAGGTAATCTTGACTTCCTTACATGTATGTTTCTAGAGCTTAGCACTGTGCCTAAAATGTGGTTTATGCTAAGCTGCTTCAATCATGTCTGACTCTTTGCAACCGCATGGACTGTAGCCTGCCAGGCTCCTCTGTTCATGGGGTTTCCTGGGCAAAAACACTGGAGTGGGTTCCTCTGCCCTGCTCCAGGAGATCTCCCCTACCCAGGGATCAAATCTGTGTCTCCAGCATCTCCTGCATTGCCAGGCAGGTTCTATACCACTAGCACCATCTGGGGGGTAGGCACTTAAAAAATATTGACTGAATGAATAAATTAACTTATATGCAGCATAGCATAATACCAGCATCCAACAGAATGAAAATTTAAGACTATAGGGAGAAAAGGATACCTAGATACCTGAAATATTAAAAAAAAAAAACCTCACTAAAAAGTTGATATTACAGGATAACTCAAAATAGTATTTTGAGAAGGAATGAGTTTTGCAACAGAAGACTCTAGCAAAATCAAATATCATCAAGAGAGTCCTTGAGAGCTGTCTTCCTGGAGAACTGACTCTAAGTCTTGTGAACACCAGATCTGGTCTTCTGAATGTCTTAAAAGTAGATCAAGCCCTCATTCATCATTGTATCAGGGACAGCATCACTCAGGCAATCATAACACCAGAAGACATCATAAGCATCCTGCTCTCCTGGGTGGGAGTTGCTCATTTCTAGAATCTTCACAATGGTCTGGCAGCAGCAGCATCTGTGAACTTATGAAATGCTGTCCTGTTGTCACAATATCCCTTACAATGTTGCTTTTGATTAAGAAATCAGTTTATAACAAAAGAAAGGGGAAGTGAATTAATACTATGGAAGTGATCGATCTTGTATCTCATTAACCCATAGCATGGGAAACTGCAGAAATGGCCTTTGGAAATGTACATTACAGCCCAACCTGAGTCACCCTATGGATCTGGAATCCCTGTAGGATGCTGTAACTGCTTTGAACTAGGGACCAGTATTTGACGCTGGTTTTTCTATAGTAAGGAAATGTGAGAATCTTTCTTAAGATCATTTCTTAAATATTTTCTAAAATGTCATGCAAGTATTTTTGAAATTATACAACACTTTATGATTAAAAATGTACTGAACACTTACGTTGAGTCAGACAAAAGGTTGTATGCTTTATATGAATTATTTCTGTTAACTTTTTAGTCAACATGTTTCCTTCCAATATTACAGTTAATATGCTCTTCAAACTATTTGTGCTTTCTCTACTCAAAGAAAGGAATGCTTATGTCATGGGGCACCAGGTATCAATAAATTAGAAACAAGAATATTACCTGGCAACTTGGGATCTTTGTGAAACCATAACAACATGCAAAGAAAAAGTTACTATGAGAGAGGAGGAATTAGCTTCCTTCCTCATGCTGACATCCTGGACTTTCTCAACGGTACACCTTTGTCTGACAGATCCAATCATGTGACTATTGGAAGTCTAAAGCAACTTAAGCCACAACCACTAAGGACATAGAACTCTTAATAAGTGTTTGGTTGCCTCTCTGACCAAACAGATAGGCAATGGGCTGACAGCAAATGGAAGAAGCTGTAAATATCAACCACAGCCTTAACTAGTTACAGAAACAAGAAGTGAAGATGTTATTTTTTATTTCTTGCTTATTATATAGAGATTTATATATAATAACTAATTTTCCCTCCTCCTCTTCTCTGTGGATTTATATAGAGAAAGTTGGTTTACAGTTTAGGTTTTAAGTTATAGAATATCCAGGTGGGATGTATCTAAACTGAAAGGGGAGTTAATGCCACCCAGATATGACTATAGGGACAGAGGGTAAGAGCATATTCATTTGTTCAGCATTTAGTAGCACCATTTGGGGTGGAAGCATGCAGTGATCAGCATCAGTAGTGGAAGGTGGAAGAGTAGGCATGGAGATTGACACCTCAACTTGTAATTCATCTAAGGCACCTGATGACACCCGACACATCCACACTTCTAAAGCCTGGTCTGCATGCTGAGCCCAAGAGCCAACACACTACAGTTTTAGCTCTCTTGCTGGTTGACTTTCTAGGAAGTTTCACCAAGAGGAGGCACTGCTAGGAGGGTAGACACGGGAAGAAAGAAAACATCCAGCTTGTTTTTGAGAATATTTCATATACCACCCTGGCTCCACAAAATAGTGCAACAGCCAGCATCTGTTTTCCTTTATTCTAATGTGACCATCTAATGTCATTAATACTTGACACACAAAAGAACAAGTGAATTAAAATTAAGACGTGAGAGACACATAGTGAAAAACCAACTAGTACATGGAAAATTTAAGAGAAGAAAAGCAGGTAAAGTCACACTAATAATAATGTCTGTGTGCATGCTAAGCCACTTCAGGCGTGTCCAACTTCTTGCAACCCTATAGACTGGAGCCCACCAGGCTCTTCTGTCCGTGGGATTCTCCAGGAAAGAATACTGGAGTGGGTTGCCATGCCCTCCTCCAGGAGATCTTCCTGACCCAGGGATTGAACCTGTGTCTCTTATGTTGCCTGCATTGATAGGTGGGTTCTTTACCACTAGCACCACTTGGGAAGCCCAATAATAAAAAAGACAAGAAATTATTATGTGCCAAGCACTCTGATAAGCAATCATTCTATGCAATGGGCCCCCAGTGCACAAATCACTCATGCTATTGCACTTCTGTGCAAATCACATGTTGCAGAAGCTCTTAAAGAAATTTTAAGACCCCTGGAATGCTATCTACTTGATCTGCTTTTCAACACTGAAATATAAAGTACCCAAATCAATATTTCCCTTTTCTTACATAATTGGGGAACAGAGAATTTCTTTTCTGCTGGGATTATGTGCATAATATCTCATTTGTCTGACATATTGGGAAATGAGATATTTTATAGGAGTTAATTTTTGTTATAACTAAATCTCATCCATGAAGTGCAAACTTAAGAATCTTAACCATTTTTGAAGGAATTCTTTCCAGCAAGCCCTACACACTTTCGTGTCTTTTCACAGAGGCAATAAGGAATATAAGAGAATAATTTTGTGAGGATTCAAACTGTGCATCATGGACATCAGAGACTATATTCACTAATTCAGTGATACCCTCCAGGACCGAGTAGGTGGAGGATACTCAGCCAGCTTTTCCTGTTAACATCACTTAGTGGGTACATTTCATTCATGCCTGTGTCTCCATTTTGAGTTCTTCATTCTCCCTCAGTGACAGCCTCTCAAATGCAGCTTCTTTGTTTTGTCTACCTGACTCTAGCAAGTCAACCCCTAGCAAGATCTGCTGAGAAACTAGATAACCATGACGTTTGGAACTATGGATAAAGAAATAATAGACAGTCACTGAGACAAGGGTTCAGAATCAGATGCGCACAGTGCAAATGAGCTGAGAATGAAATTAAGTGAGATTTGTGACAGTTAACTGCTCACTTTTTTACTATCCTGTATGCACCTGACTTCAGGGATAAATTAGACTGAAGTCCAGACTCAATGGAGGCGAGCTCTCTCTCTTTCTCTCTCTCTCTTTCTCTCTCTCTCTCTCTCACACACACACACACAATTTCCCAGCATTCTATAGGCAACCTATATTAGACAGTATTTGTAGAAAGAACAAAAATTTCCATTGTAAAAACAATGTACACTGAAAAAAAATGCAGTCTGCCTTTTAAATCATTTTGGACACTCTACTTCACCCACCACACCAACTCCATCCTCAGTTCTGGAGATCTTACATTCCAAATTGATCCTTCCCCATCTCCATATCCATGGCTATCTAGTCCACTCTGCCATCATCTCATAATAGAATAGTGTGTGTGTGTGTGTGTGTTAAGTCACATCAGTCGTGTCCAACTCTCTGTGACCCCATGTACTGTACCCGCAGGCTCCTCTGTCCATGTTGATTCTCCAGGCAAGAATACTGGAGTGGGTTGCCATTTCCTACTCCAGGGGATCTTCCTAACCCAGGGCTTGAACCCATGTCTGTTACATCTCCTGTTTTGATGCATTATTCATGCTCCCACAGAATTCATTCTTCATAATACAGAAGGCCAATTTTCAAAACACACATCTGATCATACCACATGCAGTCAGTGATCAATCAGGCCTTTGTTGAATACTAACTAGCAAGATGAGTTCCCTGTCCCAGAAAGTTGGGATCAACATGTTGTGAGCACGAAATAGACTAGTGGTGCCGACTTCTCTGAGTTTTCTGCCTTTTGGTCTAGGTCTTACCAGAATGACTTCATTCATTTTACTTATTCTAAAGGTATGACCAAAGTGGGATACTATTGTGTTTTAGAGCTGGAATTCAGATATGTCCTCCATCAAAAGAGCCTAAAACAAGACATTTCGTCTATTTTGAAGACCACTCATTATGAAATATTGAGTTAAGGACATAAAGTTAAATTTCCTGGTAAATTTGTGGATGATAAGAAATATCATTTGAAAAAAATTCCCTTTCTTATCAAAATAGGCAAGCAGATTTCATAACTCGCTTTTATTAGCAAATGTTTTGATGCAAACAAATTAGGTATGATATGAAACAATGTACAATTCAGTTTCCAAAACATACACTAATAAGAAATAAGTCTAAACTATCTCTTAACACAACAATTTTTATTGACCTCAGATTCCCAATGTGAGTTACAAAAAGGAGTGAATATAATCTACTAGACTTTTTAAATGAAGCCTAAGAAGACAATTTCTTTCTTTGAACACAGCACAAGACACATATGAATAACTATGGAATAAGTAAAATGTTAAGTCCTTAAAATGGTTTAAAACTCAACATTCAGAAAACTAAGATCATGGCATCTGGTTCCATGACTCCATGGCAAATATATGGGGAAACAATGGAAACAGTAAGAGACTTTATTTTGGGGGGCTCCAAAGCACTGCAGATGGTCACTGTAGCCATGAAATTAAAAGATGCTTGCAACTTGGAAGAAAAGCTATGACCAACCTAGACAGCATATTAAAAAAGCAGAGACATTACTTTGCCAACAAAGGTCCATCTAGTTAAAGCTTTGGTTTTTCCAGTAGTCATGTATGGATGTGAGAGTTGGATTATAAAGAAAACTGAGCACTGAAGAATTGATGCTTTTGAACTGTGGTGTTGAGAAGACTTCCTGAGAATCCCTTGGACTTCAAGGAGATCAAGCCAGTCCATCCTAAAGGAAATCAGTCCTGAATATTCATTGGAAGGGCTGATGCTGAAGCTGAAACTCCAATAGTTTGGTCATCTGATGCAAAGAACTGATTCATTTGAAATGACCCTGATGCTGGGAAAGATTGAAGGTGGGAGGAGAAGGGGACGACAGAGGATGAGATGGTTGGACAGCATCACCAACTCAATGGACATGAGTTTGAGTAAACTCCAGGAGTTGGTGATGGACAGGGAAGCCTGGCATGCTGCAGTCCATGGGGTCACAAAGAGTTGGACATGACTGAGCAACTGAACTGAACTGAAGTATTTTTGAAATTATAAAACACTTTATTATTTAAAAAAAATGTACTGGACACTTACTTTGAGTCAGACAATAGACTGTATGGTTTATATGAGTTATTTCTGTTACAATTGACAACACCAAAAAATTAGAATAATTTAGAACATAGCAGTTGCCTTGTTATGAAGATGAGAGAATACAGTCTTAGAGGAACTAAGCTATTTCCCAAAGTCATACAAGGAGAAATTAAGGGGTAAAATCTGGCAATCTCATCACACCACTGCCACTACTCCTGTTATCCATTTCCAGTCTAATTTTCCCTTCTAAAATATGTAGGAAATCCACTCAAATTAAGAACTGATGAACATGCTCTAGCCCTAAAAGCAATTAGGTTGAGCTTAATGAAAAAATTACCATATATTTATTGAAAGTCAATTGCCTGAAAGGTACTTTGCTTGGTACTTTGAGAGACAGAAAGAAATAGTATCTACCTTTATGGAAGTAAGACAAGGGTTAAACACGGGTCTAATTAAATAACAATCTAACAGATGAGTAATAAGCACCACAAAACCTTTACACCCAACAAAAAGTATAACCAGTTAAGTACAGATACTTCTATCAGGGAACAATCACCTTGGCTAAAGTGAGTCCTAAAAGCTTTTCAGAGCAGTCAAGTCTTCCATGCAAGGAAGCTGTGTCTTCCATAGATTCTTCCACAAGAAAGAAAAAGCAATGACTCAGAAAGATGTTCCTGGTGGAGAAACGATATTTACCAACGTGTGGAGACAAGTAAGTGCAAGGTATAATAAAGAGATCCTAAATAGACCAGTATTTTGTTAATTTTTGTTGTTGTAATTGGTTAAAGTTCAACAGAGATAAGCCTTCAAATAGAAGTTAGGACCTTGAATGCCATTAGAAGGAATTGGGATTTTATGATACAAAGGAGAACCATCGACATTTTCACATTTTCATGTACTAACCAGGGGCATAATGAAAGTCTTCCTTAGAAAAATTAACCTAGAATGACATATATAATAGACTGGCATAAGGAAGACCATGGAAATAGGGAGAAGTGGGATAGCGGAAAATACTAAAAAGAAAAAATAATAATTTTAAAATACACATCTTCCTGAATGGATCTGAATGGACTTTTTTAAAAGACCAATACAGTACTATACAACTGACAGAGACATTCTACTTCCGTAGTGGCTAAGACGGTAAAGCATCTGCCTACAATGCAGGAGACCCGGGTTCAGTCCCTGAGTTGGAAAGATCTCCTGGAGAAGGAAATGGCAACCCACTCTGGTACTCTTGCCTGGAAAATCCCATGGACAGAGGAGCCTGGTAGGCTACAGTCCATGGGGTCGCAAAGAGTCGGACACAACTGAGCAACTTCACTTTGACAATTGACAATTGGTTGAATTCAAGGATATAGAATTGGGAAAACTGAGAGGTTACTGTGGAGATTTGAGCATACTGGAACCAATCCCCTGCAGATGCCAAGGGAGAATTTTATACGACTTTTTCTACTGCTTGGGGAATCAGTATCCTTTCCCTCCACATTGTTCCAGGACAACTGTTTAGGGCTGGGATGTGTTAGACTGATATGCTGTGTCACTAGTCAGAAAAAAGAAGGCTCTATCTTTAACAGAGATGGGCTGTGAAGTCAGCAGCAAAAAAAACCATAAAAATCTGCCACCAAAACACTAATGTGCCTCTAATAATTTAGAAAGGGAATGTTTTTCAATTTGAGGATTAAAAAAGTCATACCTCTGTTTTGTATCTTGACTGAATCAATATCAAAATCTTCTTCTTATTATAAATACTTATAATAGTGTACCATAGCTTTGGAACTTCCAGATGTTCAAGCTGGTTTTAGAAAAGGCAGAGGAACCAGAGATCAAATTGCCAACATCTGCTGTATCATCAAAAAAGCAAGAGAGTTCCAGAAAAACATCTATTTCTGCTTTATTGACTATGTCAAAGCCTTTGACTGTGTGGATCACAATACACTGTGGAAAATTCTGAAAGAGATGGGAATACCAGACCACCTGACCTGCCTCTTGAGAAACCTATATGCAGGTCAGAAAGCAACAGTTAGAACTGGACATGGAACAACAGACTGGTTCCAAATAGGAAAAGGAGTACGTCAAGGCTGTTTATTGTCACCCTGCTTATTTTACTTATATGCAGAGTACATCATGAGAAACGCTGGACTGGAAGAAGCACAAGCTGGAATAAAGCTTGCCAGGAGAAATATCAATAACCTTAGATATGCAGATGACATCACCCTTATGGCAGAAAGTGAAGAGGAACTAAAAAGCCTCTTGATGAAACTGAAAGAGGAGAGTGAAAAAGTTGGCTTAAAGCTCAATATTCAGAAAACTAAGATCATGGCATCTGCTCTCATCACCTTATGGGAAACAGATGGGGAGACAGTGGAAACAGTGTCAGACTTTATTTTGGGGGGCTCCAAAATCACTGCAGATGGTGATTGCAGCCATGAAATTTAAAGATGCTTACTCCTTGGAAGGAAAGTTATGACCAACCTGAATAGCATATTAAAAATCAGAGACATTACTTTGCCAACATAGGTCTGTCTAGTCAAGGCTATGGTTTTTCCAGTGGTCATGTATGGATGTGAGAGTTAGACTGTGAAGAAAGTTGAGCACTGAAAAATCAATGCTTTTGAACTGTGGTGTTGGAGAAGGCTCTTGAGAGTCCCTTGGACTGCAAGGAGATCCAACCAGTCCATCCTAAAGGAGGTCAGTCCTGGGTGTTCATTGGAAAGACTGATGTTGAAGCTGAAACTCCAACCCTTTGGCCACCTGATGGGAAGAGCTGACTCACTGGAAAAGACCCTGATGTTGGGAGGGATTGGGGGCAGGAGGAGAAGGGGACGACAGAGGACGAGATGGTTGGATGGTGTCACTGACTCAATCTACACGAGTTTGAGTAAACTCTGGGAATTGGTGATGGACAGGGAGGCCTGGCATGCTGCGATTCATGGGGTCGCAAAGAGTCGGACATGACTGAGCGACTGAACTGAACTGAACTGAACTGATAGCTTTGGAAGATGTTGCCATTTAGGGAAACTGGACAAAAGGTAATGGGATCTTTTTGCATTATCTCCTACAACTGCATGTAAATCTAGAATTATCTCAAAATACAACGCCTCATTAAAATACAAAACAAAAACTGTCCTGTTGGGGAGGATGACAGAAGAGGCAAACCTTTGAAATTCAGAAGTTGATGAAAAAAACAACTGTTTAATCAGGTACTTTGGTCCTTAGGGAATATTCTTGAAAGCAGAAAGAGTTTTACTTTCCCTTTATAGATGAGAAAAAAAGGTTTGAAAGCCATTTTTTTTCTATATTTTAAAAATTATGTAATAAAGCAAAATAAAAGAAGTATATAAAATGTTATGTTTTTAAAACAAAGAGAGAAGCTCTTATAACCATCACCAAGGTTACAGCACAGAATACCGTTAAGTACCCCAGAAACTTCCTATGAGTCCTTCATGATTCCAACCCTTCTAACCAGCCTTCCACCTTACAACCAGTTGGAAAGTGACAACCTGGTTGACCTTAAGAACCATGTTCTTACTCCTCTGCCTAGGAAATCATCCCCAAACAAAGCAATTCTGTGTGGCTTTCTACTTTGTATTTGAAGTCAGATTTATGCATTTTTTTGCATCTTCTTTTACTCAACATAACATACCTGGATTGTCTTCATATTGTTAAGGATAGCCATACTTCACTCATTTTCATTGTTGTATAATTTATATATTTATTCTACCATTCATACTTAGATTATTTCCACACTTTGGTTGATAGATCAATGTAGCTATAAGCATTTTTGTACACGTGTTCTGAGGCTCATGTGTACAAGTTTCCTAGGGTTTAGATTTTGGAGTGGAGTTGTTGGGGTATGTTTAACTTTATTAGACAAAACTCAACTCTTTTTCAAAGTGCATCAATTCCTACTAACACCAGTAGTGTCTGTGAGTCATCATTCTATATCATCAAAAAACCACGTACACTCACTCTGTTAAATCTTTGTGTTTTTTGCACAAAATTTTATCTTGATTTGGTATTATTTTTTATTTCCCAACTTATTAATGAGATAGTACATTTCTTTAGAGCTATGGTTTTACTCAATGACTTTCAAGTAAGCAAGAAAAAAATGAGGGCAAGCTATATACTGACATGAAAAGATGTTTACTCCAGATTTGCCAGGTGGAAAAATATCAAAGTGCAGAAATATACATTTACGGGCAATCATTTTTAAGTGTCTATTTTATGCTTATAATTTACATGATTATTCATTCAGTCAACACAGTATAAAGCATCTACTATGTTCTAGGCACTCTCCTAAATGCTGTGAAGAACAAGTAAGCTGCAGACATAAAATCATAGGGCAAAGTGGAAGACTCTCCAGCTGGTGGCTGCCTTTTCAAGAAATTTCCCTCACTGCACATGGCCATTCTCTCATGACTACACATGTTTAAAACTTGGTTAGGGAGCTCACATTTTCTAAATTTTTATTTCCTCATCAATAACATTAGGGCACCATTCCCTGCCTTAGTAGTCTGACTGAGTGAATGTGAGAATCAAAGGAGTGTATATGAAAGTCCCTTAGGAATTAAGTCTTATGAATGCAAAGGCATGAGCTTAGACCTGTTCCCTTCTCCCAGGATGAGTTCAAGCCCAGTCTGTTATGAGAATCTCACCTTAGGCTGTCCCTCCTACTCTGATCTATGTCACAAACTGCACATGTCTCGTAAAAACAAATAATCTGCACACCTCTCAAAAACACACTTGAGACAAATCTGAATTCCTTACCTGTATGCTGTCTGTCATCACCTAGGAATTTCTCTTTTTTTTTTCTATTTCTTATTTCATATTGAAGTATAGTTGATTAACAATGTTGTGTTAGTGTCAAGTGGATAGCAAAGGCAGTTGTACTGATACATATATCTACTCTTCTCCAAATTTTTTCCCACTTAGGTTATTATGTAGTATTGAACAGTGTTTTTTGAGCTATACAGTAGGTCCCTATTGGTTATCTATTATTTTAAATATGCATAGCAGTGTGTACATGTCAACTCCAGGTTTCCAATTTATTCCCCAAATCCTTCCCCCCAGTAATCTTAAATTCATTCTATAATCCTGTGAGTCTATTTTGTAAATAAGTTCATTTGTATCATTTTTTTAAGATCATGCATATAAATGTTATATGATATTTGTCTTTGTCTGACTTTCTTCACTTAGTATAACAATATTGAGTTTCAACCATGTTGTGGCAAATGGCATTGTTTCATTCTTACAGTGCCTGAGTAATATTCTATTGTACTATATATGTACCACATCTTTTTTATCCATTCATCCTACCACCTAGCAGTTTCTTAAATATGTTGGCTAACTCTTTATGTAATATTCCTCCTCTACCCTAGTCAAGCCCAGGAGTGCAGTGTGAAACAAACAGCTACTTACTAAAAGCTATAAAATAATTTTTGGGAAAAAAATCTATTGGGCTTTGATTTTCGGTAATCCACTAGTGTAGTAATCTGTTGTTGTTTATTTGCTAATTCATGTCCAACTCTTTGCAACCCCACGGACTGTAGCCCACCAGGATCCTCTGTCCATAGGACTTCCCAGGCAAGAATACTGGAGGAGATTGCCATTTCCTTCTTCAGGGGATCTTCCTGACCCAGGGATCAAACCCATGTCTCCTGCTTGGAGGGAGATTCTTTACCACAGAGTCACTGCAGTAATCTGATTCGCTGGCAAATATTTATGGAGGAGGTACTTTGTGTCAGGCATGCTTGGAATACAGAAGTGATCGAAACAGTCCTGGCCCCTGCCTTCAGAAAACTTTCAATCTAAATGAGAAGACAGACTAAAAGCATTATGTGTATGTAAAGCTGATTAACAAAAGAACCAGAAGAAAACATGGGGGGGGGGGTGATGAGGGAGGGAAGGCAGATACTAACCTAGTCCAGCTATGCTAGGAGATAAGGCTTATTTGAGACACTGATCTTTAAACTGAACTTGCACTTGAAGCAACTTCATCAAGAAGAAAAATTTCATTAACCAGTATTTGACTAGTTATAATAAAGATTTCATAATAATAGATTGAAAGCTTTCAATAAGATACAAGTGGATTGCTATTTAAAAATGAAATATCACAGGAGTTTTAGATAAACAACCTGCATCTAGAACTTTCAAGCACGGCTGTCCTTATTTACTTTAAAAAATGACTACTGTGCCAAAACAAAGCGCAACAAGATAGAATTTGTTTGATTACTTATTTACTTTTGTCAGCCTCAGGATAAGGGAAAGCTTTTACATTTATCCCACACCCAGTTCCCCCACCCCACTGCCAAATTCTGTGTGTAAAGAGGGGATTAAATGAGATTTAGGCACTAGTCAGGATCTCAGCAGAAATCTGATGACAACTAAAATGGACAATTGAGTATAGTTTAGTGAAGGTACTATTTACAAAGATGTAGGTAGAGTTAAAGGAAAGCAGCAAGTGATAATAATGCATCCCCAGGTAGTAACTGTCAGGACTCCTAGGGGCCAATAAATATCCTTACATTTGCAGGGTAAAAGAGAACAGACTCAGGAAGCCGGAGAAAGAACTAGAGTGACAGGAAAGGGCCACTGGCTAAGAGCTGTAGCCTTTGGTGGACGAAGGCCACCCTGGAGCCCAGAGCCTGGTAGAAAGTTCTGAGACTCTGTTCTCCTCTGACCCTTTCATCTCTTCCTGTTGATGCCCAGGGACAACCAAAAGGAAGAGAGAGAAAGAGGAAGTCCACTGATGCTGTGAGTAAAGGTCAGTCTAGTAGGATGCAGGTCTGAGTGGAGGAAAGAATAGGAAGTATCTAAAGAAAAAGAAAAATGGGCAACATAAAAACATTAAGGGAAATTATTGTGTTGCATTGTATTGTATTTTTGTGCTTTTCTCTTATTCTCTTGTGCTAATAATCAGTAAGATAGCTATGATAAAATAAAAATATTATGTTGTGAGGTATGGTATATCAGGTTATTTAATGCAGTTCTACAAATTCAGTTCTTCTATGAATAATCCACAAAATGGATACTTAATTCCCACTGGCTCACTATCACAAGCAGTTTGAAGTTTATCACCTTTCTCTTTCCATAATGGTAGAATTTTTAAGGTGTTTAATTTTCACAGGGAAGCTGAATCATAATTGTCCATAAAGCACATCCACTGGGATATATATCTTTGTGCCTCTTCATCAGGTTATGTCAAATTGTATTTCCTAAGGTGCCCAATAGGTTGTCATATATAACCAAGGAAATTCAATACAAGTACAATATGATGTAAATTTAATACAAGGTATCTGTGTACACTGAAGAATTCTGTTTACTGTAAGAATTAAACAACAATGCTTTAGTGTGCCATAAAAACAACATGCATAGTGAATATAGATGCTCCAAACATATTTGTTTGTTTTTCCAGCGCAGAGTGGCAATGTGAATATCAACTGAGGTTTCCCCCCAAGGTCCGGATGATGATTGAATGTGGCAGATATTTCCCTGTGTGAATACTTGATCCTTCAATTAAAAAGGAAAAGAGAGAACAGCTTTCGCAATGTGGAAGAATGCCTTATTACCGGTATGCTCTCCTAAAAATGGAATCAATGGAATCTGAAAAAGACTATGCTTGGGAAATTCTGCCTGACAAACTGATGGGAGGTGTTTCATAAAAGTTACACAAGGTTTGCTCAAAACTGTCAAGCCATTTTCCTAAGTGAGCCACCAAATTCTACAGTCCGTTTCTTCTATGAAATATCAGCATTTGCAGGAAAGAAAATAGATTCATATTCAGGCTATTTAAAGTCAGTTCAAAATAAAACATTAAAAACAGTTAACCCTTAAAACCAGACAAAAGTCAGGACAGAGATCTTAGAAATGTAGAACGTTGGCTCTGAGAATGAGATATTCAACCAGGAAGAGTATCTTAGAAAAATCCTGTATATATTTTCACATGGCTACATGGAATCCTATGTTATGAACATTTCTACACAAAAAGTAGAAGCAGAAAGTTTTGATGAATAAAATCATGCATTTTTGAGTCATTCACACTTTGTTTTATATACATTCCTAATCAACCAGCTGTTTTCCCTAGAGTAATTAAGTTGCTTAATATTTATAAATTTGAATTTCTACATCTGAATGTTGTACCTATTTCATGGGCTAGTTATAAAAGTGAAAGTAGCTATTACTATTATTAGTATTAGTAGAAAATCAAATACTTCTTTCTCTGCCTGGGCAGAGCACTTAATTGGCATTTACGCATATACCTTCATGTATACACATTTAAAATTTTATTTCTCTATATCCTTTCCTAATGTGAAGGACAGCATATACAGTTAATTGGTATGCTTACCACACATTCCTATAAGTGATATATATTAATATATGCTCAAAAATCTGAACTAAATATTCTTTCAATAATCTACTGTCTTCTTGGTATTATGCATAAATAAGCCTGCAAAAATAATCAACTTTTAAAAATTTTTTATACTTATTGAAATTATTGCCACTTCCTTGATATATATCTGTGTATAAATTCTCACAAAGCTGGATCAGTATAAAAGGCTGAACTAGGAAAATGTTTCCATAGGCTCCTCAAGCATTGTTCCCTTTCTCAAGGAGACCCAGGGATCCTTGTCTGATGGGTGCTCAGATCTCATGCCCATTCTGTCTTTAGCAGATCATGATGGCAGCGACAATATGATAATACAGCCTCTCACACTGGCATGTAAAGGAGACCCACCATGGTGTGCTGTCTGTCTCTTTTCAGCACATCTAAGAATCACCAGGCTGAAGAATTCATATGCCAAATGCCTGGGTCTCTAATATATATTTTGAGTCTTCAGCAGGCCATGATGGAGATGCCTTTCCACTCCTTTTGAAACCACCCCACCTATATTACGTAGTTATAAGATGTGCTGTCAGTGCGTATTTATGTGTAGTGTATATGTACGCTGGTTCTTCTCACATCAACACAATTTTTAATATTTTCCCTGGGATCAGTAAACATGAATCCATCCAATAGCCATTTAATATCCATCTCCTCTATGATTGGCATCCTGCCAAACCTGGAGACTAGAATAGCAAACAAGGTGAACAGAATCCATGCCCTCATGTGGGTCACAGTCTAACAGGGTAACTATTTTATGTAAATTTACATAGGTAAAGACAGTAGAGAGTCACAAGAAATTCTAAGTATTAATAAAGGATAATAATTTAATTTTTATACTTTTAGTTTTATACTTCTAATATTTTAAAAATATGTATATTCTAATCAGTTTAAAATGTTACCAAATAAGCTAGACATGGGCTTCTCTGGTGGCTCAGTGGTAAAGAATCCAACTGCCAATGCAAGAAATGCAGGTTTGATCCCTGGGTTGGGAAGATGCCCTAGAGAAGGAAATGGCACCCCACTCAAGTATTCTTGCTTGGAAAATCTCATGGACAGAGGAGCCTGGCAGGCTACAGTCCACGGGGTCACAAAACAATTGAACGTGACAGACACTAAACTACAACAACATTATGCTAGACAATGAGCAATAAGTTTGGTAGAGTTGGATATCCATGCTGATTTTAGCAAAGTAGATCTCAAATGGGAGTAATAAACATAATTTCAGACTCTGTGACTGAAGCTTCTGAAGGAGATAAAGCTCATGAGAATTTGGAAGTTCTCAAAAGCATAATTCTAATCATGCAATTGTAATCTACATAATATAGGTCATAGATTTTTTAGAAAGTAACCCTTTGAGCTACATTTCATTGCAGGCTAATGGTATGACAAAGGGAAAATCAAGATCCTACAGAATAAATGGTTCCTATCAACCTCGGACCAAAAAGTAGCTTTTTTCAGAGGCTTTAAAATCCTGCCTGTAGTCGCAGCCTACAAAGAACACCTCTGGCAGATGGAATGTGGACACAAAGGGCTATGGGTAAGGGAAAGGAGCTAGAGTGTCACACCACCATTTTTTGCAGGTGTGTGAAACAAGTCACCAGAATGAAGCAGGACACATTTGAAGGAAGTAGAGCCTTAGGTGTGAATCAAGTGATAATGACCCAGTACTTAAAGAACGGACTTGGCAGTCTAAGGCAATGAATAGTAAGCAGCATTCTTTACGATAGCAAAATCATGGAAACTTAAATGTCTATCAATAAAAGATGGGTCATATAAGCTGTGGCTTCATTCAGTCGGATTCTACTCTGCCTTTCAAAAGAATGAAGTTGAGCTACACTTAACTGTTATGGAAAGATGCTTTTACCATACTACGTGAGAAAAGGAAGTTTCACAACAAGGCTAATAGTATGACCTTATGCTTGTTTAACAATTTTGTGCAATTTCTTTATGTGACTATTAAAAGTTTGTTGATTGGTTTAAACTAACACAGCCCTTAATCTTGATTTTTTTTTCTGGTTTATTTAAACTTTATTGCATTCTATTATATCCTCACTACATTTTAAAAAGTTTTTGTTGAAAAAACATAACATGAAATTTACCATCTTAAGCATTTAAATGGACAGTAATATAGTAGTATTAATATTAATTGCAGACACCTTGTTGAGCAAGATCTCTAGAACTTTCTCATCTTATAAAACTGAACCCTTACATTCACTGAACAGCAACTCTCCATTCACCTCCCTGCCAACTCCCAACCCCTGGTATCCACAGTCTCTCTATGTATCTGACTACTTTAGATACTGCATATATACGGAATCATGTCATATCTCTCTTTATGTGACTGGCTTTACTCAACATAATGTTCTCAAGCTTCATCCATGTTGTAACATGTGATAATGTCCTTCTTTTTTTAAAGGTGGAATAATATTCCATTGCAAACATATGCAAGATTTCATTTATCCATTCATTTGTCCATGAACATTGGGTTCCCTCCATCTCTTGACTATTGTGAATAACTCTGTGCAATGAACATGGGTGCACAAATATCTCTTCAAGATCCTGTTTTCAATTCTTTTGGCTAAATACTCAGAAGTGGAATTGCTGTATTATATAGTAATTCTATTCTTAATATTTTGAAGATTTTTCCATACTGGTTCACATAACAGCTGCATCAATCTGCCTTCCCACTAATAATGAAATAGGTTTCTAATTTCTCTTTGTCCTTGTCAGCACTTGCTATTTTCTGGGTTTTTTTTTTGTTTTTTTGTTTTTTTTGACAGTGATAATCAACATATTTTTAATGGAGCACTGATTATGTGCCAGGCACTATTCTGACACAAGAGCAGCTGGGATAGCACTGAACAGAGGATGCCGGAACAAGAAGAGTTCTCTCAGAATATGGAGTATGTCCTGAAGCAAAGAGCAAACTTCCCAGCACAAGCTGTGGAGCAGGACCCGGCTGCAGAGAAGAGAATGGAACCAAATAAAGCAAGAAGCCATTCTCCTAAGCCCCGGGAAAGGATTTTCCCCAGGCTTTAATGAGTAGGGGCTGATTGTTTAAATCAGAATCAGTTATAAAGCAGAGAGCCTGTTTCCTAAGCCATGCTGGCTAAAGGTTACCAATTGCTTGATGGGTAAAAACTGGATATTTATATGACACCTTTAAACTTTTCATATTTTGTCATTATTGTTACTCAGTTGCTCAGTCATGTCCAACTCTTTGTGCCCCTGTAGACTGCAGCATGCCAGGTTTCCCTGTCTTTCACTATCTCTCCAACTCAGTTCATGTCCACTGAGTTGGTGATACCATCCAACCACCTCATCCTCTGTTGCCCCCTTCTCCTCCTGCCCTCAGTCTTTCTCAGGCATATATATATATATATATATATATATATATAGTCACATATAGGTATGCATTTAGAAATATTTCTTATTACAGAAAGTCAGTTTACTGTTTCTCAACATTTGTTTCTCATGTTTATAAAGTCCTAATAAAATATCTGTTTAGGTATATGACTGACCAAAAAGTCAAGATTTTGGAGCCTAGCATGTGCAAAATCAGACAATCAGTACCTGTTACACAATATGACAGTCTAAATGTGTATGTAAATCTGGATGTACCTCAACTTTTATTTTGACTGTGCCATAGGCATGTAGGACCTTAGTTCCCTAACTAGGAATCGAATCCATGTTTCCTGCAGTGGAATCATGGCGTCTTAACCACTGGACCACCACGGAAGTCCCCAGCACTAAACCAGCATTTTGAAGATAAGAAGTCAGTGGGGGTATTTATGATTATTCACATCTTTGGTTGGAGCACTAGAATCCACTTCTCCAGTCAGTGTCCCCTAGAAGGTTCTAGTAATCAGATAGGTTTGAGAAAATCATTTGAAAATGTATCTTTAGTAACATAAGTTTGAAACCTATTTTATTTTCCAATTGTATTACTCTTCTGCAGCATATTCAGAAATGAGAAAGCAGCCACAATGCAGCTATATTTTAATACGGACCTAGTTCCATTATGTTTGCACTAGGCATGCTTGAGAAGAAAAAAACTAAAAATTCTTAATTCAAATGCAAAATCCAAATTCTGTAAAGACCAACCCTAGTCCCAGACTCTGCACGGCTAAAAAAATATATTTTGGGAACACATACATTTCAAACAAATACAGTTCAGGAACTGAGCTGTAACTACTTCTAACCTCTCTGTTGGCATCATCAGAGAGTCAAGACTCTACAGTATATATGCCACTGACTAAATGAAATTTTCACAAGCAGCAGCTAAATGAAATAAGTATTATTAGGTCCCAACAGAAAGTACTCCATTATGCTAGGCTTCATGAAGGAAAAAAATAATAAATGATTTGTGATCCTTATCATCATCTGTTAGGGCTTCCCTGATGGTTCAGCAGTAAAGAATCTACCTGCAATGCAGGAAACAAGAGATGTGGGTTTGATCCCTGGGTCATGAGGATCCCCTGGAGTAGAAAATGGCAACCCCCTCCAGTATTCTTATCCCATGGACAGACGAGCCTGGCAGGCTACAGTCCATAGGGGTTGGAAAGAGTCAGACACAACTGAGTGAGCACACAGCACACTCATCCTCTGGTAAGTGTGTTGGACATGTACTCAGATAAATTTGATCCAAGGATGAATGAGGTATGTGTCATGATGAAGGCAAGGGAAGAGGTTATATGGTCAAGAGAAGATGGGAAGCTTGATTTACACTCAAGAAAGCGTGGAATGATTTCATAAAATAGGAGGCCTATATTTAGCCCTAAGGAGTGAGTTAGATTTCTCCAGATAAAGATGGAGAGATGGTTGGGATTGTTAACTCCAATTTTATAATCCAAGGAAACTGGACTTCATGAATTTAGTAAATTTTCTAAAGTTAACCAGTTACTTCTAATCAGAGATAACATCTGACTAGGCCTATTTGACACCATACCAAAGATTTTCGACCCTACACCAAGCTGTAAGTATCCCAGGCAGCTAAAATGGACAGCATGCTACAAGGCTATACCAGTGCAGGTTGAGTCGCAAGTTGGGGGTGATCTGAATGCCTGACTAAAGAATCTGGACTTTATTCTTTGGGTGTGTAGGGGGCCGTGTAGGATCTTTGAAAACTGATGAAGTGACAAGATGTTCTTTAACCATCAGATTATCTTTCTCTAGACAATGGACAATTGGAATAAAACACTGGAAAATTTGAGGAGAGTGAAGAGATAAATAGTGAAGAGAAGAAATTTTTTTAATGAAAACTATTACTAAAAAATGTCTAACCACTACCCCACAATAAAAGCTCTGAAAACTCTGATATGATTAAACAAAAGACTTTAGAATGAGCAAACATGTTAGCATCAATCTTCTAAATCTCACAAATTCTTATTGTTCTTATGTTCTTATTGTTCTTATTATATTTAAAATATAATGAATATATTTTAAAGTTGCTTGTAAATATATAAAACATAATACACAAAAATTCTTTGAAATGTAGAAAGTATTCTCTAGTCAACCTAGCATTCTAGATTCAGTGATAGTTGCAACCACAGATTAGGATGAAGGGAAGTGTCTATTAATACTATACAAATCATATAATACATTTAAGAGCAATCTAGTTGGGGTAAAGCATTAACATTTTCATTGCCACCTATGGATTGGAATTCCTTATGGAGCACAAAGAATGATAAGATTAACCGTTTAAGTATCAAACAGATACTTATTTTTTGTTGTTAGGAAATTTGTAATAGTACAGGGATGACTTCAAGAGTAGAGATAATCACTCACTCTAATTATTAGAGCTCTCTCCATTACCTCAAATATATCTCGTGCATTTGCCAAAAGTTTAATTAAAATGAGATGACTGGAATAATTAATATCATAGTAAACATAAGACAAACTAATACAATTGTAATTCTTTTTCTTTCTTTCTGGCTATGCTAAAAGAAGCCATTTCAATTTTCAGTAATGAGTGACTTAAAACAGTTTCTATGATATTAAAAGTCTTACTGATATGTGTCTTAAAGAGGAGCAAAATCTGATGTTATATAAGCTTGACCAGTTTGGAAAAATGACACTATGCTGGGTGTAAATTAAAGATATTTCCAATAAGTTAATAAAGCAATTTCTATCCCAAGTTACTACAAATTCTTTATAAGATTTTATTTTAGCAAACTTTAACTGGCTTATCTAATTCTCTAAACTATGCAAAGGCAGATATATATGAGTTAGAAATATATACAACCCATTTCAAGTCAAACAAGAATAAATGTATGTATACCTAATGTATGCATTGTTCAAAAACCTCATGCTGAAATATTTATAAATAACATATTAAAAATATAGAGTTCCAAGTGGTCTCTTTTAAGATAAACTTATTAAAGTAAGAGCATTTTGAAATACAATATGTACATGAACTTTCTACCTCCCTACTTCTCCAAGAAAGAAGTAATGACTGTGAAAAACAGAAAGTCATTGAAAATATAATGTCCCTCTCACGAGGGCGTTCTTTGGGAATCCTGGTTTGTTCTCTTCACCGCTCCCAGAACATAAGAAACCATAAGATGCAGTACATAAGAATTATCAAAAGGGAGCACTTTTGAGCCACTGAAACTGCATGTGAGCCTAAAAACCACAATCTTCCAACTACAGACAATGATACTATCTCAGGTATTTTATGTGCTAAAATGATCATTAAAAATTAAGCACCACATATAAGCTGCCATTTAGAATATTAATTTACCTTTGCTAATCATCTTTTTAACTTGAGGCTAAAGGAGTTCACTTACCATTCGGATGCTCAGGCTCAGCCCAGGAGACGTTAAAGGAGTGAGAGGAGTCTGGGTTCACTCTGGGAGCCGGCACGCCTTCGGGGGTCCTCTCCTCAGTCAGGGCCTGGCTGGCCTTACTCACCGTGCACCCACCCCCCGTGCAGGCCTGGACAGAGGCAAAAACGCACATATCACTCGGGGGCCCGAAGTCTAGACGGGCACTGAAGACACAGAGTTCATTATCAGAGTTTCAGACCCTTTGAAATAATGCTCTCTCTGCCCCCTACCCCCAAATAAAGTTGCTTCAATGCTGAGGTCTAACATTTAATTAGTTTGCTTTTTAGGACATGAGATCAGTTCAGTTCAGTTCAGTTGCTCAGTCGTGTCCGACTCTTTGCGACCCCATGAATCGCAGCACGCTAGGCCTCCCTGTCCGTCACCAACTCCCAGAGTTTACTCAAACTCATGCCCATCAAGTTGGTGATGCCATCCAGCCATCTCATCCTCTGTCGTCCCCTTCTCCTCCTGCCCCCAATCCCTCCCAGTATCAGAGTCTTTTCCAATGAGTCAACTCTTCACATGAGGTGGCCAAAGTACTGGAGTTTCAGCCTCAGCATCAGTCCTTCCAATGAACACCCAGGACTGATCTCCTTTAGGATGGACTGGTTGGATCTCCTTGCAATCCAAGGGACCCTCAAGAGTCTTCTCCAACACCACAGTTCAAAAGCATCAGTTCTTCAGTGCTCAGCTTTCTTCACAGTCCAACTCTCACATCCATACATGACCACTGGAAAAACCATAGCCTTGACCAGACGGAATTTGTTGGCAAAGAATGTCTCTGCTTTTTAATATGCTATCTAGGTTGGTCATAACTTTCCTTCCAAGGAGTAAGCGTCTTTTAATTTCATGGCTGCAATCACCATCTGCAGTGATTTTGGAGCCCACCCCCAAAATAAAGTCTGACACTGTTTCCACGGTCTCCCCATCTATTTCCCATGGGGTGATGGGACCAGATGAGATAGCCACCTCCAAAAACTAAATAATAACCAAGGGTGTAAGAATGTATGAATAATATTCCAACTTAGAATCTAGAGATGGGGTATATATTGACCATGTGAATAGTCACAATGAAATTATCCTCACAGAAAGCTTCCTAGAATGACTCAAACGAATATAGACCCATGAGAAAAATACTGGAGAATAAATGCTACTTCAAGATAAAACACATGATTTCCAAAAAAAAAAAAAAAAGATACACAGAAAATATGTGAAGTGCTCAGATGCTCGGTTGTGTTCAACTCTTCGCAACCCCATGTGCTGCGGTCCACCAGGCTCCTCTGTCCATGACATTCCACTGTCAAGAATAGTGGAATGGGTTGCCATTTTCTCCTCCAGGGGATCTTCCTGGCCCAGGGACTTAACCCACGTCTCTTATATTTCCTGCATTGGTAGGCAGATTCTTTACCACTAGTTGCTGCTTGGGAAGCCCCAATAGTGTGAACAGTACGTTTAAAGTGCAACAAAATGTGAAATCAAATAAAACAATATTTCTCATAAATCTGCAACGAAGCAGTTGTTGAATGACCATTTAGTGGCTTAAAGGGTGAAGTCATTAACTGATGTGTCAGAGGAATTGAGCTTCATCACGTGGCAACAAACTAAAACTGATCACAGAGCCCTCAGTTCCCTTAATGAAGGAGGTATAGTAATGCCAGAAATGGAATCATGGATGTTAAGATATTCAGAAACTTCTGTGTGCATTTTCATTGTAAACTGCCAATAATTCCAAATCAATGATTCAGTCTATTAGGGAAATATCATCCCTACATAACTTATTGGATAAGCCTTTCTCCAGAACACAGAGTGTTTCCAGCCTCTATCTGCTAGTATATGTTGGCAATTATGTCTTTACATAACAGCTAGTTGAAAACTAAAATTTTTTCCAGTACCTTTAAGGTCACAACTGTAATTTACACAAACAAACATAAAATCTTTCAAAAAGCACTAAATTTCATCAAGAGCAGTAAGAAAATGAAACAAAATCCCAGGACAAGGTATAAAGCAGGCAGTTATTCATTTTCATTGAAGGTAGCTATGACTAATATTAAAAAATGAAACATTGGGCTTGGATCTTGCTTTTCAGTTAGATATTGAAGGGATAAACTTTTGATACTTAAAGCAGTTGGCATTTTTTCCTAAAGACAGGAAAAAGCTGACTGACTTTTGAAGGTATTTTCTTATATTGAAATATACTACTTATAAAGTGCTGCAAATAGTTGCAAATTCTTTGCTAAATGTGTTAGTGACAGTAAATGGTCAGTAGACGTGGAGATCAATTTCACTTCTTATTGTAAGAAGACAACAGGAACCCATGTCTTGAGTATAATTTCTTAGTATAAGCAAGTTTCAGAAGAGCTAAAGTGTGGCCTGGGCATGAAACTGCATTAAGACTGGAGACCTAATTAACCTCTGGGTTTCCTCTAATGCTCAGCTGTGGGATGTGCATATCTATGTTAAGCGGTAAACCATACTCCTCCTGAGAACAGAATCTTTGCAAATAAAGAGAAGTCAATTGAGCTTGTGATTCAAAACTCTAGGACGTGTCACTGTTTGCCCAAGAAGAAACTACCTGAACATTAACACATAAAAATTAAGACAAAATATTTCCAGTGTGCTAAAAGTCAACCAGAAAACATAGTAGAAAAACAGGCATTGTGAGACAGCTGAGTTATTGAAGGAAAATCATCAAAGGAACATCCCTTTCAGTTCATAGAAAGAGATAAATCCATCCACTTGGATCCTAGATTTTATTTTTTTTCCTTAGGAGGGGAAAAATGTTGCAGCATGTTATTCTGAAACTCAACACACACTGGGATTTAGTTCTGATAGTCTATTTGTCACTATTATTTTTCTTATTCATGGCCTGAGAATTTCCCCCACCAACTCTCCCAAAGAAACACTGTATGTTCTATGTTCCATTTCATTGTATATATATATATAGATATATTTATTTATTTTTTTATTTATAGATATATTTAAAACAGAATGCGAATTAAAATTTACTTTGTTTTGAGAACTTTATGGGATGGAAAATTCTGGAATAAATGAGGATGTCCTCTGGTTTGGAAGGACTGTTTGTTGGGCTGTGTCATCAAAGACCCATAAACTAGCAACTTGATAAAAAAAGCTTAAGGATTCAAGGAATTTGGAGAGAATTTTTCTTGTAAATGAACTCACATTTTCAAAGGCTGCTAAAACAACAGAATTACCTGCAAAATATTTTATTTTGTTCTTTTATTTCCCTACATCCCTTTTGCATGCATTTAGAGGGCCAGGTGAGTAGGGTATCTTAGTTCCTTCATAGAGAAATAAATATTCTTAAAGTTGTTTTTGGTTGGTCTAATCTAACTGATATTATCTAAATGAAAATGAACCAATCAGTATCTTATTTGGCCTACCAGCACAACATTCAATGCAACTGAATGCTGATTAAAATTTTGGCTTGGAACAGCTAAACAAAATTGTGGACTTGATCAAAGATGTCTTTATGAATTGGCAAGGTCTTTGAAAGCCTCTGAGATGTTAAAATAAGGTGTTTTACCCATCTCCTATCACTTTTATCAATTACAACCACATTGTTTTAAATTGAAAAGTCATACTACTGCAATGAAGAATATCCAGTCCCAATAGGAGATTCAATTTTAGTACAATAAAATGCATAACTAATAAAAGTGTATCAATTATTTTTGAAATTATAAATATTAAGAACATCCAAAAGTAGAATTTTCTTTTACAACAGTTTGTTTTCAGATAAGTAGGGTCTGGTGATGTTAAGAATGTAGCATATTTTAACATATGAAGAAAAAGAAAAAGGCCATATTATCTAGAAATGATCTTTTGAAAATTTAAAGCTCATCATTTCTGAGAATCTGTCCAGGAAATATATTGAACACAAACTTCATCAAGAGGCAAATGTCTAGCAGTAATATGATTATTATCAAACCATATATACCTTGATACCTGCCTGTCTTACTAGCCTCCTTATTTAATTGCTGGCTTACTATCTTTACTAGGAATTATGACACTTTACAATACCATTTCCTAAATGCAGCAATATATGATGCTATTTCTTCTAGGACAAACAGCACATATTTGGAAACATACAGTCCCTAACTCTGACATTTTACAGCAACTTACTTGATTCATATCAGGTCTCAGATTCTCTGTGAAATAAATATTCTTAGTGTTCATTCATTCATTCAAGAATCATTCATGGGCTTTGTTTCCAGATACTATGCTTAATTCTGCAGACAGAACT
Organism: Odocoileus virginianus; assembly: GCF_023699985.2. NCBI lineage: Eukaryota > Metazoa > Chordata > Mammalia > Artiodactyla > Cervidae > Odocoileus > Odocoileus virginianus. The sequence goes on along the minus strand of NC_069684.1, from coordinate 59,005,480 downwards.
TTGAAATATGCAGTCTCTACACCTTTGGACTTTATAATATAACATTAAAAAGCCTAAGATCATGGCATCTGGTCCCATCACTTCATGGCAAATCAAAGTGAAAAAGTGGAAACAGTGACAGTTTTTATTTCCATGGGCTCCAAATCACTGAGGGTGGTGACTGTAGCCATGAAATTAAAAGATGCTTGCTTCTTGGAAGGAAAGCTATGACAAACCTATAGAACATATTAAATTGCAAAGACCTAACTTTTCTGACAAATGACCAAATAGTCAAAGCTATGGTTTTCCCAAACCTTTGGAAAAGTCATATACAGATCTGAGAGTTGGACCATAAAGAAGGCTAAGTGCCAAAGAATTGATGTTTTCTAAATGTGGTGCTAGAAAAGACTCTCGAGAGTTCCTTGCACAGCAAGGAGGTAAAACCAGTCAATCCTAAAGGAAGGGCTTCCATGATAGCCCAGTTAGTAAAGAATCTGCCTACGATGCAGGAGACGCTGGTTCTATTCATGGGTCGGGAAGATCCACTGGAGAAGGAATAGGCTACCCACTCCAGTATTCTACTGCTTTCCTTGTGGATCAGCTGGTAAAGAATCCCCCAACAATGTGGAAGACCTGGGTTTGATCCCTGGGTTGGGAAGATCCCCTGGAGAAGGGAAAGTCTACCCACTCTAATATTCTGGCCTGGAGAATTCCAGGGACTGTATAGTCCACGGGGTCACAAAGAGTTAGACACCAATCAGACATGACTGAGCGACTTTCACTTTCAATCCTAAAGGAATTCAATTCTGAATATTCCCTGGAAGGACTAACACTGAAGCTGAAGCTCCAATACTTTGACCACCTGATGCTAAACTCTTTGGAAAAGACCCTGGGAAAGGGATGAGGGAAGGAGAAGAAGTGGGTGACAGAGGTTGAAATGGTTGGATAGGATCACCAACTCAGTGGACACAAGCTTGAGCAAACTCTGGGAGATAGTGGAGGACAGGGAAGCCTGGCGTGCTGCAGTCCATGGGGTCGCAAAGGGTCAGACACAGCTTAGCGACTGAACAACAACAGGGAAAACTACATGAAACCACATGAAGTAACATACCTGCTCCAGTCTGGAGTAAATCGTATGGAACTCACATGCACTTTTCTCTAATGCCTGCCTAAATGTTTTGTATCTGAAAGTTTTGTTTCCTAGTCCTCAGTCAATATGCTAAGACTATCTACAAACGCAGCTCCACTTGGCTGAGAACCTGATCTCCATCTATTAATCTAATGACCTTGAAAGCCAGTTATCCTGTTGAAAATGTGAAATATACACGAGTTCCTCAATTAACCAAGATGAACCTAAAATGTTCTGGTTCATTTAATTTACCTGTTAACAGAGTTAAAGTAAAAAACCTTTTAGTTGAATACTTTCTGAAAATATGTCAGTGTATATTCTGCCCTAAAAATACAGTGAAATCAAAAATAATATGAGCAAATTTACTTTCCTAACAAGACTTAGGGCAAAGACTCTTGCATCTTTATGACATCTTGCATCAACATTATTCAGTGGCTGACAGGTCTCCTTTGACTTCACAGAATATTATTTGGGGTCGACTTTTTAGCATCATAGAATTTTAGGGCTCAAAGATACATTAAAAATCACTTAAGTCAAAGTCCTAATTTTAGGCTTGAAGAACATAAGACAGTGCAATTAAGTGAATTTTTCAGGTCAGTTAGTGGCAAATCTGAATTAAAACTCAAGAAAGTGGACTCCCTATCTACTTGTATTTATTTTTCAAGGTATTACAGACTTATAAAAAAAAGGAGATTCAGGTGGGTCTTCACTTACTGTGCAAAATATCCTAAAAATTGTCTTGAAAGTAGAACTTGGTTTCATACCCTTTGCCTCCTTCTAATAATAGCCAAGAGTAACACATTTTCTGTTTAATTTTGGTTTTTTCTAAGCAACAGGGGCTTTTCTTATTTTGATATCACCACTGTTTTGAAATGATGTGGATTTCTGTATTAGCTTTTGAAAATCAAGTTAATACACTTCTTATATCTTGGGTGAAAAAGCTAAGAAATTAAATTGCTGATTCAGAAACCTATCTGTGTGCTGAACACCTAGGCACATGGAGACAGTTCTGAAAAGAATTTATAACATTGTCTGATTGCCCTTGTTGTGTGGTGTCAGGTCAGACAGTTAGCAACAGTTGAATGTAGTTTATTTTCTCGTGGTATAATATTTAGAGCATTCAAGAGCATGTTAAGTAAAATGAATGCATACACAGTGTCTACATAAATGTAAATTTATTCATAATCAAGAGCAGAATATTTTCTATGGCATTTATCAAAGCAAATATCCTTATATAGGTATTGCTATAAAATGAAGAGTGTGTTTAAAACAAATAGGGACAATCTCATGTTTATATTCAGTTATTTTCAGATATGCTATTAAACTTAAAAAAGATTATATTTCATCAAAAAAACAAAGGAAACTACTGAGTATAAATTCCACAGTAATATCAAGGTCTTTTAAAAGATCTTTGTGTAAAAGTGCTATTTTGCATTAAAAAATGCTATTGCCTGTCTAAACTATGTTGATTCTAGGGTTTTATTAGGTGACTGTTATTTTGAGATAGAAATGTAATGTAACCCAGAATATAATAACAATCAAGAATATTTGAGGGTCATTTAAATCTTCATTTAAAAATAAGAGAACTACATTTTCATACCATGCATTGCTTTTTGAATGAATACAAGCCCCATCGGGAAAATAGCCCTAGTAATCCAAGCATTTTCTGAAAAGCCCTCAACAATTATGACATTCTACAAATAATAAAAAAAGAAATAATTTCTGATAATCCCAAATTAGATTTGAAAAAAATCTCCTGTTTCAGATGGTTATTCTATCATTTTGCATAACCAAAAATAAATATGTAGGTATTAGATCAGCAATATTTTCACTTTGTATGTGAAGCGAGTTTTCAGTATAAATAGCAATACAAGAGAATTTTTTTTTTTTTAAGTGAGAGATGGAGAGAAGAGGAGACAAAAGGGAAGCAGCAAGGAGAGTGATGAGGACAGACAAAGTGATAAAAATAAAACGAACTTACTGCCAGTTTGATGAGATATTTATTACCAGGTAAAAGGCACTGCAGAGTGTGATCCTGAAAAAGTTCTGTGTTGTTATAGATGACATCCCAAACCGTAAAATCACGTGTGTGATTTGAAATATATAATATATAGCGCTCCAGAATTCCATTTACATTTCTTGGTTGTTTCCACCTGGGAATGAAAAAATATAGCATTAAAATCATCAGACATTCAAGTCAAATCTGAAATGTGCAGGATTTTTAAAAGACAAATATGAGCTTGGATTTATGCCATCGTAAAGAAACATGCTGAGAGCTCAAAAGTAATTCACTTAAAAAATACCAAGTAGTTATGAAATGTCTATTCTGAATGGTATAGAAATAAGACATACAGCCTGCTTTCTAGTTATTTATCACTTTAATTAGCTAGTAATACAAAAATGTAGGAGTGAGTGCCTGATTTTGAACTCAACATGGAACAACATGGGCCATGGAACAACAATTGGGAGAAGTAGAATGCCTGTGAACTTCTGAGAAATGAGAGGGAGAGATAATTGTATAATTTTCATGTCACAGTTGTCTTGAAAGATGCAGCAATCTAACACAGAGTTTCAGTATGCAGCTACTGAAGAAAAGTTAAGACTGGAAAGGCTGAAGTAAGTAGTCACTTAAGACTTCTGGAAAGAGGCGACACACTACCTGGATACATAAGATCATATACTTGATGGATTGGAATTGGTAGGCAGAAGGGAAAGTAGACGGTATTCCAGATGCGGGCTACAAAGTGTCAGGGGGAATGAGAAGGACAGTTTGCGGAACAGACAGAAATTGGTAAACTGAGAAAAACTTAGAGTAGAGGGAAATTTTTTAAGGTAAATAAAGTGGGCTCAGCTTGGGACATGCTGAAAGCCAACAGGGGAGTTTACACTTGGAACAATAGGATATGAAATCCCAGTGCTTGTCAGCTTGAATGAACATCATAGTATCTTCAATTCAAACTCTTTAATGGGTGAGAAAACCAAGATGAAGAATGATTAATGTAAACAAATATTAACTAGTGGGAACAGAGGTCTTTTAAGTTTCAGTTAAGTACTGCAATATACCTTGTACCTCACATATTAAGAAATGGATAATAATCAGTATTATCAAAAATAATCTGAACATGCCAGTATATGAAAGAATCTCTCTGACTTCAACTTCAGGGGAGCAAGAGAGTCCTATTTTATAATAAAAAAAAAAAAAAATTGGGCTAATTCCAAATTATTGCAAATAATGCCTCACATTAAAAAAAAAAAAAAAGCCCAGGGCAGTCATGTAAGTGGTCATTTTTTCTTTTTTGAAGTTTGCACAGAATCTATGTACATGTGTGGCTCAGCTTGATTGCATAAAGACAAAATGGAAATTAAGTTGGCAAGTGATAATCAAAGATTCCCAGAACCACTGAACTAATCACTTCTGTGCATTTAATCACAATAAAATTAATTTTATGTCACAAACCCTTCCCTTGATTGAACTCACTGGGATTCTTGCATGAACCAGTGTGTGACAGGGACGATGTTTCCACTTACTGAACGTATACAGTTCTAGAATCCAGGACAGTCAGAACTGGGGGATCCACGTGTTCTGGTGGCAGCTGTGCGGTGGACAGTATGACCAGGGAACTGTTTGTACATCCCACATGTGTGCAAGCACTGAGCAGAAATTGGTGGGGCGTAAATGCTGCTAAATCTGTGGGGAGAACAAGAATTTACTTACTATCATACTTTTTATTCAGGAGATTTCACTTATCCTCTACTTTCTTATATCTTAGAACTGTTAAAGTAAAGCTTAAAATAAACATCAATAGCTATACAAATCAATATCAATAAAATGCAGGCTGTTTTATCCTTTAAATATACTATGGTTATTTTTAAATAGACATGTGTCAGTCAGACTCCGTTTAACTTTTTCTTTTAACAGTTTGACTGTTTTCTTGGTTGTCTGTGGCCAGGTAAATCATTTTCAGAGTTTAGAGTTAGTTCAAGGGCTCTGTTAAAAAATAAATGAGACATTTAAATTATTTTTAAAGTATATTTGAAGACAACAGGTCTGGTTTTTGAAATGCAAATACATAGCTTATAACAGTGACTTTGCTCTTGTAATTCCTTTTGTTGAATTTTTTCTTCCTCTATCCACCCGACCAACTGCATGTTATTTGACCTTCAAATTGTCCAGGCTCAGTGCAAATGCCAATTTCTTTCTTAAGATTTCACCAGCATACTATGCCATGACCCTTGGCAGAAGGTGGAGCTATTATCCTCTCCTTTGTCTCTCAGAGTTTTGCACACACTTTTGGCATAACACAACATTGCGTCATAATGATTTATTTCCATGACTATCTGGTCCATTAGACTGAACACTGTAAAGGGACAATGGTGCCATGTTCATTTTACATCCTCAATATCTAGTACACTGCCTGTACACTGTAGGTCCGAATATATGTCTGAATAAATGAAGAAAGAATTAACTAATGACATGATCTAGATGCAGTAGAGCTAGGTATGAAAGATGATAAAGAGAATTGGGCTAGTACTCTATCCAGTAACACTCTCCCTCCTCTGAACTTCTTTAGTACTTTATATCTATCCGGCTCTCTGAAAGTGAAAGTTGCTGAGTCATGTCCAACTCTTTGCAACCAAATCAACTGTACAGTCCATGGAACTCTCCAGTCCAGAATACTGGAGTTGGTGGCCATTCCCTTTTCCAGGGGATCTTCCCAAACCAAGGATAAAACCAAGGTCTCCTGCATTGCAGGTGGATTCTTTACCAGCTGAGCCACAAAGGAAGCCCAGGAATACTGGAGTGGACAGCCCATCCCTTCTCCAGCAGATCTTCCTGACCCAGGAAGAGAACCAGGGTCTCCTGCATTGCAGGTGGATTCTCTACCAGCTGAGCTACCAGGGAAGCCCATCTGTCTCTCTAAAAGAAACTATATTCACTTGCATTAAAAGAAGCTAATCTGTAATTTATTAATTCAATTCTGAAATATCAAACACTTTATTTAGAAAGGTACTCAATAATTATTTTGTCGACCGAATCTAAGCAAAGTTCAGTCAACTTTACCAAGATTTAAACATGTCACATTTTCATACTGCTAGAAATAATCATTATTTTCTGGAATACTTTTGAAATAAGGTAGTTACAATGTAAGCAACACATTTTCTTTAAAGATCATTAACCTTGAACCATTACAATTTCATGTATAAAAGATGAATGAAATGCAACCTAATTCAGGGAAATAGATTTTGCATTGCACTGACAGCAAAAGTAAACTGGAAAGAGAACACTTTGATTTTCATGCAAAGTATAATCAATTGGTTAAACATGTAGGTCATCAGAATAAAGGCAAAAAAAATTTTTTACACTAAAAATAGCTACTCTAGAACAAAAGGTGATTACCAAGAAAAGACTTATAATGTTTTTGATTACACTTTTTTGCTTCACAACTTTATCTTACAGGTCCTTGATGGTGCCAAGTTGAGGTTGGAGGCAACACAGGCACTGGGGGGCTCAGAAGATAACTTATAAGAATACTTTGAAGTTGGTGTTAAAACAGCATGGCCTTGCCAGAGACTTCTGAGAGATGGCAGGAACAGTTACACTATGTGCACACAAGTCAGACAGAACTGAGATACTTTCATTTGGAAAAACATCCTATGAAAATTACAAAGTTAAAAATGATAATAATGGCCTCAGAGCCTATACAGACAGTAACTATTATTTACTGTGGGAAAACTTCATGCAAAAAAACATGTCCTACTAGCAGGTCCAACCCAACTATTGGGTTGGTCAAAAAGTTCATTTAGGTTTTTCATAATATCTTAAGGAAAACCTGAATGAACATGTTGGCCAACCCAATGCGATGTGTAATATGCTAACATATTATATCTCCCATTTCCCTGTTTTTGTCATCTTTTCCTTCTGATTCTCAAGAGCTTGGTGACTGCAGCCTTTCATCCCTCCCATCGGTCTGAATTCCTTACATTTCTGAGAAAGGAAAGCTGGGGATTTGACTTAAAAGCCAGTTGCAGGAGCAAAACCAAGGAGAGAACCTAGAGGAAAGAAGGAATCCCTGATAGGTAAGTGCTACTAGGGAAGAGCTGTTGTATTTGAACATGAGAATGAAACTATTTTCCCTGAAAACATACCCCAGCAGGAAACTGTTTTCCATGGGGCTGATTCCAAGTGACTTTGGAATATTTTACATGAGAATATCTCCTAGCCATATCTTGGTCAGCTGCAAACCATACTGGATGCTACGATGATCTTTTGCCAGTGAACTCTGTGGTGGGCAGTTCTTGCTTTCTTACATTCTAGCTTGTTGAGGCAGGGAGTTGGTTACCTACTTTGCAGTTGGTTAAGAAGTCGTAGCATTCAGTGGTGGCCCAAGACATATTTGTATGTGTTTGCTGTCACAGACTTGCATATCCAAGTAGTCCTTAGTTATCCTGAGCTCGTAGAGTCAAAAGGTATCATCATAGTATCACCATATCAAGTGCCTTCTTATCAGAGGGTGCCCCATTCTCCTTTACACTACAGTCTCCATGCTTTGAGGGCGACCTTGATCACAGAACTCCCAGAATACTGGGAGAACTCACCCAGAATACCTGTCTCGAATGGGAGTATCTTTCTGTATTAGTTCCAGGATTACTCTCTGTGCCTGGATTCTACTCTGACAAAATATGCTCCTCCATAGGTTGAGAAGCATCCATGTATATGGTGGTCAGGACTGAGGGAGACCAGGATGAGTGAGTGAGCAAATAGGATCAAGTTGCTAGAGAAAGCCAGTATGACTCATGACCCAGGACTGAAGTAGAAGACGCCAACTCTTATCAAGTCCTCCACTCATAGTTGGCATTTACTCCTAGACTATTTAAGGTAATAAGAAATGTATGGATGAGAAAGTTGTTGCATTTTAGGAGTTTAGCCTGGCTTTAAATTGAATGCTGACTAGGGTTTAAGGCTATCCGTACATAAAGTATGAAAAGTGCCCAAAGTGCCACCGAAAACAGAACAGAGCAAGAGGCAAGAGTGCGCAGTAATTTTAAAGGCAAGAGTCAGGGATGTGAGCTAAGTGTGCTGTCATAACCATTTTGATATATATGTAAGTAAAGTCATAAGGCTGTACACCTTCAACTCAATTACTGCATGTCAGTTATATGTCAATAAAACTGAAAGGAAAAGAGAAAAAGTGAAAGTCAGTGGAGGCCACAGCAGCAGGATGACATTTTGAGCAAATGCCTGGAGAGAATGAGAGTAACAGTTGTGGGGATTCTAAGCAAAGGACTATTTCAAGAGAGGGAACAAGCTAAGCAAAGGCTTGGAAGGAGGAACATGACTACCATGAACATGGCAAGAAGGCTGGAGCAGAGCAAATGAAGCAGAAAGAAGTAAAGGGTGACATGAGAAAATTAATAAGGGATAAGACTGTATGAGTGTTGTATGTATATGCATGAATTTGGAGTTTTAATTTGGAGAGAATCTAGTTAGAAAGCTACAAGACAGTTTTGAACAGAGCAGGTGGTCAGATATGGATTTCATGAACATCACTTTTCAATTTTAGACAGCTTTATTATATGTCTTGGAGAAGATCATTTTGGGTTGAATACCTGGAGTGACTCATTATCTTCATGAAATTCAATGTCCAAATCTCTCCCCAGCTTTGGGAAGTTCTCAACTATAGTTTCTTTTGATAAACTTTTTGCTGTTCTCTTCCATTTCTGGGATTCTGTGATGTATAAACTGGTTCTTTTTTTTTTTTAACTGGTTCTTTTAATAGCATCTCATAATTCATGTAAGTTGTCTTCACTCTCTTTCATTCATTTTGTTTTGTTGACTAGATGATTTCAAATGACCTGTCTTCTAGTTCACAAATTCTTCTGCTTAGTTGAGTCTGTTCTTGGATCTCTTTACTGAATTTTTTTATTGTCCTTATGTTCTTTGACTCAAGGATGTCTATTTGTTCTTTTAAACAATTTCTATTTCTTTGTTGAGCTTCCCGTTTTGTTTATGCATTGTTTTTCTAACTTCATTTAGTTGTCTATCTTTGTTTTCTCATAGTACAGTGTATTTCCTTAATAAGATAAGCCTGAACTCTTTGTCAGACAGTTCACAGATACTGGTTTTCTTTGGTGGTGTCTTATTTCCTTGATTATCATGATCCTTATGAATCATAGTGTCTGTATATTCAAGGAAGGAGGCATCTCTTGACTACTTGGACTGGTTTTATCCACTGGGTAAGTCTTGAAACCAGTTTTACGGATACAGGCCTGGCACTTGAGCCTGTAGTAATGGCCCTTGGACCTGTATCTACGTGCACTGACAAGGATCCTGAGTACAGGGGGCATAAGTAGTCCAGGTATATGGACTACTGGGTGGGCCCCGCATCTGCATGTTTAGCATTTGGTCCAGTACTTGGATGTTCCAGGAACCTGGCATTATGAGAGTTGACCTGGAACCTGAGGATATGAGGGCTGGCTTCGAGTTAGAACAAGCCTGGACCTGTAACTATAGGAGTCGGCCCGTGACCTGCAGCCTCAGGAACTGAACTGTAGGCTGTGTCTGTGGGAGCTGGCCATGCACACGGCTAGGCCAAGGGCCTGGGTATGTGTGTGTGAGCTAGAATTAAAGCTAGCATAGCAGAGGCTGGGCCTGGCACACAGGAGCTACTTGGGACCAACGGAGCTGGCCAACGAAGGAAGCAAGAATATATCACAGGGAAAAGACAGTCTCTCCAATAAGTGGTTGTAGAAAAATTGGACAGCTACATGTAAGAGAAGAAATTAGAACATTATCTAACATAATACTGAGCGCCGAAGAATTGATGCTTTTGAACTGTGGTGTTGGAGAAGACTCTCGACAGTCCCTTGGACAGCAAGGAGATCCAATCAGTCCATCCTAAAGGAGATCAGTCCTGAATATTCATTGGAAGGACTGATGCTGAAGCTGAAACTCCAATACTTTGGCTACCTGATGCAAAGAACTGACTCATTGGAAAAGACCCTGATGCTGGGAAAGATTGAAGGCAGGAGGAGAAAGATGTGTGTTTGTGTTACTTAGCCATTAAAAAAATATATACAAGCAACTCCTGAAGCTCAATTCCAGAAAAATAAATGACCCAATCAAAAAACGGGCCAAAGAACTAAACAGACATTTCTCCAAAGAAGACATACAAATGACTAACAAACACATGAAAAGATGCTCAACATCACTCATTATCAGAGAAATGCAAATCAAAACCACAATGAGGTACCATCACATGCCAGTCAGGATGGCTGCTATCCAAAAGTCTACAAGCAATAAATGCTAGAGAAGGTGTGGAGAAAAGGGAACCCTCTTACACTGTTGGTGGGAATGCAAACTAGTACAGCCACTATGGAGGACAGTCTGGAAATTTCTTAAAAAACTGGAAATAGAACTGCCATATGACCTAGCAATACCACTTCTGGGCATGCACATCGAGGAAACCAGATCTGAAAGAGACACATGCACCCCAATGTTCATCACAGCACTGTTTATAATAGCCAGGACATGGAAGCAACCTAGATGCCCATCAGCAGACAAATGGATAAGGAAGCTGTGGTACATATACACCATGGAATATTACTCAGCCGTTAAAAAGAATTCATTTGAATCAGTTCTGATGAGATGGATGAAACTGGAGCCCATTATACAGAATGAAGTAAGCCAGAAAGATATAGAACATTACAGCATACTAACATATATATATGGAATTTAGAAAGGTGGTAATGATAACCCTATATGCAAAACAGAAAAAGAGACACAGATGTACAGAACAGACTTTTGGACTCTGTGGGAGAAGGCTAGGGTGGGATATTTCAAAAGAACAGCATGCATATTATCAAGGGTGAAACAGATCACCAGCCCATGTGGGATGCATGAGACAAGTGCTCGGGCCTGGTGCACTGGGAAGACCCAGAGGAATCGGGTGGAGAGGGAGGTGGGAGGGGGGATCAGGATGGGGAATACATGTAACTCCATGGCTGATTCATGTCAATGCATGACAAAACCCACTGCAATGTTGTGAAGTAATTAGCCTGCAACTAATAAAAATAAATGAAAAAAAAAAGAATGAAATAATACCATTTGCAGCAATAGGGATGGATCTAGAAATTATTATACTAAGTGACATAAGTCAGAGAGAAAGACAAATGTCATATGATACTGCTCATACATGGAATCTAAGAAAAAACTATAAATAAAGTTATTTACAAAACAGAAATAAACTTGCAGACCTAGAAAAACTTATGGTTACCAAAGGTGAAAGGTGGAATCCCAAAGTAGGAGTTTGGGATTAATATATACATACTACTATATCTAAAATAGTCAAGTATGTTGGATCATTGAAAGAGCAAGAGAGTTCCAGAAAAAATTCTATGTCTGCTTTATTGACTATGCCAAAGAAGCCTTTGACTGTGTGGATCACAATAAACTGTGGAAAATTCTGAAAGAGATGGGAATACCAGACCACCTGACTTGCCTCTTGAGAAACCTATATGCAGGTCAGGAAGCAACAGTTAGAACTGGACATGGAACAACAGACTGGTTCCAAATAGGAAAAGGAGTACGTCAAGGCTGTTTATTGTCACCCTGCTTATTTAACTTATATGCAGAGTACATCATGAGAAACGCTGGACTGGAAGAAGCACAAGCTGGAATAAAGCTTGCCAGGAGAAATATCAATGACCTTAGATATGCAGATGACACTACCCTTATGGCAGAAAGTGAAGAGGAACTAAAAAGCGTCTTGATGAAAGTGAAAGAGGAGAGTGAAAAAGTTCGCTTAAAGCTCAACATTCAGAAAACTAAGATCATGGCATCTGGTCCCATCACTTCATGGGAAATAGATGGGGAGACCGTGAAAACAGTGTCAGACTTTATTTTGGGGGCTCCAAAATCACTGCCGATGGTGATTGCAGCCATGAAATTAAAAGATGCTTACTTCTTGGAAGGAAAGTTAAGACCAACCTAGATAGCATATTAAAAATCAGAGACATTACTTTGCCAACAAAGGTCTGTCTAGTCAAGGCTATGGTTTTTCCATTGGTCATGGATGGATGTGAGAGTTGGACTGTGAAGAAAGCTGAGCACTGAAAAATTGGTGTTTTTGAACTGTGGTGTTGGAGAAGACTCTTGAGAGTCCCTTGGACTGCGAGGAGATCCAACCAGTTCATCCTAAAGGAGATCAGCCCTGGGTGTTCATTGGAAGGACTGATGCTGAAGCTGAAACTCCAATACTTTGGCCACCTCATGCAAAGAGTCGACTCATTGGAAGAGACTGTGAAGGTGGGAGGGATTGGGGGCAGGAGGAGAAGGGGATGACAGAGGATGAGATGGCTGGATGGCATCACCGACTCAATGGACCTGGGTTTAAGTAAACTCTGGGAGTTGGTGATGGACAGGGAGGCCTGGCGTGCTGCAATTCATGGGGTCGCAAAAAGTTGGACACAACTGAGTGACTGAACTGAACTGAACTGAACTGACTAATGTATAGCACAGGGATCTATACTCAATATTTTGTAATATCCTATAAGGGAAAAGAATCTGAGTAAATATATAATACATGTATATATATATATATATATATATATATATATATATTAACTGAATCACTGTGCTGTACACATGAAACTTACACAGCATTATAAATCAACTATAATTCAACCAAAAAATTCATGTTTGAGACACAGCAAGTTTGAAATGTTAATTAGACAACCAGTGGAGATGTCAATTAGGCAATTTTAATAAATTTTGGAATTTCAAGACAATCTGGCTTGAGATATACTTTGGAAAGTCATCATCATATAGATGACATTTAAAATGGATGAGAACACAAAAATAGAGTGAGTGTGGGTAGAAAAGAGAAAAAGTGTAAGGACCCAAATATTAAGATGTCAATCTTAAGCTGTCTGGAATAGAAGCAGAAAACCAACCATAGAGATAGAGAAAGAACAATCAGTAAGCTATGAAGATTTGATGCCCTAGAAGTCAAATGAAGGAAATGTTTCAAAGATGATAAGTCTAATAAGAGGAGGACTAAAAGTTGAATTAGCAATATGGCAGTAATTCATATTTGTGCAATAAAAGTGTAAGTTATGTTATGAGTGTCTAAGCCTGACTCAAATGTATTCATGAGAGGATGAGAGAAGAGGAATTAGAGATAGTGAATATAAGCAACTTTTTCAATATGTTTTGCTGTGGAGGAAAATAGAGAGGTGAAACAATAGATGGAAGGCAAGTAGAGGCCAAAAAAGATTTTTTTTAACAATCAAATAAGATAAAATGATGTATGCTGATAGAAATGGCCCAAGAGGGCGGGCAGAATTGTTAACGGGGCTGGAGCTTTGACCTTGAATATGTGAAAGACTGCAACCAAGAATGAAAGTGGAGGGTTTGTACTCAGAAGGAGCAGGGACAGATAATCTGTGGTTATGAAGGGAAAGGAGATTATGTGGACACAAATGCTGGAGGGAGTAGGTGGGGTTTATCTTATAATTGCTTCAATTTTCTCAGTGAAGAAGGAAGCAAGATCATCAGTCCACAGTGATCTTTTGATTCCCCAGGCCACCCTGCAGTGACCACCTCTTCCTCATAGAATGACATACACAAGTGGTCAGTGAGAAACTACTTGATTTGACAAAGGCCTACCTCTCATGCCTTCCATACGCTGGCCATTCCTGTCCCTCCATATCTCTCCAACACTACAATCTCACACCTCCAGGCCTTTGTAGGTGCTGTCTCTTCAAATGAACATCTGTTTTCTCCTTCTTTGTGCTTGACTGACTTTATCTCATCCATCAGGCTCATCTTCCTCTGAGTGGTCTTTCTTGATAATCTAACAGCATGGCCACCACCATCCATCCCCAGGTACCCTCAGTCATATCACCTTGCTTAGTTATCATAATCACCAAATATGACAGAAACTGTTTTTGGTTTTATATCCCTCTCAGAAGGATATAAACACTTTGAGTACAAAAAGGTGCTTTCTATTGTGTTCACCAAGATGTCTTCAGGATTGGTGAGATCTAACTAGTAGTTTTATCCATTGAAAAAATGAATTAGGCAAGGCCAGAGAAAATTCTATGGCCTACTTTTCATAGAAATAGAGTAATCTGAGTGAAAGTCTTTAAGAATCTATTGAATACAATTTGTCAGACCAATGTAATTGTGAGATGAAGGCAATTCATTGTTAAAAGACAAGAAAAAGGCAGACTTGTACTTCTTTGAATGTTAAAGCTTAATTCTCAAACATGAATATTTCATTAAAAATCTACAGTATTAAGGAAGATGTGGTACATATATAAGATGGAACGTTACTCAGTCGTGAAAAGGAGAAAAATAATGCCATGTGCAGCAACATAGATGGGCCTAGAGATTATCATACTAAGTGAAGTAAGTCAAAGACAAACATCATATGATATTGCTTATATATAGAATACAATAAAAATGATACAAATGAACTTGTTTACCAAACAGAAACAGATTCAGTGACTTAGAAAACAAAGTTCTGGTTACCAGGGGGATGGGGGTGGGGGTGGTTAGCTTGGAATTGACATGTACATACTGCTATATATAAAAATAGATAACCAACAAGGTCCTACTGTATAGCACAGGGAATTCTGCTCAATACTCTGTAATAAGCTAAATGGGAAAATAATTTGAAAAAGAATAGATACATGTATATGTACAACTGAATCACTTTGCTATACACCTGAAACTAACATTGTTAATTAACTATACTCCAGTATGCAACATAAATTTTAAAAGCTACATTATGGAAAATTAAAAAATATATATTAACAGTGGTTTTCTCAAAGTGAGGGCACGCAGATGAGTTAAGTTTTTGGCTATGTATATTTTTCAAATTCTATAATATTTAAGTATACATTATATGGAGAAAAGACAGCCATAGTTTACCAATATCAATTCATTATTTAAGAAAATTTATGCCCAAGACCTAGTTGACACATGCCCTATTACACTTCCTATGTCATCATACTTCCCCTTTCCTCAATGACTTCAGCATTGGCTCAATTTTCTTTTCAATCGTAATCCTTTTTTTGGCAGCTTCAACATCCTCAGTGGTGACTCATCTCTAAATCTGGCTTCATTTTAACTTCCTCAAATGTAATGCCCTTCACTTCTGCTTCATTTATTCAACATGCAGCATAGTTATACCCACTACTTAATCATCGTTGGAACACTTTCCAAGGTTCTCAATCTAAAATCTGCCCTCTCTGGTTAATTCCCACCTTGTCCACTTTTTATATCCATACAAACACTCACATGCCATCACACAATGTTCAGCCTTTTATCTTATTTCCAGAGTTTTTCACATTTGCATTTTCCTTGCTATGATCTTTGCTCACCCATTTCAAAGCCATACTCCCGGGCCCCTAGATTTTTCAGTCTCCCCAGTCCTCTTCTGTATCTGCTTTCCCAAATCCTAGCTCTGGCTAAACCTCATCTTCTTTTTCTAACACTTCTCATATCTCTAAGATGTGACTGAGAGGAACTGCTGAACATACTGAAAGAATCTACTGCAATTCTAGGTTTTCCAGTTTGAACTGGATCTCTGTCACTCCTCAGCAATAACAATCTTGTTGTTTCTCCCTTCATTGCACTGGTCTTTTTTTCTCCTTTCATAGTTTGGTCAATTTTCTGGAGGAATCAAGTGGGGTCTAAAATTGGAGTTCTCAGAATAGTTCCCTCCTCTGAGCCCATCATTTTTCCTACCTGTGCCACAGGAATGGAGGTCAATATGTCATCCTAACCTATATCTTTTATCTTCTGCTCCTCTCTACCCCTGACCCTGTAGATGAGGGTGGAAGGGGAGAGTGAAAAAGCTAGCTTGAAACCCAATATGAAAAAAAAAAAAAAAAAAAACTAAGATGGTGGCACCCAGTTCCATCACGTCATGGCAAATAGAAGGGGAAAAAGTGGAAACAGTGACAGATTTTATTTTCTTGAGCTCCAAAATCACTGTGGACAGTGACTGCAACAATAAAATTAAAAGACACTTGCTCCTTGGAATAAAAGCTATGACAAACATAGACATTGTTTTAAAAAGCAGAGACATCACTTTGCTGACAAAGGTCTGTATAGTCAAAGCTATGGTTTTTCCAGTAGTCATGTACAGATATGATAGCTGGACCATAAAGAAAGCTGAGCACCAAAGAATCGAGCTTTCAAATTGTGGTGCTAGAGAAGACTCTTGAGAGTCCCTTGGACTGCAAGGAGATCAAATCAGTCAATCCTAAAGGAAATCAACTCTGAATATTCACTGGAAGGACTGATGCTGAAGCTCCAATACTTTGGTCACCTGATAAGGAGAGCTGCCTCATTGGAAAAGACCCTGATGCTAGGAAAGACTGAAGGCAAAAGGAGAAGGGGGAAGCAGAGGATGAGGCGGTTAGCAAGAATCACTGACTCAATGGACATGAATTTGAGCAAACTCTGGGAGATAGTGAAGGACAGAGGAGCCTGGCATGCTGCAGTCCATGGGGGTTCACAAAAAGTCAGACATAACTTAGCAAATGACCAACAACAACAACATAGAAATATAGATATTCACAGAAATAGAGATATATGTGGCTATCTTATTGACATTTATAAAGGCTGCATGCTCAACTGGCACTTCATTTATGCTTATGATGATCATACAACCAAAATTTTACAACTTATGTAGAATTAACATTTTCTACAATCTTTTTTAAGATAAATTAATTCCCACCCATAGCATAATTTGTTTGTTCAAAAAATTAATTCCCACCCATAACATAATTTGTTTGTTCACATGTCCAGTTTAGGAAATCAGATTGCTATGCCTCTGCTATCATAGGAACTGAGGCTTTTCCTTTAATTTTGAAAATTTAAAAACTCTCAACTCAATGGTACAATGAAAGCCAGTCTGATTAAATAGCTTTTTTGACTTCCAGGTCATTTTTATGCCTGTCCTGTCCACCCCGAAGTGGATTATTCTCAATGTATTTCCATAAGAAGATGAAGTGTCATTAGGGTCTTCTGAATAATGAGGCATAAAAGAAAAAGAAAAGGGTAGATCCTAATGTGATACATGGTAGAGGAAGCTGCCAGATGACCTGTTTGGGAAATGCTTGGGAGATGGTAAGAGATGATAAGAACAAGGGAAAGGAAAATTAGAGAAAGGTAAAAGGAAGCAGCATCAGTGGGGGGTGGGGGGGGAATAAAGAATAGCTGTGTAAAAGAAGAACAAATGGAATGGAGATTTTTTTTTTTAAAGAATTAATTTAAAAAATGAAAAAGTTCCGGGGGATGCAGACTAAAGTATTCTTTGTGAGTGAAGCCATAAACAAAGCCACCAATATAAACTTTCAAGCAAAGAAGAATGTGATGATGATTCTCTCCTCCCTGCCTGATTGCAACTGATTTGGTAGTATGACTGTACAGATGTGATTAGGTCCTTCAAGGGCAATGTAATGGATCAATGGATTCAAACAATCACAGGTATGTACACAACTCTGAGTCAGTAAATGGAAGGTGGGAGAACCCTAAAAATATAAGGCTACTGTTTGTCAGAGCCCCTTAATAACATCTTCTTTCCCATTTCCTTGATGTCATCATTTGCATAAAATCAAACACCAGGAGTTGTGGACAGAGGAAAACAGATCACTCTAATATGCATCATAAATGGATCTCAGTATCCTGAGATGTGATACAAGGAAATGCATCCCAGTGCACGGACACCTCACCAAATACTGCCAGGCAAGCTTTAATTTACAATACTGGCCATGAATTTTATGCTATTTTATGATTGATTCCTTGCTGTTGTTCACAGCATTTCATTGATCTCAGTTTACAAAATGAACCAATAAGTAATATTTTCTTTTAATTCCTGGTATAAACTGAGAAATTTCTATCTTTTAATTGGTTTCTCCCATCAAAAAATTAAAAACAGTTTTTGGCCTTCCCCAGTAGCTTAGACAGTAAAGAATCTGCCTACAATGCGGGAGACTAGGTTCGATCTCTGGGTCAGGAAGATCCTCTGGAGAATGGAATGGCAACCCACTCAGGTGTTCTTGCCTGGAGAATTCCATGGACAGAGGAGCCTGGTAGGCTGCAGTCCATGGGGTCACAAAGAGGCGGACATGACTGGGTGACTTTCACTTTCACTCTGCTTCTTTATCACCTGGTTCTTTCTCTGAGAAATTCCTAGTAGTATTTCACAAAAGAAAAACAGATTTTTCCTGAATTTTCTCTCTCCTTTCTGTGCATCTTGTCCACAGGTCATCATCAAGATGTTGAAAAACATAGGAACCATCTAGGTAGGTACTGACCACACCTCCTTCTGTCATTGGGTATTCCAACTTGAGAACCAGGGCAAAGGCATGGTTCAGTGAGAACCCATCTTGGGCAGCAGACCTAAGAGGTATTGTGTTTTCCACAGATACCTGGAAAGCAATGAGTTATGCCAGAACACATATGGTATGTCAGGGTGCATTCATCTCTGCCAGAGGACAGCTCCTGCTCCACCCCAGCTTCCCTTCTGATTCCAGAAAAATCAGATTCTGACCTTATAATTAATAAAAGCTGAGGCTTTCTTTAGCCTTTAGATGGTGGGATGCCATCTATGGGGTCGCACAGAGTCAGACACGACTGAAGCGACTTAGCAGTAGCAGCAGCATGGTATATTTAGCCCAAGGCTATTTTTCTTGGTTACTTTTATAATAACATAACTTTACATGCACACACACACACACACACACACACACACACACACACTAATATCCCACCCACTCTTCTTCTTTGCCTCTGGACAGAAAGAGATAGAATTAGGATATCAGTATCCAGCTTTCAATTTTCATAAACACTTTTACCTCACAAACCAGAGAGAGAGAACTGAGATAACATTACAGGAATATTATCTGAGAAACTTTAGCCATATAACTTAGCTAAATTTTTCCTAAAAACTGGGGCATTTTCCCTCAGTCTTAGAAGGATGGTTGCTATGCATGTGGATTAGTTTGCAGGAGGCAGAAATCACCTGCTTGAAGTGAGGGCAGTAAACGAGTGAAATATGAGTATTAGAACTAATGAGACCCATTTGTATATGCAGATTAATGAAATCTGTGAAATTTTGAGATAAATCTGTATCTAAGTATATCCATCTATCTATCAAAAAGGAGACAGAATTTACAGAGGTTTTAAAGCAGTAGAGACAGAGGGAGCAGACATTCTGCATAGGAAGAGTTGGCAAAGGGCATTGTTGTAGAATAACCGAGCACAAGCTTGGTTAAAAATGTTCAGATTTAGGTCAACAAAGTTCAGTTTAGCTCAGGTGCAGGACATACAGAAAAAGTAAAGGAAATAAAGCTATAAAGACAGGTTGGGGCCTTTTTGGAAAGACCACTGGATTCCTGGTTGATAACTTTGTAGTGATGATGCAATGGACCCACATATAATGGATCCAGGCATTGGGAAATCTTTGTCTAGTTCTGGCAAGGCCCTTAGTCTACATGGATTTGGGGAAAACACCTGCCCTCACTGGCTCTTGGTTTCCTCATCTGTAAAAAGAGAGGTTTGAGTTTGATGCTGTGAAAAGTTAAACTCTACTGAATGCCTATTTTTCTAAGAAAACTTGACATCCAGAATATTGTGACAAAAGTTTTTACTTCTTGGATATTTTCTCTGAATATTACAGTGGCTTAGAGAGAATCATCTGTTTCATTCCTCATAAAAATGCTCTTGCAATTTAATTTGGAATGATACGATAAGCAAATTGCCCTACATATAAGGAGAAAATGTGTAAAATGACCACAATGGGTTCCCAGCAAGTAAACTATAATGTTAGAGTGTAAATATCTTTTTAAAATTATGCTTCTACACCAACTTGTAAAAATACAAGTTATCATAAGCAACCTCTGCATTTTTAGAAGCTGAAGAAGTCTTCGATGTCACAATTAGAAGTAGATTGGCCCCTTGTAAGACTTCTACCAAATTGTCCATCCTTGAATCATTTACATAGAATGACATAGAATCATTTACATAGGATGTTTCTCTTTAAAACAGTAATTTTCAAAGAGGGTTCTGTCTATGTTCCTTCAGGAAAACACACTTACATTACAAATGCTTTCACTATGACAGTGTCTAACATTTTTTCTGAATTAATTGATATTTTACTGTCGATTTCTTCAAAGGAGTATATCTGTGATGATTAGTTTTATGTGTCAACTCAGGTAGGCTATGTTGTCTACTTATTTGGTCAAAGGCTAGTCTAAATGTTACTGTGAAGGTATATTTTAAATGGGATTAACACTTACAGTCAGTTGAGTTTAAATAAAGCAGATTACTCTCCATAATGTAGGTGAGTCTCATCCAATCAGTTGAAGGTCTTAAGAGCAAAGACTGAGGTTTCCCAAATAATAGGGAATCATGTCTCTAAACTGCATCATAAAAATTCTGCCTGAGTTTCCAGCCTGTTGCTGTGCCCTGTGGATTTTAAACTCAAGACAGCAACATCAACTCTTCCTTGGGTCTCTTGCCTGCTGACCTGCCCTACAAATTTCAGACTTTCTCACAATCACCTGAGCCAAGTTCTTAAGAAAAAGTTTTCCACTTCTCTCTCTTCATCTCTGCCCTCACCACTCCTTTCTCCTTTCCTCATTCTTTTTTCTAACTTCAGTGCAGGAGGGTCTCAACTGGAGTGTAAGACACAGTTATATTTCTTTGGATATATCCAGCAGAGTAGCACTCCATATCAGAAATGGACAGCAGTATTCTTGGCACTAGGGGTGGGTTTGGAAATCATAGAAAGAGGGAACAAATGTGTGTGTACTCTGGATTCAGATATATCTGAGTATTCAGAAAAATTCATGAGAGGGTCCAACAGGAGTCTGTGTTGAAAACTGGGAAACATTTTTAAGAATTTACCACTGAAGAAGCTGGCATGCTTTGGTTCTCAGAAGAGAGAGATTATTTTCAAAAGAGCCTTATGTTTGTTTACTTAGACTTGTCTTGCTAAACTTTTTAAGATACTGGAACGCATTTAGCATTCCTTGAGGACTCATTTAAAAAAGAGTGATGCAAGGAAGAAAGTCATTCTTTCACCACCACTGATACCAGGAGAAAGAGGAATGTCAGCCAAGTACAATGACAGAGAGGATAGGGTCCATCTGAGACAACCCTACCTGGAAGAGTAATCTTCGTGCCCACTCGCGCCTGGGGGAATCTAAGGTGGCCCCTGAGTAGGGGTACTGAGTAGACTCAGTACTGAGTGGAGTGTCAGTGGAAAAGTAGCAGTACCCCTGATACCCAGATATGGTGATGTTCATCTAGATCAGGGCCATGGAAATGACTGGCGCAGTTACTACGGCACTTGGCCAACTGATGTCAGGCTTGATCCTAAGTTCATGTGGGAAAACCCCTATGGCTCCACAGATATGTGAATGGATTAGTTTGCAGGAAGCAAAGATCACCTACTAGAGGTGGAGGCAATGAAAAAATGAAATATGAGTCTTAGAATTAAGGAGAATTATGTGTATATTCAGATTAATGAGATCTGAAGTAAATGTGAATTAAATCTACCTGTCTACCTATGTATCCAATCATCCATCCAGCCATCCATTAACCTATATCACCTTTACAGTATAATCAGCGAGGGCTCACTGTGTCACACCTGGTGCTTTGGGACTCCATATGTTTCTTAGATGGACAGTGTCTTCAGAGTATAAATTTAGGAGATGAAAGTGAAAACAGGTAACAGTTTACAGGTGATAAAAGCAGAAAATTGGTTCTCTTTCCTTTTTTCATATAACCCCAAGCTGAAGCTTCAATACTTTGGCCACCTGATGTGAAGAGCTGACTCACTGGAAAAGACCCCCATGCTGGTAAAGATCAAAGGCAAAAGGAGAAGAGGGTGGCAGAGGATGAGATGGTTAGATAGCATCACCAACTCAATGGACATGAATTTGAGCAAACTCTGGGAGATAGTGAAGGACAGGGGAACATGGCATGCGGCAATCCATGGGCTCCCAAAGAGTCGTACATGACTTAGCCACTGAACAATAACATATAACCCCAAAACAACTTTCTGCCCTTTTCCTCTCAAAGACTGCTCAAATCAAACGAAAAGCCAATGAAACAAAAAGAAAACCAAAACAAGATAGAGTAAAACATGGTCAATGAAGTTGAGAGAAAATAACACAGCATTATTTGAGTAATAAGATAAAAAGATATGATAAACACATATTAACTATATTTTACAAAAGTTAGAAAATATGGCATAATTATATAGATATGAGGCAATATATCTGAATCTAGGATGGCTTGGCTATACCTAATATAGCAAAAGCATACATTAATATTTGCATTTATATGTAAATAATTTAAAAATATCTGACAATAGAATAGCATTTTTTAATTAGAAATAATGTTAATAAACATGACTATGCCATTATATGCATAGTGATTTGCATTTTCCTAAGGCTTTTTTAGGAACAACAAAAGTCCGTCTAGTCAAGGCTATGTGGTTTTTCCAGTAGTCATGTATGGATGTGAGAGTTGGACTATAAAGAAATCTGAGCGAGGAAGAATTGATGCTTTTGAACTGTGGTGTTGGAGAAGACTCTTAAGAGTCCCTTGGACTGCAAAGAGATCCAACCAGTCCATCCTAAAGGAGATCAGTCCTGGGTGTTCATTGGAAGGACTGATGCTGAAGCTGAAACTCCAATCCTTTGGCCACCTGATGTGAAGAGCTGACTCATTTGAAAAGACCCTGATGCTGGGAAAGATTGACAGCAGGAGGATAAGCGGACGACAGAGGATGAGGTGGTTGGATGGCATCACCAACTCAATGGACATGGGTTTGGGTGGACTCCAGCAGTCGGTAATGGACAGGGAGGCCTAGTGTGCTGTAATTCATGGGGTCGCAAACAGTTGGACATCACTTAGCAACTGAACTGAACTGAAGGCTTTTTACCCCATACAACCAGTTATTTACATTTGGGGGGTAACTGTGTAAATTCAGATATTAAAAAATTAAACTAGTACATTGTAAAGAGTACAACATGAAAAGCAAAAGTCTCCTTCACATTTCCAATTCAGAAATTCAGAGTATTTAAAATTTTAAATACTAGGACAAGAAACTTTGAAACAAACCAAAATTATTATGGTAGATTTCACTGATAAAGCTGATGTTGACTGTTTCTGAGTTTGGTTAATAACCATGTGATCAATTTCCTTTTTTTCCTCTTTGATACAGTTGTTTTTATGTAAAGCTAAGACCCACTACATAAGCACGGAGGCAAAACTTGAAATACTATTGGATTGTGTTACAGTGCACGAAAATAAGAAAAAATAGAAAAGGAATCAGCAAAGACTTGGGTTTGAGTTTTCTGTCTTGATTTGTGTAAATGTAAGTGAATCACTGAAGTTTTAGGCCTCACTTTATATTATTTGTAACATCTTTACTTAACAATTACTGTGAAGATAAAATAAGACAAACAGCCAAAAGAGCATTTTATAAGAAAGAATGCATTACACAGGTAAGAGATAACAATTTTAAGCCATGAACAACAGCAGAGGCTAATGGATTCTTTTAATTTAGATGCATTCCCAAGAATTAAGGATGACAAATGCAGGAAATAACATATTTTGTAATCCTATAATTATAAATAGTTATCCTATAATTATCTAAAGGTCAGATAAAAAATTTCAACTAAATCTAAATCATATAGTCCATTTGGGGAAAGGAAGTATATTTATATGACAATACACACATTCAGAAATAGCTTTTTGTTGGCATTTATTTTTGTATTCACTCCACAAATATTTGTCAGGCATCATCTGCTATGTGCATCTAATACGTATTTTATATGCTGAGATTCAGCACATAAGATGTGTACAAGATATTTCCAGATATCTCTTTTGAACTAGACATTACTTTGGGTTATGTTTTCCAAACTTCAAAGATGCTATGCTTTTTATGGTGTAGATATTTATATTATTGCATACCCATGATTCCAAACCACTTTAATTTTTATTACTTCAATAAACTACAATATAAAATGGTAAGTGATTTGAGAAGAATATTTGTGCAAAATTACAAATGATAGTGTGTCTCTTGCAATGAAGACAGTATTATGAGGAACTAATTTAGTGAATAACTAAAGTTCCACTGATTAAGACCAAATTACAATGAGGATATTAGCACTAAAACACTTATAGACACAAAATTGAAGATAATGTATTAGCATTAATATTTTACTGTAGAATATTTTACTGCTAGCCCCCAAATGCTGACATTTTCAGGCTCTTAATTTTTCATCATATTATACAGTAAATCACATCTAAAAATAAATTATTAGAATATTGATGAAATATAAATGCAAGTATTTGTTTATTCATGCTTCTATACCCATCTGACAAAGGGGAAAAGATCAATTATATGTACCTGTTTAATTTGTCTTAGAGCCATCATCTGTCTCTTTATATTTGGTGAATAGCTTCACTATTACTAAAATTATAATGAACTTTTCTCAGATTTTCCATAGTAGTAATTTTACAAGATTTCTATTTCCTTAATCACACTGTAAAATATTCCTAAATACCATGATTACTGTTTGTTTAATGTTAGTATCTATGAACTAACTTTATTTACAGCACATATTTTAAAATAGCCTATTTCTTT
The DNA here is from genome assembly GCF_023699985.2 of Odocoileus virginianus. Classification (NCBI taxonomy): domain Eukaryota; kingdom Metazoa; phylum Chordata; class Mammalia; order Artiodactyla; family Cervidae; genus Odocoileus; species Odocoileus virginianus. The sequence continues at coordinate 58,980,688 of NC_069684.1, read as the reverse complement.
ACCACGATAGATCAGAATACCTCCGTCATTAAAAAAAAATAGTAGAAAAGATATGAAAACCAAACTTCAGTTTTTATAAAATTATTTTTCAGTGGAAGAAGTTGATAATGCTGAATGAGAAATGTGTACTCAAAAGTTCGTGGGAGTTCAGTTTACACTAAAAGTGTGTTGCTTTATGGAAAACATTTATTTGATTTATATTTTAAAAACCAAGCTTTACTTTAGAGCAGTGATTCAGCAGCAAGGGAAATCTCTTAAAATTATCTATATAGTCTTTTCAACACCCCAAGTTCCAACCTAATAGAATTTATGACCAGCATCGTCTTGATTTTTGCATAATAGAGCTACACAACTGGCAGAAAGTGACTTTCTAATCTCTCTACATGAAATAGATATTCAAATATTTGCATATTTGGTAGTATATCCCTAGGAGTTGTTGAACTTGTATACATTTCTACAATAGGGTGGAAAAAAAGTAGAGGGCAGTACAGAAGTATCATCTTTGCAAAATAATCTTTAAAAGTTGGAACATATGAGAACTTCCTTAAGCTCTAATGGAATTTGGTGGTGTTTTTTCTTTGGTTTTTTTTTTTTTTTTTTTTGACTTGAACTCTTTTTCTACTGTTCTAGATTTGAATGCAACTGGGTAGTATAGTAAACATGAGGATGGGATATTTAACCAAGCAAACAGGATGATTTTGTCTAAGTCATGGGTCAGTTTACTAATACTCAGCTGAAATTTGCCACTTATAGTAAAAACCACAATTTTACGTTAAAATATGTATCAGTCTTTTGCTTGTGATTATATGGGATTAAATTGCATAACTACTTTAAAAGTTTTAAATGACTGATCAATTTTTACATCCTTTAATATAATCAAATGAGTCATATTTATAGCTATGGGATGGTACCTCTCAGGGGTTTCCACAAATTGTGTGCTTATGAGATTCACATAGTCTGTATAGCTGTGTGATCTGAAAAGTAATAAGCAAATATTTCCCCAGTGGATGTCAAGCACTGGGGTCACGTGCCATTTCTCTAACACCAATCAACTTGTCTGACTGTCAGTCTCAAGTGAGTCGGTCTCTGAACATCCCTTTGAATATGTCTGGCATCCTGACAAATCATCCACATAACAGTATCTAGTTTTCAAATAAATGAAAAAATTGATTTCTCCATTCTGAAAAGAATCTCTATTATTCCTTTATGATATGTGTGTGCATGCTTAGTTGCTCAGTCATGTCCAACACTTTGTGACCCCATGGACTGTAGCCCACCAGCCTCCTCTCTCCATTGAGATTCTCTAGGCAAGAATACTGAGCCTTCCATGTCTTCAGGATAGATAGAACATGAAAGATACAGATCCTGCCCTCAGGGCCTCACAGTCTAATGATAAAGATAACTAAGTCAATCAAAAATTCCAGTAGAGTAAGCTAAATGACATGAGAGATAGGAGCCCAGAGAGGAAAATTGTAAGCCATATGTCTACATGCACTTGACATTCGGAAGAATAAGATCATGGCATCTGGTTCCATCACTTCATGGCAAATAGATGGAGAAACAATGGAAAGAGTGACAGACTTTATTTTGGGGGGTTCCAAAATCACTGCAGATGGTGACATCCAGCCATGAAATTTAAAGACGCTTGCAACTTGGAAGAAAAGTTATGACCAACCTAGACAGTATATTAAAAAGCAGAGACATTACTTTGCCAACAAAGGCCCGCCTCCTCAAAACTTTGGTTTATCCAGTAGTAATGTATGGATGTGAGAGTTGGACTATAAAGAAAGCTGAGTGCCAAAGAATTGATGCTTTTGAACTGTGGTGTTGGAGAAGACTCTTGAGAATCCCTTGGACTGCAAGGAGATCCAACTTGTCCGTCCTAAAGGAGAGCAGTCCTGGGTGTTCATAGGAAGGACTGATGCTGAAGCCGAAACTCCAATACTTTGGCCACCTAATGCGAAGAGCTGACTCATTGGAAAAGACCCTGATGCTGGGAAAGATTGAAGGTGGAAGGAGAAGGGGACGACAGAGGATAAGATGGTTGGATGGCATCACTGACTAAATGGACATGAGTTTGAGTAAACACTGGGAGCTGGTGATGGACAGGGAGGCCTGGTGTGCTGCAGTCCATGGGGTTGCAAAGAGTCAGACACAACTGAGCAACTGAACTGAACATGCACCATGCCACTCTTTAGTCAAACACTATAATATTATCTGAGTCTCTTGCATGAATAGATGAATGAATGAGTAAATGGATGAAAGTAAAAGAACCACAAATGAGCATTCTTAAAAATATTTTATTCTAATATTCTTTTAGGTTTTACTTCCAAAAAATAGGAAAAAAGGAAGGAAGGAAAGAAGGGAGGAGGGAGGAAAGAGGAATAAATATTTGTTGAATTTTCATTACCTTGGTGTGCAGTTATGTTCTATCATCACACAGTATACCTACTATTTGGCTTCCCAAGTGGTGCTTGTGGCAAAGAACCTACTTGCCAACGCAGGAGACATAAGAGAGGTGGGTTTGATCCAGATCCCTTGGAGGAGGGCGTGGAAACCCACTCCAGTATTCTTGTCTGGATAATCCCATGGACAGAAGAGCCTGGTGGGCTACAGTCCATGGGATTTCAAAGAGTCGTACACAACTGGAGTTACTTAGTATGCATGCATACCTACTGTTATGGGTTGAATGATATCCCTGCCAAAATTCATACATTGACTCTCTAAACCCAGTAGCTCAGAATGTGACTAAACTTGGATATAGAATCTTTAAAAAGGTGATTACATTAAAATGAAGCTGTTAGCATGGGTCTTAATCCAATCTGACTGGTGTTTTTATAAGAAGAGGAAGGTTGGACACAAAGACACCAGGGATACATGTGCAGAGAGGAAAGACATGTGAGGACAGGGCCAGAAGGCGGCCATCTGCAAGCCAAGAAGAAAGGCCTCAGGAGAAACCAAACCTGCCGACACCTTGATCTTGGACTTCTAGCAGGAAGGACTGTGAGAAAATAAATCCCTGCTACTTAAGCCACTGGTCTGATATTTTGTCACAGAAGCTCTAGCAAAATATTATTTCTGTTGAGTGGATTAAAAGGATATCTTATCCTTTCAGGTCCATAGTTAATTGAAATAGGGATGATATGAGGTCATCCAACAGTCATAAAAATTCCAGTTCATGTTGGCTAACTTTTCATTACTGACGTTAAAGAAATGACCCTTTCCCATCAATAGTACATTCTGCAGACCATATTTTCTATATTTATCTCCTCAATTTATGAGTACTGAATATTAGAAAGTTCTCATTTAACATAAGTAGCTTGCTTTACAATTTAAAAACTAAGGCTAACATTTGAATAAGAGACATTTTAGTTGACATGTTGTCTTTAAGAATACATTGATAATGTGATGAAGATATGAATGTTGTATTAATATTTTGACACCACTGAATGTTATTCATAATGTAATGGAATTTCCCATTATTCTTTCTCTTTAAATCTAGTTAAGATCTGTGATCTGGGAGTTGAAAAGTTAAAGCACCAAAATTTTAGTCCTAGCTTTGTCATTAACTAGTTTTATGATTCCAGGCATATCAATTAAGTTTTCAAAATCTCTATTTCCTCATCTGCCAAATGGGAATAAAATCATTTAATGTTTATATAACATTTGGTAATTTAAAGGCTCATAGAAGCTAGAACATGAGGAAATATTTTGAAATTATAAGTTATCAAGAAAAATATCAGGAAAACTATCTGTTCTTAAGATGAAAAAAATGTTTTTAATTTTTTTTTAATCTAAGAAAGAAGCTATGAAGGAAAGTATTTGTAGGTTTGACAACAAGTTTAAGCAAAAAAAGACTTTGAAAAACTATCATAAATAGGAAAAAATATACAAATAACCAAAATAGAAAAAAGAATTACAATGCCATGAAAATGGCAAGAATACTTCATGTTAAAAAATATTTACAAAAGAGGAAGAAGATTATATAACTTTAATACAGAAAATCATTTGGGGAATTAATTTTTAAAAATTAGAAATACATACATATAAAATATTACATAAAGAGATGTTGGCATCATGGTACTCATTATAATAGAGAAAATTAGAAATAATTCATATATTGTAATTATTAACTTAAATAAATTGTGAAATATTTAAAAATACTGTGCAGTCACTGAAAGCACAATTTTTGAAAAGAACTTAACAATTTGGTACTATGATCACCATGTATTATAAAATGGTAAAAGACTGCAAAACAGTCTGACCCAGAGATATATCTGTGCAATAACAAAACAAGATTAGAAAATAATAAATGTATAAGACAAAATATAATTAGTAATTGTCTCTGGTAGGTGAAATTGTGGGCAATTTTTCTCTTGTATTATTTTCCAAATTTTCATTAATATTTATAACTGATCATTTTTATCTTTATATTTTATAATTTATAATTTTATCTTGATATTATACTTAATTATCAATGTTATCCATTCATATATATGTCTTATCTATCAATTATCCAGTTCCCTTCCAGGAGCTTAGCAATTATTACACATTTTTGTGGTAGTCTAAATCAAATAATCAAATAATCAAATGTTAGTGGTGTATAGATATGTTTTTCAGCATGAGTACTTACAATATATTTTGGAGAAGCTACCATACTGGTAAAACTCTGCTCATTCTATTAAATAACTATGTAATCACAATAAAACAGTGTACATGTTAGTTGTTAGCCATAACTTAATTAAGTAGTCTTCCATGATTTTCATTAGGCTTTTAATTTATATTATGTTGCATTATGTTATATTACACTACAGTAGTAAGAATGTTTGCATATGGCTAGAAAAATCAGTAACTGAAAAAATGTCAAAATAAAATATAAAATCTTCAGGATGTTCAGGATACTATCTACTATGTTTTGTTTTGATTTTCTTTTTTTTCTTTTTGATTACTTCAAAAGTAAAGTTTTGACTAGTTCTATTACTGTTATACCAGTTCAGTTCAGTCTCTCAGTCCAACTGTTTGCAACTCCATGGACTACAGCAAGCCAGGCTTCCCTTTCCATCACCAACTCCCAGAATTACTCAAACTCATGTCCACCAAGTTGGTGATGCCATCTAATCATCTCATCCTCTGTCGTCCCCGTCTCCTCCCACCTTCAATCTTTCCCAGCATCAGGGTCTTGTCAAATGAGTCAGCTCTTCGCATTAGGTGGCCAAAGTATTGGAGTTTCAGCTTCAGCATCAGTCCTTCCAATGAATATTCAGGGCTGTTTCCTTTAGGATGGACTGGTTGGGTCTCCTTGCTGTCCAAGGGACTCTCAGGAGTCTTCTCCAACACCACAGTTCAAAAGCATCAATTCTTTGGCACTCAGCTTTCTTTATAGTCCAACTCTTACAGCCATACATGACTACTGGAAAAACCATAGCTTTGACTAGATGGACCTTTGTTGGCAAAGTAATGTCTCTGCTTTTTAATGTGCTGTCTAGGTTGGTCATAACTTTTCCTACAAGTAGCAAGCATCTTTTAATTTCATGGCTGGAGGTCACCATCTGCAGTGATTTTGCAGCCCCCCGAAAATAAAGTCTGTCACTATTTCCACTGTTTCCCCATCTATTTGCCATGAAGTGATGGGACTGGATGCCATGATCTTAGTTTTCTGAATGTTGGGCTTTAAGCCAACTTTTTCACTCTCTTTCACTTTCAGCCAGAGGCTCTTTAGTTCTTCTTCACTTTCTGCCATAAGGGTGGTGTTGTCTGCATATCTGAGGTTATTGATATTTCTCCCGGCAATCTTGTTTCCAGCTTGTGCTTCATCAAGCCTGGCATTTCACATGATGTACTCTGCATGTAAGTTAAACAGGCAGGGTGACAATATACAGCTTTATCATACTCCTTTCCTGATTTGGAACTGGTCTGCTGTTTCATGTCCAGTTCTGTTGCTTCTTGACCTGCATACAGATTTCTCATGAGGCAGGTATGGTGGTCTGGTATTCCCACCTCTTTAAGAATTAAAAAAAAATAAATGAATTTTCCAGAGTTTGTTGTGATCCACAAAATCCAAGGCCTTGGTATAGTCAATAAAGCAAAAGTAGATGTTTTTTTGGGAACTCTTGCTTTTTTGATGATCCAGCAGATGTTGACAACTTGATCTCTGGTTCCTCTGACTTTTCTAAATTCTACTTGAACATCTGGATCTCTCATGGTTCATGTACTGTTGAAATCTGGCTTGGAGAATTTTGAGCATTACTTTGCTAGTGTGTGAAATGAGTGAAATTGTGCAGCAGTTTGAACATTCTTTGGCATTGCCTTTCTTTGGGATTGGAATGAAAACTGACCTTTTCTAGTCCTGTGGCCACTGCTGAGTTTTCCAAATTTGTTGGCATATTGAGTGCAGCACAGCATCATCTTTTAGGATTTGAAATAGCTCAACTGGAATTCCATCACCTCCACTAGCTTTGTTCACAGTGATGCTTCTTAAGGTCCACTTGACTTCGCATTCCAAAATGTCTGGCTCTAGGTGAGTGATCACACCATCATGGTTATCTGGGCCATAGGGATCTTTTTTGTTTAGTTCTTCTGTGTATTCTTGCCACTTCTTCTTAATATCTTCTGCCTCTGCTAGGTCCATACCATTTCTGTCCTTTATTGTGCCCATCTTTGCCTGAAATATTCCCTTGGTATCTCTAATTTTCTTGAAGACATCTCTAGTCTTTCCCATTCTATTCTTTTCCTCTCTTTCTTTGCATTGATCACTGAGGAATGCTTTCTCATCTCTCCTTGCTATTCTTTGGAACTCTGCATTCAAATGGGTATATCTTTCCTTTTTCCTTTGCCTTTAGCTTCTTTTTTTTTTTGTCTCAGCTATTTGTTAAGGCCTCCGCAGACAACCATTTTGCCTTCTTGCATTTATTTTTCTTTTTGCATTTTCTTTTTATTGTTATATAGCCACTAGGTTTATTTATTTATTTATTTATTTATTTATTTATTTATTTATTTATTTATTTATTTATTTATTTTTAGCCACTAGGTTTAAACTAGCTAACTGAAACCAGAGTTAAGACAATGTATGACTGAGAACTTAAAGGTTCTGTGAACTTGACAACTGTGTCTTCAGCAATGCTTTTAGTGCCAGAAAAGGATAGATCCTATTTTAAAATGTATATGTTGAATATACACAAATGAATTGAGATATGGCATTTAAGCTGTTTAGCTACAAAACTGGTATCACAGGTGTTGCGCATTCCTAACTGTATCAGGAGGGCTCTGAGATGTGCTATGCAGATGGCCAAAATCAAGACTGAATGGCCCTCCTTCAATAGATAAAGGTAGAAAAAATTCTAAATATTCATCCCTTAATTTGGAAAAAATCCCATACACTGATAGATTTGAGGGTCTCAGAAATGGAAGGAAATAAATTTAAACACAGAGATTCAATTTTAAGAAAGTAAAACTTCAGGGAAATTCTCAAAAGAAAGAACACTGGTACATAGCAATGCTGAATGATTTTCAAGGAGCCATATTACTAACTGCATTCACACAAAAATTACATATAAAAGTAGAGTTGAGGCTTTCTGGCAGTAGGATTCCAATATTTGTAAATATCACAAATTTTAGAGCCAAGACTCCACTTGGGGTGGTGTTCCAGCTCACATGACTTCCTCTGGGGCTGTATTGTTTTTTTCCTTCTCTTTTTTTTTGTACCCATGTCTTGTCTTTGGTTCCAAAGTTGGACATAGAATCCAAGATGGGCAAATCAGGATTCTTCCTCAATATGTTTCAGCCTGGTTGACGGATTTTTCCAGGTGGTAGGGTATGAGCTCACAGTTACTGCTGACTATGTCTTCCAGTCCATAGAGAAAGATCACACTTAAAACAGGGAATGAATCCCTTGTAGCTCAGACGGTAAAGCCTGCAATGCAGCCGACCAGGGTTCGATCCTGGTTTGGGAAGATCCCCTGGAGGAGAGCATGGCAACCCATTCCAGTATTCTTGCCTGGAGAATTTCATGGACAGAGGAGGCTGGCGGGCTACAGTCCATGGGGTCGCAAAGAGTCGGAAACAAATGAGCAATTAACACACACATGAATCCAGAAAGAAAAAAAAATGAAATGGTTGGATTTCTATCACTTGCAATGGAAAATATCAGGACTCAAGTATATATATTTACTTTGTAAAACTAAGAATGAATAACAATCAGTGCTTTTGAAGCAGTCAAACATTAGCCATGGATAAAATCAAATATATTGTAAAAGGCATTTCTTTCCAATTTAAGATAGCTATCAAGCACTTAGGAGAATGAACAAAGGCATTTTCTTTCCAATTTCATATCTGAGTCATTCTTTCACTAAAAGAAGTAACCTATGCTTTCCTGGGCATTAATTTTTTGTATCTATGATACAAAGATACTATTCTGAAAGTAATTTATAAAAATAGTAAGGGAATTTTACTCTTTAGGAAACTGAAGCATTCCCATGGAGAGTGAAAAATACTGACCAAAGTAAGACATAAAAAGAGAGTACTTTGAATTTAATTTCTGCCTTTTTATTCTTATTATATATTCAATACAACTAAATTCCCCTAATATCTCTGATGTCTGTGTACTGAGTATTTCTTTATAGCATTTACAGCTTTGGAGTTTTTAATCCCTCCCTGTCTTTATTTTTAGAGAAAGAGCACTCTAACAATCTGAGACTACAGAGTATGTTAATAGTGGTATTCTCCCATAGTCTGTTGAATTTTCTAAATCGGATAGAATGACAAAGACTCTAAAGCTTATCCAGATGTGGTTTTATAATGATGTCACTAGGCTTTATTCCATAATCAAGGCCTCTAAAAATATAGTTTTAGCCTTTGTATCAGCAACAAGGTTAATGGAATATGCACCAAGGGTAAATACTTTAGCAGATTGTGTCATCAGGAAATATTTAAACACCATTTAAAAGGATTTAAAATAAGTAGATTTTATTTTACACTGACTAATGCACAGAAATATAATACAATAGAGCTGTTAACAAATAAACCTAATGCTTTTCTCTCTTCTCCTCATCCTTGTACCATCTGTATTGTTAAGTCCAATTAGCTTTCTGCATTTGGAGTTCTAAATTCCTATTCCCTTTGCCCACTGGAGACAATGGTTGCATAGGTTTAGCTGTGACTATTTCAGAGTAAAGTCATATTTCAATCATTTAATTTTAAGACAGATAAGTTCATGCTATATCATCACTTAAATGGTTCTCCATTGCCTTAGAACAAAGATAAATATCTCAGCATTCCTATAGCACCTTTGATGATCTGACTCCCACTTTGCCTCTATTCTTGATCACTTCCTTAGGGTGCTTAGTCACATTAAACTGTGTGTTATTTAATTTTCATGAGATGCACATTCATATCTCTGTGCTGTTGACTATTCCACTGTGGTCCTTAGGCCTGACTGTCCTTCAGCTCTGAAATGCTACTCTAAAGTCTGTAAAAATTCACCTCCTCTGTGGTACTTTATCTTCCTGATGAATTACCTCTTCTTTTGTTCTCTTCTATTACAGAAAATACCACAGAGTGAACACCTTTATGTTTAGTTGTGTATCTTTCCCTCCAAGAAACTGAACCAAGAATGCTTTGAGAAAAAAGCGAAAATATCTTATCACATATGTAACATCCCACCTCCGATTTATAACTTGTACACAGTAGATGCTCATCTAATTTCCTGAATTAAACTATGTAGTTCAGAGACATGCCTCCAGGGGATGTTTGGCATTCAGTTCAGTTCAGTTGCTCAGTAGTGTCCAACTCTTTGTGACCCCATGGACTGCCAGGCTTCCCTGTCCATCACCAACTCCTGGAGCTTGCTCAAGTTCTTGTCCATCGAGTCAGTGATGCCATCCAACCATCTCATCCTCTGTCATCTCTTTCTCCTCTTATGCTCAGTTTTTGCCAGCATTGGGATCTTTTCCAGTGAGCCAGTTCTACTCATCAGGTGGCCAAAGTATTGGAGCTTCAGCTTCAGCATCAGCCCTTCCAGTGAATACTCAGGACTGACTTCCTTTAGGATTGACTGGTTTGATCTCCTTGAAGTCCAAATGACTCTCAAAAGTCTTCTCCAATACCACCGTTCAAAAGCATCAGTTCTTCAGTGCTCGGCTTTCTTTATGGTCCAACTCTCACATCCATATATGTTTGGTATAAAGAGTCTTTATTATGATTTAGGGCTTCCCTGGTGGCTCAGAGGGTAAAGTGTCTGCCTGCAATGCAGGAGACATGGGTTTGATCCCTGGGTCAGGAGGATGCCCTGGAGAAGGCAATGGCAACCCACTCCAGTATTCTTGCCTGGAAAATCCCATGGACAGAGGAGCCTGGTAGGCTACAGTTCATGATGTCACAAAGAGTCAGACACGACTGACTGACTTCACTTTCTTTCACATTATGATTTAACAATAATAGTATTACTTCTACAACCAAAAGCATGTGTTCATGGATCATTTATTCTTTAAAAAATAAAAAGAGTTGTGAGCACTAACCATTTTTACATGCACTATCACATCTAATTCCCACAGTAAGTCTCTGAAGTAAGTACTGCTATTTCCATTTCACCAGGAAACCAAGGCTTATGAAAGTCACACCTGCATAATTCTGCCTCTGAACTTTGTGGTAGGAAGAATTCTAAAAACAAAACTAGTGACTCTTACCTTATAGGAATTCCTCCCATTTGAGAATGGGTGGCAGCTGTGAATGTGAGGACATGTCATCCCCATGATTACCTTACCTTATATGAAAAAAAAAAAAAATTATTATCCTGGAACGCCCAATCTAATTATTATCATTTTTAAAACTGGAGTTTTCTCTAACAGGTAGGAGAAAAAGTCAGAGGTTCAAAGGATGTAAGGATTTTATGTAAGAGATGATCTGCTTACTGACACGGATGGAGCCAGGACAACATAGCCTCTACAAGTTAAAAACAGCCCCAGACTAACAACTGGCAAGGAAACAGTGACAACAGCCTTACCACTGCAAGGAACTGAATTCTGCCAACAGCCTGAATGAGCCAGGAAGCAGTCTTTACCAGAGCCTCTGGAAGAGAGGCTCAACTGCCCAAATCCTTGATCTTAGCCTCATAAGGCCTTAATGAGGAACCAAGCTGGGCTGCCTGAAACAAAATTCATTTACTAGCTCACAGTTCTATAAGTATTGTAATAGGAAGTTTGGGTGGATTTAGCCAGGTGCTGAAGAGTTGATGCTTTTGAACTGAGGCGTTGGAGAAGACCCTTGAGAGTCCTTTGGACTGCAAGGAAATCAAACCAGTCAATCTTAAAGGAAATCAGTCCTAAAGCAAAACTACCTGCTAGTGTTGGAGGGCTTCCTGTGGAGGTGCAGGATGCCACGGTCTCATCACAGGGATGGGGCACTGCAGCAGCAGGTCAGGAAGGTCCCCCTTGGCATAAACCCTCTTGGAGGTCACAACTAACCCTACCATAGAGCCCATAGAACCCAGGGCTGGGTGGCTGCAGGCCAAACAACTACCAGGGAACTAGTGCAACCCAACCCATCAGCCAATAACTGGATTAAAGCTTTACTGAGCAAAGCCCTGTGCACCAGAGCAAAACTCAGTTTTTCTCAATGCCAGTCCCTCCCATCAGGAAGCTTACACAAGCCTCTCAGCCTCAGCCATCAGAAGGCAGACAGAAGAAGCAAGAAGAAGCACAATCCCACAGCAGCTAAAACAAAATCATATTACAGAAAGTTAATTATGAAGAAAAAGCAGAAAGTTATGTCCCAGATGAAGGGACAAGATAAAACCCCAGAAAAAAAAACAACTAAATGAAGTAGAAGACATGCAACCTTCCAGATAAAGAATTCAGAAAAATGATAGTGAAGATGATCCAGGATCTCAGGAAAACAATAGAAAATATGCAAGAAATGTTTACCAAAGACCTTCAAAACTAAAGAACAAACAGAGATGAATAATATACTAGAATGAATCTAGAGCAGAATAACTGAGGCAGAGAACAGGTAAATGACCTAGAGGATGGAATGGTAGAAATCACTGCCACAGAGCAGAATATAGAACAAAGAATGAAAAGAAATGAAGACACCTTAAGAGACCCCTGGGACAACATGAAATGCATCAACATTCACTTTATAGGGGTCCCAGAAGGAGAAGAGAGAGGGAAAGGACCTGAGAAAATATATGAAGAGATAATAGCTGAAAACTTACCTAACATGGAAAAGGAAAGAGTCAACCAAGTCCAGGGAAACACAGAGAGTCCCAGGGAGAATAAACTCAAGGAGGAACACACTAATACACATGGTAATCAAACTGACGAAAACTAAGGGCAAAGAATAATGACAAACAACATCCAGGGGAACTCTCATCCGCCTATCAGCTGATTTCTCAAAAGAAACTACAAGCCAGAAGGGAATGGCACAATATATTTAAAATGATGAAAGGGAAGAACCTATAACCAAGAATACTCTACCCAGAAAGAGTCTCCTTCAGACTTGATGGAGAAATCAAAAGCTTTCCAGACAAGTGAAAGTTAAGAGAATTCAGCACCACCAAACCAGCTCTATAGCAAATGCTAAAGGATCTTCTCTAGGCAGGAAACACAAGAGAAGGAAGAGATCTATAGAAAACAAACCCAAAACAATTAAGTAAATGGTAATGGGATTGATATATATTGATGATTAGCTTAAATGTAAATGGATTAAATGTAATAACAAAAAGACACAGACTGGTTGGGCAGATGAAAACATACATGGATGTACTTCCACTTAACACATCACTCTGCTTGACCCCTCCCAAATTCTGTGTAATTAATTTATATTGTTAAGTTAATCATGTTCCCATTATGGCTTGCAATTGCAATTATCTTCTATTTTTTGTCTGGCTATTGATTCTGAAAACTGATAAACATGTTTTACTATTTTGAAAAAAAGACAGCGACCAAGCCTGTGGCACATTGTTACAGTGGCAATAAGAAACTAATATGCTGACTCAGTATCTTACCTCTCTTTAATTCTTACAGAATTCTTAGTTCACTCAAGATGCTCAGCTCAATTCTTCATTTACCAGCCTCCTTTCAAGCCACATGTGGCTAGATGACTATGTTCTGGTCAGTGAGATATAAGCAGAGGTTGTGCAGATTTCTGAGAAGGCTCCTTAAGAGATGACAGAGGATGAAGGTGTACACTTTTGCTCTTTCACCTTTCCTGCTTTCTGCCTGGAATACATCTGTGAAGGCTGACATTCTAGCAGACACCTTGGAAACATGAGGTACAACAGAGGCCTCCATCCCTGAATTGCTGATCCAACACCTCCAGATTTCTCATTACACTTTCTTATGTTGAGAAAAAAAAAAAAGATTGGATGTTAGAAATTAAGACTAAAATCCAGGTGTTTATTTCTGGCAAAAGGGTGTGTAGCATTATTGTTAGTAACACTGATACTAGTACTATTTAAGTCCTCAGTAGTGTTTCTGAGATGAGAAGCTCAGGCAAAGGAGTGCATTTTATGAGAAGTGGCAGATATAGTGAATTTCATTTTAGGGGATTAGAGTAAAATGCCTGGAGCAGGAGGGTCCAATATGGTGGACAGAAAAATATTCGTGGCTTAGGAAAAATGTCTGGATTGGCGATGAGGACTGAGTCATCACAGGGATATTGTGTGAAATGTTCCAAGAAGAACCTGAGATAAATCAACATTTGTGGTTGGAAGGAAAAGAAAAGGCTAACACACCAGAGCTTGAGCAGTAACGGAAATTGAGAGGGTGGGTGCTGCAGACACTGGAAGCAGAATGTTCTGTGATGGAAAAAATGATCAACAATCTGTCCAAGAATCAGGAAATACATGGTATTCATGTTCATCCTGGCTCTACAAGAATTTTGATAGCCTGGTGAGAATCATTTCAACTGAGTTGTGAAGTCGTTATGGACCCAGTGGATGGCGAGTGGGTTTAATTTTGTGCCCTCTAAAAACATCCTCAAGTCATAAACCTCATACCTGTGAATGTGACCGTGTTTGCAAATAGAGCTTTGGCAGACATGATCAAGTTAATAGAAAGTCATATTGGATTAAGGTGGGCTCTAAATCCAACATCACTGGTGTCCTTATAGGATGAGAGAAATCTGGACACAAGGAGGATATCAAGGGATGAGAGAGGTGGAGACTGGAGTGATATAACTGCAAGCCACAGAATGCCACCAATTAGCCACAGAATACCACAAAATTAGCCACAGAATGCCAGAGATTGTAGTGACCATTGAAAGCTGGGATAGGCAAGAAAGAAGTCTCCACTAGAGTTCTCAAAGGGAGCAGAGCCCTACTGAGACCTTGATTTAGGACTCCAGACCACAAGATAACACATTTCTGATGTTTTAGGCATCCAGTTTGTTATATTTTGTGATGGCAGCTCTAGGAAATATATATCGAGATTAGGAGGCAAAGAGAGTGAGCCAGTGGAGGTAGGAACTGTGAGGATGTAGCTGAGAAAGGCAAGGTTGATATCATAAGTGGAAGATGAAATTCAAAGACATGTTTTTCCCATGTTTGTCTTTTTTTTCCCCTTCCACATGTAAGAGACCTGAGCCTATCATATACCAATGGAAGGAGCTAGGACAGGAGGAGAGAGAAAGACACAGGGAAAGTCAGACTATCAGACAGAGGACCTCAGCAAGGTAGGAGGAGGTCTAGAGAGGGATTAACCTTTTGCAGGGGCATGAAAACTCTTTCTTTGTTTCCTAAGAGAAGAAGAGAAACATTGGTTCTGATATAGGAAAGGTTCTATGACAGCAAACTGAGGAATCCCATCCAAGAGCTTCAATCTGAGGTGATTTTTTGATGATGGCATTATATTCTGACCAGAATGAGATGATAATTTATTGTTGTTTTCATTTCCATTTCTCTAATAATTAGTAATATTGAGCATTTTTTCATGTGCTTTTTGACCATCTGTATATCTTCTTTGGAGAAATGTATATTTAGATCTGCTAAACATGGGACCAAGATTGCCAGGAGAAATATCAATAACCTCAGATATGCAGATGACACCACCCTTATGGCAGAAAGTGAAGAGGAACTAAAAAGCCTCTTGATGAAAGTGAAAGAGGAGAGTGAAAAAGTTGGCTTAAAGCTCCACATTCAGAAAACTAAGATCATGGCATCTGGTCCCATCACTTCATGGGAAATAGATGGGGAAACAGTGGAAACAGTGTCAGACTTTATTTTGGGGGGCTCCAAATTCACTGTAGATGGTGATTGCAGCCATGAAATTAAAAGACACTTACTCCTTGGAAGGAAAGTTAAGACCAACCTAGATAGCATATTAAAAAGCAGAGACATTACTTTGCCAACAAAGGTCCATCTAGTCAAGGCTATGGTTTTTCCAGTGGTCATGTGTGGATGTGAGAGTTGGACTGTGAAGAAAGCTGAGTGCCAAAGAATTGATGCTTTTGAACTGTGGTGTTGGAGAAGACTCTTGAGAGTCCCTTGAACTGCAAGGAGATCCAACAAGTCCATCCTAAAGGAGATCAGTCCTGGGTGTTCATTGGAAGGACTGATGCTGAAGCTGAAACTCCAATACTTTGGCCACCTAATGCGAAGAGCTGACTCATTGGAAAAGACCCTGATGCTGGGAGGGATTGGGGGCAGGAGGAGAAGGGGACGACAGAGGATGAGATGGCTGGATGGCATCACTGACTCAATGGTCATGAGTTTGAGTAAACTCCTGGAGTTTGTGATGGACAGGGAGGCCTGGTGTGCTGTGATTCATGGGGTCACAGAGTCGGACACGACTGAGCAACTCAACTGAACTGAAACACGGGACCTCAGAGACCAATTCAATTGACTTAAAATGGCTGAAGAAGAAATGGCCAGCTTTAGGGAAGAGTCAGCTTTCATTTATTTTAAGAAGATGTAATAAATACACTATAAAGGGTATGAAGTCTTCCCATTTCCCACTGAAATATAAGCTCCATGAGACAGGGCCTTTGCATCTTTTGTTATCCACTGGATCCTCAATGTTTACAAAAGTATCAAGAGTCTACATCATAATATTCATAATGATATTCATTAATAACATTTAATAATCTTCATTGAATGAATGAACCATTCCAGATAAAAGTGATTATCTTCTTTCTAAATAAGTTTCATTGCTTCATGGGATATATCAATTTTTAAATTGATGTTTAACAGTTGCCTTATATTTTCTAATATGTTTGAGGTATTTGAGAGAGTTTTATAACAGTGTTAATCACAGCCATCAAATACATAGAATAGAATTTCAGGATGAATTGTATACTCTCAAAATTCATAAGTTGAAATCCTAGCCCCCAGTACCCAAGAACATGACCTTAAATGAAAATAGACTCATTGCAGTTGTAATTGTTAAGATGAAGGCATCAGGTTGGGCCCTAATCCCATATGACTTGTGTTCTTATAAAAAGAGGAATTTTGTACACAGGCAGCACATGAGGAGAATGCTACGTGAAGATGAAGGCAGAGATTGGGGGGATGCTTCTACAGTCACAGAATGCTAAAGATTGCCAGAAAACCACCAGAAGCTAGGAGGAAGCATGGAACAAATTCTTCCTTATAAGCCATCAGAAGGGACCAAGCCCCCACCAACACCTTGATCTGGGACTTCCACCCTCTAGAACTGAGACAATCGATTTCTATTGTATAATCCATCCAGCAATACTCTATTATGGCAGTCCTAGTAAACCTACACAAATAGTTTAACCAAAAAATAATTCACTACATATTGGATAATTAAATGAAAAATTCTATGAAGCTACAGGAACAGCCTTCCTCATTAAAACTGTTTAGCACATTTAGCATATTAATTACTTCTGAATTATGCATCAGTGTTTGTTGTCATTTACTTTAAAATATTAATTTACTGATTCTCAGTGTTTCTTCAACTTTCAATTCATTTCAGCTCAATCCAGTAAGAGATTATCAGATGCCAATTGGGTTCTTATTCCTATGGTACCTACTATAGAGATTATGAAAATAAGCAGTATGAGAACTGTACTCAATATATCTATACTTTTCTTTGGAATGAATGTCTATCACCTTTAAAATAAGTTAATAGTGCTAGAAAGAATGCATTCAAGTGACAAATGAAAGAATCTGTGAGTCAAAGAAAGATGTGGGAATTAAAGTAGGTCATCAAATATGTGTAACACTTTGATGGGGGTAGATGGTGCTAGAGGTATGGAGAATGCCACACTTGATGCCAGTTAAAAGGAAATGAGTAAGCTGATCAATCTAATTAGATATCAAAATAAACACTAGAGAAACTAAAAGATACGCATTGATAGGTGAAGGCAATCAGTGTCCTGAAATATCCATCTTTTGACCAATTTTATTATATATATATTAAAATGGGGAAAATACTACAAAAATTCAGCTCTATAATAACTGAACTGTAATAAATTTAAAAGATAAAACAACTCATTCAGAGACAAGGAAATGAAACACTAGAATCCCATTCCTGGGAGATAATCACTGTTAAGACTTCGGTGTATATTCCTGCTGCTGCTGCTAAGTCGCTTCAGTTGTGTCTGACTCTGTGCGACCCCATAGATGGCAGCCCACCAGGCTCCCCCATCCCTGGGATTCTTAAGTCAAGAACACTGGAGTGGGTTGCCATTTCCTTCTCCAGTGCATGAAAGTGAAAAGTGAAAGTGAAGTCGCTCAGTCGTGTCCAACTCTTAGCGACCCCATGGACTGCAGCCTACCAGGCGCCTCCATCCATGGGATTCTCCAGGCAAGAGTACTGCAGTGGGGTGCCAGTGCCTTCTCCTAGACAGACATATTCATATATGTATGTATAAAAATCCATGTATACATAGATACATGTATACACACATATATTTTACTAAAATAGACTCACATAATACATGCCATTAAATGTTTAACACCTTTCCACATTGTTAAATATCATATTCTATTTAAATTTTAGAATATAGTTAACAATGATGTGTTAGTTATACTAACTGGTATACTCAAAGTGATGTAGTTATATACATACAAGTATTCATTCTTTTTCAAATTCTTTTCCCATTTAGGTTATTACAGAATATTGAGCTGAGTTCCCTTTGCTATTCAGTAGCTCCTTGTTGGTAAATACAGTAGTGAAATGTTCTTCTATAGCACTGTAAGCTGTATGGCCACACAAGATTCCACTAGTGGATATATAGAAGTTTTTTGCTGGTGTATACAGGCCAGTGATTTCATTTGCTAAGTTCTAACTTTCCAGAAGAAGTGTTTCTATAATTATTTCTCAGTTTTGGACTTGGCGGATGAGGTAGATGGTTCATTTTACAAATATTCCAATGCCTTTCTGCAAGGCAGAAATACAACAGCTGGTACTGTCATAGTCACAACCTGGAGATCAGAGGGTTCAGGATACAGGTGCAGGATTACAAAACACCACTCCTTTGATTCATCCTCCTTCCTACATTATCCAGAAGAAACCAGGGACAAAAAAGAACACACAGTCTGAGTCCATTCATGCTATGTACAAAAACAGTGAAACAAACTTATGCTAAATAGTCAGGAAAGTGGTCACCTGAGTCAGGAGATAAGACTTGAAGGCAAAAGCAGGAAGCTTCTAGGGTGCCACTAATGTTCTGTGTTCTAATCTGGGTGCTGGTCCATGGATGTGTTTACTTTGAGAATATTCTTCAAGGTGATACTTCAGATGTGCTTCTGGTGTGAACTTATCATTCAATTATGAAGCTTTAAGAAATAAACTTAAAATCGTGGCAGTTCTTAATGCTCAAAATAGCAGGGAGGCTCTATTCACAAAACTCTCAATGGAAGGAAAGATTCCATCATTCTTTTCAGGACTTAACTCCACTACTTTTTAAACTGAATCTGATACCCACAAATCCTCTGAAATCCCTTCAAATCAGGAGCCTTTTCTTATCATTTAAAAGTATAATATTCATCAACTAGGTTAATGGATCACAGGTAATAATTGGGTATAAATCTTAAAATATAAATTTAAACATAATTCTTCATATACTTGTGCAATGCAGAAGCATCTTCAAGTAAGAGTGACCCTTTGGTTGTATTGTTTACAAGCACAACTGATATTTAAACATTTTGTACAAGTTATTTCATTTCACTTGACCCTTTATTACTAAGTGAATTGGACTTTTTAAAGTAAAGCATCCACTGCAAACTATTACATTTAGAACGGATAAACAACCAGGTCCAATATATAGCACAGGGAACTATATTGAATATCTTGTGATAAACCATAATGGAAAAGAATATTTAAAAAGAGAGTGTATATATGTGTAACCGAATCACTGTGCTGTGTAGCAGAGATGGGCACTAAATTGAAATCAACTGTACTTCATAAAAAAATTAAAAGTAAAGCATCCATTGTTAACCCAAGAATCTGGGATGTTGCTAAACCTTAAGCAGCCCTTCTGGAGTCTTTGATCACTTAGTAACTTGGCCTCTGAAGGCTTTCACTTCTTTTCATTATTTGGTTTTTTTCCCTTTGTATCCTCAAGGCTTCTTAGACTTTACAATTTAATGCTATGTATCTGTGACATCAAAAGGGCATAAAAGTATGACTTAGTTTGTAATAGGGAGGCAACATCACTCATAGATGAGATCACTGCATTACCTGGAAACCCTCCCAGGCTCTGTCTTAATGATACTCTGCCTTATGGGTTAGAACACAAGCTTGTTAACAGTATTCCCCTCAGTAACATTACTTTATGTGAGAGCAGTGATTTAGAATCACTGCACTATGGTATTCAAGAACGCAAAATGAAAGAAAATATCAAGGTTAAAACAAAGTTTTATTTTGCAACGAAAATATGTTTCATAAAGCATCGGTATAAATGAATATAATTTAGCTCAAATTTGTAGAGTGTTGATAAGGTTCCTTATAATGCTTAGTTAGAAGTATCTAACCTTTAAATGCTTTTTATTGTGCCATAAGCAGTCCAGCTTCTTTAACCATAAATGTCTCATCGTAAGACTTAAGTGTTTGGAAGGTTCAAGATGAACATTTCTATTTTGCTGTTTTTACATGGTTCTTTTTGACCTTGGTAAATAAGACCAAAAAAAAAAAGTTTTAGCACTTTTAGTGGTTAAAGATATAAATGCTTACTATCTGACTTTCCTAGTATTGTATCTGCTTTTCCTCTCTCCTCTCTCTCTTTGCCTCTGTCTCTCTCTTTCTGTCTCTATCACTCTTACACACACACACACACAAACACACTCCTTACATCACTCTTATCCTGGTGTTACTGTCTCAGTGATAGAAGCTCAGATCCTAATGGAGATGCAGAGTGCTAGAAATCAGCCACTCTTATTCAATCACAAGACTACTATAGATTTCCAAGACATTACACTTGAAAATATTCATGTTTTAAGGTTTGATGTCAGATTTAATTATTTTAGGGAGTGCCTTTTGACCATTCCCTCTGTGAAATTTTAGTATTTATAAGCCCTGATGGTTTAGGCTATTTTAAGAGAAGAATTGAACTGAGGGATCCTTCTTCTTTCTTCACTGATCGGCACAAGTCACAAAAACCTCCTTGTCATGCTCATATTATACTTCTCCCAATGACCACCATCTTGCTATCCTTGGTTCCAAAATCTTTGCAAGTTTCTGTGAACCATCTCACAAACTTCTTAAAGACTGCCACTTTCTGGTACGGTGCGCATTTAAAATGAGGATGATCTGGTTGGCTACAGTTTGGATGGTCATCATCAATCAGGATGCTAGCGAGCCTGAACTTTTGAAACAATCCAAGTATGTGTTGTGAACAGGCTCACAAAAGGTGTCTTTTTTCTCCTTTATGAACATATGGTATACACACATGTTAAGCGGCTTCACAATAGCTCTGCTGGTGATATCAATATAGGTCCTTCAATCTTTCAATAATGTTTTTAATCACAAGCTTTAAAGCACAATTGTTTTTACCTTGAAATTCTTAAAAATCTGTTATGAGACAGAAATAAGAGATTAATGGAGATCTTGCAAAAAAAAGATAAATGGCACCACCAGAATACCACAAAACTGGGGGAAAAATTAATTGAACCTATACTTTTGATAAATATTTATTTTTTGCAGAAGAAAAATGCATACTAGTTTAAGCTGTCATTATACTAACCTACATCCTATTTTTCATATTATTAGTAATACATAATATGGTAGTTTATATTCAAAAATAAAACCAGAATGTATATACCTCATGTATTTATCCAGAAATACACCAAGGTTACTATGGTTACGAAAAATCCATTACCTTTGAATACAGAATGAAAAAGTTTGACTTAAAGTATGTGCTATTTATTATAGCAAACATCAACAGCCTTCGGGAGGTTCTCTAACTGGATTCATTTTTCAGTGTCATAACTGACCCACCATTCTACTAGCTTATGGCCTATGCAAGGCAAAAAATTTGAACTGTATGCATTTTTAAATATATTTTGTACTAACTCAAGGTGCAGTGCTGCCTTTGACTTTTAATGCTTCATATTTAAGAGAAAGAAGAAAAGCATTCCAGCCACCTAGATGCTAAGCGGCGTTTGAATTGAAATGCATTTACTTTGACCTGTATCCACCATGGTGGCAAGATCCTTTTTTTTTTTTTTTAACACATAGCAGAAGAAAGTTAGTTCTATGTGGAAACTTAAAAGGAAGCTACAAATAAATGGACTAAGAGTGAGAAAAAAAGTTGACACCTTGAATATTTAGGAGGGGATATTAAGCCAAGTTATTGAGAAAGTTTTTTGTGGTATAGAATTGCAAGGAACTGCAAATAGTGCAGATGCTTAAAACCAGAAAAAAATGGTATGAAACAGCTCTTAAAGAAGTTTCAAAACTAATCCTCATCCCTACTAAATTTTTGCTCATCAAGACTATGATTAGTCTAATCAAAGTAAAATATAAATCACTAATCATCATATAAAAAGTATGCAGTAAATAAGGAGTTAAACATGTAAATAAAAATAATATTTTCAACTTGTAAAACTGTCAAAGACATAAGGATATAACATTCACTTCTGATGAAATTTTCTGGAAAACAATGAAAAATGCATATCAAATATTCTGAAAAAGTTTGCTACATTTGACTTGGCTATTTCCCTTTTAGAGATCTAGCAAACAAAGATTTATGTATGATAATATTTATCACAAAACATTTAAAACAGAGATAAATCAGGAACTTTTGAATTTTTAAGTGGCTAAATGCATGAGTGTATATCCATAAATTAGAATACAGCAAATATTTCTAGAAAAATCCTTCATACTATGGGATGTATTCACAATAAGGGAACATGCAAGGATTCCAAATTTTACATTATAGCTCAATTTTGTTAAAAAGAATAAAGTGCTAAAAGGAATTACATCAAATATTAGAGCGTCTATCTGTAAGATGGGATATCTGCATGTTTTAAATTATCTTCAGTAAACGTG
This sequence comes from Odocoileus virginianus, assembly GCF_023699985.2. Lineage (NCBI taxonomy): Eukaryota > Metazoa > Chordata > Mammalia > Artiodactyla > Cervidae > Odocoileus > Odocoileus virginianus. The sequence goes on along the minus strand of NC_069684.1, from coordinate 58,958,243 downwards.
TCATTTTTATAACTAAAAACTGCTATCAATTATTTCTCTAACCTAGCTGAATGCATCCTCCATTTCTCAGTCTCTCTATGAATTGACATTTCAGCACTGGAGAGATTCATTTTAGTGACCCGACACTCTCGCTATTACTGACAGCACCGCCCCTCATGGGAAAGGATAGAAGTTCCATCTGCAAACTACTTAACATGGAAAGAACATTGTGCCACAACAATCCAGACACAGAGACACGCCATGAACGCGACTGCATCGTAAGACATTATAGGGTGGAACATGGCAGAATTTAAAGTACGTGTAGAAGCTAAAGTTAGACCCAGTGACCCGAACAGTTTCCTCCATCAGCTTGTTCCAATGCTGTGTCTGGTCGCTTAGTTGTGTCCAACTCTTTGCGAACCCATGGACTGCAGCCCACCAGGCTCCTCTGTCCATGGGGAGTCTCCAGGCAAGAATACTAGAGTGGGTTGCCATGCCCTCCTCCAGAGGATCTTCCCAACCCAGGGATCGAACCCAGGTCTCCCACATTGCAGGCAGATTTTTTACCAACTGAGCCACGAGGGAAGCCCCAGCTTGTTCCTGGCTCATTTCAAACGGCCAGGTTCCCTCTCCCATCCTGTCTTTTCTGTGATTTGAGTGGGCAGGGGGACTTTGAAAAATAAATAACAAAAATTTAGTGTATACTTCAAATACAAAAATCTTAGAGTTGAAAGAGATCTAAAGGGCCATTATATTCACCTTGCGTGCAAGTTGTAGAATCTCAAGAAGAGTGAGCATTCAGCCTTTGCTAATAGAGAAAACACTCACTTCAGGATGCTGTTAAGAACTTAATTATGCTTTCCAAGATTTGCATATTAAAACCTTAACCCTCAATGTGGCTATATTTGGAGGTAGGGCTTTTGAACAGGTGATGAAGGTTAAATGGGGTTAAAATGATCGGTCCCTAATCCAATGGTTCTGATGCTACTACAGAAAAAGGAAGAGACAGCGGGGGTGCACACAGACGAAGACCACGCGAAGCACAAGGAGAAGTTGGCTGTCTGCAACTTAAGGAGAGAGGCCCCAAGAGAAACCAAACTGCCAACACCCTAATCTTGAACTTCTAGCCTCCAAAACAGTGAGAAATAAGTTTCTGTTGTTTAAGTCGTCCAATCTGTGGTATTTGGTTATGGCAGTCTTAGAAGATCAACGCAGGTGCTCAGGGTTTTTAAACCAGCTTCCAGCTCCCTTTCTGAGTTGTGATAAATAATAAAATGTGTCCAATAAGTAGAATGCATAGAGATGAGAATAGACTGACACCAGATAGACTCAGACTTGAATCAGTTCTTCCAGTTGCTGACTAGGATTTCTTGACACCTCTGGGCCTCAGTTAAAACACTTGACTCATCCTATACAACTTTAAACCCTATAATATCAATTTGATTTAGTTCCTCTCCTCAGTGATTAACATTGCATTCCTACTGTGCTTTGTATTTTCTGACATTTGGAGATAAAAGCAACAAGTAATAGAGGTGCTTGTAAGATGCCTGAGGAATTGGGGAAAAAAATGCTATGAGTCTTATCAGAGAATGACCATCATCAAAAAATCTACAAACAATAAACGCTAAAGAGGGGGTGGAGAAAAGGAAACCCTTCTACATTATTGGTAGGAATGCAAATTGGTGAAGCCCTGAAGGAGGACAACATAGAGGTTCCTTAAAAAACTCAGTACAGAACTACCAGATGACGCAGCAATTCCCCTCCTGGCATATACCTGGAGAAAACCATAACTCAGAAAAGATACAAGCACCCCAATGTTCATCGCAGCACTATTTACAATAGCCCAAACATGGAAGCAACCTAAATGTCTGTGGACAGAGGGACGGATAAAGAAGATGAGGTACATATATACAACAGAACACCACTCAGCCATAAAGGAATTAAACTGTGCCATTTACAGACACAAGGATGAACCTAGAGACTGTCACAGAGAGTGAAGTCAGTCAGAAAGAGAAAAACAAATACTGCATATTAATGCACATATATGAAATCTAGAAAAATGGTACAGATGAAACTATTTGCAAAGCAGAAATAAACACACGGACAGAACAAATGATGGACGTCAGGGGGAGGAAGGTGGGGTAAGGGGATGAATTGGGAGATTGGAATCGATACATACACAGTATTGAAACTTTGTACAAGATAGGTAACCCATGAGAACCCACTGCATAACTGGGAACTCTACTCAGCGCTCTTTGGTAACCCAAATAGGAAGGAAATCCAACATAGAGGGGATACATGTATACATGTAACTGAACCATTTCACTGTACAACACTGTAAAGCACCTATACTTCAATGAAATTTTTTAAAAATTCTACCTAAAGGATGAAAACCATTGAAGAAGCCATCATCACTGCAACTAGAAAAGATGGTTATGGACACTATAAAAATACCCCACTTTCTTAGAGTTGAGGAATCTATTACACTATGCTAACATTTGCCATGAACTTTCAATGCAGACACTATAGTTACATGAGTCTGTTAAGGATTCAAGACAACATAATACAGAATTAGCATTATTTTTTAGCTGGTATGAGCAAGCAGTTTGAATTTAGGCCTCCTCTCTTCCCCACCCTGTTCATTTTCTGGCTTTGTAGTGCCACCTCATGTAGCATTTTGTACATTTTGGAAATCTTCAAGGTCCACACTCTGACACCAGCCATCAGCCACACCACTTCCCTGTAGATGAGGTCAGCATTCACTTTGCACAGGGAAGGGGTCTTGCTTTCTTTTTCTTGGGTTTCTACCTCTCCCCTCCTCTTTTCCCTATTGTTTTTTGTTTCCTACCCTATTCCTGCTCTTCACCCCTTTGTGATCCTCTTTCTTTGTTCCCAGGAGTCATTTGACTTCATTCATTCCCTTATTCTCTACCGCCTCTGATCAGTGCTGGAAATGCAGTCGTGAACAAGACAGACATAGCCCTGTCCTTACGATGCTCAAGGTTTCGTGGGCAAAACAATAAGTCAACAAGCAGCCTAGTGCAAAGCAAAAAGTGAGGTGGGTGTAAAGGCACCCAACGAGCACAGAGGGTTACACCTGACTCACACGGGGGATTCCCCGAGGCTGCTTGGAGGAAGTGCCCACAGTGGGCCCGAAAGCTGCGCTGTCCCCGCTACACATGGCGCTACAGTCGGCCCTAATAAGTGCTTTGCGTACTATTTACTAACACGTGGGCAAAGTTCATTCCAAGATGTGTTTTCATTTCTACTGAAATGAATACTCTAGCCAATAACTTTTAGTTAAAATCATGCCTTCAGATATTCCTGGGGCAAGGGTCATCTATTTTTAGTTGACTTTTGGTATTTGTTTTTTAGTTTTCTTGACTAAGTGTACTTTACTCAGAACATGCTGGGTGTTTTATCTATAGATCTAGTTCTCTTCAAAATCCTGAAAGTTTCAGTTATCTCTATTTAATAGTTTCAGAAACTAAGTCTCACAAGTTACGTAACTGGTTTTAAGACTATATTCTCTTCATCATAACTAGGATGCCTGAGATGGTGTCAACATCTAACTCTCATAGGCTGTGTGGTCTTGAGCAAGTTGCTTAACCTTTCTGTGCCTCAATTTTCTCATTTGTAAATTAGGAGTAGTGATAATACCTACCTCAGAGAATATTACAAAATTCTATCCAAGTATGATGAATAAAATATAAAAGCAATAGTTCTTGCGCTTTGAGGCCTCTCAGACTAGAGGACACAAAAGGTGTGAGCTCTGAGCACACAACTGGGTGGATGAAAGACACAGCCCTGCCCCAATGCCCCTCTTTCCTATGTCTGTGCGTGCTGCCATAAAGTCATGAGCACCAAGGTGGGGAACGGGGTACCATGTCTGGCTGATTCTCTGTCACAACCTTAGTGTGTGCATGCTAAGTCACTTCAGTCATGTTTGACTCTTTGCGACCCTGTGGACTGTAGCCCACCAAGCTTCTCTGTCCATGGGCTTCTCCAGGCAAGAATACTGGAGTGGGTTGCCATGCCCTTCTCCATACAACCTTAGTACCTGGCACTAAGGTGAAGGAGTGAATTCATTAAAAATTAACCCTGTCTCTGACTCTAACCTGTTGTGACCTTTCATGAAGACTTTTGATATCTCTAACACTTCAGTTTTCCATCAATCCATATTTGATTAATGATGTCTCACCTAGTAGTTACATATAGTATCTAAAATATCATAATATATAAGGCTATAATTACCATACAAGTATAAACATGATTCAGACTCCAGACAACATACATAATATAGACCACTTGTGTTTCACAAGGTTTTGAGCAATTCCCTTTCTCAAGTGTCCTGACACTTTATAATATGACATGAGCAGATATACTATGTTTCTTCCAAATGGTCTAAAATTCAGGCCACACTGAGTCACACTTCTGAGTCTTAAGATTGTTCCACATCCATGAGGATTTTAAAGGGATGAACATGTGTCAGTGGTGTTTGTTAGAAATGACGCCGCTGCCTCAGTTGAACTGACATGACATCATCGTTCACTGTGAGTGCGGCTGGGAACCACACTGGGTCCCAGCTTCAACCCTGTGATCAGTAGGAGGCAGAGGAATCATATGCTGAGCTCTTTGTGTTGATACATTTCCAAAGCCCCCTCTGCACTGAGTAAAGGTATGTTAGTAGAAGGATTCAGCTAAGAAACAGGGTCAACAGTAGAGAAGACACAGTAAGACAGCCTTGGGGGAAGGAAGTCAGTAAAAGCCCCTTTCCATTTTTCCAGCTTTGGCTTCACTGTCAGGGCAATGTAACTACAAAGATTATGGAAGTTGAGTGATTTAACAGGAGACAAAACTTAAGTAACCCAACTTTTAAATCTGCATTCTCAGATAGCTATAAATTATAGTTTATAGCTATCTTACATTTATTAGTTTGGAAGTACATATACTTTAATATAGACTATAACTACTAATACCTACAGAAGTCTTACCTGTGACTGTGTAGTTCTCTCCACTGCCTGAGTAGATTAGCATCCCATCCATGTATAAAGAGTACTGAGTTATAATACCATTTGCTTTTTGGGGAGGATTCCAGGAGAGTACCAAAGAATGGGGAAGGGATTTGGCTACTGGTGGCTGAACCTGTTGTGGGGCTGTGGGAAAAATAAAAAGACTTATTGATTATAATTTTAGTATATGTTTCTAATTTAAACTTTTCAGACCCAAACCAATAAATGGAGTAGACTTGACATCCCATGCATGGAAATGTCCCTGATTCGTGAGTATCTTATCAGTAAACCAATAATGGACCCAAACCAATGGAGTAGACATGACATCCCATGCATGGAAATGTCCCTGATTTGTGCGTATCTTATCAGTAATTGCTTTAGTACTAAATACTTGCCTTGAATTGATGAAAATCTGCATCAGCCATAAATGGTGAGTATTTATATTAGTTTACTTGATCGACTCTTGTGTTACTTCATCAATAGTATTACTAATCCATAATCTTTACTTGGGGCTATGCCTTTCAAAGCAAACTAAACAGAATCCCTACCCTTGAGGAGTTTTTGATCTAACATGAACAATGCTAGGTGGCCCATAAATGATATAACAAACCTATATGCAGCCATAAAAATAGCCATAAAGCACAGCATAAATTAAATTTATTATACATGAAAACTATATTGTTTTTTTAATAAATGGTGTATGTCCATTTCCAATAAATTGGAATCTCATAAACTGGAAAAAGAAAAACTTTTAGAAAATGATCCTAACCATACCTATAGCTTGGTAATTTGGTAATAAATTTAAGAAAAATCTAGAAATTGGGAAATAACAAGAAGGAAATGGTGAACTGGAGGAGTAGGAATCCCTCTGGGGTCAAGTTGTGAAGTGGGTTTGGAGGGTACCAGGCAAAACCTGGTCAGAGAATGTAGTGGATGAAGAAAAAACAGTGAGATATAGGATGGCCTGTGCCATATTGGAGTTGGTGGAAGTAATGAGAAAAGGGGATGATTATACGCGCCTCAGCAGAAGCAAAGACCCACTGTGAAAAAGTGCTGGCATTGGGAGACCAGATGGGGTGAATGTCGAGAAAACACAGAACATGGGTCACCAATGTGTAGTCCGGGTGAGAGGGTTCTGGTGAGGTCAGGTGCAAGGCATGAAGAACAAAGGGTCGCCAGAAGGGTTTTACAAACTTCTGTCTTCTGTCCTGGTTATGCCAGATGGACCATTGTCTTTCTTTACACATCTCTGTGAGTGGTTCTTGCTTTAAGGATTTAGAAGAGGTGGGGGTTGGGGGGAGGAAGAGAAGTGGGGAAAGGGAATGGATGGATACTGAAACAAGGAGAGACTGCCGCCTCTTTTCCTCTAAAGATCAACCTTTTAAATCTCCTGAATAACTTTACAGCTAGACAGCAAGAGAAATGCCTAACAAGTCTTATCTGGGAGAGAGAAATACAAAGTAACAACGCTTTAAATGTTTTGAGAGCTGTTATTTCTTGAAGAGATGTGTTCTGATGCTTGAGCAAAGCTTCCGCTTTGGAGTGCTAAAATATTTTCTCTTTCCCACTGCCTTCCTAATGTAAGCTTTCTGAAACATTAATTTATGCCAACAGTTTGCAAGCTCCACATACAACAAAAGTGAGACTTGAATCGGAAGGAACTGGGCCATGATTAATAATGCCTCGATTGGCGTTTGGAGGTTCCATCACACTGAAATAATTGTTACCCATGCTGGTGTTTAGCAGTTAAAAGAGACCATGGAAATCAACCGTTTGATTCTCAATTTCATACTGTGCCATACAATCAATTCTTTTTAGTCAGACTGTCTCTAGATTTACTTCTGAGCCATAGTAAAATGAGGAAGCTTTCATTAATCTTTCAGATGCTTCATATTAATGACAAGGCTCTTGCATGAACAATGTAACAGCAATTAAAAAGCCCATTAATCTGCATTACCGCTATTAAAGATGCATGTCATTAAAGGGTATGGAGTTTGATTCATTTTCGCACCCCCCCAAAAAATGGAGCAATTATGGCCTGGCAATGCACTTTGTCATCAAATTAGGTTGGGGTTTTCTAGCAAATGGCCTTGCAGTATTTAGCTCTTCTCCTATTTTATTATTCATGACTGAAATGTGGAAGTCAAGACCTTTGAAATTACTTTACCTTCTTGTGGAGTAGAGATGTTCAATGCATGCAAGCTCTCGGTACAGCCAGCCAAAGTGCAAGCAGCTAGGGTTACTGCATAGTTTTTGAAGGGTAGCAAGCCTGTCAATATGCCTGTAATAAAAGGGGACAAAGAGAGGTTTGCATATTTACCATAAGACATGAAGAGTACTGTGTGTGTGTATATGTGTGAGATAAAAAGGTAGAGACACAGAGGATAAAAAACAAAAACATATGCTTCTTAAATCCATTTTCCTGACCATGTGTTGATTGTAGAATACAGCAACTAGTGAGAAAAAAATTGTGAGACGAACTTCTTGTTAAAAGAAGTTTTAAATAGCATTTTCCCCAACGAACTTAGGACACTAATGCCCTGAGATGTTTCTCCTGAAAAAATGGGGAGTTCCATATATAGTTCATAGCGCAGAACCCAGTGTATCTGATAGTAAAGACAGACACCATCCCATTCTGGGATCCTAGTTCTCCTGGGGAAACAAAACTACTTCATTTTCTTTTACCTTGCATTTTTCAACCGTGTTTAGCTAGAGAGTCCATCTTATGTGACATCTATTAACACATGTTAGGAGATGCTACTCCCGAGTGATTTCATTATTTTAACAGTAGGATACATGTATACAAACTATTTATTCATGTTGCAGCTAAAACGAATATGCAAATCCACACAGTTGAACAATTAGCCAATTAGATAATTATGCTTTTGTACTTCTCCTTGCAAAATTATTAGTTTATTTAATTAAGACACCTGCCTTAAACAGAAGCATTGCCCACAGAAGTGTTGAATTAACCTGATTTGGTGGTAGATATATAAGATTTGTTCGGCAATTAAAGGTGCCTGCAGAAATGAAAGCACATTTTGTTTACTGGTGTTTGTAATCAAGACAGAGCTCTTTATTTAGTTAATCCCCTGAATTAAGGAAGTATCAAAAATATCATTTGTGTATTTGCTCACCCATGTTTTTCATTGTGGCTTTTAGAGCAATTTTTATCCCCAATCACATGGATTGTCATCATCCTTACAAAAAGACGGTTCTACTCATGGTATCCTTTCATTGAGTAAACTTTGATTGTTATAATGTGACAGCTGACAGCTTTCATCATTCAACAACAAATTTTAAAATGCATGTTTGCCTATTCCGTTTCCCTGATAGAAAGGATAAAGAAATTAAAAGAGCAAAGACCAGAATGAAGTAACGACCACAGCCCCTGTTTGCTCTGGCCCTTCACACTGGCCCTGGGTCCCCAGTGCTACCTGTAACTCTTGAATCTAGCAGCTCCCCAAGCATCCCCCTGGGCCACACAACCCTCTCGGCTACATTTGGCACCACCATCCTCGCCCGGGGCCAAAGATGCCAGGAAGCCAACAAACTGACATACAACGTGTGTGACCATCTCACGCCAAATGCTGCTCTGGTTTCAAAACACCTTCACGTTGTCACCTTCTGCTTTCTCTCACTCCTGCCACTGTGACTGTCATTTCTTCTTGAATCTCCCAGATCATGACCCACATTCTAAACTCACCTTTTAAAAAGGGATTATTTCTCTTCCTCCAAAAGTCTTAAAGGAAGGCTTACAGCATACATCTGCAAATTCAACATGTAGGGATTTTGTGATTAAGAGCAACGATGCTCAGGAAAGACTGCTTGGGTCCAGATGCAAATTCTACTACTGTTTTATGGTATGGGTTTGGGCAGGTTGATCAGATTTCTGTGCCTTAGTCTTCTAAGGCACTGCAGATAGATAATAACAGCACCTGTCTTGGAGGAGAGGTCTCACAGGAATAATACAGTATCATGGGGCTATGAGATGGGGGTATTACAATATTCATCCCAAAGTGTTACTATCAGGATTAAATGAGCTTAGGAATATAATGTTCCCAACACAGAGACATAGGAGGAGAAAACTCTAGCACAGTGCCATGACAGCCAAAGCTATGTGGTCATTGCAATCCAGTTTCTGTCTGCACTCTGCTATTAAACAATGATTTTTATCTTTTAAAGATCACTCAGCTCAGTTCAGTTCAGTCTGCAGTTCTGTCCGACTCGTTGTGACCCAATGGACTACAGCACACCAGGCTTCCCTGTCCATCACCAACTCCCAGAGATTACTCAAACTCATGTCCACTGAGTTGGTGATGTCAGCCAACCATCTCATGCTCTGTCATCCCCTTCTCCTCCCGCCTTCAATCTTTCTCAGCATTGGGTTTTTTCAAATTAATCAGTTCTTCACATCAGGTGGCCAAAGTATTAGAGTTTCAGTTTCAGCATGAGTCCTTCCAATGAATATTCAGGACTGATTTCATTTAGGATGGACTAGTTGGATCTCCATGCTGTCCAAGGGACTCTTAAGAGTCTTCTCCAGCACCACAGTTCAAAAGCATCAATTCTTCCACACTCAGCTTTCTTTATAGTCCAACTCTCACATCCATACATGACTACTGGAAAAACCATAGCTTTGACAAGACAGACCTTTGTTGGCAAAGTAAGGTCTCTGCTTTTTAATATGCAGCCTAGATTGGTCATAATTTTTCTTCCAAGGAATAAGCATCTTTTAATTTCATGGCTGCAATCACCATCTGCAGTGATTTTGGAGCCTGAAAAAATAAAGTCTATCACTGTTTCCCATGTATTTGCCATGAAGAGATGGCACAGGATGCCATGATCTTAGTTTTCTGAATGTTGAGTTTTAAGCCAACTTTTTCACTCTCCTCTTTCACTTTCATCAAGAGACTCTTCAGTTCTTCTTCACTTTCTGCCATAAGGGTGGTGTCATCTGCATATCTGAGGTTATTGATATTTCTCCTGGCAATCTTGTTTCCAGTTTGTGCTTCATGCAGTCCAGCATTTCTCATGATGTACTCTGAATATAGGTTAAATGAGCAGGGTGACAATATACAGCCTTGATGTACCCCTTTCCTGATCTGGAAACCAGTCTGCTGTTCCGTGTCCAGTTCTAACTGTTGTTTATGACCTGCATACAGATTTCTCAGGCGGCAGGTCAGGTGGTCTGGTATTCCCATCTCTTTCAAAATTTTCCACAGTTTGTTGTGATCCACAAGTCAAAGGCTTTGGCACAGTCAATAAAGCAGAAGTAGAAGTAGTTTTTCTGGAACTCTCTTGTTTTTTGATGATCCAGGGATGTTGGCAATCTGATCTCTGGTTCCTCTGCCTTTTCTAAATCCAATTTGAACATCTGGAAGTTCACGGTTCACATATTGCTGAAGCCTGGCTTGGAGAATTTTTAGCATTACTTTGCTAGTGTGTGAGATGAGTACTTTGTGTAGTAGTTTGAACATTCTTTGGCATTTTCTTTCTTTGGGATTGGAATGAAAACTGACCATTTCCAGTCCTGTGGCCACTGCTGAGTTTTCTAGATTTGCTGGCATATTGAGTGCAGCACTTTCACAGCATCATCTTTTAGGATTTGAAATAGCTCAACTGGATTCCGTCACCTCCACTAGCTTTGTCCACAGTGATGCTTCCTGAGGCCCACTTGACTTGGCATTCCAGGATGTCTGCTCTAGGTGAGTGATCACACCACTGTGATTATCTGGGTTGTGAGGATCTTTTTTATACAGTTCTGTGTATTCTTGCCACCTCTTCTTAATATCTTCTGCTTCTGTTAGGTCTGTACGATTTCTGTCCTTTATTTTGCCCATGTTTCCATAAAATGGTCCTTTGGTATCTCTAATTTTCTTGAAGATATCTCTACTCTTTCCCATTGTATTGTTTTCCTCTATTTCTTTGCATTGATTACTGAGGAAACCTTTCTTCTCTCTCCTTGTTATTCTTTGGAACTCTGCATTCAAATGGGAATATCTTTCCTTTTCTCCTTTGCCTTTTGCTTCTCTTCTTTTCACAGCTATTTGTAAGGCCTCCTCAGACAGACATTTTGTCTTTTTGCATTCCTTTTTCTTGGCAATGGTCTTGATCACCACCTCCTGTACAATGTCACGAACCTCCATCCATAGTTCTTTAGGCACTTTGTCTATCAGATCTAATCCCTTATTTGTCACTTCTACTGTATAGTCATAAGGGATTTGATTTAGGTCATACTTGAATGGTCTAGTGGTTTTACCTGCTTTCTTCAATTTAAGTCTGAATTTGGCAATAAGGAGTTCATGATCTGAGCCACAGTCAGTTTCTGGTCTTGTTTTTGCTGATTTTATATAGTTTCTCCACCTTTGGCTGCAAAGAATATAACCAATCTGATTTTGTTATTGACCATCTGGTAATGTCCATGTGTAGAGTCTTCTCTTGTGTTGTTAGAAGATAGTGTTTGCTATGACCAGTGCGTTCTCTTGGCAAAACTCTATTAGCCTTTGCCCTGCTTCAGTCTGTACTCCAAGGCCAAATTTGACTGTTAGTCCAGGTATTTCTTGACTTCTACTAAAGTTCACTAGTGATCCCTTACACACTAGACCAATTAACCCTTCTTCTATCGTTATTCAGTCCTAAGTCTACTTATTGGACTTTGCCTACCTCAGCAGCCCTCTCGGCCACTGAATTCCTTCCTAGGAGTTCTAAGTTACTGAGAGCTCCTTGCTTTCCTTGGCCAGCCCATCTTCCTTTCACAGTCCCTTAAATAGCTTTTTTTCTTTTTCAAGATTGGGTGCGTAGACTTCTTTCTTCTTCTGAGCACCTGCCTTTGTTAGTTCATTAAGCCTCATGTCGTAGCTGTATCTGTAGACTTCATACCTCTCCTCCAAGCTCTAGTTCTCCATTTCTACTCACAAGACATGTGTCCTACCTACATATTCAAATACGAATAACATTTCACTCTCAACCTGCTCCAATCCAGACCTGATAGCCAAAACTATTTGCAAGCTTCATCTTTCCCATTTCTTTTTTAAAAATATTTTTATTATAGTTGCTGTACAATGTTTTGTTAATTTCCGGTGTCCAGCAAAGTGAATCAGTTATACATATACATTTATCCACTCCTCTTTAGATTCCTTTCCCATATAGTTTATTACACAACATTGAGTAGAGTTCCCTGTGCAATATAGTAAGTCCTTATTACTTATCTATTCTATACATAATACTATGTATATGTTAATCATGGATGGATCTAGAGATTATTATACTATATGAAGTCAGACAGAGAAAGAAAAATAAAATATAGTATCACTTAGATGTGTAATCTTAAAAAAATGGTACACATGAACTTATTTACAAAACAGAATCACAGATCTAGAAAACAACTGCACAGATACCAAAGGTGAAAATGCAGGGGAGGGACAAACTAGGAGATTGGGACAACTATATATACAGAATTACCATTTTCCCTACTCTTAATGCCTCTGTCATCAACTGCAAATCCTGAGTTCAAAATTAAGGTATCCTTGTAAGATAAATCCTAGCCATTTTATCCTTTGAAAATCTTTGGCATTTGTCTCATCTTTGCTATTGCCAAGTTCAAATCTACTGCAAGTCTAAATAAGGTAAATTGCTCATCTGAATTAGTATAATGCCATACTAACAAGAAATGAATCAGCCCCAGAAAGTGAAACCATGACTATTATAACAACTTAATAAGAAAGGTATTAGTGGAGACTTTAAGAAAGATCATGTCAAACCAGATACCAAGTTCGCATTCACTAAATGGTCTTCAATGCTTTATTCAATCTCTTGGCTTTACTAAAGGAGTCCTTTTGTGTGTATATGTGTATCATGGAATTCCTTTGCTAATTTCTTCCCCTTAAACCTTTAGGACCTTAAAAAACAGGCCATACGTCTCTCAAAAAACTTGCATTTTTCAGCTTTTTGCTTTGATAGAGAAGTTTACCAAATTGTATTTCATAGAAAAGTCACAGGATTCTTAAAGAAAGGTGCTGGAGAGAAACTAGATCATCTTTCAAGCCATTTATCAAAGTGCTCACATTTCCTATCTCCAGGCAGGTGAAACAATAATAAGCACTGAGAAATGAGAGCTGAAAAACAGAAAACAGAGAAGAAGAAAGCTGGTGTTTTGGCTTTTGCCAACTTCAAATCACAGGGAGAAAGTTTGGGGGGCTTGTAAATCACTTTCAAAAAAACATGCCGTACTTTGAGAGGCTAAGGTGGCATTTCTTTCCTATATGCAGTGGGGATCTTGTTTATAATGTTGTGTCTCAGTGACAACATTTGTCAAACCATTGGAATAATTTCCCCTAAATACAGGTTAGTATTATCCATTTCAGTAAGAAGAGCAATGTAATGACTGAGCATGTTCTCTCTTGTCAGGTTACAATCAGGCTGGGGTAGTAGAAGGGGCTGGTTAGCCAAGCGGTCCTTGCTAAATAAGAATAATGACAAAGTCTTCCTGTTGTTGGGGCATGCAGTCTCTATATTCTGTTTCTCAGTATGGAGAGTTTATCAGGATGGATTAAAGTTGATGATTATAAAAACTTCTGCTATTACCAAAGAATAAAGATAATCTCTCCAAGGCTAGTCAAGGTAGCCTTTCTTAGACATATCCCTAGAGACCAAAGTGATTGGCCAAATGGCACTCCTTTAAGTGTCAGAATCATCCTTAGATTATATATTCCCCAGAAAAAAAAGCAGTACTGCTGCAACAACGTTATCATTATCAAAAGATACTTATATTATTGAGCCATATAAAGAATGAAATAATGTCATTTGTAGTGATATGGGCAGACCTAGAGTCTGCCATCCTGAGTGAAAGTAAGTCAGAGAGAGAAAGACACATACCATATAATATCACTTATATATGAGATATTAAAATATGGTACAAATGCACTTATTTAAAAAGCAGGAATAGAGTCACAGATGTAGAAAACAAACTCTACTCAATACTAGTAATGATCTACATAGGAAAAGAATCTAAAAATGAGTGAATATATGTGAATATACCTGATTCACTTTGGTGTACAGCAGAATCTAACACAACACTGTAAATCAACTACACGCCAATAAAAATTAGTTAAAATGCACGCATGCACATATATAGGTATTTATCAGCTCTCCTCCTATATGCCTCCAGGAAAAGTGCTATAGAACATAATTGATCATTGCAAAGTTCCTAATCTAAGAAAATATTAGAATAGAAGAACTCTAATGATAACAATAACACATAGATTAAATACATAAAGCAGAATGTTTGCGCACATGCCAAGTGGACAAGGACATCTATAAAATTCAGATCCAGACCTCCCAGTCCAAAATGATAGGAGATCTGTAAGCTTCCCGGTGGCTCAGTAAAGAATCTGCCTGTAATGTGGGAGACCTGGGTTAGATCACTGGGTTGGGAAGATCCCCTGGAGGAGGGTATGGCAACCCACTCCAATACTCTTGCCTGGAGAATCCCCGCAGACAGAGGAGCCTGGCGGGCTATGGTCCGTGGGGTCGCCAATAGTTGGACATGACTGAGAAATTAAACACACTACATTTAGTTAAAGATAAAGAGATGACAAGAAAATCATTGAAAATACATTGAAAAATATTATATTTAAAAGAATACTGAAAAATATATACAGTGATATATTTATAAAGGAATCCCAGAGTGAAAAATATGACATATATTCTATGTCCACAGAAAACCCAGTAAGATAAAGTGGGGTAGTCTCCTTGATAACACTTAGGGGGTTGAAAATAAAGAAACATATCCTGACAATGACAACTTTTAAGACTGGTTTAGATATGAACCGTTGTCTCCAGCAGACATCACAGAGGAGTCTTCTTTTTTCCCCTTTGAATCTTAGACTGTTTCTACCTGGAGGCAGGCCAGATGAACTCTCAGATTCTTTCCCAGCCACAAAACTCTGTGAAATCAAAAATGGTCCCAACCATGTCAGGAAACCTGCCAGTCTCTTTTGATAATGGAAGAGGGTGAGCTGACAAAACATTCCATGAGCACACAGGAAGCATTATTGATGTCTTAAAAGTGTTAGGATCCCATGAAACACAGGAGCCTCGGTATCTGGATTAAAACCGTTGGCACCAGCAGGGCCAGGACTCTCAGCGCTAAGCGATAATGCATTTTGCATTAATGCTTAACATTGAGAAATCCTGACGGGCCACACCAAGGGAGTTTGACGTTAAGTAAGTATATTCCCTTTGAATGACAGGCCCGTAGACATTGGCGCGTGCAGGAAGCCCTGGCTGAAAGAGCAGGGGCAGGAACTTGATATAAGTGGAGACAGCGCATCACAGGAGGAAACTTAAGAGCCTAGTGCATATGGTTCCAGACTCTGTGCTCTGAAGATTTCCACCTAGCAGAGCAGAAAAACCTTCTCCTGGAGAACAATTTAGAAGTCCCTTGCAATGATTTTGGGGAATTTCCTAAAAGCAGAGGGTGTGTCTTTTTACTTCTTTACTTGTCCTCTTTTCTAGCAGTTATTGCAATGTTTTACCAAAGGTGGACCCTTGATGTTTGACAAAAAAAAAACAAGACTTTTCATCTTCTTAGCTCAAAGCTGTCTCCTTTACTATAAGAGATGCCCACTCCCATCCTCCCCTTTCCCAGGTGCCCACAGAGGAACAGAGACTGTTTCTTTTGACTCATACGTTATTATTTCTGACACTTGTTTCCTGTCCTCTAACCTCAAGTTTCAAAGGAGCAGAAGAGAAATATTCAAAATTGAAGGCAGCCTGACAGAGAAGATCACTGTGGAGCTGACACCAGCTGGGCAAGCTTTTGTGCCTCTAATAAAACTCTGTGTGCTGAGAGGCAGGAAAACGGCAGAGGAGTCGGCTTTGACGTTGAGATTTTATGATTAAGTCCTCTGACTCGATGCAGACAAGTATAAATGCTCGGCCTGGAATCCAAGCCTGAGATGTAAAGCAAAATGGCATCCTTTTCAACGCCCAACACAGTTTGGAGAAGAAAAGAGACTCTGTTTCTATTTACATCCCGGAGCCAACAGCCCCCCGCCAGCCCCCCTCAGCTGCCAGCCTAGGTGTCTGGCCTGTATCCCTGTCCTCGGTTCCCCTTCATTATGTTAATCTGTGGGCGGAAAGATTTCTGTCATCTTCGAATCGCTTGTGCAGCAATGGTAAACACCTTGGCCTGTCTGTAATTGGACAGGTGTCTGCACTGATGTCACCCAGCTTTTAATTCAATTAAAGAACTGGCTGCTCTGTTCCATTACCCACTCATTTCCCCTGCACTCTGAGTGTGGCAGAGAAATGTGCACACAGCCGTCACCACCCAGAGTCCAAAGTCTGTGGTCCCCAGGCAGAGATCATGCAGGATATTTCAAACGGACTCCAACAATCCAAGCACATTTTTCCTGTTAGCAAAGGCATTTGGAATAAGATGGAGAATTTGTTCTCTTTCTTTACCTTTAAAGTCTCCATTGTCTCAACGGTGTCTTCTACCTACTGGCCAAGTAATTAGGAGCCGTCTAGCAAAAAGAAAAGCCATTTCTAGCTTTCTCTCCCCCGGGCTCTCCTCCATCTCTAGAGAACTCATCAGAGTACAATGCTCTTATTTATTTGCTGGCATTTCACATTTGGATCAAGAAGGTGAGGGTGGGGAAGAGAGAGGCATTTATTAAGAGGGCCATCTGGTAAGGGACCCCACACGGGCAGAGTCGAGACTGCTACCTAGGGACACGGCAGAAGAACCCATTTTTAAAAGAAAGCCAGCCACGGGAAGGGAAGGAGCAGAGAAGGGGACTTTTCTGGCTCAAGATTTTGCTATAGTGCTGAGAAATCCTAATTTTTTTGTGTCTTAACCTCTAAAATGAGTTTTGAGCTGCCAACCAAACCAGTGGATGGATGAAAGAGAGTAAATTAATCCAACATGCCATGCTTTTTGCCCACTTTAAAGGAACCTCTGAAAATAAAGTTCTAACACAGACATTGTGACACAATGACCCCATAAAACTGAACATTTGTTAAATCTGTTAAATATGGATGAAAATCCAATGGTCTAATGGAGATCTGGAAACACACACAGGATGCTTCTCCTCTGGTAGGAAATTGACATTTGTTGTTTTGTTTAGGACAATATTTTAAATAAAAATAAGGATCTCTAAGATTTATAAAATTAAAGTTAATTTTTATTTTATCCAAAAGATAGAAGAGCAAATGTGCTTACCCCAAACCTAATGGAACTCTTTGGAAATTCTAAAACTAACATTTCACATTTAATTTCCTGCAAATGAATTTTCTCTGTTTAAAACTTCTAGTAGGGAGCACCTTGGATCAAAGACTAAACAGTTTGATCTTACGAACAGGAAAAACAATTTCTTTATTATTTTATTTTTTAAAATAAAATATAGGGTTTAACCTCAGTCTTCAGGAATGATTGAAACAGTGATTCTAACTGATCTCAAAGCATTATCCTGTTAAGATTCTCTCAATTGGCTTACATCTAACCTCACATTTTTAATCAATGCCTTTATATTAAGAACTGCAGAGCCTCTGTCATTTCCCTTCTAATTCTGCAATCGGTTTGAAGTTACCCACTCATCCTAACTCTTTGTCGAACATAAAGGACTGACACTGACACCATTAGAACTCTCCCAGAAAATATCAGGCTTGACTAAGTAGGGAGGCAAGCAAGCAGACAGAGGAAAAGGAATAAATGAGAAAGGAAAGCCATCCTTTACTGATCAGTGTCCTAGGTCCCCTGGTAAAAGCTTCTGATAGGATAAGCCCATTGTACAGAGGGGGCTGGACAGAGGGGGCTGCTGTTGGGCAGAGTGTAAAGGTCACTTAGGTCCAGCAGCAGAGTCAAGGTCAGAACCTCTATCTTCTGATGCCAAGATCATTATTCTTCCCCTCCCAGTTCTGGAAGAAGAAAGAAGGCATGTTGAAGATATGTTACTAAAAATAATAGCATACTATATAGTAAGAACTTGATTTAAATATACCTTAAATGTGTCAATAGGTTCAAAGTTATTACTAAAACCTGTTGTGTATGAATGGAAAGTAGAATGCTTATCCCTCCAAGTGAGCAAGTGTTTATGCCTATAATATTCCCTTAAAAAAACAACTGATTCATAAGAAACTCTATTATCAGTGTGAATACATTTGTGTTAAGTATAATATTATACACACACACACACACACATATAAAGTTTATAATTAATCCCAAATATAATACAAATATAAAATGGTCATAAAAGTTAGAAAACAGAAAACTTGTTCCTTTATCAAATATGATCAGTAACCTTGAAGATTATATCCATCACTATACTATGGCCAGGCTGGATGAAAGGCCTCCTGGATGAAGAACAAACTGGAATCAAGATTGTCAGGAGAAATATCAATAACCTCTGATATGCAGATGACACCACCCAAATGGCAGAAGGCAAGGAAGAACTAAAGAGCCTCTTGATGACAGTGAAAGAGGACAGTGAAAAAGTTGGCTTAAAGCTCAACATTCAGAAAACTAACAGCATGGCATCTGGTCCCATTACTTCATGGCAAATAGGTGAGAAAACAATGGAAACAGTGATATTTATTTTGGGGGGCTCCAAAATCACTGCAGATGGTGACTGCAGCCATGAAATTAAAAGATGCTTGCTCACTGAAAGAAAAGTTATGACCAACCTAGACAGCATATTAAAAAGCAGAGACATAACTTTGCCAACAAAGGTCTGTCTTGTCAAAGCTATGGTTTTTCCAGTAGTCATGTATGGATCTGAGAGTTGGACTATAAAGAAAGCTGAGCACAGAAGAATTGATGCTTTTGAACTTTGGTGTTGGAGAAGACTCTTGAGATTCCCTTGGACTGCAAGGAGATCCAACCAGTCAATTCTAAAGGAAATCAGTCCTGAATATTCATTGGAAAGACTGATGCTGAAGCAGAAACTCCAGTATTTTGGCCACCTGATGCAAAGAACCGATTCATTTGAAAAGACCCTGATACTGGGAAAGATTGAAGGTAGGAGAAGGGGACGACAGAGGATGAGATGGTTGGATGGCATCACCGACTCAAAGGACTTGAGCTTACTCCCAGAGTAAGCTCCCGGAGTAAGCTCCGGGAGTTGGTGATGGACAGGGAAGCCTGGTGTACCACAGTCCATGGGGTTGCAAAGAGTTGAAAATGACTGAGTGACTGAACTGAGCTGATGATATGGCCAACATCCACAGTTGATTGCCACTCTATAGCAAAACTGATGTATTACCATCATTTTTAACCATTGTACAGCATGTCATCAAAAAGAAATCCAAATCTTGCACTGCAAGTTCTTACTGCATAAAATAAAATGAATAACTTGTAGAAAACCCCATCTGAAGCTTTCACAATGTACCAGGAGTTCAGGCACATTATATATTCAGGAGAGTTAGAGAAAGCTATTAACTCATCAACACTGCATTACCTGATGAAATTCTTCTACATTAGCTAAGCAGGAACATGACATCATTTCTATTTTTACTATTTATGTCATAAGCCATACTTTTGTTCTGTGAAATGCTTTCAGACCAATTTCCTTTAAGATTTACATTTAAAGAAATAGTTTATAATAAACTATAAACATGAAATATTAATTTATGGAGTACTATAAAAATGGCCAGGACTTCCTCAAAATTCATATTTTAATGTGTGCTCAGTCACTCAGTCATGCCTGACTCTTTGCGACCCCATGGACCATAGCCCACCAGGCTCCTCTGTCCACGAAAGTTTTCAGGCAAGAATACTGCAGTGAGTTGCCATTTCCTACTCCGGAGGATCTTCCCGAGCCAGAGACTGAGCCTCAGTCCCTGTGTGTCTCCTGCACTGGCAGGCTGCTTCTTCACGACTGTGCCACCTGGGAAGCCCCATACTACATTTGGTCTTAGCCAGAAGGCTGAGAAGTGATCCATCTTCTAACAATATCATCAAAATGAATTTTTCAAATTTACCTCTGATGTTTGCCTATTGTGGCAGAGACCACCAAATGCCCTCTCATTACATACTCTCTTTTTCCATAGTAAAATAAAAAGACCTTTTTTTAGTTGGGTAAATGGCCACTTTGAATAAGGAAATTCCCAGCAATCTGTGTAGCCAGATACAGCCATGTGGCTAAGTTCTAATCATAGAATCTAATCAAAGGTGGAGGAATAATTTCTGAAATATATCATTAAGGTGAATGTGTACATCCTCATTCAATGATTCCTCCTTTCTGCTGGATAGAAATCAGCAGCCATTTTGTACCTTGAGGTAAAAGTCTTATCTAGCAAAAAGATGAAGAGTATGGGTCCCTATAACTGTTAATATCTTTCCCTACATTGACTAACTGTGAACATCTATTGCCAGAGAGAGAAAAACTTAATTTTGTTGAAGTCACTGTTATTTTGGGTTCTCTGTCTCTCAAGAAAAATTAACTAAAAATGAAAAACTTATCTCTACTGATTTCCCCCCATAAAACACTTTTTAAAAAAAACACTCATTTTTAAGTGAGTGTTTAAATACGTGTTTAACACTCATATTTAAAAACATAATATTGTACTTTATAGAAAGTACTGTTCATATATACATTTTACCATTAATTTTAAAAATCAGAAAAAAAAAGCAGATGCTAACAGTAGGATCTAGCACTAACCTGGAACATAGTAGATAATGCTTTTGTTTTAATAAATGAATAGTTTCTGCTCTGTGTCATTATCAGATCTGCAGCAGTATTGACTTCAATTATTTTTAATTGCAAATATATATCCCTTGAGCTCCATTATGAGGTATAAGTTTTGGAACTAATTTTTGATTCTATACATCCTTCCAATATTTTTCCCTCTTGGGAATATGTATATTAAGTTCTGAATACATATTTAAGTTGTGGTAGTTCTACATATTATTTCATAAAATCAGAGAACTATCACACTGCTGAGACTTTTGTCAGAATCAGTAGTTGAAACTTCATCTCAGCATGATAAAACAATTGTAACATTATGTTAACTACAGGGTTAGTAACAAAACCCTGCATTTGTTCATTTATCTATTCCTTCATTCCTTCAATAAAAATGCATTGATTGTCTGCTTTCAGCAAGTTACTAAACAAGACTTAAAATAAATATAAAACAAGATACTTGTCTTCTGGGAGCTCACAGTCTAATGAAAAAATAGAATGGATGAACAAAGAGCAGTCATATGCAGTTTTAACAACTGTGAGGTAAGATTTCTCAGTTGAATAAAAAAAAATTGCATGGCATTGAAGTTTTTATTAAGTTATTTCTCTGTGGGCTCCTCAGGTGTGATAATTTTATATATAATATATACATGTATATGTACATAAACATACACATAAAGAGCAGCATCTTAACTTATGGATGGACTAATGGTTGGGGTTAAATTCCAAAGTTGGACAGAAGGCAAATTACTCATAATTTAAAGTCCCTTTGACAACTTGCATGCTAAGTTGTTTCAGTCATGTCCAGCTCTTTGCAATCCCATGGACTGTAGCCTGCCAGGCTCCTCTGTCCATGGGATTCTCCAGGCAAGAACACTAGAGTGGGTCGCCATGCCTTCCTCCAGGGGATCGTCTTGACCCAGGGATCAAACATGTGTCTCCTACATCTCCTGCCTTAGCAGGACGGTTCTTTACCACTAGAGCCCCCTGGGAACCCTTGGCCCACAAAGTACAGTGCATTTGATTCTGTGTATGCCTCTAACTTCTCGTGAATCGGTGATTTTCTATGTCTCTCAGTTCTTCATTCTTTTTGTAGGCACCCCAGCAAAGAGTTTCCCTTTTAGTCAATAGTTGGGAAACCCTAAAACTATTCACATTTCCTTCTGACAGGCATTAACAGTTTCAGGATTGGATAGCATCTTTTGCCTGTAAGATTGTTTTTAACGTTTTTTCACTCTTTTTCATGGTTTCCCCACTTCCAAGGTATGTGGTTAAATGTGTGTAATTGAAATACACAGATGAGACTTCACGACAAGATTACAATTCCGTTTCACAAGTTGAATTGCCCTGGTCTCTTTCTTCTTTAGCCCTAACAGGAATTTGGCATTTAGAATATAAATAATGAACTCTCTGCCTTTCTAGTGGGCATCATGGCCGGGGGATGAGAGAGTTGGGATTGTTAGAAATGTATCACCACAGTCTCAGACCTACTGAATGAAAATCTGAAGTTTACCAAGATCCTAAATAATTCTCACTTCCTTTTCACCAGCAACTTTCAGAAGCACTGCTCTTATGGGTCAGAGGCCCTAGTTACACCACTTCTGTTTACTTACTGCCCTCGCATCCTTCTGCCCACACGTAGTTGCAACAAGTGGCGGGGACAAACAAATCAGGGACAGATTCAAGCCCAGCAGGTGAAACCGATTCCGTCTCACCTGCTCTTCCTCTCAGTCCAGTGGCTTTTTAACATGTGGTTCATAAACCTCTGCAGGAGGACCAGCTATAACACTTGGTAAAAAGCAGATTTCTCAATCCTAGCCCAAATATACAGAATCCTGTGCATGGAGCCCAAGAATCTGTATTTCATAAGCAATCCAGTAACACCTTATGACCAATAGAGTTGAGACTCACTAATTGTTACTACTAGCTGTTGAAGAGAGAAAAATGAGAGATTTTACAATATGGAAACCACTTTTTTTTCAGGTACAAGACTAATGTCTACTGCATATGAGGACTGAACCAGTTTTCAGAGCAAGAGAGATATTATCAACTGCATTATAAATTAAAAAGTCTTTCTTTTTTTCCTTTGTAATATAGATTTAAGTCATCTGAAAGATTATTATTATTGGCTTATCAGCTATATGATAGTAAATAATAAATTTGATCACTATCTGACAAAGGAATTCAACTCTTTTAGAGTTTAGCTCAATGTAATACAACAATAAAACTGAGAAAATATCTTCTGTGTATCAATTATTTTCTTAGCACTGTGCCAGGTGCTGTGCTAATTATGCCAATAATTAAGTTTACATTTAAACATCTTAAGGAAATTTTAAAAATGGTATATGTGCAGATTCTTGAATCTACTCCTTCTTGACAGAATTTCAAATCAGATTGGGAAGGGTCTTTCTGAGCAGTCCTGGGTTTGAAAGGAAATGCCAGGACTGTCTCTCTGGGCAGTAGCTTCGCATGTTAACAGGGCTGGAGGGAAAAAATCAGCAAGAGCTACGCAGAGTTAATTGGAGCCCTTTGCAACTAGTCTAAAGATGCACTGGACTGATAACTACAGGGCTTTCTACCCCGAGGCTCCAGCTGAGAAAATGAACTTTCAAGAACTCCCTGCTCTGAACCCTGGCCTTTGGAGGGCACAGAATCTAGACTCTGTGGCCCAAGGGGGCCCATTTGCACCTGAGTGGGGCTGTTAACCCTTGGACCCTCCACACTACTGGGATTTATCTCATTTAATCCTCTGGTAGCCAAACTCATGAATGGTAAATATTCTGTCTCATGCTTCTATTCTTCCAGCTCTCTTCGTTAATATTCTTTTTTCTTCTCTTGCCTTCAGCATTTTGTTACTCTGACCATAATTTCCTATTTCTTCCTAAGAATCATTTCATTTAATTTTTGTTGTCCTGTGATTTTCCCTTGCTAATTTTATTACTTTCTTTTAATGGTTCATCATCTTTATTCAGGCATTTCTCTTTTTTCATCCTATATTTGCAAGTTGCTCTTGGGATGTGGAAGTCCTCATAAGAATTTCTGGATAAAACTGAGACTTGACCACTGGTGTCAAACACCTTGAACAGTGTTTCCAATGCTGGCTGTACAACAGAATTACCTGCTGACACTTTAAAAATACCAATGTCCAGGCTATATTCAAAATCAAATAATCAGACTCTTCCAGGTGAGACACAGGCTTCTGTATTTTTTAAGGCCAACCAGGGGGATCTCCCCTTGGTTGAGAACTTCCACCTCACTTTGTTGTTCAGTCACTCAGCCATATCCGACTCTTTGCAACCCCATGGACTGCAGCATGAGAGGGTTCCCTGTCCTTCACCATCTCTTGCAATTTGCTCAAATTAATGTCCATTGAATTGGTGATGCTAGCCAACCATCTCATCTTCTGTCATACCCTTCTCTTCCTGCTTTCAATCTTTCCCAGCATTAGGGCCCATTCAAATGAGTCAGCTCTTTGCATCAGGTGGCCAAAGTATTGAAGCTTCAGCATCAGTCCTTTCAATGAATATTCAGGGTTGATTTCCTTTAGGATTGGCTGGTTTGATCTCCTTGAAATCCAAGGGACTCTAGAGAGTCTTCTCCAGCACCACAGTTCGAAAGCATCAATTCTTCAGTGCCCAGCCTTCTTTGTGGTCCAACTCTCACATCCATACATGACTACTGGAAAAACCATAGCTTTGACTATATGGATCTTTGTTGGCAAAGTAATGTCTCTGCTTTTTAATATGCTGTCTAGGTTTGTCACAGCTTTTCTTCCAAGGAGCAAGGGTCTTTTATTTTCATGGCTGCAGTCACCGTCTGCTGTGATTTTTGGAGCCCAAGAAAACAAAGTCTGTCACTGTTTCCATTGTTTCCCCATCTATTTGCACTGAGTTGATGGGACCAAATGCTAAGACCTTAGCTTTTTGAATGTTAGTTTTAAGCCAACTTTTTCACTCTCCTCCTTCATCTTCCTCAAGAGCCTCTTTAGCTTCTCTTCACTTTATGCCATAAGGGTGGTATCATCTGTACGTCCAAGGTTAATGATATTTCTCTGGCAATCTTGATTCCAGCTTGTGCTTCATCCTGTCCAGCATTTCACATGAGGTACTCTACATAAAATTTAAATAAGCAGGATGACATTATACAGCCTTGACATATTTCATTCCCAATTTGGAACCAGTCCATTGTTCCATGTCCAGTTCTAACTCTTGAGTCTTGACCTGCATACAGGTTTCTCAGGAGGCAGGTAAAGCGGCCTGGTATTCCCATCTCTTTAAGAATCTTCAACAGTTTGTTGTGATCCACATAGTCAAAGGCCTTCACATAGTCAATGAAACTGAAGTAGATGTTTTTCTGGAATTCTCCTGCTTTTTGTATGATCCAGTGGATGTCGGCAATTTGATCTCTGGTTCCTCTGCCTTTTCTAAATTCAGCTTGAACATCTGGAAAGTCTCGGTTCATGTACTGTTGAAGCCTAGCTTGAAAGATTTTGAGCATTACTTTGCTAGCATGTGAAATGAGTGTAATCATGTGGTAGTTTGAACATTCTTTGACATTGCCCTTCTTTGGGATTGGAATGAAAATACCAATGAAATGACCACAGGTTTTGAGGTACAAAAAGACAGTAGGTGAAAACAAATGGACAACTTGAAGAAGAACTCAGGGCAAACCTTATCCTGAGCTGGGTACAAAATGCCCACAATTTTCAGCTCTCCTCCTCCACCTAAGACTGAGAAGAAAAGAGTTGATTTTTTACAATTGCTGTGGGGCTAATGCAAATTTACCTTAATTGACACCTTCGTAATCCCAGTGAAGGTTTTTATTAACAACAACTAGTTGCCCAGTAAAATGACATGAAAGTGATTTGATTTTCCTGATCAAACACTCAGTATGAAGATAAAAGTCAGGGAATATGGCAAATGAACTATAGAAGTGCATTTTACTGATGGGGGAAGAAAACTGTAACTCAAAAAGAACAAGAGACTATAGCACTCAAATTAGAGAAGACTATCATGCTCAGGGGAGAATTTAATTCAGGAAGCTTGTAAAACTTAAAAATCACCAGTTTCATGCTATTAAGATCAAAAAGAACTTGTAATCCATTAACAAGAGACTGAAGGTAAATGATAAATAACACAAATGAAAATTGATAATACTGAGAAATAGGCAGAAATCAAAGTGAGCTAGGTGAGAAAGAAATTCAAATCATATAAAAGACTAAAGTAGAAGAGTTTTTTAAATCATCTCAGAAGATTCAAAGAGCAGAATTAACAGTGTCAAAATCAAAAAATGAAAAATTAAAAAATTATGAAGTAATAACCCAGATCCAGAGACCGAATAGTATAAAGATAACAATTAATTCATTGAACATTTATTATGTGCCTATCTACAAGCAAAATATTCTAGGAGTTAATTCATTTTTAAATCTTTGCAGCAATCTTATAACATAAAGGAGGTTTTCACCTTGAATTTATAGGTAAGGACACTCCAATATAGCAATACATTTTCAAATTTGCCTGATACCATACTAAATGACATTACTGGGATTTGAACTCAGATTGATTTGACCCTGGGGCTTCCCTGGTGACTCAGATAGTAAAGAATCTGCCTGCAGTGCGGGAGACCCAGGTTCAATTCCTGGGTCAGGAAGATCCCCTCAAGAAGGAAATGGCAACCCACTCCAGTAATTCTTGCCTGGAGAAGTCCATGGACAGAGGAGCCTGGCGAGCTACAGTCTAAGGGGTCACAAAGGATCAGACAACATTGACCAACTAACACGTTGACTTTCACTTTGATTTGATTCGACAACTGTGTTCTAGACTTCTAAAATGAGGAAGGTAAACTGGGGAGAAATGTATAATATTGAAAACTCCTATTTCTCAACAGCAAACTTTCCAAGCCAAAGCGAGACTCAAATTTGAAGAAAGAGTTTGCTATATAACAGAAAAAAAAAAAAATTCATGAAAAGAAACCAACGCATTTTATCATAACTTAATTGGTCAAGGACCCTTTTTTAACCAATACAGCTAAATTGGCTTACGGATTCAGGATTTATTTGATGGCTCCATTCAAAAAATACCACTCTAATAACCAAAAATTAAACTTTAAAATCTTAATAAGAGTCACCTGAGAAATGCTAAAGGGGGATTACTTTCAAGGCCAATAACAAAGCTACTCATGATCTGCTTTGTTTTGCCCTCTCTTGGTCCTTGTTCTCTTAATCAATTGACAAAACAGCTGCCATCAACCAATCTCTACACTCCTAATAGCTTCACCAAATCCATTATTTCTGGCTATCTACTTTCTCATCCCTTCTTTCTCACTCTAGTTGTTGCTTTTTTTTTCTTTTGCTGTGAAATCTGACATTGGTACTAATTCAGCCTGGCTTTGGTGCCCCTCAATTCATACTCCTCTCCCTTAATAGACTGATTCTTCCCAATAAAAGTCCATCTTGCAGTACCAGAGTTCTCCATAACCTTTAAGATTACCTCTTACATATGTCCTTATCTGTTCACTTCTTTGTAAGTAACAGACTCCTTGAGAGGAAAAAAAGTTATAGAATTCATAGTCCAGCACAAGCAAGAAGAGAAATAAAGGAATAGCAAAAAAAGTAAATTAATTAAAAATATTGAAGTTATTTTACCCCATAAAATAGGGTAGGAGAAATAAGAGCAATTGTATAAACTACAAAAATAAATATGAATTACACTCCCCTACTAAAATACAGAGAGTTTTAAGTTGACTATAAAGCTAAATCAAACTAGATTCTTCTTACACAGATATACTTCAAACAATGTAACTTTAAAAGTGGCAAACATAAATGTAATAAGAAAAAGAAAAATACAAACAAAAAGCAAGCTTCCAAAGTAACACAACTGACAAATTGAAGAAACTGACAAAACTGCAATAATTGAGATTTCTTTCCTTAGTTTTTCACAGATTAGATATATAAAAATAAACAACAATTGGTCAGAGGTTCTCTAATTTTCCTTTCTCTATATACCACTGACATGCTTGAAATGCCCTACAGTAACATTCAGCAGTTTATTGTACTGGTTTTCAATCTGGAGGGTAGGATTACCTTTCAGAATCTTGTGTAATTTGAGAGGATTCTCTGACCTGTTTCTGATTTGATCTTACCTCAAATTTAGAATTGTAATTCAGAAGATATGCATTTATATATATATATATATATAAAATCAATATGGTATATCTAATAAAATATTAATATACCCTGAAAGAAAAATATGGACATCTTTTCCCAAATTACCCTTAGAAAACTAACAAAAAAAATTTTAAGATATTATATCAACTATAGAAAATATCCTTTAAAAGCTGCACATAAAAATGTAAATCAAAATAAAAGAAGAATAAGAAATGGGGGTGTTGCAACACATAAGGCAAACTTAAGTACAATATTCTTCATATGTAAAGAGATACTTAAAATCAATGAGAAACAAGTGAATCTTCCAATAGGAAAACTGATAATGAAACATGATAGGTATGTCATAAAAGAAGTATATATTATCACTAAACATGAAAACGCTTAATGTCTCCAGGAATCAAAGAAACCAAATTAAAATAATACTCTGACATGTTTTTTTTTTAATGTACAGTTTAACTGTAGAACGTGTCAACTAGGATATAAAGTGAAATATACAATCTTGCATTCTGCTTGCTGGTGGGAGTATGATTTACATAGTCTTTTTGGCACATATTTGACAACCTAAAAATATAACTATATCTTTGTTAAGAACTTACCGTATGTTAAGCACTGTGCGAGATGCCTTAAAAACTTCTGGTAGCTGACATTTATACAGTGCGACAATGTGTCAAGGGCGCCCTGTGTGCTGTACATGCACACAGATTCCCTTAATCCTCACAGCTGTCCTGTGAGGTGGGTGGCTATTTCATTACCCACAGGGAATCCGAAGTACAGACGTGTTAGTTAACGTGCCTAAGTTTACACAGCTGAAAAGAGAGCTGAAATATATACTTCATTTAATATATATACACTTAATCTATTTAATATTCTTCTGAGGTTAATATTATTCTCCTGCTTCATAGGTTAAGACACTATAAAGAGATCCAGGAGATTACACAATTTCCCCAGTGTTATAGGGAGGGTAAGCAGCAGAGATTTGTATCAGTGTCTGCTTGAGCCAGCTTCCCAGGTGGCTCAGATGCTAAAGACCCTACCTGCAATGCAGGAGACCCGGGTTCAAATCCTGGGTTGAGAAGGTCCCTGGAGAAGGGAATGGCAACCCACTCCAGTATTATTCTTACCTAGAGAATTCCATGGACAGAGGAGCCTGGCGAGCTACAGTCCATGGAGTTACAAGGAGTCGGACATGATTGAGCGACTAACACACACACTGCTTGACCTCAGAGTCCAAGACTGAATACACTTTAAGAATCTTTGATCTAGTTGTTCCATTTCAAGGGATTTAACCTACCATCAATGTCAGTCATTCCTCCAAAGATTTGTATGCAGACTTTTAAAAATCCTATTACTTATAATAGCAAAATTTGGAAATCCAGAAAATAAGAGGAGACTGAGATAAAATGAGATTGGGAGAGAGGCAGTGGAAAGCAGCTGAAGAATTTTAAAGAGAGGAGCATGATGTCTGGTCGCTTGGTGGGATGGAATCATGGCGGTGTGGGGTGGAAGTGTCATGAGAAAGGAGAGTACTGTAGTTGTCCAGGTAAGATATTGGAATGGTTTGTCTTGGACAGTAGATAAGGGGAGACATAGATGAGTTTAACACCTAGTTTAAAAAATGAAATCAATAAACACGGATATATGATGTATGAACAGGATATAAACATCTCAAAACTTCTCAAGCTCAATTAACTGGGGGGCTGGAGATATCATTTATTGATATTGAGAATGCATGAGGAACAGAAATTCAGTTTTGGAGATGGTAACTTTAGAAATAATGAGACATCTACTGGAAATGTCAATTTTTTCTTCAAATGCCTGCTGGATACACACATTTGGAAGTCTGGGTAGGATGTGCATTTAGGAGTCAATAGTGTCTGTAGGGTATTGGATGCTTTGTGAGTCTATGAGTTTCCTGGAGCAAGACTGTAGAAAAAAATTTTAAAAGAGAGAGAAAAGGTCCCAGGTCTAAACCCTGAGGTCTTTCAAAAAGCAGAGTTGAGCTTCTGAGGGAGTGGGCAAAGACCCTGAGAAAAGGGGACCCAAAGCAGAACAATCAGAAAAGTGATGAAACATTTCAAGAGATGGTAAGAAATCCACAGTGCAGAATGCCATCAAGCAGAGGAGACCAGGATTGTAGTGTTCTGTGGATATTTAAAATGGAAGTTTTTGGAGTCCTCAACAAGGCAAGTAAGCAGAAGCCAGATCTGATGAAGAAATGGGGACAACACCATAGATGCCTTAGGAAGAGGAGAGAGACAGCAATAGCTGGAAGGGACTTTAGATAAAAGGAGGATTTTTATCATTGGTTTGGGTTTGTTTGTGTTTAGCAATGGGTACTGATAGATATGTCTGAATGATCCTGGGCAGAACCCAAATGGGCAGTGGCTCTGACTTCGGCAGCATCAGCATCACTAGAGGAGGGCTTGGTAAAATGGGACTGCTAAGCCCTGCTTCAGAGCTTCTGCTTCAGCACGTGGGTGTGGGCCAGAGAATGTGCATGAATAAGAAGGTCTCAGGGGAGGCTGTTGATCCAAGTCCTAGCACCACACTTGGGAAAAGACTGCAGGAGACAGACGCTAAAATATAAGAGGAAGACAGCACCAGTAATAGCTCTGAAAAAGCAGGGAAAGTTGGGGTCCATAGGACTTTTGAAGATTTTATTTTTAAT
Organism: Odocoileus virginianus; assembly: GCF_023699985.2. NCBI lineage: Eukaryota > Metazoa > Chordata > Mammalia > Artiodactyla > Cervidae > Odocoileus > Odocoileus virginianus. The sequence goes on along the minus strand of NC_069684.1, from coordinate 58,927,733 downwards.
AGCATAAGGGAAGCTCTATAAAAACAGGAAGGGAATTGGAGAGAAATGTGAAAAAAATGAAAATAATATTAACAGTGTTATTGGTCAGAAAAATGCAATTAATGTATATATTTCATAGGAAGAGAGTGACAGAAATTTTTTATGATAGATTTTGGTTTTTTTTTTTGGTGTCTAAGAAAATCTCATATATAAGGCTATCAGCTGAGTGGGATAAAGAAGGCAGGTTAACATCTAGATAGTTTGGGAAAATATAAAATATTTAACGAGGAGAATGGGAGAAGGAGCTTATTATAGAAACACAGTAGGATTGGTGTCATTACTGAGTGTCCAACAGAAAATGGGAACTGAGACTTTTTCCAACCCACTTAGCTGCAATGTGCAGCGTGGGCAAAGGCCTAATCAGACTGGGTTTTTATCAGATGGGTAAAATAGAGGACAAAGGAAATGAAAGATAAACAAATTTTTTTTAATTGGTGTATATTTGGGCTGTAGATTCTGAGGAATCTAAAACAAGGAAGTAAAGATTGATAGAGTTGACTGACGTGTTAGAAAAACAATTCAGGCCACTTTGAAAATCCATCTAATTTGTCAAGTTCTGAAAGTATCTCTGACAGAGGAAAATTATTTTTTCTATTAAATTTCTTTGATGCATTTTATTTTATTTTATTTTATTTTTTTTTTGGTCAAAGGCTTAAATCTGGCTTTCCATTTAAATGGGCCTTAACATTTCATGAGTCTGAAAACTGCTATTTTATGACACAAGCAGAAATTTGAGCATGGGACCTTGTGTGATGCTCGTGAGTGTATTTCACTCCCGCCGGTCTGCACACTATCCATGCTGCACCGTGAGAAATTGATTCACTGATTTGCCAGTCAAACTGCTGGTGCTCTAATCTCCTCTACCTTGACATAATTAGGTTTAATAAACAATTTTACAATAAATAACAGTCCTGTGAACTTGGGCTAGTCCCAACGAGTAAACTTTTGCATGGTAAAATAGGTCACTGGCACCCTATCTATACATAAGATCTTGAAAAGTTTCACATTTGAAGGGTATATAAGCACCCTAGGTATAAGAACCTCATTAAGGTGAGAGCCGCTTGTGACCTAACCTTTGGGGGATGGAGACAGTACCAGCCTCATAATGAAACTATCCATGAAAGCCCATAAACATTTATAGAATTATTTTTCATCCTTCATGGATAGAGGTGTCTGTATAATTAGATGATTCTTGCTGTTTGTGACCAGGCAAAAATCCGAGACTTTTTCATATACTAGGGGAAAAGGCTTGAAGGATGTTTGTATTCAAAGTCAAAACAAAAAGAAAATTAATAAGATCTACTCCCTCGAGGAACCCACTTTACCTGTGAAGGTGTTGGTATCGACAAGCTCAGCGCTGGCAGAGGGAATGCGGGGTGGATCAGGGGCGTCCTCACTGTAGGCTCTCAGGATATACTTCTCAATTACACCTCTAGCCACAACAGGTTCATCCCAGGTCACCTCGATGCTATAGCCATTTATGCTGTGGACTCCTGAGGGAGTTGGTACACTTTGTGGAGCTGTGAAAGGATAAAAGAGAAAATAGGCAGAATGGCAGTTCTGAGAAGACTATTGCTCCTATTCTTCACTTTTAATGGCTGCAGTAAATCAGACTCAACCATTAGCATAAATACAATTTATTAGAGTTGTAACTTTTCAGCATTGATTTAATATGACTGCACATCTTGAGCCATTCAGTTTAAGCGATATTTCAAAACCATCAAAACTCCATCGACATCACGTTCTTTCAAGCCTAGACCAGGTTTTCCAAAAACATTTAATGTATCCAACATGTTTTAAACATCACTCATAAAGAAGGAGGTGGATGGTAGGCCGATAGCAAGTTCAAACAATATAATGATGTACCCCTTTGAAGCAAGATAATTAGACTGTTATTATACATAGTGGTTTGACACTTTTATATCGTCAATGTATTAGCCAAAAAATATCACAAATGTGATCATATTGTACTTGAAGGTTTGATCCCATTTGCCAAATTCAGTTGTTTTTCCAATTAATTTTTAAAGAAGCAAAGTTCTACCAGGTGGGATATACAGGGTACTGTATACTGTATACTGTTAGGATACTTTCCTAACTGCACTTAGGGGAAGGGGCAAGTAGAGAAGTCAGAGCCCTTGAGATTCTACAAAACCATATTCAGAGCCATTTCCTTCGGAGTATCACAAAGTAACACAAAATGACAAGTTTAAAGAAGCTACAAAACCTCACCTATAAGCTGAATCCCCTAGTTAAAAATCCATAATCTTTAACTATTTATTAGGTATTTCTATGGTTCTGATCAGTAACAACTTTATCACAGCTGACTGCATGGAGGATAGCGAGAAAAAGCCCGAGGAACTCCATGGCAGGATGATGGATGACAGAGGGGCTCGGACTGCTGCTGGACTCCTGAGCGCTCTCGACGGAGGAGCACCCTGGTGTCTCCCCATCAAATAGCCTCCTCCTCTGACGTTACTCTTCAGGCCAATAAAACAGGACTGCCGCAAGGGAAGCATCATGAACATAAGGAATGAGAGGAAGCACAGAGGTGGAGAACCACTGTCTGTGCAGGTGAAACATTACAAGCAACTTTAGAAAATGCACAGGCCATGCAGTCACGTTCCAAGTGATGGGACAATGGGAGTGATGCTGATTTTATTCGTTCTGAAATGTGGTACAGGGCAAAGTACAGTCCTGTCTAACAGATGGTGTTCTCATAAGGGACAGAGCAAAACTGACTCAAAAATAATTAAATAGCGCAATTATTCTCCAACCCTTGGGAGCATGTAGCTGCTCGGTGCTGTGGTCAGATTGTAAATATGAATTTATGGCATAAGACTTTGTGGTCAGATCACTGCTATAAATTCAGAGCTCTATTTGCATACTTTCTTGGTGGTACTCAAAATGGGGGTTATTAAGCTATGTAAGGCATGCACTTTCTGGACACCTATTTAGGTTGCTGAATTAGACTGAAAGCAGGCTTTATATTTATTAATAAAGTAGAGAAATGTGAAACAGGGGCAGAGAACATGCCAGTCACAAATGAACATTTTACATTAGAGCTTTTTCTAAGATCTAAAATTGAAAAGGATTTAAGGGATCATTCAGTTCATTGTCTTGCCTATAAATAGATGATGATTTAACTCATCCTGGAAAAGCATCAAGTTGTCCTCTTCTGAAAACTCTATAGGCAGCAAACTTCGAAAATTCTTATTAGTATCCCATCTCAGTATTTAATTATCTTTTAGATTAAAAAGATTCCTCAAAGGACGTCTGCACTAGTAACCTGTTATTGATAATAAATCTGAGCGGGTACTTGGTAAGACAAACAAACACGTCTTTAGACAAATCATGACTTGCTAACGACAACTCTTCAAGAGTATCAATCATACGGAAATGTATTTATCTTTCTGACAAATATTTCCTCTAAAATGGTAGAAGGCTGCTGACTCACAAAACTTCTCATAATGAATGCCTCTTTGTGATGGCATTATGTGAAAAGATGCTGCAGTCACTGTCAGAAGTACAAAGTACTAATAAATCAGTTATCTGAGATTAGATCTAGTAGTCTGTTTCCTAGTTGCTTCTCCAATCAACTCAAAGAAATTAGACCACTCAGTCATTTCTATCCTGGGAGAGGCATTCTGAGACCCTAACAGTAAGCACCATGGCAAACATCTGCCATTATGTGATAAAAGACACATGCGTGCAAGTTTAGTCATATCCAACTGTTTTGGAGACCCCATGGACTGTAGCCCACCAGGCCCCTCCACCCATGGAATTTTCCAGGCAAGAATACTGAAATGAGCTGCCATTTTCCTCCTCCAGTGGATCTTCCTGATACAGGGATCGAACCTGCACCTCCTGTGTCTCCTGTATCGCAGGAAGATTCTTTTCCGACTGAGCCATTGTGGAAGCCCAATAAAGGACACATTTGCTTCCAACCACAGTGTGGGTTTCAAACAAGCTCTCCACCAAAGAGGCCAGAAGCTGCCTACCCTCACCTAAAGGTAACCCTGGCTTTAGCTTCTCGGGGACTAAGCAACTTGTAAAGATTTCCAGTTCTTTGATAATTACAGTCGATATGGGCCTTTATCAAGACAACTTGAACTTACTTTCTTCTGCATCTGAAGAGGAAAGATTCAGCCTGAACAAATCTTTATGAACTATTTGAAGAATCAAAAGTCCTGGTCCACTAAGCATTTTCACCAACAACAGATGACTCTGCAAACCAAGGTGTGCTCTGTCACAAGATTACAAACATGCTACTTGCTGCACGGGTGAGAGGTTTTGTTTTTCTTTACATGCACACATGTGTGCATTTGTGTGCGATACACATCTTAAGATAAACACTCTTTACCTGCTCCTGTTGTGCGTCCCCGGCTCCAGTCGCTATGTACTGAACCTCCTTCATGTGAGGCTGTTACTCGATACAGGTATTCTTTAATGGAAATGAGAAGGAGGAAAGTTAACACAGGACTCATGGAGACTAGTGGTGGGCTGGCAGGGAGGGAAGAGGCGATGAGGAAGAGCTGTGGAACACTGAATTTAGAGCATCTCCGAGTTACCTGTGAACGGCTGGAGACGGCTCTCATAAGCAGTCCGCTCTTCTCCCCGGTATACCAGGATGGAGTCATTTCCCCTGCACTTAGCAGCACTGTCAGTTGACAAGCATCCATCCAGATTGACTCTGACAGCACCACTGGACACGGATGCCAAGTTAATGACGGCACCCCGTGCAAACTTCACATCCTTCATGCAACCACCGAAACCTAGCAAACAGTAAGGGATAAGGATCACACGAAGGGCTTGAGTCCTCAATTAGCCATCATTTTTCTCCCCTGTAGTACTGCATTTTGATGATGTTGGGGAGGTGGTTTAGACACAATTTGCAAACTTTCAAGTCTTCTTTGGAGGTCCTGCATGCTCCCCCTGCCTGCTTTTTACCAGGCTAAGCTTTTGCCGGAAGTATTTATATTTACGTTATTTTGAAATATATATACAAGCTGATCATTGTAATTCAACTGAATTAGATTCAACTGAAAAGTATGTATTATATCTTTTTAAGAGTAGTTTTTTTGCATGCTGTTTATTCTTATGAAATAATATGTAGTCCAGTGGTGCTACATAATATATAGGCAATTACACATTATGGTGAGAGCATTTTCACATGTTTCTCAATCCTGGAAAATGAAGAGACATGTATGTATAAGTTCATGTCTAAGTGCCAGAAACTAATATGTGAATGAGCATGATTATTCAAGAAGCTCACTGAGGAAAAAAATACACTCTCAGGTCCTCAGTGGCTCAGTGGTAAAGAATCTGCCTGCAATGCAGGAAACATGGGTAGATGTAGGTTTGGTCCCAGGGTTGGAATGATCCCCTGGAGGAGAAAATGGCAACCCACTCCAGAACTGTTGCCTGGGAAATCACATGGACAGAGGAGCCTGATGGGCTACAGTCCATAGCCTCACAAAGAGTTGGACATGACAGCATGCAAGCACGAGGTTCTAACGCAGAACAGTAGGAGATGGTTGGATAAGATCACCAACTCAATGGACATGAGTCTGAGCCAACTCCTGAAGATAGTGAAGGACAAGGAAGCCTGATGATCTGCAGCCCATGGGGTTGCAAAGGTTAGACATGACTTACCAACTGAACAACAACAAGGAGAAAGAATATAGTTTCAAAATACACTAAAATCATGAGTTATTGCAATGAATTCCATACCAACCATTGCATAGTCATAGAACGAAGCCCCAGTTAAATCAGGACACTTGGGAGCTGTCACTGTGCTCCACCAATTTCACTGAGTTCCATAATATCAACTGTGCAAAATGATTACCAGTTTCAGGTTCATGGTCTCAGGACAGGAAGCAAATTCAACTTTGGCAATAGCAACACAAGAAGCATCCTGCAAAGTGTACTCTACTCAACTGACTTTAGAATAGCCACACTGCACTCAGTTCTGGGAGGTTTAATAGAGAAGGTGGAGGAGATGGGTTTGAAGTGTGCGCTGACTGCCCTTTTCTTACAGAACCATGGGGCATCATGTCACCCGGGGAGCAGCAGGAGCTTTGAATGACTCGCTATTTTGTATAAACAGAGATCAATTCTGTGAGGTTTGACAGCACTCTGCTCACAAAACTGCACACAATTGTCAAAGAAGGGACAAACAGACTGAGTCTGAGATTGCTGGAAAACATAGTCTCTTTCGTGAACAAAATACTGCCAAGTCTGAACGGCCCCAAACAGATAATTAGTTCTTTTCAGGATTAAAGCCCACCAGCAAGAAATGGAAATAAAACACAATGCAATGCTGGACAGCAAAGTAAGTTAATTCTAACAATGACCATATTGTTCTCTTCAGCATTTATATGGTGTGTTATTCTGTCTTCTAACACATTAAGTTGCAGCCTATTTCCTTTTAAATGCCTTTGCTATTATTCACATTCCTTTAGGCCTGAATGATCAATACTGCTAGTCTATCTTCAACTCACAGTAGATACTCAGTAAGTTGGGTAAATTGAGTTGAAAGTAATGAAGCTCAATATAAAAGCATCTCCTTGAAAATTCAGAAGCTAAGAATTCTAATTTCTTTACAAGTAGTAATTTTCTGATGGCACAGAGCTGGGTCACCTAACTTCTCTGGTCCTGCAGTTTCCCTGCCAATAAAAGGATGAACAATTCAAAAACAGCTTCAGCAAACATTAATGCACCCTTATAAGGAATGCCCCTTTATTGTTCAAGGGGTACAGAATTTCAGTTTCACAGAATGAAAAGACTGCTAGAGATAGATGGTGTTGATGGTTGCTCAAAAACATGAATGTACTAAATGCCTGAACTGGACACTTAAAAGTGATTACAATGGTAAATGGTATGTTAGGTGTTACTGTTGTTCAGTTGCTAAGTCATGTCCGATTCTCTATGACCCCATGGACTGTAGCCCACTAGGCTCCTCTGCTCATGGAATTTTCCAGGGAAGAATACTGGGTTGTCATTTCCTTCTGCAGAAGATCTTCCCGACCCAGGGATCAAACCCACATCTCCTATATTAGTAGGTAGATTCTTTGAGTCACCTGGCAAACCCCAACTGTATGTTAGGTATCTGCTTTTGCTCAGTCGTTCAGTTGTGTCCAACTCTTTGCGACCCCATGGACTGCAGCATGCCAGGCTTCCCTGTCCATCACCATCCCCTGGAGTTCACTCAAACTCATGTCCATTGAGTTGGTGATGCCATCCAACCATCTCATCCTCTGTCGTCCCCTTCTCCTCCTGCCTTCAATCTTTCCCAGCATCAGGGTCTTCTCTAATGAGTCAGTTCTTCATATCACATGGCCAAAGTATTGGAATTTCAGCTTTAGCATCAGTCCCTTCAATAATATTCAGGATTGATTTCCTTTAGGATTGACTGGTTTGATCTCCTTGCAGTCCAAGGGACTCTCAAGAGTCTTCTCCAACACCACAGTTCAAAAGCATCAATTTTTCAGTGCTCAGCTTTCTTTATAGTCCAACTCTCACATCCATACATGACTACTGGAAAACCCAAAGCTTTAACTATACAGACCTTTGTCAGCAAAGTAATGTTAGGTATATTTAACTACATTAAGAAGGTTAAAAAAATTTAAAGAAGTATCTTAAACATTAATACACAGGACACAATTTTAAATTTTGAAAAGGCCACAGTCATAGGCTTACTTCACTCTGGAGATAAAAAGGTGCAGAGTTACAGAACGATGCTTCTATGCAGTAATTCTGCTTAGGAAGTGGGACTCTGCCCTCAGGCCTTGGGGGTACAGCTACCTAGGCTATAGTGCAGGGTCCTTGCTGTGCTATCCTCAGGGTAGCAGACGGTTTTGTCAAAGTTTTGTCAAGGTTGTACCATTCTTCCAACTCTGCACCATCAGAAACCCTCCACTGGAAATGCTCCCTAGTGATCTCTGAAATATGACTGCAATGCGAGGGTAAAAAGAGAGGAGAGGGGCTGTCTGTGGGAAGACTAGTGATGCCTCCTCATCTTTTTTTCCCTACCTTTGTGAAAACTGGAAGCGACTCCCCACACCTATCCTCCTCCCAGGTCTCTGAATAACAGGAAGGTGGTCTAGAACCCTGGGTTGACAAATCTGAGAGACACAGTAGCCCCCTGGGGGAGGAGTCCAACCCTAGGGCGCTTGGACCTGCAGGATGGTGGGCTGTCAACCCCACTCTTAACCTCTCTGCTCAGAGCTATGGACAGACCATAACCTGGGAGACCACATGTCATGGCCCGCTCAATCCCAACCCAAGCACCCATGGTCTAAGGTGGAACATCTTCAGCACATTATGTTGCCCAGTGTCTCCAGAACACAGAGGAAAATTAATCTGCCTTTGATTTAAAGGAAGATTGTGACAATAATGGATATTAAAGAAAATAGCTCTAGTAGGACCACAAAAATAGAGCCTGTGGAAAAGGTGGTAATGAAGAAGCACGTCACTGTTGTTGTTTAGTCACTAAGTCGTGCCTGACTCTTTGCGCCCCCATGGACTGTAGCCCACCAGGCTCTTCTGTCCATGGCATTTACCAGGCAGTAATATTGGAGTGGGTTGCCATTCCTTTCTCCAGGGGATCTTCCCGATCCAGGGATCAAACTTGGGTCTCCTACATTGCAGGTGGATTCTTTACCACCGAACCAATACAGTAAGTGAACATGATTAGTTTTAGTTGCAATTTACTACCTGCATGCAGCACCTTTATATTGTGAATGTTCTCCTGATCACTGTGTAAAACATGCTGCTACTTATATAAATCAGTACTATTCAAAACATCTGAGTCAGGATCTTAAGAGACAAAGCCATTTAAATACCATTTAAAACCTGCATTTTAAAAAACCTTTTCTGGGCAATTCCAGTGGATCTTGAATAATAATAATAGCTAATTTTATTGAGTTCTTACAAAGTTTTAGCTACTATACTTCAACATTTTATCAGTGGTTTGAGAACCACTGATATGGATGATACTGCAATGATAAAAATTAAGTATTATCCATAAATAAAATATCTTCCAGTATCACAGTCTTAGGCATAGAGTTAGTCCCCTTGGGTCTATGTTGATGCTTTAAAGTTTCATCATTATCATCTTATAATTCCAATTTTAGCCAGCTTTCTAGGACATTCATAATAATGGGTTTTGGTGTACTTTGACAGTAAAATGCTCAGCATACACAGGATTTTTCCTAGATGTAAATAGAATCAAGTAATTTTGTTCTTATAAAGAGTTTCCAAGCTCTTTCTAACCTCAGAAACCTGAAAACCCAAAGAAGCCCTTATATGAATGTAATATTTTTAGCTGCTGTTACATCTTAAGTGCCTTGAAAATGTCATTACTGTCTTACACCCCAGATATTCATTAACTCCCTACTAGTACCCTTCTAAAAGTCTCCTTAGAGCTTGTCATATATTTTCTATTCAGAGACATTTAAATCTTTATGTACTTACCAAATAGGCAAAGACTGCTTCATGGAAATTTTAACCATTCAGGGTGCACAGGTTTTGAAATATGTTGAGAACATTTTCTACACAGAAGCATACAAGCTGAAAGTTCTGTGCTTTTCCCACTTCATAGAGAAAGGAACATTGACTAGTGCCCATGAAAGAGAACATTTGACTATAATAAGGAAAGTGGGCTTTAATAAGAGGCAGCCCAAGATGGGTCGGCTTGCCATCTGCTTAGTGGCCACTGACCTTGAGCAAATTACTTTCCTCCCTGCTCTCAAGTTTCTCAACCTTTAAAATGGGGATACAAGTAATAATGCCTGTCTCATGGGCTTGCTCTGAAGACTGACTCAACTATTCTCACACGAGACTCTCAGAACCACACCTGTCACACAATATGAACTCACATATAATTAGTCTTTTATAATCAATAATTTTCCCAATTATGTTCAAACTCCTTATAGGAGTTAAAGGTTTCCTTTAGCTATATGTCATATACTTGTACTTTTTTCTTTCATTGATGGTTATGAATATTAAATGACATACATATTTTTCACAAGTATGTCACAAATTAAAGCAATCTCACATTTTCATGTGCTTTGCTACATGAGAGCTCCATGGAAATGCATGGAAACAAACAGCATTGATGTCAGAAAAAAAACCCAGGGTATTTAAGGCCATTTTTCCTGGCTGTGCACACTAACCTAATCTGTAAATAAAGATAATGGTCAGCATTTAGAAGAACCAGAACCACATGCGTATCCCAGAAAAACATACAAGGAAACATACTATATTCATGTGTGTGTATACATACATACACATATACATGTGCACACAAATATACATGTCTATAAATTACATCTGATAAAGATGGTTGACTAAATATACTGATTTATTATTTACTGTATAAATAGGTATGATTTAACGTGTAAATAGATATAACAACATACTCTTAAGGGCAACATACAAAACTATTTGAAGAAGTATTTTGTGACTTTTTTTTTAGAACCTGTAATTCTTCCAGAAAATAGATGAATAGGTGTTGCTTTCAGGTCAGTTCTACTGCTCTGTCTTGAAACACAGAACCACCAAGACCTGGGAGCACTAGGGCTACACTTCCCGATGCAGTTTACCTTGTTCCAGCTTCAGGTGTTTATAAGAGTCATGCAGCTCCCGTGGGATTCCTCCCACATAGACGGGGGAATTCACCACCAGTGCCTGGGCTCTGGACTCTGACACGTGCTCCATCAGTTCATTCATGCTTGCTGATATGACGGAATCATTTTTTTTGATGATCACTTTATTCCACTTTCCATCACAGTAGGACAGCCCCGGCCAAAGATCCACTTGTGTAAAAGTAAGACTAGTATTTAACCGGAAGCTCAATATTCCACTCTTCAGTTCCATCTGTATTTCATATTAAAAAGAAAATAGGTATATAAAAAGACTGCAGAATAGCAGTTTGGGAGAGAACAGAAGGTCAACTTCTTGAAGAAAAGCAAGAAATTTCCCTGAAAGTACTCTATAAAAATGTCCCACTTTATTCTAAGCAGAACTGGAGTAACATATAATGAAGCACTTTGCAAGCTTATAATTGACATGAAGGATGTTGTAATGAGTCAGACACATTTATACCCAGTAATGATGATATGATGTAATGCAATATTATATAGGCAAAACCTTTTTTTCTTTTTGAGGCAACATAGGTAAAAGATTAAACCCTAGCATAAGTGACTGAATGACTGAAGTGAACAGAACGGTTTAAACTCTGACTCTATTTTTATTTGAATCTTTAGAAAATGAGAAAATACTACTTCATATATCAATTTAATTTAGGGGGAAAATATGACAAGACAATAAGAAAATGAAATGTCAAGCCTGATTAAGCTTATTTTAACTGGTTAGTGAACTCAATTTCAAATTTGTAAGATGTATTTTGATTTGATGTTTCAGTGTTTCTATTCCAAATCTCTGACTAACATAATTGCTTCTATGTCTGTACCTTTAGATTAAGATTCCATTTTCTAATATGAACATATTTCACCCACATTTCATGGTAAAGGAAATGCCTCCGTATGTTTTTCTTCAAAATGTTACTCGATAATTATCTTACCTACTATGTTCTTATTTTGTTAGAAGTCAAACTGGTGGCCAGAGGATACTTGAACATTTGAGAACATGATAATGAAACAAATTAATGTGAAATCTGTTAGTTGCTCAGTCACGTCTGACTCTTTGAGATCCCATGGACTGTAGCCCACCAGGCTGCTCTATCCATGGAATCTTCCAGGAAAGAATACTGGAGCAGGTTGCCATTTCCTACTCCAGAGGATATTCTCAACCAGGGATTGAACCCACATCTCCTGCACTGTAGGCAGATTCTTTACCATCTGAGCCACCAGGAATGTCCATTAAGTAACGCATTTTAAAAAAAATATTTCTTTCCTATGTAAAAATCATCTTTATGAAGTACATCAGGTAGTCATTCTTTTTTTTTATCCCACCATTCAATAAATATTGACTTTCCCTATTGTGTTCTGTGATTATACGAGGTAATATGTTCTGCTATTATATGAGAAAGTGTTCCCAAGAATTACACTGTCTTAATAGCAGAGGCAAACATGCTGTGCGTGTACTCAGTCATTCAGTTGTGTCCAACTCTTTGTGACTCTATAAACTGTAGCCTGCCACGATCCTCTGTTCATGGACTCTTCCAGGCAAGAATACTGGAGCAGGTTACCATTTCCTACTCCAGAAGATATTCCCAACCAGAGATCGAACCTGCATCTCTTTTGTCTCCTGCGTTGGCAGGCAGACTCTTTATCACTATGCCACCTGGGAAGCCCTTAGGCAAACATGTGGTAATGTTATAAATAAGATTAGAATGGGGTTCAATGACATCAGAGACAGGATATATCTTTTGTTCCCTAAGAACTAGGAAAAGTGTGAAGTAAGGTTTTTGGAAGTAAGAGTCATGGAGAATCTTCAGCAGGAAAATTAACACATTCAATGGCACAGGAACAAGTATGAGCAGATTAGACTTAGAAAAAGGTATTAAATGGGGTAAAATAATTCATATGGGGAAAAGAGAAAGTTTTAGTTCTGCCAGGTATGTAGAAGCAAAATTTTGGAGGATCTTGTGTAATAGAGAAAAATAACTATCTTTCTCTCGCTTGTCTGACACCAAAAGCCCATATTCTTTCTACTAATATCTTCAACTAAAAGTTCACCCTTCTGGTGTATGAAGTGCATCCTATAAAAATGTTCATAGTAGCCTAATTCATGATAGAAAAAACATGGAATAACCACTACCTCACTGAAAGAGATATATTACTCAGCCATGAAAAATGAATAGCTTGAATAACTCAGAAACAAAGTCAAGGGCTAAAACAATTGCCTAAGTATATAAGTATACTTAGAGTATACTACCGCTTTTACAAAATTTCAAAAACAAGGATTTTTATGGATTCACTCACAGTGTCCAAACTATACAAATGCAAAGAGATAACAAACACAAAATTACGATTACATATTACCTCTAGAGGGAGCGAGGGAAATGGGCCAGGAGAAACCCTAGAGATGGGTGCAAAAATTTGATAATATTTTAGTTCTTTGGTGGTAAGTTCATGAGTGCTACTCATACTATTGTATTTTATTTTATGTATATGTGTGCACAATACTAAACAAATATACATATATTTAACGTTATAAAAAGGTAATAAAGAAACATTTTTCATATATAAGGGAACTAAATTAGATTTTCTTAATTCCTTATATTTAGGATGCTTTGTTAAAATTATAATTTTAAAAATATAAAATCATTTAAAAAATCATCATGACCTTAAAATACAAATGTTTCATAGGACTTAAAAAGTGAAAATGATGCGGGGAAAAAAAATAAAAACAAAAATGAATTTGAAAAGAAATTGAAATCACATATAATGTTAATACACGGTTTGTTGATTTTAAAACTGGATCTAACATTTTAAAATAAATTTAAATAAATCAATTAACATACAGCAAGAAAATCAGGTCCATCTTTGTTGTAAATGAAAAGCAGCAATCCATTCAGTTGGTCAGTTCTGAACTTAAAAGAAATTTCAAAGTCCATTCCACCATGAAACAAGTATGGATAAAGCTCCAGGAACCCTTTAGAGAAAACAACATGTACAAATTAGCATGTGCAGAGCAATACTGTTAACTTCTTTACGATGTCGTAAGACAACCTCAGGTCATATTCTGTCAGTGAATAAATTTCTCACAAAAGAAGATGCAGATCAATGTCAAGAAAATCACCTTGTAACTGCAAAGAAGTGGAAGAATGAACTTCACATATCTTTTAAGAGGAAGCAATTTACTAATTGATGGACAGTTAAGACTATTTTGCTGTTGTTGTTCAGTCGCTAAGTCATGTCCAACTCTCCGTGACCCTGTGGACTACAGCAAGCCAGGCTTCCCTGTCCCTCACCATCTCCCGGAGTTTGCCCAAGTTTATGTCCATTGAACTGGCAATGCCATCCAACCATCTCATCCTCTGTTACTCTCTTCTCCTTCTGCCTTCAATCTTTTCCAGCATCAGGGTCTCTTCCCATGAGTTGGCTCTGCACATGAGGTCGCCAAAGTACTGGAGCTTCAGCACCAGCATCAATCCTTCCAAAGAGTATTTAGGTTTGATTTCCTTTAAGATTGATTTATTTGATCTTGCTGTCCAAGGGACTCTCAAGACTCTTCTCCAACACCATAGTTTGAAGGCATCAATTCTTCTTTATGATTCAACTCTCAGATCCATACATGACTACTGGAAAGACCATAGCCCTGACTATATGGACCTTTGTTGGCAAACTGATATCTTTAACTTTTTTTAACACACCATCTAGGTTTGTCACAGCTTTTGGGCCAAGAAGCAATCATTTTCTAATTTCATGGTTGCAGTCACCATCTGCAGTGATTTTAGAGCCCAAGAAGAAGAAATCTGTCACTGCTTTCACCTTTTCTCCATCTATTTGCCATGAAGTGATGGGACCATATGCCATGATCTCAGTTTTTTTAATATTGAATTTTAAGCCTGCTTTTTCACTCTCCTCCTTCACCATTATCAAGAGGCTCTTTAGTTCCTCTTTGCTGCTGCCATTAAAGTGGTATCATCTACATATCTGAAGTTGTTGATATTTTTCCCAGCAATCTTGTTTCCAGCTTGTAACTCATCTAGCCCGGCATTTCACATGACATGCTCTGTGTATAAGTTATATAAACAGGGAGAAAATAAACAGCCTTGAGTATTCCTTTCTCAATCCTGAACCAGTTAGTTGTTTCATACAAGGTTCTAACTGTTGCTTCTTGACCCGCATACAAGTTTCTTGGGAGACAGATAAGATGGTCTAGTATTCCCATCTTTTTAAGAGTTTTCCAGTTTGTTATGATCCACACAGTCAAAGGCTTTAGCATAGTAAATGAAACTGAGGTAGATGTTTTTCTGGAATTCTCTTGCTTTCTCTATGATCCAGTGAATGTTGGCAATTTGATCTCTGGTTCCTCTGCCTTTTCTAAACCCAGCTTGAACATCTGGAAGTTCTTGGTTCATTTAATGCAGAAGCCTAGCTTGAAGGATTTTGAGCATAATCTTACTAGTATGAGGACATGAGTGCAATTGTCCAGTGGTTTGAACATTCTTTAGTACTGCCCTACTTGGGAACTGGGAAGAGGATTGACCTTTTCCAGTCCTGTGGCCAGTGTGGGATTTTCCAAATTTGCTGACATACTGAGTGCAACACTTTAATAGCATCATCTTTTAGGATTTTAATTAGCTCTTCTGGAATCCCATCACCCCCACTAGCTTTATTGGCAGCAGTGCTTCCTAAGGCCTGCTTGACTTCACACTCCAGAATGTTGGGCTCTGGGTGAGTAACCACACCACTGAGGTTATCTGGGTCATTAAGATCTTTTTTGTGCAGTTCTTCTGTTTATTCTTGCCATCTCTTCTTGATTTCTTCTGCTTCTATTAGGTCTTTACCATGTCTGTCCTTTATTGTGCCCATCTTTGGATGAAATGTTCCTTTGATAATTCCAATTTTCTTGGAGAGTTCTCCAGTCTTTCTTTTCTGCTGTTTTTCTCTATTTCTTTGAATTTTTCACTGAAGAAGGCCTTCATGTCTCTCCTTGCTGTTCTCTGGAACTCTGCATTTAGTTGGGTGTACCTTTCCCTTTCTCCCTTGCTTACTTCTCTTCTTTCCTCGGCTATTTGTAAAGCCCCCTTAGACAACCACTTTTCCTTCCTGCATTTCTTTTTCTTTGGGATGGTTTGTGTGCTGCCTTCTATACAATATTACGAACCTCTGTTCGAGTCCTTCAGGCACTGTCTACTAGATCTAATCCCTTGAATCTGTTTGTCACCTCCACTGTATTCTTAGGGGATTTAAGTCTTACCCAACTGGCCTAGTCATTTCCCCCACTTTCTTTATTTTAAGCCTGAATTTTGCTATGAGAAGCTGATGGTGTGAGCCACAGTCAGCTCCAGGTCTTGTTTCTGTTGACTGTATACAGCTTCTCCATCTTTGGCTACAAAGAATGTAATCAATCTGGTTTCAGTGTTGACTATTTGGTGATGTCCATGGGTAAACCTGTCTCTTGTTTTGTTGAAAAAAAAAAGTGTTTGCTATAATCAGCGCATTATTTTGGCAGATTTATGTTAGCCTTTACCCTGCTTCATTTTGTATTCCAAGGCCAAACCTGCCTGTTACTCCAAGCATCTAACTTCCTACTTTTGCATTCCAATCCCTTATGATGAATAGGACATCTTTTTTTGGTGTTAGTTCTAGGAGGTCTTTTAGGTCTTCATAGAACTGATCAACCTCAGCTTCTTCGGCATTGGTGGTTGAGGCATAGACTTGGATTACTGTGATGCTGAATGGCTTGCCTTGGAAACGAACTGAGATCATTCTGTCTTTTCTGAGGTTGCACCCAAGTACTGCATTTCAGACTCTTTTGTTGATTATGAGGGCTACTCCATCTCCTCTATGTATTCTTGCCTACAATAGAAGATATAATGGCCATCTGAATTAAATTCACCCATTCGCATCCATTTTAGTTCACTGATTCCTAAGATGCTAATGTTTATTCTTGCCATCTCCTGCGTGAAGTGAAGTGAAGTGAGAGTTGCTCAGTCGTGTCTGACTCTTTGTGACCCCATAGACTATACTGTCCATGGAATTCTCCAGGCCAGAATACTGGAGTGGGTAGCCATTCTCCAGGGGATCTTCTCCAGGGGATCTTCTGAACCCATTGCAGGTGGATTCTTTACCCGCTGAGCCACCAGGGAAGCCCATTTTCTGCTTGACCACATCCAATTTACCTTGATTCATGGTCCTAACATTCCAGGTTCCTATGCAGCACTGTTCTTTACAGCATTGAATTTTACTTTCATCACAGACATATCCACAAGTGAGCATCATTTCTGTTTCAGCCCAGTTGCTGAATTCTTTCTGAAGCTATTAGTAATTGTCCTCTGCTCTTCCCAAATAGCATATTGGACAACTTCCAACCTGGGAGGTTCATCTTTGGGTGTCATTTTTTTTTTGTCTTTTTATACAGTTCATGGGGTTCTCATGGCAAATATACTGGAGCGGTTTGCCATTCCCTCCTCTAGTGGACCACATTTTGTCAGAACTCTTCACTCTTACCCATCCTTCTTGGGTGATCCTATAGGGCATGACTTAGAGCTTCATTGAGTTATACAAGCCCTTTTGCCATGAAAAGGCAGTGATCCATATACAATTAAGACTATTACTATTTTACTAATATGTAACTATTAACAATAAGTTGTATTGACATAAGAGAAAATCTGACAAATGACAGTGATGAGAAAAAATAATGAAAAAGTATGCAAAGTATGATATTATTTAACTTTCTGTTCTGAAGGTAGTTTAACAAACTTAATATCTAACTAACTTAGCCATAAATGCAGCAGGCAATAGTGGGCTGTAATTGAAAAATAAGCATGTTTAGTCAAGCCACCACAGTCCCTTCCAGTCCTTACCCTGAGAGGCCGCTAGACAAAGACTGTAGGCTGGGGGTATGCTGGGGACGCTTCGCCTCCCCGTCGCCACAGCCTTTGGAGCAATAGCAGCGATGATGGCTATATTCTCCAGTTCTCCCTCAGGGACCTACTTACCCCCTTACACAGCTGAAATTTTACTCTTAGAAAAACTACTGGTCTGTACAATGGGATACAACAGATATACAGATTAGCCTGATAAACAAAATTCCTTTGAAACATCTAAGTAAAACTATATTCTAAGTAAAACAATGGACTTACAAATGGACATCAGTGTCACTACTGTATGTAAACTCAAAACTGTCAGAAATCTTACACATGAATATGTATTTATGAATCTTACAATTTATATTATATACTCAGACATTGAAAATATGTGTATGGGCATTATGGCATAACCAGGTGTTTCTGTGACAGTAGGTTCATACGAGGTCAAAATAATCAGATCAGGGGAGACAAAATTATACCAAAGATAGAACATACCAGTTAAGCAATGACCAATGTCTGTTTTAGACTCTTACCTGTCCCTAGAAACTGGGCTCCCTCTTGGAGTGAAGTGGGGCATCCCTCCCAGTCGTTATGCACATTGGTTTGCTCTTCAGAACTCTGCCAAACCAGACGCTCCCAAGTAGCAGAGGGATTAAAATTCTTCATAAAATACACATCCTTGAGACAGCCCACAAAACCCTTTTGGACTATGTCTGCAGGGGTTGATAGATATCAAGAAATATGTACTGTGAGAAATTTTTTTTCAAGCAGTTAATTTGATGTGCAATTAAAGTAAAAGAGGCTATAGGTCTCACTGCCTTCTTCCTACAAACTTCTTAATAACTCACATAAACATCCATGCCAAAAGCTATGGTAAGTGCTAATAATTGGTATGCTATGCTCTGGTTCAAGAGTCATCTTATCTGGAGAAAGAGATGTTTGCACAAAAACCTTGGTTTTTTAGTATAGCAAGATCATTGCCTCTGGAATTAACAAGGAGATTTCATCTGCTTCTGGTCTTAAAAATAAAAGTGCGATAACACATTTTAAAAGCAAGATTTGAAGCAAGTCTATATATACAATCTATATTTTACAATTTAGTACCTTAAGTATTATGAACCCAGTCTGCTATACAAGTAAAGCAATGTTTGCGCTTAGTCACTCAGTCATGTCCAACTCTTTGCGACCACATTGACTATAGCCCACCAGGCTGCTCTGTCCCTGGGGATACTCCAGTCAAGAATACTGGAGTGGGTAGCCATTCCCTTCTCCAGGGAATCTTCCAAACCCAGGAATGGAACGTAGGTCTCTCGCATTGCAGGCAGATTCTTTACCATCTGAGCCACCAATTTTTAGGCATTAATATAATGTTACATTTAATTTTTGAACTCCCCAGACCAAGTAAGTGTGGAGCTTATGAAGACAGTAAATAGGGTGGTCATAAGGGGTTGGGAAAGAGAAAAATTGAGCAGATAATATAATCAGAGAGAAAAAGAAAAGGTAGAGAGGGCAAGAAGGCACCTGAAGCTGAGGCTGGCTGCATTTCATACAGCAATGTCCTTACAAGTCAGGGCAAAGCTGAATTCTCAGCTTTTGAGTTCACGACCTGACCCTAGGGAAGGTATTTACCAGTGATCAGTGCTTCACAAGGTCAATTTATATGCACAGTGTCAAAGGATTTCTTTATAATGGAGTGATGTCCTCTATAAGGAGAGTAGTTGGTACTGGGGTATGCTCTCCTCCTGTCTGCATATACCAGAGCCAAGAAGCATGTGTGTGTGTGTGTGTGTGTGTGTGTGTGTGTGTGTGTTAGTGGCTCAGTTGTGTCCAGCTCTTTGCAACCCCATGGAATGTAGTCTGCTAGGCTCCTGTAGTCCATGGAATTGTTCAAGCAAGAATGCTGGAGTGGGTTGACATTTCCTACTCTAGTGCATCTTCCCAAACCAGGGATCGAACCCATGTCTCTTGCATCTCCTGCTTGGCAGGTAGATTCTTTACCACTAGCATCACCTAAGAAGTATGCTTGATGGGAAAATAACTCTCTCCTTCAGAGTGTGTGTGTGTGTGTGCGCACGCATGCGCATGCACACGCATGCCTAAATGCTTTCAGGAGACCACCACCAGTCTAAGTGACCAAAAGAAAACTCTCTCCTCTCTACAGGTATTTCTGAGGAGGTAACTATAATAAGTCTTGAGGATTTAAATATATCCCTCTCCAAAATTCAAATTTTTTCATATTTTTGATCTCCAAATTATAAAACTTTGACTTAAATTAGTATAATGTATTTCAGCAAAAGTTTAATTACCTCCTTTGATATATCAAGAACTGTGTTCTAAGAATTTAAATACAAGTAATACATGATTCCTTTAGAAGAGATCTAAAGGAAATTTTTGATATATTGATGCAAGAAATACAGCACAAGGTAGAAAATAATACAATTATCCATACTTTATTTATTTATTTATTTATTTTTACAATTATCCATACTTTAAAATGATATCTTTTGATTCTATGCTAAATTGTGGTGGTGGTGGTGGTGGTGGTGTTTATTCACTAAGTCATGTCTGACTTTTTATGGACTGTAGCCTGTCAGGCTCCTCTGTCCATGGGGTTTCTCAGGCAAGAATACTGAATGGGTTGCCATTTCCTTCCCTAGAGGATCTTCCTGACCCACAGATGGAACCCACATCTCCTAAATTGCAGAAAATTCTTTACCACTGAATGACCAGGGAGCCCAAACTATGGAGACAACATATAAATTCTATACTTTCCCCAAACTCACCAGAATCCTTTCTGAGGATGGTGTAACCCTGTGGCAGCCCACCAACAAACACTCCTGTGTTCTCTCCAATAACAGTACCACCATTCGTGGTGGCCGAAGAGCCTGTGGATGGAAAAGCAGATGAGAACTTCAACTTCAGCAGGACAATCTATTCTACAAGTTTAACGAATGATTAAACCCTTCCCTCTGCTTCTGGATGCACCTCCCTCTTGGTTCTTTACTACTGGTTACTTTTCTTCACTGGTTCTTAATCATCAGCCCAACATCTTGATGTTAGAATAACCCAGGCCTCCTCTGTTCCCAGATCTGCTTACCACCTGCATAAACATCGTAAGTCCTCTACAAGGATGAAGAGAGAGCTAGGCACCTGTGAGAATTCTGAAAGGGCCTGGGTCCCTCTGTGTGCTGCATACCAATGCAAATCTCCTGTTAAAATACATACTACCTGGTCTTTCCAGAAGAGTTTTGCTAAGCCCTAATGTAGAGCTATGGTTTTTCCAATGGTCATGTATGGACGTGAGAGTTGGACTGTGAAGAAAGCTGAGTGCCAAAAAATTGATGCTTTTGAACTACAGTGTTCGAGAAGACTCTTGAGAGTCCCTTGGACTGCAAGGAGATCCAACCAGTCCATCCTGAAGGAGATCAGTTCTGGGTGTTCATTGGAGGGACTGATGCTGAAGCTGAAACTCCAATACTTTGGCCACCTCATGTGAAGAGTTGACTCATTGGAAAAGATGCTGATGCTGGGAGGAATTAGAGGCAGGAGGAGAAGGGGACGACAGAGGATGAGATGGCTGGATGGCATCACCAACTTGATAGACATGAATTTGAGTAAACTCTGGGAGTTGGTGATGGACAGGGAGGCCTGGTGTGCTGCAATTCGTGGGGTCACAAAGAGTTGGACACGACTAAGTGGCTGAACTGAACTGAATGTAGAGCATGACTGTGAGGTTTGGGACTTGAGCAACTGGAAGAATGTAACTGGCATAACTAGGGTGGGCAAGCTACTTGGAGAAGCAGATTCAGAGAGAAATGTTAGAAATTTAGAAAAGTTAGAAATTCCTAACTAACTCCATCATTCTTTGTGAGAATGGCATTTTTTTTTTTTCAGAGCCCAAACCACTCTAATTATCCCTACTTATATCTGGGACTGTGGCTTTAAGTACATCCTGAGCTGGTAACTCCCCATTTTTATCTCTAATCTGGAACTCCTCTCTAAACATACTGGGATCCAGGACTTGGCATGATATTTCCACTTGGATGCCTCATAGGTACCTAACACTTAACATGTTCAAACCAAACTCTGGACATTTCTCTCTGAATCTGCTTCTCCAACTAGCTTGCCCACCCTAGTTATGCCAGTTACATTCTTCCAGTTGCTCAAGTTCCAAACTCACAGTCATGCTGTACATTAGGGTTTAGCAAAACTCATCTGGAAAGAGCCAGGTTGTATGTGTTTTAGTCTGTAGACCATTCAGCCTCAAGCAGTCATAGACAATACATAACCAATGAGTGCAGTTATCTCTAACAAAATTTTATAAAAATGTTTCCAGCCTCCTCCCACTACTCACCAATGGCCTACATCGGGCTATAGGAACTACAGGGGCTCCTCCCAATCCTCCATCTTAATCAGCTTGGGGAAATGTTTCTTAAGATTGGGGTTGAATCTCTTCTAGTCCTGACACGTCATATACTCTGAGCTATAATTACCTCACGACTATAAAGAACCCTCTGCCTCTGAGTCCTAAAACAGTTCAAATAGTGAGGATCTCCAACAAATCTCAAGAGGTTCTTGTCTCTGGGACCTATTCCCTTTCCTTTTTTTTTTTTTTCAATTTTAAAGAATTTATTTTCCCATTTGTAGAGTAACATTATTGTAAAATCCACAGTTATTGCAACATCTGCATTGCTTAAAAGAACTCCTAAGATTTTTTTTTAAGTATATTTTTTAAAAACCAAAACAAAATAATGTACATATTCTCTCGGAACATTGTGTCACTAAAGTCCAGGTAATGTCAGTCTGTATAAATCAATGTGATGTTACATAATATACATGATCTGATTTTTACCCTAAAAACTTCTGACCATGTATATGATATCCAAGATAGATCCAATGCTTTCAATGTCAGACTGCAGAGATAGTTATGATCCTAAACAAAAGAAGGACAACTTTATATACACAACAGAAGTCTGACAGTTTAGCTGTTTGCAGCATCTGCTTGACGAGGCCATCCTTCTTCTTCAACTCCAGAGTCATACTCCTCTTCAGAGGATTCTTTGGTTGGAGCCCGGATGTATCCTGGTTCCTTCTTTCCTTCTACTACTTCTTTGTCAACCTCCACACATACACTATCAGAATTAGGGACTTCGAACATTGGTTCTAGTAACAGCTTTTCCATAATGGACCGGAGGCCTCGTGCACCTATTTTTCGTTCTAGTGCCAATCTGGCTATAGCTTTTAAAGCATCTTCAGTAACATTCAGTTCACACTTATCCATGCTGAATAAGGCTTGGTACTGAGGGATGACAGCATTACATGGCTCAGTTAGTATTTGTACAAGTGTTTTCTCATCTAGGCTATGCAGAGGAACTACCACGGGCAACCGTCCCACAAACTCAGGAATCATGCCAAACTCAATGAGATCTCTGGCTTCCACATGACGTAATAAGCGATCTTTTTCTTCAATGTCTTGGTGAGTATTTGATTCTCCACTTCGATTGGCAAGGTTGGCAGCAGCTGCAGCCCTTCTACCTTTTCCCAGATTAGATGGTGTTCCAAATCCAAGATACTTTTCATTTTTTCTCCTGCTGATGATTCTGTCCAAACCATTGAAAGCACCAGACGCAACAAACAGAATGTTTGTTGTATCGACTTGTACCGTTTCTCCACGTAGCTTACGGGAATTCTTTTCTGGAACATTGACTATTGTGCCTTCCAATAGTTTTAATAAGCCTTGCTGAACGCCTTCTCCACCTATATCCTGTAACTGATGAATGCCTGGCACACTGCCAATCTTATCTACTTCATCCAGAAAGACAATTCCTTGTTGTGCTTTTTCTACATTATAATTGGCATCCTGGAGCAGCTTGGCAATCACAGACTCAATATCTTCACCGACATATCCAGCCTGAGTCAAAGTGGTGCAGTCACAGATAGCAAAAGGGACATCAAGGCATTTAGCTAGAGTCTGTGCCAGAAGAGTTTTACCTGACCCAGTTGGTCCAAGCAGCAAAATATTACTCTTTTCAAGTTTGATGTCATCATGGGAAGAATCCAATACTTCACCTCCTCGTTTCTCCTGAGGTATTTGTTGATTTACCTGTTGCTGCACTGATGCTGCTAAAGCATTACCATGTGGACTGATTCCAGCAATTTGAAGCAACTTTGTAAATCTGTACTCATCCTCCCGTCTTCTTATTTCTAACTCTCTAGGTGTTAATGATGTCTGCTTCTCAACTTCTGCTTGCTGTCTCAGATTAGCTGGGATATTATTATATATTCTCTTGTAATGATTGTATACAGCTACTGAAAGCACCTTCTTGGCAAATGACTGGCCAACAACGTACTTGCCGAGGTAGTTATAAATCTTCTTGGGGGGAGGAGGTGGTTTCTGTTGGAATGCCAATTTTACAGCTTCTGCTGCTGATTCAGTTTCTTTAATTATGCTTTTCTTTGAGTCTGCTTCTGATAACACACAAAAAAAAATGATGACATTTTTCACACTTCACAAAGCGGGTGGATGACACGAAGGTCTCTACGTGTGTGCATAAGTCGCCACATTTAGGACAGCGAAGCTGGTTTCCACCTTTCCCAGAATTCCCAGAGCCTGATTTCTTACTGCTTCCCTCACTTGCTGATTTCTTATTTCCATCTCCAGAGCCACCTTTACTTATCCCATCTCTTGAGGCAAAGTATGCTGGTGTTTCTGTAAAAGCTCTAAAAGGAGCTCTTCGTAGAACCTGAGTTTCAAAGGTCCCAAGCCTTCCTAAAACCGGTATATGAATACGACTACAAGAAATACCTCTTTGAGCAGAGACGAGCGATGAGCTAAAGATTCGCGCAGCCGCCGTGCCGCAAGTGCAAGCTCCGCAGCCCGACATCTCCACGGGGCCTAGGCTGGGGCTTCGCCCCCAGCGGCCCTCTGGATCTCAGCGGTCGGATCTTACTCGCAAAGTTCGCTACCTTAGCTTCGGAATCGCTTGCCCGCTCTAGGCCCAAAGCAGCGTTGACCCGCTTGGCACCAGGACCTCCGCTCTCTTCGTGCCCCACTGCCGTCTACTCAATAGACACCTAACTCCCCCCACCCTTCCCTCCCCTTTCCCCCGCTCCCGCCTTCCGGCCCACCGAGACCCCCTATTCCCTTTCCTTTAGGCCCTTTTTCTCCTTAGTTCCTCTGTCCCTACCCATTTATTAGGGACGATTACTATTGCTAATCTTCCAAAAGGGAGAAATAATTCTTGAATTTCAGAGTAGTCATCAAAATAAACAGCCAGGTGAATTAAATAACCCTTTCACATCTTTTATTTGTTCTATCTTTGACAGTTTTAGAGATGGTTTTGGAAACACTGATCATTCATCCCTATTGAATCAGTCTCCACCATCCCTATGGGCAAAATCTCCAACTGACGTTGGCAAAATTTACAGCATGCCCCCTCCCATCTAGATTCGAGTAGATCCCTCAAAATCTCTTCCCAGAATTAATCAATACCCTAAATGTATAGAAGCCCTTCAAGGCATAAAGTCTATAGTAGAAGATTACAAGACTCAAGGCTTTATTATCTACATACTAGTTCCTGTAATGGTGCTATTTCATCTGTGAGAAAACCTAAGGGCAGAGTGGAGGTTTGTCCAGGACCTCAGCATTGTTACTCCCTGACACCCTGATGTTCCTAACCTTCAGATGTTCTAACATCTATTCCTACTGGAAGCAAATTCTTTATTGCAATTGATTTATTCAGTGAATTCTTCAGTATTCCACTTGATGAACTAGCCAGCATCTTTTTACCTCTACTTGGGAAGAAAAACAATTCACCTGGACAGTAATGCTTCAGGGTTTTACTGAGTCCTTCTTATTTCTTGTAAAACCTAAAGGTTGATCTAGATGATATAAAGTTCCCTATAGGTCTACTTTGTTGCATGTGTGAATGATTTGCCTCTTTGATCTTCTCAAGCCTGCTCACAGGAAGACAGCAACCATTTACTAAAGCTGTTTGCCTTGAAGGGACATAAGGTCTCCAAAGAAATATTGCAGTTTGCCCAAAACCAGGTTTGATATTTAGGGCAACTGATATCAGAACTAGGGCTACACTTAGATCTAGACACACTTAGCAGTGATTGACGAACCTATTTTACTAGCCAAGTACTTCAACAAGTCTGTGCTGTTTGGCAGTTTTACAACACTTTAACTGTGCTTACCACTGTCAATCCTGCAGTTCAGCTGATCACAGTAATGGCATTATTAACACTCAACTGGCAAAATTTGTAGAGGTCTACAAGCACCTTGGCCCAAAGCATTGCTATTGGTCTCTCTAAATCTCAGATCCACACCTTTTGGAACTCAAAAATTCTCACCCTTTGAAACAGTTGCAGAACTCCCAACACATTTGGTTCCTGCTTTTTTTTGGCCTCCAACTGAAAAAGGAGAGATATTCCAATAATGCAAAGGCCAAGTTTCTCCTATTAAAAATAACCATGTTTTGGTAGAGCAATCTTTTTATACTGTGCTCTCAAGGGATGAAGACCTTCCAACCTGAAGACTTTATCTACTGGAAAAGATACCTCCAGAAGAACTTTCTTCAACTTCACCAGAGAAGCCCTCATCAGGTATTGCTAACCAAGCCTTGTGCCACGAAAGTCCAAGGATAGATTCCTGGACTCAGGTGACACACCTAAAGAAAGCTCCAAATTCTGAAGGAAGCTCAAATAATCTGGTGATATTAAAGTAATTATTTCCATAGAACTGCCATATGACCCAGCAATCCCACTTCTGGGCATACACACCGAGGAAACCAGATCTGAAAGAGACACGTGCACCCCAATATTCATCGCAGCACTGTTTGTAATAGCCAAGACATGGAAGCAACCTAGATGCCCATCAGCAGATGAATGGATGAGGAAGCTGTGGTACGTATACACCATGGAATATTACTCAGCCATTAAAAAGAATTCATTTGAATCAGTTCTAATGAGATGGATGAAACTGGAGCCCATTATACAGAGCAAAGTAAGCCAGAAAGATAAAGACCATTACAGTATACTAACATATATATATGGAATTTAGAAAGATGGTAGCGATAACCCTATATGCAAAACAGAAAAAGAGACCCAGATGTATAGAACAGACTTGTGAACTCTGTGGGAGAAGGCGAGGATGGGATGTTTCAAGAGAACAACATCAAAACATGTATATTATCTAGGGTGAAACAGATCACCAGTCCAGGTTGGATGCATGAGACAAGTGCTCGGGCCTGGTGCACTGGGAAGACCCAGAGGGATCGGGTGGAGAGGGAGGTGGGAGGGGGGACTGGGATGGGGAATACATGTAAATCCATGGCTAATTCATTTCAATGTATGACAAAAACCACTGCAATGTTGTAAAGTAATTAGCCTCCAACTAATAAAAATAAATGGAAAAATAAAAAAATAAAAAATAAAAATAAAGTAATTATTTCCTATAATCGAAGCAGATGACATCTGATGAGGCAACTTCCTGAAGATGGTTGGACCAGGTCTGTTGGAAACTTATTGCTAAACATTGGTGATGACATACTGCTTCACATTGTCTCCAGTGTCCATGATCTTGATAATAAAGAACAAAGACTGTAGATACAAACTGTCTGAGAGTTCGCCCTCCTACCTCCCCTTGCTACTCAAATACGAGCTCAGTAGTTTTCTAATCTGTGCTATTCCCCTCTGATGTGAGACACCATACCCAGGAAAGGTAGTTCCTGAAGTCCAGGGGGAAAAAGCCATTGAAACTAGAAAAGCTGACTCTTGATCAGTGGTACTCTGAAAGAGAAATCTTGATCAAGGGAGGGGAAATATAAAAAAATAAAAAAATGAAACCTCAATTAAATCAATCGGGAAGGCCAGAAAGAGGATCTCTCACGTGACGAGTCTAACAGGAAGAAGACTCCTCTTTCTTGGCAATGCTCGGCCAATGAAAAGACCATGTTTGTTTACTACAGCCCTTCAAACTTCCTTTTCCACTCTGTAAACGAGTTTATCTTCCATTGCTGTATGGAGGCTACATATGGCACCAAGATTGCAACCTAGATGCCCATCGACAGATGAATGGATAAAGAAGTTGTGGTACATACACACAATGGAATATTACTCAGCCAAAAAAGGAACACGGTTGAGTCAGTTCTGATGAGGTGGATGAACCTGGAACCTATTTTACAGAGTGAAGTGAGGCAGAAAGAGAAAGACAAATATCATATTTTAACACATATATACGGAATATAGAAAGATGGTAGTGAAGAATTTATTTACAGGGCAGCAGTGGAAAAACAGACATAGAGAATGGATGTATGGACATGGGGAGAAGGGAGCAGAGGGTGAGATGTATGGAAAGAGTAACATGGAAACTTACATTACCATCTGTAAAAGAGATAGCCAACGGGAATTTGCTGTATGGCTCAGGAAACTCAAACAGAGGCTCTGTATCAATCTAGAGGGGTGGGGTGGGGAGGTGGGAGGGAGGTTCAAAAGGGAGGGGATATATGTATACCTATGGCTGATTCATGTTGAGGTTTGATAGAAAACAACAAAATTCTGTAAAGCAATTATCCTTCAATAAAAAAATAAATTAAAAAACATGTAAAAAAAAGATTGCAGACTCTGAACTGAAATTCTTTGCTGATTCTGAATAAACCCATCTTTGCTGGAGAAATATCTGTTTGTCTTAGGTCCGTACTTCCATCCTTGTTCCCCTTAAAATTTATCCCCCAAAGAGTACCCGGAGTGTTAATTTTAAAGAAGTCATATCATGTCATCCTCCTTTCAAAATTCTCCAATGGCTTCCCTCTTTGCAAGTAAAAGTAAAGCAAAACTAAGTAAGAGCCTTTGCAAATTGTAAAGACTTGAAAATGACACAAAATTTATACTGATGACTTTGCTCTTATTTTTGCTTTAATGAACCCTGCAAAAAAGAGAAAATAGTTGCCAAGACTTCATCATTTTATGAACATCCCAAAAACAAAATCAATAGCAATTTAGATAAAGAAGGGATAAACAGGTGAAAAAAGAGATGAAGAAATAATAACACAGAGGAGTATGGCAACATCAGCATATCAATACAGGCATTTTATATTTGTCAAGGAAGATCTTACCTGTGAACTGCCCATCAAGAGTGATTTGGCCAAAACCTTGATGTCTAATAGCAATTACCTCATGCCATTTGCCATCACTATATTGTTTGCCATCATCATTAGTTGTGGTAACTCCCACTGAAGACCCCTTAAGGGAATGAATGAGTGAAAAAAAACAGTGAGTAAATATACATTTTCAGTCAATTCATTCACTCAGTCATGTCTGACTCTTTGCAACCCCATGGACTGCAGCACACCAGGCTTCCCTGTCCATCACCAATTCCCTGAGCTTGCTCAACCTCATGTCAATTGAGTTGGTGATGCCATCCAACCATCTCATCCTCTGTCACCCCCTTCTCCTCCTGCCTTCAATCTTTCCCAGCATCAGGGTCTTTTCTAATGAGTAAGTTCTTTGCATCAGGTGGCCAAAGTACTGGAATTTAACCTTCAGCATCAGTCTTTCTGATGAATATTCAGGACTGATTTCCTTTAAGATGGACTGGTTTGATCTCCTTGCAGCCCAAGGGACTCTCCAGAGTCTTCTCCAACATCACAGTTCAAAAGCATCAATTCAAAAAAATAAAAATTAAAATTAAAAAAAAAGAAAAAAACATCAATTCTTCAGCACTCAGCTTTCTTAATGATCCAACTCTTACAACTGTACATGACTACTGGAAAAACCATAGCTCTGACTAGATGGACCTTTGTTGGCAAAGTAACATCTCTGCTTTTTAACATGCTGTCTAGGTTGGTCACAGCTTTTCTTCCAAGGAGGAAGCGTCTTTATATACATGTTACTCATACATATATTGTATATTTGTTAGAAACCAATTTACAAATTTCAACACAATCCTGAGGCAAGCATGTACACATTTCAAACAGAACTCAAAGTTGATACATCATTCTGGCCTTTCTCTGATGTACTTCTGCATCACCATGAGGCTCAAATCTGAAAAGAACTTCTCTTCAGAATGAAAATCTCTTATAAGTACAATTGGATTTTGAGTAACTATACTCAAACATAAGTAATTACACTCAAACAAAAGGTAATGAATTTTCTATTCAAATATTTTAAATTTGGGGCCAGAAATATAAAAAAGACAAGACTTTGAAACTAATAAAGTACCATTCAAATGGTTCTGCTCTAAAGATAGTAAAATGTGTGGCAAGTTAGTTTCTTTTACCTTCACTACACTATGAATACCAAGAAGGAAATTGATTCACATTAAAAATTAGTTCCTAAAGATTATCATATTGAGTGAAGAAAGTCAGATGAAGAAAGAAAAATATCATACAATATCCCTTATGTGTAGAATCTAAGAAGAAATGATACCAATGAGCTTATTTACAAAACAGACTCACAGACTTAGAGAATGAACTTATTGTTGCCGGGGGGGAAGGATGAGGGAAAGGGATACTTAGGGAGCTTGGGACAAGTATGCACACACTGCTGTATTTAAAAACGATAACCAACAAGGACCTACTGTATAGCATGTGGAACTCTGCTCAGTTAGGTGGCAGTGTGGGGTGAGGGAAGTTTGGAGGAGGATAGACAGATGTGTATGTATGGCTAAGTCCCTTTCCTATCTACCCAAAACTATCACAACATTGTAAATTGGCTATACTCCAATATAAAATAAAAAGTTTAAATTAAAAAATTAGTTATTAATACCTTTAACATAAGTATTATGGTTAAACTTAGTACTCAGTGATTTGTAGTCTAAAATGGAGCATTTGTACTTTTGATTAAGGTAATAGTATCAAAGTTAAAAATGAGTTCCTAAGTGGATAAAATCAGGAAATGGCAGGTAGGTATTAAGAATAGAGATTAGCTCAGAGGAAGTGAGAGTAAGAAAATAAAGAGAAGAAGAGATCCCTTTCATCTTAACAGTTGGAGCCATGTATATCATGGTTAGCACAATGGTACATTTTTTAATGTTAGTGAACATATAAGACTAAGTAAAAGATATTTCAACTTTGTTTCCATCATCATTTACAACTACTGTGATTAAAGAAAATGAAACAGAAAATTACTCTAAATCTTCTAAAGGAAAACAAGTTTTGCTTGCTTTCTTAATAAAATAGATCTCCTTAGCAAAAATTGTGTGAGCGTCCTCAGTCATGTCCAACTCTTTGCAACCCCATGGGACTGTAGTCTGCCAGGCTTCTCTGTCCATAGAATTTCCCAAGCAAGAATGCCAGAGTGGGTTACCATTTCCTTCTCCAGGGGATCTTCCCAAACCAGGGAACGAACCTGTGTCTCTTGTGCCTCCTGCATTGGCAGGCAGGATTTTTACCAGCGGAACCACCAGATAAGGCCCTTAGAAATAATTAACTTCAATCAATACAAAATTTTGAAAACAAAACAAAACCAAAAAAAAGATTGGATAAAATATTACAAAATATATGTTTAAATTACTTGGAATGTTTCATCAAATTCTAATTATTTTGCTATACTGGTTTTCAAAAATGATAAAACTGACAATTACCTGATGTAATATGGTGATGGTTTAATATCACAAAAAGTGCAGTATTAATCACACCATTGTCAATAAAACATTTGTTTATATTTCTCTAAAATAGCTTCAGCAACATACCCTGTCCATTCTATGCATTTAATTGGCTCCTGTCAGGCCTCATACAGAGCATGACAACATGTATGACATACAGAATTTCATATTACCAAAAAAGAGGTTTTAATTTCCCATGAGTAGGGGAGGGTTTGCTTCTCTCATGGACAATATCCTAACGTTTATAGGCAACTCAATCAGCTAGATATATGACCATTTTGATAAGTTCTCAAATCTTTATAAGTTGACTTTCCATATAACTCTTTCTCTCTACATATTCTTTTATTTTCTTCAACCCAATTTCAACATTTTAATATTTTACAAACACACATTTCATTATTGTAGTTTAATAATTAAAACCAGAACTGGTGTCGTGCCCAATTAATGTGCCCTGGTAGCATGCCCATTAGTTTTTCCATTAGTGAATTCAACAATACTAATGGGATTACTAGCATGGGATGCTAATTGGGCGTGACATAAGAAACTGGCTTACTTCTTAGCATACCCTTGCTAATGATGAAATTAATGAGCATTTTATTAAATGCTGTCTCATCAAAGTGTACTTAGGTAGCGTTAAAATTGTTACAAACGATGCTGCATTCTAAAGATCAGGTGTCTGAGTAAGTGGTTCTTCATATTATGTTTGGCAACAATGTGAAGCATTAGTAGTTCTCTCCATCAGAAATCACACTTATTGGTGACACATTCAAGTACATAACAGATAGCCTTACTATGCCAAATTTTCTTCATACTTAGGGGAACTCAGTATACTATTTTCTTGATGATAGTTTAAAATATTTCCCCCACCAATATTAAGAGACTAATTCTGTGGTCAAGTCTGGTGTCATATGATGCAGTTTGTTCTTTCTATTTGGAAAATATTAGACACATTAAATAGATGCTATTCTGAATTTTTTGAAAGCTTTCACTTTCACCACTTCTCTAAGTTAAGTCAGTTTATTATGTGAATGAACATAAAACATTTAAATGAGAACCATGAGTCACTACTAGTCAATAAAATATCATCTGATCAAGTATTTCCAAATTGAAATTAATCTAATAAAAATGGGAAGACTATAGCCAAATTTGTGAGACAATAAAAAAAATATAGCAGTTAAAAATGGAGTATTTTTTCTTTAGTGACTCTTAACAATAATTCTAAGTATTCAGTGTATAATACGCCAATATACATCCAGTTTTAAATATTATAAGAAATCTTTTCCCTTGCTCACAAATATGTCTTAATAGAGTGAACTGGATTCAATTCATTGAATGAATTCTACAACTTTATGTAGAATTACATTGCTGTGTAAAAATTCATGACTTAAGTTTATTAAGATACTTTTACAAGAACAAACTACACAATGACTGCTGGAGTAGGAAATGGCAGCCCACTCCAGTATTCTTGCCTGTAAAAGAGCATGGACAGAGGAGCCTGGCGGGCTAAAGTTCATGGGGTCGCAGAGAGTCAGACACGACTGAGCAATTGAGCATGCACACAGAATGACTACAGGTATTTTGAAACTATGTGTTAGAGAGTAACTTTAAATTCTTACAAATCGCTGTTTCCACAACTCAATATTTAATTATTTTGAATGGATTCAGGAACAGTAATCTGAAAACAGCCATTGATATAAGTCAAAGTATCTAACTAATTGACAAATTAAAACAAATAAGAACTAAGTTACATTATCATTAAAGAGGCAGAAATTTTATCCTAGAAAATGAGCAATTTTCTTCAATTATGAATACTATCTTACCAATATTTATCAAGCCAGGAAGTCAGCCAATCTGTCAACAGACATTTATGTATTACCTACTATATCCCAAGGCTCAGCATGTTAAGAATCCGCCTGCAATGCAGGAGACACAGGAGACAAGGGTTCAATCCCTGGGTTGGGAATATCCACTGGAGAAGGAAATGGCAACCCACTCCAGTACTCTTGCTAGGAGAATTCCAAGGACTGAGGAAGCTGACAAGCTACAGTCCATGGGGTCGTAAAGAGTCAGACATGACAGAGTGATTAAGCATGCATGTCCCTAGGACTGTACTGAGCCTCAAGGATGTATTTGTCCTGCCCTCCCTGGACTGTACACTCATATAAGAAAGGTGCATTGAGTAAATAACTACTTGTCTGATGAGTACAGTAAAATGTTCATTAGATAACCTTGTATCCTTTAAGACACAAGGAAAAGAAAACTAGCTTAAAGTGGTACCTAAATTATTTAAAATATAAATATTTTGAATGTCAGTGACAGACATATAAAACAAACTTCAGCTTCTTCAAATTTGCGGTGGCTCTTACTTTGTTCAAGAAACCATATTCATAACATACAGAACAGACTTTCAGTTGCCAAGGGGGAAGAGAGTGGAGAAGGCAAGGATTGGGAGTTTGGGATTATCCAATGCAAACTGTTACAGGATAAGTAACCAACAAGGTCCTACAGTATAGCACAGGGAATGATATTCAATATCCTGTGATAAACCATAATGGAAAAGAATATTTTATATATCTATATCTATATAGATATGTATATATATATATATGGCTTCCCTGACAGATCAGTTGGTAAAGAATCCACCTGCAATGCAGGAGACTCTGGTTTGATTCCTTTTTCAGGATGATCTCCTGGAGAAGGGATAGGCTACCCACTCCAGTATTCTTGGATTCCCTTGTGGCTCAGCTGGCAAAGAAACTGCCTGCAATGTGAGAGACCCGGGTTCGATCCCTGGATTGGGAAGATCTGCTAGAGAAAGGAATGGCTACCCACTCCAGTATTCTGGCCTGGAGAATTCCATGGACTGTCATAAAGAGTCAGACACAACTGAGTGACTTTTGCTTCACTTCACTTCACACCTATAACTGAGTCACTTTGCTATACACAGAAACACAACATTGTAAATCAACTACGTGCTGTACTGCGCTTAGTTACTCAGTCATATCTGATTCTTTGTGACCCCATGGACTGTATACTTCAATTTTTAAAAGTTCAGTTCAATTCAGTCACTCAGTCATGTCCAACTCTTTGCGACCCAATGGACTGCAGCACGCCAGGCCTCCCTGTCCATCACCAACTCCCAGAGTTTACCCAAACTCATGTCCATTAAGTCAGTGATGACATCTGACCATCTCATCCTCTGCCATCCCCTTCTCCTCCTGCCTTCAATATTTCCCAGCATCAGGGTCTTTTCAAATGAGTCAGCTCTTCACATTAGGCAGCCAAAGTATTGGAGTTTCAGCTTCAACATCAGTCCTTCCAATGAACACCCAGGACTGATCTCCTTTAGGATGGACTGGTTGGACTTCTTGCAGTCCAGTGGACTCTCAAGAGTCTTCTCCAACACCACAGTTCAAAAGCATCAATTCTTTGGCACTAAGCTTTCTTTATAGTCCAAATCTCACATCTTTTCCATACATAACTACTAGAAAAACCGTAGCCTTGACTAGATGGACTTTTGTTGGCAAAGTAATGTCTCTGATTTTAAAATGCTATCTAGGTTGGTCATAACTTTTCTTCCAAGGAGTAAATGTCTTTTTATCTCATAGCTGCAGTCACCATCTTCAGTGATTTTGGAGCCCAAAAAAATAAATTCTGCCACTGTTTCCCCATCTATTTGCTATGAAGTGATGGAACCGGATGCCATGATCTTAGTTTTCTGAATGTTGAGCTTTAAGCCAACTTTTTCACTCTCCTCTTTCACTTTCATCAAGAGGCTCTTTAATTCTTCTTCACTTTCTGCCATAAGGGTGGTGTCATCTGCATCTCTGAGGTTATTGATATTTCTCTTAGCAATCTTTTTTTTTTTTTTGATAGGGATTTGGATTTTTTTAATTGTAATCCAATTTTTAAAAAGTCTTATTTGAGAGCAGCTTTGATATTGAGAATTATTGGGATGATAGTATGGTGTTTCCATATATGTCACATCCAGCTTCCCTGTTATTAACATCTTACATTTATATAGTACATTTGTCACAACTTTAAAGAATCAATACGGATACTTTATTATTAACTAAAGTTCATATTTTATTGACTTATCCAGTTCTCCTCTAATGATCTTTTTTGGTTTCATTATACTATTCAGGATACTATATTACGTTGAGTCTCCATAGGCTCCTCTTGGTTGTGACAGTTTATCGGACCTGTGTTAGATTTATATTTCTTTTTTTTTTTCATTTATTTTTATTAGTTGGAGGCTAATTAGTCTCTCAGCAATCTTGATTCCAGTTTGTGCTTCATCCAGCCCAGCATTTCTCATGATGTACTCTGCATATAAGTTAAATAAGCAGGGTGACAATATACAGCCTTGATGTACTCCTTTTCCTTTTTGGAACCAGTATGTTGTTCCATGTCCAGTTCTAACTGTTGCTTCCTGACCTGCATACAGATTTCTCAAGGGGCAGGTCAGATGGTCTGGCATTCCCTTCTTTTTCAGAATTTACCACAGTTTATTGTGATCCACACAAAGGCTTTGGCACAGTCAACAAAGCAGAAATAGATGTTTTTCTGGAACTCTCTTGCTTTTTTGATGATCCAGCATATGTTGGCCATTTGATCTCTGGTTCCTCTGCCTTTTCTAAATCCAGCTTGAACATCTGGAAGTTCGTGATTCACATATCATTGAAGCCTGACTTGGAGAATTTTAAGCATTACTTTACTAGTGTGTGAGATGGGTGCAATTGTGCGGTAGTTTGAGCATTATTTGGCATTGCCTTTCTTAGGGATTGGAATGAAAACTGACCCTTTCCAGTCCTGTGGCCACTGCTGAGTTTTCCAAGTTTTCTGGCATACTGACTGCAGCACTTTCACAGCATCTTCTTTTAGGATTTGAAATAGCTCAACCAAAATTCCATCACCTCCACTAGCTTTGTTCATAGTGATGCTTCTTAAGGCCCACTTGACTTCATATTCCGGGATGCCTGGCTCTAGGTGAGTGATCACTGCATCATGATTATCTGGGTCATGAAGATATTTTTTTGTACAGTTCTTCTGTGTATTCTTGCCACCTCTTCTTAATATCTTCTGCTTCTGTTAGGTCCATCCATTTCTGTCATTTATTGAGCCCATCTTTTCATAATATGTTCCCTTGGTGTCTCTAATTTTGTTGAAGAGATCTGTAGTCTTTCACTAGTCATTTCAAAAAAAAGGAGGGAAAAAAACTCTATTCACTTTCCTAACACAAAAGAGAAAAAAATGTAAGACTATATCAAATAGCCTCCATCCCCCAGTTTCAACAATTATTTGTCTGATAATAATACATGGGGATTTCATTAAAAAGTTAGCAAATATGTCCAGGTAACCTGGATAAATTCCTTGGTGGTGAGAAAGGACCAAGCCTGGCTAGCTTGAGCTCATGGACTCATGTATAAAGAGCATCATGACCCATGAGCATGTAGTGTGATTCATCTGATTACATTTTTTCAAATACATCCTAAGGCAGGCCTATTCAGTCAATACCTTGTTTTCTTTTGTATATATTAATTATTGCTTTCTTGAAAATGCAGGTGACCTTTGCCTTGTAGATGGATAGTATTATTCCATGTAAACATGCACTTTGAAAGGCATCATTAAACCCTCTCCATCCCCCTGGTTCTCCAACTGTTTGGCTTTAACAGGTTGATTAATATTTGGCGGGCAAGTAGCAGATTTGTATACAGGTCAGGATTTGGGTGTGCAGGGCAGGGACAGAGCAGTGGGGGATGTCAGTTTTAGTGAGGAGCACTCTCAGGCACTGTCTAAGGGAGGAGGGTAAGGGGTGGGAACAGTGGGCAGTGCCTTGTGAACACTTCCTTGAACTCTGCTATGGTTTATACCAGTCTATCTTATTATGGAGAGGAGATGAAAAAAGATGAGATGGAGAGCGTTTTCTAGAACCTCAGGATCTGAACAGCAATCATGTGGCTAAGTGGAGTTAAGCATTGTTTAACGTCTTCACCTTCTATTTCTACAGAATCGGAAGCTGTCACACGCTTTAGAGAGAAAAGCAACTCTGTTAAAGAGATGGCAGTCATGCTTCAGTTCTGATGGAAGCATTTTTTTAATGAATTCTTCAAAGATTTTGCTCGGTATGTTTAGAGGGTATGGGGGTGGGGTACGGCAAGCAAGGCACGTTTATTAGATACTCAAAACCTGCGAATACACCTGGAGCCACTGCACTATTACAGCTGTAGCTCCAGGGCTTGAGTGGTCCCCTAGAGTTATACCCCAAACACCAGGATGGATGTTGGTGAGGGCATGACAAATTCTAAGTGTGAGGCAGTGTGAAGCCACCCTGGCACATTACCATGTCCAAGTTCGGCAAGACTCTGTACATCCAGCTTGGAAGACGGGGGTCCCAGGAGAGGATGGCAGGACTGGCATTTTTTTTCTCCCTCATTCCCACGTTTCCAATGCATAATTGCCTACCACAGTGCTTGGGGTACAACACCTTTTTTAAAAATAGATTTTTATTTCCTATGCAAATTGGCTGTGTATCTACTTATGTGACGGAGGGTTTTTCATTTGTTTGTTTTGCTTTGTTTACAGTTTTCGGCCTCACCCTGTGGCATTCGTTCCCTGAAACTACAGCCCCTGTATTGGAAGGTAGAGTCTTTACCACTGGACCTCTGAGGAAGTCCCAGGATAATACATTTTTAACAGTGTTTCATTGAATGAAATGAACTAAATTCAGTGCCAGTTCTATCATTAGATCACTGTGTAACTCTAGTTGAGACATGTCATCTAAAGCAGGGAAGGAAACAATACCTCATGCGGCAACTCCAAGAATGAAGAGAAAATCAATGTGAACCCACATTGTGTACTTCTAAAGCTCTATGAATAAATGTCTATACGATTAAAGTATTCTCTTTCTGGCTTTGTCTCCAATATACCCAGATAGTAATTTAGGTAGATTTAGGTAGAAATTAGGTGGATTTAGGTAGAAAAAGCAGGACCAGATTTTCTTTTTCTTTCTCATTGATTATTCTTCTATTTTAATGGATTGTTTCCTTTCTTTTAATGATATTTACAATCTAGCAGTCCTTTTTTTTCTATCTTGTTAATCATTCTTGGAGTGTTTTCAGTCTATTAGTAATTAATTTCTTTTTTTACATTTAAAATCAAATATTTTTGTCCATTTATTTTATGGAATCAAGAAACTAATATGACCTATACCGTAACTCCCCCCTCTATTAAACTGACACCTTAGAAGCTTTTAAGTCATTCATCTTTTGACCTCTCCTTCAACTCTTAGTAATTTTAGCACCAAACAAGTATCAGATTTCTTTTTCCTTTGCTGCCTGTCTCTTCTATGTCAAAGATTCTTTGACTGTAAAACATATTTCTATTCAGTCTGTCATTAAATACTTTGGCTGAACTTAATATCCCTGGGTTTACCACTCACCACTGCTTCTCCACTATATTTCAGATTATTTTTTTCCTTCTGATGAGAAGCCTTGCCGAAACATTTCCTTCCAATATAGTGCATGGATGGCATTTTAATTGAGTCTCTGGACATCAACAAGCATTCTTCTTTCATGTTGAAAAG
Source organism: Odocoileus virginianus (assembly GCF_023699985.2). Lineage (NCBI taxonomy): Eukaryota > Metazoa > Chordata > Mammalia > Artiodactyla > Cervidae > Odocoileus > Odocoileus virginianus. The sequence continues at coordinate 58,888,994 of NC_069684.1, read as the reverse complement.
CTTGGTCACAGATCTGCTGTATTACTTTGGGAAAATTAATTTAACTCTGACTTAGATTTTCACCTGTAAAATGGGAATAAGAGTAATAAGTATCTACCTTATAGAATTGGTGTGATGTTTAAATGAGATCATATGTCTGTGCATTTATGTGTAGAGAGAACACTTAGAATAATGGATGACACACAGAGGTCCTATAGAAGCACAAGCTTTGCTTAATCTTGCCAGGCATTTGATGAGTCCTTTCAATAAATTCAGGGCTTCCCTGGTGGCTCAGAGGTTAAAGAAAGCGTCTGCCTGCAGTGCAGGAGACCTGGGTTCGATTCCTGAGTTGGGAAGATCCCCTGGGAAAGGAAATGGCAGCCCACACCAGTATTCTTGCCTGGAGAATCCCATGGAAGGAGGAGCCTGGTAGGCTACAGTCCATGGGGTTGCAAAGAGTCGGACACGACTGAGAGACTTCACTTGACTTCACTTCACTTCAATAAATTCATAATCAAACATTCTTCTTAAATCAGATTTTCTCTCCTATTTTATATTTCATTAATTTATCTTATCCATCTTTTACTTGTGCATGTGTTTTTTGCTTTCCTTTTGAATTTCTTCTTCATATTAGTATCCTCCTTAATCTTTGTTCTCGTATTTTTGTTATGTATTTTGACCTAGTAATGAATCTCAGCAGTCCCTCTTCTAAGCAATCAACTTAAAGGATTCAAATGAAAAACAATATTTTCAGTTCTGTAATTCAGTCAACTTCAGTGCGCTGCCTTTGTCTTCCAAATGCCATCTGCCTTGCCTTCAGAAGCAGCTGTTTCTTACCCCTTTCTCCCGGGATGCAGGATCTGCTTAGATGTTTGCTATTTCTTATTTGCTTACTCATTGCCCACCTATGAACATCCCTTAAGAAGCTTCAATTCTAGGGGATGCCCAGAAGCCCTTATCAGGCCAGGTGGTTAACAGGCTACTGTTCAAAAACAGGAATAATCTTTTTTTTCCCTGGTCTTGCCAGTTGCCAGCTCATGGCTTTACCAGCTTCCTAACCCAGGAAGGGCTCAGTCTGCTTCTTAAAGACTTCTGTAGGGTCTGGGGTGGTGCTCAGACACACTCGGCCAGCAGGCCCTGCCTTTCCTCTTCAACATGAATGGGTCTCCAGGGTGTAGGAAGCTCTTCAAATCCCTTAGATACAAGGGGAAAAGTTGTGCCTCCTTTACAACATAACAGAAAATGCTTCTTTGACAAGCATACATAGGCAGTTTTAAGCTGAAAACCTGAGTTTTCCATAATCCTTTTCCTCAATTACTCATGGGCCCAATACAGTACCTAATGGCAAATGCTTACTAACCTTCCTTTAACTAAAGTGAAGACTATGCAATAGTTTCCCATTTGCCTTGGTTCAAAACTGGGGAAGGAGTATGTCAAGACTGTGTATTGTCACTGTGCTTATTTAACTTACATGCAGAGTACATCATGTGAAATCCTGGGCTGGATGATGCACAAGTTGGAATCAGGCTTGCAGGGAGAAAATTCAATAACCTCAGATACATAGATGACACCACCCTTAAGGCAGAAAGTGAAGAGGAACTAAAGAGCTTCTTGATGAAAGTTAAAAAGGAGAGTGAAAAACCTGGCTAAAAACTCAACATGCAAAAAATGAAGTTCACGGTATCTGGTCCCATCACTTCATGGCAAATAGATGGGGAAACAATGGAAAACAGTGACTTTATTTCCTTCGGCTCCAAAACCACAGCAGATGGTGACTGTAGCCATGAAATTAAAAGACCATTGCTCCTTGGAAGAAAAGTTGTGACCAACCTAGAAGGCATACTAAAAAGCAGAGGCATTACTTTGCCAACAAATGTCCATCTAGTCAAAGCTATGGCTTTTTCAGTAGTTATGTATGGCTGTGACAGTTACACCATAAAGAAAGCTAAGTGCCAAAGAACTGATGCTTTTGAACTGTGGTGTTAGAAAAGACTCTTGAGAGTCCCTTGGACTGCAAGGAGATCGAACCAGGCAATCCTAAAGGAAATCAGTCCTGAATATTCATTGGAAGGACTGAATGTGAAGCTGAAACTCCAATACTTTGGCCACCTCATGCAAAGAACTGACTCATTTGAAAATACCCTGATGCTAGGAAAGATTGAGGGCAGGAGGAGAAGGGAATGACAGAGGATGAGATGGTTGGATGGCATCACCAACTCGATGGACGTGAGTTTGAGCAAGCTCTGGGAGTTGGTGATGGGTATAGAAGCCTTGCGTGCTGCAGTCCCATGAGGTCACAAAGAGTAGGACATGACTGAGTGACTGAACTGAACTGAACTGCCCTTAGGAAAAATTTAAACTCTTTCATTTGCTTCCAAGATCCTAAATTACTTAGTCTCTACCCAATTTTTCAACCTACCACCATTCTCTTTGTTCTCTATAATCATCTTAATCTCATTTCAATGCACTGAATATGCCATGTTCACATCTTAACTGAGACACTGAATATTTGCTATTTGCTCTGCTTAGAAATTTTATTACAGCTCCTTCCCTCATCTCCTGTCAGTATTTCCTCTGGCCTGCCCCACCTCAAACACATTTCCTCCTGTATAGATACACACTCCTATCCTTTTATTTATTGTTTTGCATCTCAGTTAAACATTACATTTGCAGAGAACTAACAAAAGAAAGACCCTTTATTTTACTCACTCATAATACTTAGTAGTGTACTTCTCTTTCACAACATTCAGTAGTATTTTTTAAAAATTAACTATATCCTACCTAGATTGTTTCATAGGGGTATGGTCATATTTAACTTTAGAAGTGTTGTAGTCATCAATACTGAGCTCAATAGTACCTGATGGACACAAACATTTGTTGGTGAAGAAAGGAAAATAGATAGAGATAGGGTGGGGAAGCAACAAAGAAGGGAGGAAAGGAAGAGAGAGAAAATGGAAGGGAGACAGAGAGACATAATTTTCTCAAGGAATGCAGTTAAAACCTTTAATCCTCATGATAAGGTAGCATATGGTTGTGAAAAAAGCATGTAGGTTATCAGTCAGTCTATGTTGTTTGAAGATCTGCTATTTTAGCTGTGGGTAAGTCACACCACTTTTGTAAGTTTCATTTTCCTTGTTGTAGAGTGGGAATAATGAAGTACTCACCTGTAAGTTTTTGTTGAGGATTCATTGTGAAAATATAAGAACCTGATAAACTCTCAAAAATGTCAACTCTTTTGATTACTCATTTACCTGAGGATCAAAAAGAAAATACGGGCGTCCATTCTTCAACTGAATTGCAAAATACTCTTCCTGATTGCCAGGTGATGCCGCAAAGACAATCAAACCTTCAGGCACCCTTGTTCGAAAGCTAGCTTTAATACCTGGGGAAAAAAGTGCAATCAGCAAATCAGGGCTGGGTTTTGTTGATTCTCTCTGGTAAGTGTACATTTACTTTCATTATTATTTATGATGTAAGGAGTGCCATCGGGGAATTATATACAACATTGCCCTGGGATGGTCCAGCCACTTGGTTTTAACTGTATCCCATTATGAATGCCAACCCATACTTGGAAACTCCAGCCTGCACTCCCACTAATCAATATATAATGAAGTTTAAATATGTGCAAAACTTATCAACATAAAAGATATGTTGTCAACCCAAAACTGGATACAAAAGGGATAAATGCACTAATATTATCAGAGTCATAAAAATAAATGGATTTTGATATGAGTGAGAGAAACACAAGGGGCTTTATTTAGAATATTTATAAAGAGTTAGTCCCGTAGTAGAAGCTAAAAACTAGAAAGGTCTGCTATAAAGTGGTCCACAGAGCCACTTTTCCTGTCACTAAACGCTCAGCAGCCTTCAAATTCCAGGGGCTCCACCCACCCTTCAGATTACCTACCAGCACTGCTCAAGACACACAGTGCTCTTGGCTCTCAGAAATGGCCCCAGCTCAGGAAGCAGGGGAAATGTGATGGTTCTCTATGATGTCTTCCAACTACCAACAACTGGCCCGACCTCCACTCCACCAGGTGTCCCATCCATTCAACCCATACTATGGAGCTCTTCCTCCAAGTAAGATGTTTTGTCAATGAATTGAAACTGGCAAAGAAGCTTAAGAGGTTCAATTGTCCTCAAACAGCTTCAAGTTTAGTTGGAGATATAAAATGTATGTGTCTTAACAGACATATCAATATTTCATAGGAACATGGAATCTTAGGTATATGAATTAAGGTAAATTGCAGGAGATGGAAAGAGTGAACATTGACATTTTAGGAATCAGTGAACTAAAATGGGCTGGAATGTGTGAATTTAATTCAGATGACCATTATAGCTACCACTGTGGGCAAGAATTCCTGAGAAGAAATGAAGTAGCCCTCATAGTCAACAAAAGAGTCCAAAATGCAGTACCAGGGTGCCATCTCAAAAATGATAGAATGATCTCTGTTCATTTCCAAGTCAAACCATTCAGTTTCACAGTACCCAAGTCTATGCCCCAACCAGTAATGCTGAAGAAACTCAAGTTGAATGGCTCTATGAAGACCCACAAGACCTTCTAGAACTAACAGCAAATAAAGATGTCCTTTTCATCACAGGGGACTGGAAAGCAAAAGTAGAAAGTCAAGAGATATCTGGAGTAACAGGCAAGTTTGGTCATGGAGTACAAAATGAAGTAGGGTAAAGTCTAAGACTTTTACTAAGAGAATGCACTAGTCATAGCCAACACCCTCTTAAAACAGCACAAAAGATGACTCTACACATGGGCATCACCAGACGGTCAATACCAAAATCAGGTTGAATATATTCTTTGGCCCTGAGCACCCTGTCTCATCAATCGAGCCTGGACTGGCAATCTAGTTCACATATGGTAATATACATGTTTCAATGCTATTCTCTCAAGTCATCCCACCCTCGCCTTCTCCCACAGAGTCCAAAAGTCTGTTCTTTATGTCTGTGTCTCTTTTGCTGTCTCACAGTGAGATATGATAAGTGACATAGCCCTATTTACAAGATATCATTTGATTCAAAGGGATTAAGGAATGTTTAAAAAAAAATAAGATACTTGAGCTTGTTTTCAGAGAATATGAAGGACTCTGGGAGATGTTGTCATAAAGGCCAGAGGCATGGAAAATATTCAGGAAAGCTGAATGTAGAGAAGGGAGCTAAGAGATGAATCTGGAAAAATAGGCAAGACCCCATTTCAGGCCATAGATAGACTATCTGGCTTAAGAAGTTTGCATAGAAGACAAAGATGGAAAGGAAGGTTGTGGTATATCTATCTTTAGTGAATTATTCCAATACCAACAAAGGCAAGCTTGGGATGTGGACTTTAGACTTTCCAAAGAGGCAACTGAAACTTTTCCTGGCCTTCTTAGCTTCTGCAACTTTATCTTTTAGATTTCATGCTTTTGGCCCTTTTCAAACATGCCTGTTCTATTCATTGTGATGCTTCATTGCCTCACACACTCTGAGTCTCTGCATCCCACCTTCTAGGATATTATATTCTTGTTGTTAGACTTCTGATACCTCTCTCATTTCCCAGAAATAGAATGTTTGTCCCATCACATCATTTTTCAGCATTCACACTCACTTGAACCCCTCATATAAGCTTTATTACTCTCATCTCTCCTACTAAGTGGACTTAAATAGCTGGAATTTATCCTATGGACAAAGGGAGGTTTTAAAAATTGGTGGAGGAAGGGAAGAAGATGCTCAAAGTCAAGGCAACCAAACTACAGTGGAATGTCTGGAGGATACAGATAATTTAACTACAGAGGAACTGGTTAGGTTATTACTGTGCTTTGGGGGAAATAACATGATAAGGATGTTAATTAAAGACTGACACATAACTAAATGGATTGAAAGAATGGAATCTATATATTTCAGAAGAGAATCATTAAGACAAGTTGTTATGAGGTGATGATAGGGGTAATGTGGTCAATCCTTTTCACCCATTACTGAGGGGAAAATAGCATTATTAACAGAAATAGAAAGGTCAGGAAAAGAAGAAAATACAGAGTTGAGGATATAAACTCCATCTGGGGCACAGTGAATGTATATTAATGATGTATAAAAAACTATCCATCATTTGGAAATAAGAAAGTAAATCTCAGAAAAGAAAATGGAGCTAGGAAAATAAACTGGCAATCACCAGTCAAAAATTCATGTCTCTGGGGGAGCAAATGAAGAAGACATAAAAAGAACTGTTTGAGGAAATGCCCTAGTTTTAAGAGACAGAAAGAACAGGGACAATAATAAAGTTAGAATAATCAGGATAATGCCATAAAATGGAAACATAGGTAGGAGAGAAATTTAAGAAAGCAAAGTTAACTGTCACCTCCCATAAGTCCAGAATAATGAGAGCTGAAGAAAAGCTCAGAGAGGTGGTCGTTACTGTCTTTTTGAACTGAGTAGAATGACTAGAGTTCCAAAGGCTGGGTGATCAGGACTGATGGAAAGGATGAGTAGGAAGTGAACATAGAACTCTCACTAGAAAAATCTGGTAGCGAAAGGAACACAAGACCTAGAAACTAATAATTAGCATGGCCTAGTCAAACAAAAGGAGAAATCTACCAGCAAAAGCTCAGACACAGCCAAAATCTGGTGTACCTTCTGATCAGAGGAAAATCACATTTCTATCAACTCTTTTTCTCTTAAGCGTCTCTTGTTTTGGTTCAGAGTGGCTCTCTTCCACATTTAAGTGAACATTTAAAAAATTTGTATGTTGTATCAAATGCTATAATTGAAACTATTGCTTTAAAATTAAACAACTGAAGGTTATTTCATAAAAATAGCTACAATTCAGAACATGAAGACAACAGAACTCTCTACCAGGGTGCTGGAGGCATCTATGGGGCAGTAAACAGGGAGCCAAAGTCAGGACTTGAGGGAAGAAATTAATACTTGCTCAGCCTGGAAATACTTGTCCCCAGTTGATGAGAAATTTAGTGAAAGAAATTTTGGATCAGAGTAAGAACTACAGAAATGATATCAAGTATTATCTAATATCAAGAATTTGTGTGTGCATGTGTTTTTATGGACACAGAATTTAATTTCTAAGTTTTATACTTACATAACACAGAAATAGTATAGAAAATTTAGTCCAACTAAAACAGAATACACAAATCAAGGCATATTTCTTGTGAGAAGTGAGTATTTAGTAAAGGGTAACTTGATTTGCTATTGTATAGTCAACTTTCCTTTAACTTTTTCAAATCATATTATTTCTTTAAACTATAAAGATATATAATGAATGAGGGTTTTTTTTTTTGCAAGTACTCTATGAAGAAAAAAATATGCACACTTTCACTGAAACACATTTTTTACAATACTGTCATCAATAAATCCTATTTTTTGAATCAAATATCTTAAATCATATAATCAATTGTTAATATATGCTAATATAGCCCCAGCCATTGACTTTAGACTCAGCCATGTGATTTACTGTGGGTGAAGAAATGAAATCAGACACGTGGTACCATGTGAGAGAAGAAACTTTGAATATTATGTACTGTGTGATTGAACTTGACTCCTACTTTCTGCTGTGCATCATGAATGTGCTTTTATCCTGGACTCACAAATAAGAAGATTTATAGGCCAAAGCAGAGTAGTACCAAAGTATTTTTCATTTTAAATGTTTGTGTTAAAGAACAATGTTGATTAAAATGGGCAGAAAACTGAAAAATACACATTTATCACCTGCTAAAATTTAGATTTTTGTTAAAAGAAAACAGGAGACATTCTAAAATTCAATTTTTGTTTCAAGTATTTGGAGAAATGATGGAGCAGTTTTCTATATCAGTAGATAAATGTATTCATTCATCCAAGGGATATTTTTAGGAAAATATATTTTGTGCAGCCACCCTTCTAAGCTATTGGGATACAGAGATGGATAAAAGAGACATACATCCATAGCCTCACATTTAAAAAAATCTGAAAATCCAAGACCTGGATGGAAATATTTAGCTTTTATATAAATGAATTTGCAACTTTAAAAATTTAATCTTAAAAACAAGATGCAAAGACAGGCCCATGGAATAGGCAAAGAGTTCTTGAATAATACATGGAAAATTATAGTAGAAAGGGAAATGGTGATCAATTTTATTAAGAACTTTTGTCTAAGAAAAGGCACAAATAAGAGAGCAAAAAGGTGGCCAACATAACAGGGAAAGATACTTGCAATATATATTTCTGATAACAGATGCATAGCCAATAAAAATATATATAATTCCTACAAATCAATAAAATAATTGACTCATTATAAGAATTGGAGCAAATGACTCTTCAAAAAAGGTGACATCCAAATGACTAATAGATGTAAACACCTAAGATGATGTTCAAAGAGAAAAAAATTTTAATTCAGTGATATTGCCATATGGTCTTTCAAAACAAGTAATTATTTAAAACACTTTTCATAGTTTCAATGATTACATCCCCATACTCTGGTCAATAACAGATATTTCAAAATCTGAGATGAAATAGTGAAAATTCAGGTTTCTTTTAATTCGCTTTTTATATTACTGGTGATTGTAAAAACTTCATAAAGTTTTTACTATATGAAAGCAAAGTAAAGATACTTTACTTTAGCCATAAAGATAATCATATATTTTTCTGGGAGTTGTGTGTACAAATATATCTTGTTCAGTTTCAAAGGTCTATTTACTGGTTCCTACTTGCTCTATTTGAGTTTTTTAAATATTGTGGATCATCATATGTTATGAGTCACCATTCTCTGTCTTCAGGTTTATTGTAAATAATTACCTTTTTTGACCTCCCTTTTTCCATCTTTGCTCCATTCCATCCTAATACACACACACAAACACACACATCTATTCTAAAATAATAGCTGGAGTGATCTCATCAAAAGACAATTCTGGTCACATCCTTCCTCTATTTGGTGACTACCAAAGGTTTCCTGTATTACATCAAGTAAAAGACAAAGTCATCACAGCACTCTAGAACATCCTAAATAATCCAGCCTTCACTATGTCTCTCATTTCCAGTTATACTTCTGCTTCCTCTCTCCACTCTGGTTACCTCAGTAATTGCTCTTCCCTCTGCCTGGAAATATCTTCCCAGGCAGGGGTCCCCAACCTCCAGAATCTAATGCCTCATGATCTCAGGTGGAGCAGATGTAGTAATGATAGAAATAAAGTGCACAATAAAAAAAAAAAGAAATAAAGTGCACAATAATGTGCTTGAGTCATTCCAAAATCATCCTCCAACACCATTACATGGAAAAATTGTCTTCCATGAAACCGGTCCCTCATGCCAAAAAGATTGGGGACCACTGATCCCAGGCATCTTTCGGGTTTCCTATCTCATTTTTTAACAGGTCTTTTCTCAAATTCAACTTCTATCTGAGGTCCATTATGATTCATTTATTAACAATTACAGCCACCTGTCTGCTTTGCCTTTCTCCATAACACACATCATATCCAGCACTTTCTATAATTTCATCCTTTATTTGCCTCATATCTCCATCCCCTAAAATAAAATCTAGAATAATGCTTCATTCTAAGTTCTCAATAAATTTTTGTGTATTAGATTATCATCATTTCTATTTAAAAAAAAAAACTTTTATTCCTCCCCCAACTCCCATTTGGTAACCATATCTTTGTTTTCTTCGTCTGTGAGCCTGTTTTGTAAACATGTTCACTGATAGCCTATTTTTAGATTCCCCATACAAGCATCATCATATGGTATTTGTCTTTCTATTTCTGACTTACTTTAGTACAAATCTCTAGGTCCATCCATGTTAATGTAAATAGCATTATCTCATTCATTTTTATAGCTGAGTGACATTCCCTTGTATTGTATATACCACATCTTCTTTATCCATTCATCCATGAATAGATATATAGATTGCTCCAATGCCTTGGCTATTATAAATAGTGTTATGAACATTGGGTTACATGTATCTTTTCTAATTATGTTTTTTTCTGGATATATACTCAGGAGTGGGATTGCAGGATCACATAGTAGCTCTATTTTTAGTTTTTTAAGGAAGCTCTGTACTCTTCTCCATAGTGATTGCACCAGTTTACATTTCCATCAACAGTGTATTTGGGTTCCTTTTTCTCCATACCCTCCCCAGCACTTATTATTTGGAGAATTTTTGATGATAGCCATTCTGACCAGTGTGAGGTATTACTACATTGATCCTTTGTCTATAAAGATGTTTCAAATACTTTCTCTGTTTGCTCTATGCCTTTTAACCTTATGTTGTTTTTGACTATCCTATTGGATAAAAAAAAGTTACTCAAAATTTTTTTAAAATTTGTGCTTTAATTAGAAAGTACTTCGCTACTCAGAAAATAATAAAAAGCAGTCTTTAATGTTGCTTCCAGTATATTCATGACTTCTTTATATTTAAACTTTTAGTCCAGATGATTCAGCTTTCCACTGGACCATGACAGCAGCCTAATATTTACACATTTTCTGGAAAAGTCACTCTGACGAAGAAGGAGAAAAAATATAATCACCAAACCCGAGCTTACTAAGTCACCAGGAGACAGAGAATTCTAAAAACTTCAATATGTGAAACAGCAAACTAAACATTCCAAACCATCAGTGTCAGCACCAGAGTTCACACTGGAGTTGAGAGTGCAATAAAGAAGGAGCAGGAAAGGGCAGAGGGCAGAAGGACCCAGCCATGGCAGAAGTCAGATAAAACTACCCCCTGAAAGCCAGTTCCTCCCTGACTGAAAACAAACAAACACCACCACCAAGAAAAACTGAGAAGTCTTAAGCATGCTGGGTTAAACCACTGGTCACTTGATATTACTCAAAGAGAGAGGCACGTAAGAGTCCAGGAAAAGAAAGAGCAATCTGAGGAAGGCATTGCTTCCGGAAGACAGGGAAAACATGAGAAGGGGCCCTGTCTCTGAGGCCCTATCTTTCAGAGTCAGAGAAGGAAGTAAACGGAAGCTAAGAGTTCTGAGTTAACAAAAGAAATTCAGAAAACACACAAACCACTCAGAGAACACCAGCTATAAAAGAAATCATTTTTCAACAGAGTGCTTCTCTCTTAAACCATACAACCTACCAAGCCTCCAAAAACCTTTATCCCAATTGACACATCCTTGTTATTGCAGATTCAGGAAAAGGCAAGACATTTCAAAATGATTGGAAATAATCAGACAATATGCTTATATAGCTACTGTATGAACAAAATGAAATTGAGAACAAAAACATCTCAGCGGAGGAAAATTCTTCCCTCCAAAATCCAAACACAGTAACTATAATTGCAGGAAAGTGTATTACAACACCTCAGTATGAATGATCAGTTCAGTTCAGTCATTCTGTCATGTCTAACTCTTTGAGACCCTTGGACTGCAGCATGCTAGGCTTCGCTGTCCATCACCAAGTCCCAGAACTTGCTCAAACTCATATCCATCGAGTTGGTGATGCCATCCAACCATCTCACCCTCTGTCATCCTCTTAACCTCCTGCTTTCAATCTTTCCCAGCATTAGGGTCTTTTCTCATGAATCAGTTCTTCCCATCAGGTGGCCAAAGTATTGGAGCTTCAGCTTTGGCACCAATCCTTTCAATGAATATTCAGGAATGATTTCTTTTAGGTTTGCCTGGTTTGATCTCCCTGCAGTCCAAGGGACTCTCTAGAATCTTCTCCCAACACCACAGTTCAAAAGCATCAATTCTTTGGCACTCAGCTTTCTTTATGGTCCAACTCTTATGTCCATACACAACTACTGGAAAAACCATAGCTTTGACTAGATGGACCTTTGTTGGCAAAGTAATGTCTCTGCTTTTTAATATGCTGTCTAGTTTGGTTATAACTATTCTTCCAAGGAGCAAGCATCTTTTAATTTCATGACTGCAGTTACCATCTGCAGTGATTTTGGAGACTAAGAAAATAAGGTCTGTCACTATTTTCATTGTTTCCCCATCTATTTGCCTGCCATAGGACTGAATTCTATGATCCTAGTTTTCTGAATGTTGAGTTTTAAGCCAGCTTTCTCACTCTCCCTGTTCACTTTCATCAAGATGCTCTTTGGTTCCTCTTTGCTTTCTGCCATCAATGATAGAGCTGCTAAAAAACATTTATAGATATGAAAAAAAATCTTGAATCAATTTTAAATTCTCATAACATAGATATATAGAATATATATTTTTAAAAAACCCTACAACTCCAAACATTTTTTCAAAGAGGAAATACAACTGACCAAAAGGCACATGAAAAGATGCTCAACATTGATAATGATCAGGGACATGTAAATCAAAACCACGATGAAATATCACTTCCCGTCTGTTGGAACGGCCATCACAAACAACAAATGTTAGTCAGGATATGGAGAAAAGAGAATCATTGCACACTGTTGCTGAGAATGTAATTTGGTGCAGCCACTGTGGAACAGTATGGAGGTCTCTCAAAAAACTAAAAGTAGAACTGCCATAGGATCCAGCAATTCCAGTCCCAAGTATACATCCAAAAATTTTAAATATTAATTCAAAAAGATGCAGGCATCTCAATTTTCACAGCAACATTATTTAAATTAGTAAGATATGGAAGCAACGTAAGTGTCTATCAACAGATGAATAAAGGCTATATATATACACACACACAATGGAATACTACTCAAACACAAAAGAATGAAATTTTGCTATTTGCAGTAACATAGATGGACTTGGAGGTCATTGTGCTAAGTGAAGTAAGTCAGAGAAAGACAAATACCATGTATGTTATCACTCATATGTGGAATCTAAAAAATACAACAAACTAGTGAATATAACAAAAAGAAGCAGACTCACATGTAGAAAGCCAACTAGTGGTTACCGGTGAGGAGGGAGAGAGACAACACAGAGGTAGGGAGCAGTGGTACAAAACACTGATTAAAAGATAGGCTACAGAGTTATACTGTACAACATGAGGCGTATAGCCAACATTTTGCAATAACTATAAATAGATTGTAACCTTTAAAACTGTATAAATTTTTTCAAATTATTAACAATCAAAATAAAATTAAAACCCAAACTACTCCATAAAACATAGATTAAAAAGTTTGAAGAGTCACAACCAAAAAGCCCTGATATGTGAATAACCAAGTTTCACAAGGAAGATGCTCAGTTTCATCAATCATTAGGAAACTACAAATTAAAAATACAGTGACATATCATGCCATACTCACAAGAATGGCTAAAATTAAAAACACTAAATTCTGCTGTGTGTAAATGTAAGATGGAACAACCATTTCAGAAAACTGCCTGGTATTTTCTTACTAAGTTAAACATATACCTCACCTATGACTCACTCATTTGGTGTCTTGCCTTTTCATTTTCTTAACATCTTTTGAAGAAGTTGAATTCATCATTTTTTAATGGACAGTGCTTTCTGTATGCTAAGAAGCATTTACCAACACCAAGTTCATTAAGATATTCTCTTATTTTTCTCCTAAAAGCTTTATAATTTTAGCTTTTATTTTTTTTATGTCTATGACTGCATCTCAAATTAATTTGTATGTATAATGTGGTGTGGGCTTCCCCGGTGGCTCAGCTGTAAAAGAATCTGCCTGCCAATGCCTACCAATGTATGAGCTGTGGGTTAGATTCCTGGGTCAGGACGACTCCCTGGAGAAGGCATGGCAACCCATTCCAGTATTCTTGCCTGGAGAATCCCATGGATTCAAACCTCAACATGAATCAGCCACAGGTATACATATATCTCCCCCTTTTGAACCTCCTTCGCATCTCAGCACCATCCCACCCCTCCAGGATGATACAGAGCTCCTGTTTGAGTTTCCTGAGCCACACAGCACATTCCCGTTGGCAATCTATTTTACATATGGTAAGTTCCCATGTTACTCTCTCCGTATGTCTCACCCTCTCCTCCCCTCTCCCCACGTCTGTAAGTCTATTCTCTACATCTGTTTCTCCATTGCTGCCCTGTAAATAAATTCTTCAGTATCATTTTTCTAGATTCTGTATATTTACGTTAGAATACAATATTAATCTTTCTCTTTCTGACTCGCTTCACTCTATATAATAGGTTGTAGGTTCATCCACCTCATCAGAACTGACACAAATGTGTTCCTTTTTTGGCTGAGTAATATTCCATTGTGTATATGTACCACACCTTTTATCAACTCATCTGTCAATGGACATCTAGGTTGCTTCCATGTTCTAGCTATTGTAAATAGTGCTGCAATAAACAATGGGATACATGTGTCTTTTTCAATTTTGGTTTCCTCAGGATATATGCCTAGCAGTGGGATTGCTGGGTCATACGGTGGTTTTATTCCTAGTTTTTTAAGGAATTTCCATACTCTCTTCCATAGTCGCTGTATCAATTTACATTCCCACCAACAGTGCAAGAGTGTTCCCCTTTCTCCACACCCTCTCCAGCATTTACTGTCTGTAAACTTTTTGGTGATGGCCATTCTGACCTGTGTGAGGTGATGTCTTATTGTGGTTTTGATTTGCATTTCTCTAACAATGAGCAATGTTGAGCATACTTTCATGTGTTTGTTAGCCATCTGTATGTCTACTTTGGAGAAATGTCTGTTTAGGTCTTTTTCCCACTTTTTGATTGGGTTGTTTTTGTTTCTTTCTTTCTTTCTTTTTTTTCTTCTGGCATTGAGCTATATTAGCTTCTTATATATTTTGGAAATTTAATTCCTTGTCAGTTGTTTCACTTGCTATTATTTTTTCCCATTCTGAGGGTTGTCTTTTCATCTTCCTTATAGTTTCCTTTGTTGTGCAAAAGCTTTTAAATTTAATCAGGTCCCACTTGTTTACTTTTATTTTTATTTCTGTTTCTCTAGGAGGTGGGTCATAGAGGATCTTGCTTTATGTCATCGAGTGTTCTGTCTATGTTTTCCTCTAAGAATTCTACAGTTTCTGGTCTCACATTTGGGTCTTTAATATATTTTGAGTTTATCTTTGTGTATGGTGTTGGGAAGTGTTCTAATTCCATTCTTTTACATGTAGCTTTCCAGTTTTCCCAGCACCATTTATTGAAGAGGCTATCTTTGCCCCATTGTATATTCTTGCCTCCTTTGTAAAAAAATAAGGTACTCATAGGTGCATGAGTTTATTTCTGGGCTTTCTATCTTGTTCCATTGGTCTATATTTCTATTATTGTGCCATTACCACAGTGTCTTGATGACTGTAGCTTTGTAGTATGATCTGAAGTCAGGAAGGTTGATTCCTCCAGCTGCATTCTTCTTTCTCAAGACTGCTGTGTCTATTTGGGGTCTTCAGTGTTTCCATATGAATTGTGAATTTTTTTATTTTAGTTCTGTGGAAAATGCCATTGGTAATTTGATAGGGATCACTTTGAAACTGTGGATTGCATTTGGGTAGTATAGTTTTTTTCACAATGTGGATTCATCCTACCCAGGAACAAGGAATATCTCTCCATCTGTTTATGTCATCTTTGATTTATTAGTGTCTTATAATTTTCTGTGTACAGTTCTTCTGTCTCCTTAGGTAAGTTTATTCCTAGATATTTAATTCTTTGTGTTGTAATGGTGAATGGGAATGATTCCTTAATTTCTCTAATTTTTCTTTGTTACTATATAGTAACGCAAGTGATTTCTGTGTACTGATTTTGTATCCTGCAACTTTTCTAAATTCACTGATTAGCTCCAGTAATTTTCTGATACTATCCTTAGGGTTTTCTATGTACAGTATCATGTCATCTGTGAACAGTGAGAGCTTTATTTCTTCTTTTCTGATAGGGATTCCTTTTATTTCTGTTTCTTCTCTGATTGCTGTAGCTAGGACTTACAGAACTATGTTGAATAATAGTGGTGAAAGTGGACATCCCTGTCCTGTTCCTGATCTAAGGGGGAATGCTTTCAGTTTTTCAACACTGAGAATAATGTTTGCAGTAGGCTTATCATACATGGCCTTTAGTATGTTGAGGTAGGTTCCTTCTGTGCCCATATTTTGAAGAGTTTTAATCAATAAATGGGTGCTGAATTTTGTCAAAGGCTTTTTCTGCATCTATTGAGATGATCAAAAAATGAGAAAGTGAAAGAGAAGAGTGAAAAAGTTGGCTGAAAGTTCAACATTCAGAAAACTAAGATCATGGCATCCGGTCCCATCACTTCATGGCAAATAGATGGGCAAACAGTGGAAACAGTGGCTGACTTTATTTTTCTGGGCTCCAAAATCACTGCGGATGGTGGATTGCAGCCATGAAATTAAAAGATGCTTACTTCTTGGAAGGAAAGTTATGACCAACCTAGACAGCATATTAAAAAGCAGAGATATTACTTTGCCAACAAAGGTTCATCTAGTCAAAGCTATGGTTTTTCCAGTGGTCATGTATGGATGTGAGAGTTGGACTATAAAGAACGCTGAGTGCTGAAGAATTGATGCTCTTGAACTGTGGTGTTGGAGAAGACTCTTGACAGTCCCTTGGACTACAAGGAGATCCAACCAGTCCATCCTAAAGGATATCAGTCCTGGGTGTTCACTGGAAGGACTGATGTTGAAGCTGAAACTCCAATATTTTGCCCATCTGATGTGAAGAGCTGACTCATTTGAAAAGACCTTGATGCTGGGAAAGATTGAGGGTGGGAGGAGAAGGGGATGACAGAGGATGAGATGGTTGGATGGCATCACCGATGCAATGGACATAGGTTTGGGTAGACTGCAGGAGTTGGTGATGGACAGAGAGGCCTGGTGTGCGGTGGTTCATAGGGTCGCAATGAGTCAGACACGACTGAGCAACTGAACTGAACTGATTGATATCATCATATGGTTTTATCTTTCAATTTATTAACGTGGTGTTTCACACTGATTTGGGTATATTGAAGAATCTTTGCATTCCTGGAATAAACCCAAGTTGATCATGGTGTATGAGCTGATGTGTGGCTGAATTCCGCTTGTTAAAATTTTGTTGAGGACTTTGCATTTATGTTCATCAGTTATATTGGCCTGTAGTTTTCTTTTTTAGTGCTGTCTTTGTCTGGTCTGGTATCAGGGTGATGGCGGCCTCGTAGAATGAATTTGGGAGTGTTCCTTCCTCTGTAATTTTTGGAAAGATTTTTAGAAGGATAGGCATTTGCTCTTCTCTAAATGTTTGATAGAATTCTCCTGTGAAACCATCTGATCCTGGGCTTTTGTTTTTGTGGAGATTTTTTTATTATAGCATCGATTTCAGTGCTTGTTATTGGGTTGTTCATAATTTCTATTTCTTCCTGATTCAGTCTTGGAAGATTGAAGTTTTCTAAGGATCTGTCCATTTCTTCCATGTCATCCATTTTATTGCCAGATCAGTTCAATTCAGTTGTTCAGTTGTGTCCAACTCTTTGTGACCCCATGAACCACAGCACTCCAGGCCTCCCTGTCCATCACCAACTCCCAGAGTTTACTCAAACTCATGTCCATTGAGAGAGTGATACCATCCAACCATCTCGCCCTCTGTCATCCTCTTCTCCTCCTGACCTCAATCTTTCCCAGTAACAGGGTCTTTTCAAATGAGTCAGCTCTTCACATTAGGCAGCCAAAGTATTGGAGTTTCAGCTTCAACATCAGTCCTTCCAATGAACACCCAGGACTGATCTCCTTTAGGATGGACTGGTTGGATCTCCTTGCCGTCCAAGGGACTCTCAAGAGTCTTCTCCAACACCACAGTTCAAAAGCATCAATTCTTCAGTGCTCAGCTTTCTTTATAGTCCAACTCTCACATCCATACATGACCACTGGAAAAACAATAAGCTTGTTAGATGGACCTTTGTTGACAAAGAAATGTCTCTGCTTTTTAATATGCTGTTTAGGTTGGTCATAACTTTTTTCCAAGGAGTAAGTGTCTTTTAATTTCATGACTGAAATAACCATCTGCAGTGACTTTGGAGCCCAAAAAGATAAAGTCAGCCACTATTTTCAATGGTTCCCCATTTGTTTGCTATGAAGTAATGGTACAGGATGCCATGATCTTAGTTTTCTGAATGTTGAGCTTTAAGCCAACTTTTTCACTCTTCTCTTTCAGTTTCATCAAGAGGCTCTTTAGTTCTTCACTTTCTGACATAAGGGTGGTGTCATCTGCATAACTAAGGTTATTGATATTTCTCTCAGCAATCTTGAATCCAGCTTGTGCTTCATCCAGCAAAGCATTTCTCATGAGGTACTCTGCATATAGGTTAAATAAGCAAGATGGCAATATACAGCCTTGACATACTCCTTTCCCAATTTGGAACCAGTCTGTTGTTCCATGTCCAGTTCTAACTGTTGCTTCCTGACCTGCATATAGGTTTCTCAAGAGGCAGATCAGGTGGTCTGGGATTCCCATCTCTTTAAGAATTTTCCACAGTTTATTGTGATCCACGCAGTCAAAGCTTTGGCATATCAATAAAGTGGAAATAGATGTTTTTCTGGAACTCTCTTGCTTTTTTGATGATCCAGCAGATGTTGGCAATTTGATCTCTGGTTCCTCTGCCTTTTCTAAACTCAGCTTGAACATCTGGAATTTCACGGTTCATGTATTGCTGAAGCCTGGCTTGGAGAATTTTAAGCATTACTTTACTAGCGTGTGAGATGAGTGCAATTGTGTGGTAGTTTGAGCATTCTTTGGCATTGCCTTTCTTTGGGACTGGAATGAAAACTGACCTTTTCCAGTCCTGTGGCCACTGCTGAGTTTTCCAAATTTGCTGGCATATTGAGTACAGCATTTTCCCAGCATCATCTTTCAGGATTTGAAATAGCTCAGCTGGAAATCCATCACCTCCACTAACTTTGTTTGTAGTGATGCTTCCTGAGGCCCATTTGACTTCACATTCCAGGATGTCTGGCTCTAGGTGAGTGATCACACGATCATGATTATCTGGGTCATGAAGATTTTTGTACGTCTTCTGTATAAAAGGGTTAGGGTTAGGGTTAGGGTTAGTCTTCTGTGTATTCTTGCCACCTCTTCTTAATATCTTCTGCTTCTGTTAGGTCCCTACCATTTCTGTCCTTTATTGAGCCCATCTTTGCATGAAATGTTCCTAGGTATCTCTAATTTTCTTGAAGAGATCTCTAGTCTTTCCCATTCTATTGTTTTCCCTCTATTTCTTTGCATTGGTCACTTGGAAGTCTTTCTTATCTCTCCTGGCTATTCTTTAGAACTCTGCATTCAAATGGGTATATCTTTCCTTCTCTCCTTTGCTTTTCACTTTTCTTCTTAGAGCTATTTGTAAGGCCTCCTGAGACAGTCGTTTTGCTTTTTTGCATTTCTTTTTCCTGGGCATGGTCTTGATCCCTGTCTCCTGTACAATGTCACGAACCTCCATCCATAGTTCATCAGGCACTCTGTCTATCAGACCTAGTCCCTTAAATCTATTTCTCACTTCCACTGTATAATCATAAGGGATTTGATTTAGGTCATACCTGAATGGTTTAGTGGTTTTCCCCACTTTCTTCAACTTAAGTCTGAATTTGGCAATAAGGAGTTCATGATCTGAGCCATAGTCAGTTCCCGGTCTTGTTTTTGCTGACTGTATAGAGCTTCTCCATCTTTGGCTGCAAAGAATATAATCAATCTGATTTCGGTGTTGACCATCTGATGATGTCCATGTGTAGAGTCTTCTCTTGTGTTGTTGGAAGAGGGTGTTGGCTATGACCAGTGCGTTCTCTTGGCAAAACTCTATTATTGCCATATAGTTATTCATAATAATCTCTTATAATCCTTTGTATTTCTGCAGTGTCTGTTGTAACCTCTCCTTTTTAATTTCTAATTTTGTTGATTTGACTCTTCTCTCTTCGTTTCTTGATGAGTCTGGCTGAAGGTTTGTCAATTTTGTTTATCTTCTCAAAGACCAGTTTTTAATTTTATTAATCTTTACTATTGGTTCTTTCATTTCTTTTTCATTTATTTCTGCCCATATCTTTATGATTTCCTGCTACTGCTAAGTCACTTCAGTTGTGTCCGACTCTGTGTGACCCCATCCCTGGGATTCTCCAGGACACCTGCCTTCTACTAATTTTGTGGTTTTTCTGTTCTTCTTTTTCCAGTTGTTTAGGTGTTAATTTAGGTTGTCTGTTCGATGTTTTCCTTGCTTCTTGATGTAGGCTTGTATTGCTGTAAACTTCCCTCTTAGCACTGCTTTTGCTGCATCCCAAAGTTTTTGAGTTGTGATGTTTTCAATGCCATTTTTTTCTAGAAATTTTTTGATTTCCCTTTTGATTTCTTCAGTAACCTGTTGGTTGTGTAGAAACATGTTTTTATTTTTATTTTTTTTTATTTTTTTTTATTTATTTATTTATATTTTTTTTATTAGTTGGAGGCTAATTACTTTACATCATTACAGTAGTTTTTGTTATACATTGAAATGAATTAGCCATGGATTTACATGTATTCCCCATCCCAGTCCCCCCTCCCACCTCCCTCTCCACCCGATCCCTCTGGGTCTTCCCAGTGCACTAGGCCAGAGCACTTGTCCCATGTACCCAACCTGGGCTGGTGATCTGTTTCACCCTAGATAATATACATAGAAACATGTTTTTAAATCTCCATGTGTTTGTGTTTCTTACAGCTTTTTTCCTGCAATTGATATCTAGTCTCATAGCATTGTGGTCAAAAAGATGCTTGATAAAATATCAATATTCTTAAATTTACGGAGGTTTGACTTGTGACACAAGATATGGTCTATCCTGGAGAATGTTCCATGTGAACTTGAGAACGTGTACTCTGCATTTGGATGAAATGTCCTGAAAGATATCAATGAGATCCAGCTCATCAAATGTATCATTTAAGACGTGTTTCCTTATTAATTTTCTGTTTTGATGATCTGTCCATTGGTGTGAGTGGTGTGTTAAAGTCTCCTACTATTATTGTGTTACTGTCAACTTCTCCTTTTATGTTTGTTAGTGTTTGTCTTATGTGTTGAGGTGCTCCTATGTTGGGTGCATAGGTATTTACAATTCTTATGTCCTCCTCTTGCATTGACCCCTTGATCATTATGTAATGTCCTTCCTTATCTCTTGTAATCTTTATTTTAAGGTCTATTTTGTCTGATATGAGGATTTCTATTCCAGCTTTCTTTTGCTTCCCATTTGCATGGAATATATTTTCCCATCCTCTCACTTTCAGTCTATGTGTCTTTAGGTCTGAAGTAGGTTTCTTGAAGACAGTACATATATGGGTCTTGTTTTTGTATCCATTCAGCCAGTCTGTGCCTTTTGGGTGGAGCATTTAATCCATTTACATATAAAGTAATTATTGATATGCATGTTCCTATTGTCATTTTCTTAATTGTTTGGGGTTGATTTTGTAGATCTTCTTTCTTGTCTTGTATTTTTTGACTATGTAAGTACATTTAACATTGGTTGTAAAGCTGGTTTGGTGGTACTGAATTCTCTTAACTTTGCTTGTCTGAAAAGCTTTTTATTTCTCCATCAATTTTGAATGAGATCCTTGCTGGGTACAGTAATCTTGATTGGTAGATTTTTCCCTTTCAGTACTTTAAATATATCCTGCCATTCCCTTCTGGTCTGCAGAGTTTCTGCTGAAAGATTAGCTGTTAAGAGTATGGAGTTTCCCTTGTATGTTACTTGTCGCTTCTCTCTTGCTGCTTTTAATATTCTTTGTGTTTAGTGTTTGTTAGTTTGATCAGTATGAGTCTTAACATGTTTCTCCTTGTGTTTATCCTGTATCAGACTCTTTGTGCCTCTTGGACTTGACTATTTCCTTTTCCATGTTGGTGAAATTTTCAACTATAATGTCTTCAAAAATTTTCTCATACCCTTTCTTTTCCTCTTCTTCTTCTGGGATCCCTATAATCTGAATGTTAGTGTGTCTGATATTGTCCCAGAAGTCTCTGAGACTATCCTCAGTTCTTTTCATTTTTTTGACTTTATTCTGCTCTTCAGAAGTTATTTCCACCATTTTATCTTCCATCTCACTGATTCTTTCTTTTGCTTCAGATACTCTGCTATTGATTCCTTCTAGAGTATTTTAAGTTCATTAATTGTGTAGTTTGTTTCTGTATGTTCATTCTTTAATTCTTCTAGGTCGTTGTTAATTGATTCTTGCATTTTCTCCATTTAGTTTTCAAGGTTTTTGATCATCTTTACCACCATTATTCTGAAGTCTTTTTCAGTTAGTTTGCCTATTCCCTCTTCATTTATTTGGACTTCTGTGTTTCTAGTTTGTTCCTTCATTTGTGTAGTATTTCTGTGCCTTATCATTATTTTTTTTAACTTATTGTGTTTGAGGTCTCTTTTTCCCAGGCTTCAACGTTGAATCCTTTTTTCCTTTTGGTTTCTGCCCTTTTAAGGTTGGTCCAGTGGTTTGTGTAAGCTTCATACAGGGTGATATTTGTGCTGAGTTTTTGTTTGTTTGTTTGTTTTTCCTCTACTGGGCAAGGCTGAGTGAGGTGGTAATCCTGTCTGATAATAATCCTACTGATGATAGGGTTCTATTTTTGTTTTGCTTGTTGTTGATATGAGGCATCCTGCACAGGGTGCTATTGGTGCCTGGGTGATGCTGGGTCTTGTATTCAAGTGGTTTCCTTAGTGTGAGTTCTTACGATTTGATACTCCCTAGGGTAACTGGTCCCATCGCTTCATGGGAAATAGATGGGGAAACAGTGGAAACAGTGGCTGACTTTACTTTTGGGGGCTCCAAAATCACTGTAGATGGTGACTGCAGCCATAAAATTAAAAGATGCTTACTCCTTGGAAGGAAAGTTATGACCAACCTAGACAGCACATTAAAAATCAGAGACATTACTTTGCCAACAAAGGTCCATCTAGTCAAGGCTATGGTTTTCTCCAGTGGTCATGTATGGATGTGAGAGGTGGACTATAAAGAAAGCTGAGCACCAAAGAATTGATGCTTTTGATCTGTGGTATTGGAGAAGACTTGAGAGTCCCTTGGACTGCAAGGAGATCCAACCAGTCCATCCTAAAGGAGATCAGTCCTGGGTGTTCACTGGAAGGACTGATGTTGAAGCTGAAACTCCAATACTTTGGCCACCTCATGTGAAGAGGTGACTCATTGGAAACGACCCTGATGCTGGGAGGGATTGGGGGCAGGAGGAGAAGGGGACGACAGAGGATGAGATGGCTGGATGGTATCACCAACTCAATGGACATGAGTTTGAGTAAACTCCGGGAGTTGGTGATGGACAGGGAGGCCTGGTGTGCTGTGATTCATGGGGTCACAAAGAGTCGGACATGACTGAGCGATTGAACTGAACTGAGGGTTAGTTCTCTGGTAGTCTAGGGTCTTGGAGTCAGCGCTCCCACTCCAAAGGCTCAGGGCTTGATCTCTGGTCAGGAGCAAAGATTCCACAAGTGGTTTGTTATGGCATTAAGTGAGATTATATCCAAAAACAAGAAACCAAAGATGAACTTCAAATAAATGGCAGTTACAAAATCAGGCAAATAATAATTAAAATAACAGAATATGCACTTATATATATATACACCCATGAGCAAAGTCAAAACAGTCCCACCCATAACAACAACAACAACAAAAGTACAACAGATTGACCCAGTGAACAAAGGAAATCAGAAATTATATATATATATAACTATATATAGTTAAGAACAAAACTAGTTAGTCTAAAGAGAAAAGTTGAAAACAAAACTAAAAGCAAGGTGCCAAGTGGGGAATAAAGCAATGAAAACAAAACTAACAAATACGTTGAGAGGTAAGGAAAGAAAGAATAGAAAGAAAGAATAGATATGCAAGGTTAAATAGAGGTAGATGAGGAAGATTTAGAGACATTAAAGATTGACTGCAGGGGGAAAAGCAGAGTAGGAAAGGCAAACAAGGGAATAAATGTAGGAAAAAATATAATA
Source organism: Odocoileus virginianus (assembly GCF_023699985.2). Lineage (NCBI taxonomy): Eukaryota > Metazoa > Chordata > Mammalia > Artiodactyla > Cervidae > Odocoileus > Odocoileus virginianus. The sequence goes on along the minus strand of NC_069684.1, from coordinate 58,865,253 downwards.
GGTTTAAAAAAATTAAAAGCTAAAATTATAAAAAAGAGAAAAGGAAAAAAACGAAGAAGAAAGAAAAAAAAAAGGAAAACTCACAGAACTTCAAAAGCCCAACGTAAATGCAGAGGTTTATAACAATAAAAAGTGTAACTGAATATACACATACACATATACAGCCATAAGCAAAATCAAAACAGTCCAACAAAAATAAAGTACAATAGATTGACCCAGAAAACAAAGGAAACCCAAAATTATGTCTACCAGAACAATACTAAGTAAAGCACAAACTGAAAAACAAAACTAAAGCAAAGTGCCAATTGAGGAATAAAGCAATGAAAATAAAACTAGCCAATATGATGAAAGGAAAATAAATAAAGAATAGATACACAAAGTTAAACAGAGTAGATAAAGAAGATTAATATACACTAGAGATTAACTGCAAGGGGTAAAGAACAGTAGGGAAAGCAAACAAAGGAATAAATGTAGAAAAAATAATAATAGGTTAAAAAATTAAAATTAAAAAAAGAGAGCCAAAAAAAAAAAAAAAAGGAAAACTCCCCAGAACTGCAAAAGCCCACACAGAGGCAGAGGTTAATAACAACAATAAAAAACATGATTTTTTTTAAAAAAAGGGAAAAATGCTCAAAAGCTTAATTAGATTTCATAGTACCAATAAAATTGATAACTACAACAGAGGGGGAAAGAGGGGGGAATCCAAAAGAACCTACAGAACAAGTCAAAATATAAGAATAATAAATGTTTTTCTTGCATCACTACTGTCAAAATCCTTTCCCTCGCTGGAAGTCATAGTCCACCTCAGCTCCCTAGGATGCCCTCCAACACTGTGCTGGTTTCTGGACCTGCTGTGGGGGCAGCTCAGATTCTAACCCGGTCCTACTCCTCGGTGTTCTTGTCCACAGCTATCAGAACTAGTGCGTTTTCTTTTGTGGGAACTCTCAATGACCTGTTATATATTCCATAGACACAGAGTCTGCCTAGTTGATTGTGTGGATTTAATCTGCAGCTTGTACAGCTGGTGGGAAGGTCCTGGATCTTCTTCCTTAGCCACACTGCCCCTGAGTTTCAATTGTGGCTTTATTTCCACCTCTGCATGTGGGTCGTCACTGGGGTTTGCTCCTGAGGCTGCCCTGGAGGACTCGGGTTTGCCCCTGTGAGGGCCAGGTGTGGAGATGGTGCAGCTGCTTGGGTCGCAGGGGTTCTGGCAACACCAGGTTCTCAGGGGAGTTGGCGGCCAGGGCAGCAGAGAATATAGTGCTCTAGAAGGGTGTGGCAACCAGTATTGGCCAATACGCTCCAGTATTTTTGCCTGGAAAACCCCCCTTCCTGACTGAGAAGCCTGGCAAGCCAAGTCTACATGGCTGCAAAGAGTCAGACATTACCAAAGCAACCCTGCACGCATAGAAGCAAGACTTGTCTTTGCCTGTGGCAGCTCTGCCCCAGGAAGAGTGGAGCATGAGGTGGTGCAGCTGCTTGGCTTGCACAGACCTTGGTGGCGCCAAGGGGGCAGGGACATGGACTGCCTCTGCCGCCGGAGTTATGGCCCTAGCAGAGCCTTTTTTCGAGCCTCCTGTAGCCGGCCATCAGAAGCCCTCTTTAGCCAACCCTCCTCTGTGGCTCTCCCTGTTCAGGATCTTACAGGGTTCTCTTGCCTGGGGGCCTTCTCTGTTCCGCACGTCAGGTACATAGAGGGGCCCCCCTGGCTGGGGTCCTACTCTGTGGTTCCACACATCAGGCGCTTAAAGGGGCAGCCTTGGTGGGGTCCTACTCTGTAGATGGGCGCATCAGGCACTTAAAGGGGCACCCTGGATGGGGTCCTACTCTGTAGTCCAGTGCCTCAGGCGTTTGATGGGCCAGCCTCTCTATTGTTCAGCTGCCAATGCTGGCTGTGGGGGAGAGGGGCTCTGGTGATGGCTCCACCCTCTACGTGTGACTCAGCAGTATCTGGCCTTGCTTCCATGGCTGCCTGGCATTTCCTATCACAATCTCTTCCCTCACATCCTCTCAACCTGTCTCTCGAGTCAACAGCAGCCCCCGCCCTGGGATTGCTCCACAATCCCTAAACTCCGGCTCCTAGCCACTGCCCCTTCCAGCAGACTTGCATCCCTGTCCAGGGAACGTGTGGCTGCGGCAAAGACTGTCTGATCCTCATTCCATTTAGGCTGCCACAGAGATCAGCTGTTTCACTCTCAGCCTTAAAAGTTTCTCCTCTGACTCAGACAATTGCCCCGATGTGGGGATCGGACCCCTGCTTCAGTTCCCCCACCCTCTGAGGGCAGGTCCAGCCCTACTAACACTTCTGCTTTCCCCCCTAGTTCCTTCATCCTACCGAGTTTTGCGTGAGTCTATATATTCTTTTCCACTGGTCAGGTACTCCTGTCCACTCTCAGCTGGTGTTCGGCGTGTACTTCTGTGTCTGAAGTTGTGTTTCTGATGCCTCTGTGGAGAGAGATGTTCTCCATATCTACCTACTCCTCCGCCATCTTGTTCTCTCGAATATTAAGCCAGCTTTTTCAACTCTCCTCTTTCACTTTTATCAAGAGGTTCTTTAGTTCCTCTTTGCTTTCTGCCATAAGGGTGGTGTCAGCTGCATATCTGAGTTTATTGATATTTCTCCTGACAATCTTGATTCAAGTTTGTGCTTCATCCAACCCGGCATTTCACACATGATGTACTTTGCATATAGATAAATAAGCAGGGTGACAATATACAGACTTGACGTACTCCTTTCCCAAATTGGAACCAGTTCGTTTTTCCATGTCTGGTTCTAACTGTTGCTTCTTGACCTGCATACAGGTTTATAAGGAGTCAGGTTAGGTGCTCTGGTATTCCCATCTCTTTAAGAATTTTCCAGTTTGTTGTGATCCGTACAGTCAAAGGCCTTAGCATAGTCAATGAAGCAGAAGTAGATGTTTTTCTGGAATTCTCTTGCTTTTTCTATGATCCAGTGGATGTTGGCAATTTGATCTCTGGTTCCTCTGCCTTTTCTAAATCCAGCTTGAACATCTGGAAGTTATTGGTTCACATTATATCTTTTATAAAAGCATATATTTGAATCTTGCCTTTTTAGCTAGTCTGATAATCTTTGCCTTTGGTTGGTATATTTGTACATTTATATTCAATATAACTGAATGGTTGGATTTAAGTTTACTATCTTACAATTTGTTTGTATTTTTTTTTTTTCCTTCTGGCATTTGTTCTGTTCTTTTATTGTGCATATCCCAACTTGTTTTGGATTAGTAGAGTTATTTAAATACTCCATTTTATTTATTTTTCATTTCTTCATCTAAATTTTTTTAAATGGTTACTCTATGCATCATCATATGCCCTCTTAACTTACAACATTCTACCAGAAATCAGTATTATACCATTTCAGATATAACATTCCTATGGCGGCATACTTCCATTCACCATTCTCCAATTGTTTGTGTTATTTTTGTCATAAATTTTATTTTTATGTAGGTTGTAATCTATACAATATATTTATATTTTTGCTTTTGCCAGTCAATTGTTTTTTAAAAATATTAAGAAAAAATGTTTTCTATTTTTCACATATTTTTATTTCTATCCCCCTTCATTCTTTCATCAGATATTTTTTTTCCCCACCTGGTATTATTATCCTTTAGCTTGAAAAAAATTCTTAAGAATTTATCATAGTTCAAAACTATTCAAATATATTAATTTTTTGTTTTTCTAAAAATGTCTTTCAATTTCATTTGTGAATGTTTCCATTGAACACAGAATTCATGTTGATTTTTGTTTTTTTTTAGGTTTTTAAAGACATTCTATTATTTTCTGGCCTCCATTATTTCTGATGAAGTGTCAGCCATCATTCTTTTCATCATTTCCCTGTATGTAATATCTTTTAACCTCTTAGATGGTTTAAGTTTTATTCTTTTTCTTTATTTTTCATTTTGAGTAGTTTGACTACAATATGCCGAAGATGTGTTTTTCATTGTACTTATTCCTGATTAAAATTCACTAAACTTCTTTGATATGTAGGCTGTTCTTTCATCACAAAATCTGAAGATCTAGCAACAGTTATTTCCTCAAATATTTTTTCTGCCTATTTTTTCTTTTCCTTCTGCCTGAAACCCTATCTCCATGCAAGTTAGAACTCCTTATATTATCCTAAAGGTTATTTATCTCCTGTTCTTTTTTTTTTTTTTTTTCAGATTTTTTTTTTCTCTTTGTGTTCCTTTGGCTATTTCATGACTCTCTATGTTCAAATTCATTAAGATTTTGCTTTGCACTGTCTATCTGCTGTCAAGTTCATCCAGTAAAGATTTTGAACTTCTTTGTTTTAGAGCAATCATTTCACTTCTACATGCAATTTTACCTTTAAATATTTCAAAATATTTATAATATTTGCTGTAATCTTTTGCATTCTAATTTCAATAATTTTGTCATCTGAGAATATGCCTCCATGCACTGTGTTGAACTGAAACTGAGCTTTTAATCACATTGAGTTCATCTGTGATTAGCTCAACTCACAATGACTGGCAATGTCACTGCCTTGATTTTATTCACATTTAAAGTGGCAAGAAATTGGGTTGAGATTATAGATATTTTTGCTTCAAATTTGGATTAAATCCTTTCACAACTCTAGAACCCAATCAATAGAAGAAGTTATTGGAGTCCACTTCTATGTCCCCTTCAACAAATATTACTTTCTTGGAAAAAATATGAGTGGAGAGGATATTAGGATTTGAAAACTGAGCTACTTGTCTTGATATTTGGAGTTCTAGAGCTCATGTCGTCTCACTAGATCACACTGATGGTTGTCTAATATAGTTGATTTTTTCTTGACTCTGAGAATTATCTCTATATATATCATCAAGCTTATACCTCTGGGACCAAATATCCTTCCTCAGATTTAGAAACTTCCATAGCTCTCCAATAAATTATGAATCAGTTATTTCTTCCTAAAATTAAGTTAATCCAGGCTTTTCTGCTCTTTGAAGCATCATAGAAAAATATGATAGTTATTTAGCCTAAGTTTTTCTTGTTATCATGGTAGTGAATATCCTTCTCACTCTTCTACATTCAAATTATAAGCTGAAGTTTCTATCAATTTTATAAGTGATTTTGTTGGAACCATAAAGCAACTGCTGCTGTTCACTCTTCAGTCACTAAGTCGTGTCCAACTCTTTGCAACCCCATAAACTGCAGCATGCTAGGCTGCCCTGTCCTTCACTACCTTCTGGAGTTTGCTCAAACTCCTGTCCTTGAATCAGCAATGCCATCCAACCATCTCATCCTCTTAAACTCTCTTTCCTCTTGCCATCAGTCCTCCTCATCATCAGGATCTTTTCAAATGAGAAAAGCAACTGATTTATACATAAATCTGGTCACTTGTAGATTGTTCCATTAGTTACACATTTTAACGGACTGTCTTGGTTTTTATAGGAGATAATATTATTGGAAAATAATGATTACTTGGTCATTTTAACTTCAAGTTTTATACTTCCTATTTGTTACTTCATTAAGACTTCTATAACAGTGACATGTGATGGCAGTCATATACCATTTTAGTGTTATTTCTATACTTTTCTGAAAGTGATATATTTATCCACTTATTTGCTCAATTGGTAAGTCATCATTATATTAAAATTTTTTCCTTGTGGCAAATCCTGCATCTGTCTTGCTTAAAAGTATGCCTGTATTTTCTAAATCTATCTTTTATGTATAGATAACTATGGTCCCCTCCTAAGAAACCTTCAAAAATTTAGAATAGCTTTTAAACAGACATTCATTCCTTTTAACTTTGCATAATAGGGGTAGATGTTATTTCTCCTTAGAAATAGATATTGATCCACTGGTTGAGAAAAGTCATTCAATTATTACATTAAGTTTAAAATAAAAGTCCCCCACTGTAAAAGCAGTGCTACAGGGAAGATTCATAGCATTACAGGCCTACCTCAAGAAACAAGAAAAAAGTCAAATAAATAACCTAACTCTACACCTAAAGCAACTAGAGGAGGAAGAAATGAAGAACCCCAGGGTTAGTAGAAGGAAAGAAATCTTAAAAATTAGGGCAGAAATAAATGCAAAAGAAACTAAAGAGACCATAGCAAAAATCAACAAAGCTAAAAGCTGGTTTTTTGAAAAAATAAACAAAATTGACAAACCATTAGCAAGACTCATTAAGAAACAAAGGGAGAAGAACCAACTTAACAAAATTAGAAACAAAAATGGAGAGATCATAACAGACAACACTGAAATACAAAGGATCATAAGAGACTACTACCAGCAGCTCTATGCCAATAAAATGGACAACTTGGAAGAAATGGACAAGTTCTTAGAGAAGTATAACTTTCCAAAACTGAACCAGGAAGAAATAGAAGATCTTAACAAACCCATCACAAGCAAGGAAATCGAAACTGTAATCAGAAATCTTCCAGCAAACAAAAGCCCAGGACCAGATGGCTTCACAGCGGAATTCTACCAAAAATTTAGAGAAGAGCTAACACCTATCTTACTCAACCTTTTCCAGAAAATTGCAGAAGGTAAACTCCCAAACTCATTCTATGAGGCCATCACCCTAATTCCAAAACCAGACAAAGATGCCACAAAAAAAGAAAACTGCAGGCCAATATCACTGATGAACATAGATGCAAAAATCCTTAACAAAATTCTAGCAAACAGAATCCAACAACATATTAAAAAAATCATACATCATGACCAAGTGGGCTTTATCCCAGGAATGCAAGGATTCTTTAATATCCGAAAATCAATTAATGTAATACACCACATTAACAAATTGAAAGATAAAAACCATATGATTATCTCAATAGATGCAGAAAAAGCCTTTGACAAAATTCAACATCCATTTATGATTAAAACTCTCCAGAAAGCAGGAATAGAAGGAACATACCTCAACATAATAAAAGCTATATATAACAAACCCACACACGGCAAGCATCACCCTCAATGGTGAAAAATTGAAAGCTTTTCCCCTGAAATCAGGAACAAGACAAGGGTGCCCACTCTCACCACTACTATTCAACATAGTTTTGGAAGTGTTGGCCACAGCAATCAGGGCAGAAAAAGAAGTAAAAGGAATCCAGATAGGAAAAGAAGAAGTGAAACTCTCTCTGTTTGCAGATGACATGATCCTCTACATAGAAAACCCTAAAGACTCTACCAGAAAATTACTAGAGCTAATCAACGAATACAGTAATGTTGCAGGATATAAAATTAACACACAGAAATCTCTTGCATTCCTATACACTAACAATGAGAAAACAGAAAGAGATATTAAGGAAACAATATCATTCACCATTGCAACAAAAAGAATAAAATACTTAGGAGTATACATAGAAAACTATAAAACACTGATGAAAGAAATCAAAGAGGACACAAACAGATGGAGAAATATACCATGTTCATGGATTGGAAGAATCAGTATTGTCAAAATGGCTATACTACCCAAAGCAATCTATAGATTCAGTGCAATCCCTATCAAACTACCAACGGTATTTTTCACAGAACTAGAACAAATAATTTCACAATTTGTACGGAAATACAAAAAACCTCGAATAGCCAAAGTAACCTTGAGAAAGAAGAATGGAACTGGAGGAATCAACCTGCCTGACTTCAGACTATACTACAAAGCCACAGTCATCAAGACAGTATGGTACTGGCACAAAGACAGAAATATAGATCAATGGAACAGAATAGAAAGCCCAGAGATAAATCCACGAACCTATGGTCACCTTATCTTCGACAAAGGAGGCAAGGATATACAATGGAAAAAAGACAACCTCTTTAACAAGTGGTGCTGGGAAAACTGGTCAACCACCTGTAAAAGAATGAAACTAGAACACTTTCTAACACCATACACAAAAATAAACTCAAAATGGATTAAAGATCTAAATGTAAGACCAGAAACTATAAAACTACTAGAGGAGAACATAGGCAAAACACTCTCCGACATGAATCACAGCAGGATCCTCTATGACCCACATCCCAGAATTTTAGAAACAAAAGCAAAAATAAACAAATGGGACCTAATGAAACTTAAAAGCTTTTGCACAACAAAGGAAACTATAAGCAAGGTGAAAAGACGGCCCTCAGATTGGGAGAAAATAATAGCAAATGAAGCAACAGACAAAGGATTAATCTCAAAAATACACAAGCAACTCCTGCAGCTCAATTCCAGAAAAATAAATGACCCAATCAAAAAATGGACCAAAGAGCTAAACAGACATTTCTCCAAAGAAGACATTCAAATGACTAACAAACACATGAAAAGATGCTCAACATCACTCATTATCAGAGAAATGCAAATCAAAACCACAATGAGGTTTTACACGCCAGTCAGGATGGCTGCTATCCAAAAGTCTACAAGCAATAAATGCTGGAGAGGGTGTGGAGAAAAGGGAACCCTCTTACACTGTTGGTGGGAATGCAAATTAGTACAGCCACTATGGAAAACAGTGTGGAGATTTCTTAAAAAATTGGAAGTAGAACTGCCATATGACCCAGCGATACCACTTCTGGGCATACACACTGAGGAAACCAGATCTGAAAGAGACACATGCACTCCAATGTTCATCGCAGCACTGTTTATAATAGCCAGGACATGGAAGCAACCTAGATGCCCATCAGCAGACGAATGGATAAGGAAGCTGTGGTACATATACACCATGGAATATTACTCAGCCATTAAAAAGAATTCATTTGAATCAGTTCTAATGAGATGGATGAAACTGGAGCCCATTATACAGAGTGAAGTAAGCCAGAAAGATAAAGACCATTACAGTATACTAACACATATATATGGAATTTAGAAAGATGATAACGATAACCCTATATGCAAAACAGAAAAAGAGACTCAGATGTATAGAACAGACTTGTGGACTCTGGGAGAAGGCGAGGGTGGGATGTTTTAAGAGAACAGCATCAAAGCATGTATATTATCTAGGGTGAAACAGATCACCAGCCCAGGTTGGATGCATGAGACAAGTGCTCGGGTCTGGTGCACTGGGAAGACCCAGAGGGATCGGGTGGAGAGGGAGGTGGGAGGGGGGGCCGGGATGGGGAATACATGTAAATCCATGGCTGATTCATGTCAATGTATGACAAAAACCACTGCAATGATGTAAAGTAATTAGCCTCCAACTAATAAAAATAAATGGAAAAAAAATAAAATAAAATAAAAGTCCCCAAACTGGTTAACATTAGATAATTTTAGCTGAAATAAAAGAAACATGAAAATATCAACTTACTTTTAAATATTGTTACTTGTAAACATTAGAGAAAAAATAGATAATTTAAATATAATTCAATCCTATTAATTTACCTTTTCTTTCACCAAAATACATCTTTTTTTCTGAGAAATAAATATTAACAGTCAATTCACATAGATCTTGTTCTACAGCAGATGGGCCAAATGAATACAAAACACTATAATGATAACTTAAATAAGGATATATAATTCATATAAGTTAAATAGCAAAAAAAAAAAAGACTAATTCTGTTAAAATAAGGACAGAGTAGCATATGGGAAAGTTCACAGAAGCTGTGATGACTGAACTAGATTGCGAAGGAAGGATTATAATTTAGCTGGTGAACAAACATATGAAAAGCACACAGGGCTTCCAAAGCCAGTGACAGATGTAGATAAATGTTCATAAAAAAGAAGAATATTTAGAAGCAAGGCTTTTCCTGAAGCTTTTTAAACTATTACCATGTCCAGTATCTCCCTTTCCTGTTGCCTTTAAAAAATATCTGCTAGAATTTAGTTTTTACAGTCTGCCTACTGTCCATTCTTTGTATTGTAGAAGGAAATATCAAACCAAAGTGTTGAGATGAGAATGAAAAGTACTAGAATCTGGTGTTATCAATAAATTCTTCAGATGCATCACACAAGCAAATCCATTGATCCCAGTGCTAAGGATGTGACAGTAAACACGTTTTTCAAACCCTGCTGTGAACCATATGAAATATAAATGCATAGTCTAGGGTTAGGGTTATTTATCTCTGATATAAACTACATTGTTGATCTCACATTCAACAGAAAAGTCAAATAGAATAAATAGAAAGATATGACGTAGTTTTTTTAAAAATCTATTAGAGGTAAAAGATGCCTCATTAGACAAGTATATTAAATTGGTAAAAGATTTATAAACAACTGCTTTAAAACAATACAAATTAGATATGTTAATATAATAGTCAAGGTATATTTTACCAGGAAATTTACTGGAGTGTGGAAAATGGTGTCTTGATGCATGAGTTTTTAAAATTAAAAGAACTCCTCACATAAAATTAATGTATTCTATTACATAGATATTTTCTTACCTTTGCTCTCATAAAAAAAGCAGAAATTCCTTGGCTTCATTATAGAATATCCTTTCTGCTTCATTCCCATGCAAACCAATTGCTTGGAAATGGATTTTTAGTTGCCCATTTGGTGCATTAGGGAACATAGTTCAGATTCGTATAGAAGCAACTCTAGCTGTATGCTTAATTTGAATTATGCAAACAAATCCTAAATTGGAAAAAGTTTTTATTTTTATTTGACTGCCATTAGATGGTGCTAAAAATGTCTCCAATTATAAAATATTTATGGCTAACCAGCCTTATAAATATATGAATAACAAAATTTTCATTGGCTATAGTTGACAAAATAACAATTAATAATTAATCTGAAAATATTATAAATGTCCTGGACTTAATCCCGAAATGGCTAACTCTTTATTAGAATGCCAAATGTCTTTATTTAAAGGTGTATTATTTCTTAATTTTAAAAATTAAATTGTTTTTCAGTTGTTTACTACTAAAGAACTTGGGAAATATAAGATTAGCATTCTAGCAATTATGTCGCAAAAGAAGATTAGGATAAAAAGTAGAGAACTACTAGAGAAAAAACAAGAATAAAGAGTTTTACTTGTAGGAAGTGTTAGGAAAGAGTACATAATCCTAGTCTTTATAAAACAAAAAATGGTCTCTTTTATCTTTAAAAATAATCCTCCATTTCTACCTAGGATCAATTAAAAACTGTGACTGCCTGAATGTCATTGTAATAAGGACCACACATGCTTCATAATCTCTAAGTGAAAAGAGTACAAGGAAGCAATATCACCAGATACCTTCTGAAACATACACATGCCAGGACTCTTTACTTCCTGTACAGAGTAGGCCTCGGTGAATGGAGGTACCGAATTAGGTGACCTCTAAAATCCTGTAGTGGTGTGTGAATTTATAAATTAATGAACTGGAATTTTCATCAAATTGCCTTTTCATTTCTGACTTTGTAGCAAGAGACTTCTCAAGTTGCTTATCTTCCTTCCATTTCATATGCAACCATTTCAGGCAACTACTCCCACTATCAAGAGGAGATTGAAGAAAGTAGGGAAAACCACTAGACCATTCAGGTATGACCTAAATCAAATCCCTTATGACTATACAGTGGAAGTGAGAAATAGATTTAAGGGACTAGATCTGATAGACAGACTGCCTGATGAACTATGGATGGAGGTTCGTGACATTGCACAGGAGACAGGGATCAAGACCATCCCCATGGAAAAGAAATGCAAAAAGGCAAAATGGTTGTCTGAGGAGGCCTTACAAATAGCTGTGAAAAGAAGAGAAGTGAAAAGCAAAGGAGAAAAGGGAAGATATTCGCATATGAATGCAGAGTCCCAAAGAATAGCAAGGAAAGATAAGATAGCCTTCCTCAGGGATGAATGCAAAGAAATAGAGGAAAACAACAGAATGGGAAAGACTAGAGATCTCTTCAAGAAATTAGAGATACCAAGGGAACAACATGCAAAGATGCATTTGATAAAGGACAGAAATGGTATGGACCTAACAGAAGCAGAAGATATTAGGAAGAGGTGGCAAGAATACACAGAAGAACTGCACAAAAAAGATCTTCACAACCCAGGTAATCACGATGGTGTGATCACTCACCTAGAGCCAGACATCCTGGAAGGTGGGCCTTAGAAAGCATCACTGTGAACAAAGCTAGTGGAGGTGATGGAATTCCAGTTGAGCTATTTCAAATCCTGAAAGATGATGCTGTGACAGTGCTGCACTCAATATGGCAGCAAATTTGGAAAACTCAGCAGTGGCCACAGGACTGGAAAAGATCAGTTTTCATTCCAATCCCTAAGAAAGGCAATGCCAAAGAATGTTCAAACTACCATACAACTGCACTCATCTCACTCGCTAGTAATGTTCAAAATTCTCCAAGCCAGGCTTCAGCAATATGTGAATTGTGAACTTCCAGACATTCAAGCTGTTTTAGAAAAGGCAGAGGAACCATACATCAAATTGCCAACATCCCCTGGATCATCGAAAAAGCGAGTTCCAGAGAAACATCTATTTCTGCTTTATTGACTATGCCAAAGCCTTTGACTGTGTGGATCACAATAAACTGTGGAAAATTCTGAAAGAGATGGGCATACCAGACTACCTGACCTGCCTCTTGAGAAACCTATATGCAGGTCAGAAAGCAACAGTTAGAACTGGACATGGAACAACAGACTGGTTCCAAAGAGGAAAAGGAGTACATCAAGGCTGTATATTGTCACCCTGTTTGTTTAATTATATGCAGAGTACATCATGAGAAATGCTGGGGTGGAAGAAACACAAGCTGGATTCAAGATTGCTGAGAGAAATATCAATAACCTCAGATATGCAAATGACACCACCCTTATGGCAGAAAGTGAAGAGGAACTAAAAAGCCTCTTGATGAAAGTGAAAGAGGAGAGTGAAAGAGTTGGCTTAAAGCTCCACATTCAGAAAACTAAGATCATGGCATCTGGTCCCATCACTTCATGGGAAATAGATGGGGAAACAGTGGAAATAGAGTCAGGCTTTATTTCTGGGGGGCTCCAAAATCACTGCAGATGCTGATTGCAATCATGAAATTAAAAGACACTTACTCCTTGGAAGGAAAGTTATGACCAACCTAGATAGCATATTAAAAAGCAGTGGCATTACTTTGCCAACAAAGGCCCATCTAGTCAAGGCTATGGTTTTTCCAGTGGTCATGTATGGATGTGAGAGTTGGACTGTGAAGAAAGCTGAGTGCTGAAGAATTGATGCTTTTGAACTGTGATGTTGGAGAAGACTCTTGCGAGTCCCTTGGAGTGCAAGGAGATCCAACCAGTCCATCCTAAAGGAGATCAGTCCTGGGTGTTCATTGGAAGAACTGACGCTGAAGCTGAAACTCCAATGCTTTGGCCACCTCATGTGAGGAGTTGACTCATTGGAAAAGACCCTGATGCTGAGAGAGATTGGTGGCAGGAGAAGAAGGGGACGACAGAGGATGAGATGGCTGGATGGCATCACCGACTCGATGGACATGAGTTTGAGTAAACTCCGGGAGTTGGTGATGGGCAGGGAGGCCTGGTGTGCTGTGATTCATGGGGTCGCAAAGAGTCAGACACAACTGAGTGACTGAACTGAACTGAACTGAACTGAATCAGGAGATTTGGCCTGGAGTATCTGGAGGGCACCATCTAGCATTAGACAGATTAATGTTGGAATCTTACTCCAGCTTTAATTTGTAGTTCTAGGGTGAACTCTGAAGCTAAAATTTCATCATCGCTCTTTATTTGGGTATTTCGAAATCTTCACCATTTTTTTTTTTAAGTTGGGCCATTTGTCTTTATTATTGACTTCTATGTTTTCTTTCTCTCTTAAAATATTTCACTGTCAGATATGTCACAGTTATTTACTTTCTTTCCTTACAGATTAGTTTTTAAATGTAATTTTTATTCTAAAAATTGCAATGTTTTAAAATCTGTATTTCCCAATAATTGTATCTCATCTTCTTATATTTTCCACATAAATTTTGTTATTTACATGGCTGACACAAAATACTCAAAAATATTTGCTGAATAATGTTTAATGATTGCAATCCCACCTTTAACATATTAACATATCTTCTATTGTATCAGTCTCTGCACTTTCTATTTAGTTCATAATATTATCTGATAATAATTTTAATATATGACAATTTATTCATCCTCTCAATATTGTTTATGTTTTTATTTCTTTTTCAATTTATATTTTATTGAAGTATAATACTTTACAAAATTTTGTTGCTTTCTATCAAAACTCAACATGAATCAGCCATAGGTATACATATATCCCCTCCCTTTTGAACGTCCCTCCCATCTCCTGCCCCATCCCACCCCTCTAGGTTGGTACAGAGCTCCTGTTTGAGTTTCCTGAGCCATACAGCAAATTCCCATTGGCTATCTATTTTACATACGGTAATGTAAGTTTCCATGTTACTCTTTCCATACATCTCACCCTCTCCTCCCCTCTCCCCATGTCCATAAGTCTATTCTCTATGTCTGTTTCTCCATTGCTGCCCTGTAAATAAATTCTTCAGTACCATTTTTCTAGATTCCATATATATGTGTTAGAATATGATATTTATCTTTCTCTTTCTGACTCACTTCACTCTGTATAATAGGTTCTAGGTTCATCCACATCATCAGAGCCGACTCAAATGTGTTTCTTTTTTGGCTGAGTAATATTCCACTGTGTATATGTACCACACCTTTTATCCATTCATCTGTCAATGGACATATAGGTTGCTTCCATGTTCTAGCTATTGCAAATAGTGCTGCAATTAACAATGGGATACATGTGTCTTTTTCAGTTTTGGTTTCCTCAGGGTATATGCCTAGGAGTGGGATTGCTGGGTCATATGGTGGTTTTATTCCTAGTATTTAAAGGAATCTCCATATTTCCATAGTCTTCCATAGTCGCTGTATCAATTTACATTCCCGCCAACAGTGCAAGAGCATTCCCTTTTCTCCAAACCCTCTCCAGCATTTGCTCTTTGTAGACTTTTTGATGATGGCCATTCTGACCAGTATGAGGTGATGTCTCATTGTGGTTTTGATTTGCCTTTCTCTAATAATGAGCCATGTTGAGCAACTTTTCATGTGTTTGTTAGCCATCTGTACATCTTCTTTGGAGAAATGTCTGTTTAAGTCTTTTCCCCACTTTTTGATTGGGTTGTTTGTTTCTCTGACATTGAGTTGTAGGAGCTGCTTGTATATTTTGGAAATTAATCCTTTGTCAGTTGTTTCATTTGCTATTATTTTCTCTCCTTCTGAGGCTTGTCTTTTCACCTTGCTTCTAGTTGCCTTTGCTGTGCAAAAGCTGTTAAATTTAATCAGGTCCCACTTGTTTACTTTTGTTTTATTTCCATTACTTTAGGAGGTGGGTCATAGAGGATCTTGCTTTGTTTTATGTCATCGAGTGTTCTGCTTATGTTTTCCTCTGAGAGTTTTATAGTTTCTTGTCTTACATTTAGGTCTTTAATCCATTTTGAGTTTATCTTTGTGTGTGGCATTAGGAAGTGTTCTAGTTTTATTCTCTTACACGTAGCTGTCCAGTTTTCCCAGCACTATTTATTGAAGAGGCTATCTTTGCCCCATTGTATATTCTTGCCTCCTTTGTCAAAAATAATGTACTCATAGGTGCATGGGTTTATTTCTGGGCTTTCTGTCTTGTTCCATTGATCTATATTTCTGTTGTTACGCCAGAAAACTTTAGGCTAACAGAAGGTCCCATCACTTCATGGCAAAAAGAAGGGGAAAAAGTAGAAACAGTGACACACGATATTCTTGGGCTCCAAAATCACTGTGGACAGTGATGGCAGCCCTGAAATTAAAAGATGCTTACTCCTTGGAAGGAAAGCCATGACAAAGCCTAGACAGCATATTAAAAAGCAAAGACATCACTTTGCCAGCAAAGGTAGAGTATGAGATGGTTAGATAGCATCATCAACTCAATGGACATGAATTTGAGCTAGCTCCAGGAGATAGTGAAGGACAGGGAAGCTTGGGGTACTGTAGTCCATGGGGTTGCAGAGTCCGACAGGACCTAGTGACCTAACAGCAACAACAGGCTAACAGAGTGGGTAAGAGCAGACAAAGAATGTTCTCCAAAAGAAAAAACATTTTAGGTGACTATATTTTCTGGGGATTTCCATAGAATTCCCCATGGATGGAACCACCAAAGTAAACACTCTATTATCAAAAGCAATTAACAAGCCAAGTGCTATAAACTGCAACAAATGTTACCAAAGACCATCTCAGATGATTTCATCTTCTGAGTAGCTTTTATCTTAATTACAGAAATATAGCCCTATAGTGCATGAAATTTTAGGTAAAATTTTCTATACACACAGAGATAGATCTACTTATATAGCTCTGTCTATATTTGTATCTTTCCATTTATCCAACTCCAGATTATTTTCCCAAACTGCTTTTGCACGCCAAAATATTCATATAATCATTAATAAAAAATCAGAATTTCACATGAAAGGCAATTATATTATGAAGAAGATATTATCTTAATAAAAATGCTTTCACTAATTATCAATGTAAGTTGTCATCCCTCCTTTTTATACAATATATGTTCAATTTCAATCACCTTACAGTTATAATTATCTCATCTACTATATAAATACATTCCACTTTGAGATCATTTTAGACAATTGTGGCATGTTGAAGTCATGATGATCTATAATAAGACTGAATGCCATTTAATGACAACTGGATTGTGAATTATAATTTACACATCATACTTACTCATTTTAAGCAGAAAAAAATAGAAAATTCAGAATGTATTTTGATTTCCTGAAACAAATAATATGTTCTACTTTGACAACTTGTAAAATGGTTGGTATTTTAACCAGTGATTCCAGCAAACAAGTGCTAAACTTAAATTTTCAAAAAAGGTGGTTATGAAAATATTATTTTAAAAAATGAAATTGTATCATTTATTTTTTCTTTCTATACAATTGAAAAATAAACTTTCTGACATATATCTATAAAGCATTTGAGTTCTACTTTCATGTATTATAACTCATAGAAGATCTAGATGCATACATATACATGTATATTTCATATATACAGTTGTACATATGTATATATATGCACATATATGCACACATATTTCATTGAATTACATTCATATTGATTCATATCAAAAAGATATATCAAAACTTAATTTTAATATGCAAAGTATAAAAACCGTACTGAAATACACTGTTCTATTTTGCAGAACAAGTGTAGTGAGGAAACAAGTTCTACTTGCAGCATTAGTATAATTTCTGAGTGATCCTGACCTTGAAATGGTTTAGCGTCTTTCACGTCAAGTCTAATGTTTGAAAGTGCTCAACGACCCCAAGCAGCATTAAAGAAATGTGCTTCGGAAGTTCTCTACCAAAGCCTTTCTACTAACAAACTCAGCTGATGCAAGCAACTGGGCCAATATTAAACCATACTTCAGACTCCTTTGGGGAAAACTAGAATCTCAGAAGTGAAATAAAATGAAAACAATTTATCTTGTTGCGCTTTCAAATAATGAAATGAAATCAAAATGTCTACTTCTGATTCTGACCCTACATTTTGAAGATAGTGGTATACTCATGTCCTGGTTCTTGCATGGAAGAATTTTCTTTACGAGCAGGGAATCCAAGAGGAAGGAGCTGGCTATTCTTTCAACACTGTGACAAACGAAAAACAAAATAACAAACAAAAAGCATCCCAAGGGCTTAGGGGACCTCCTGTGGATCAATATGTAAGAACCCATCTGTTTAGGCATAATCACTCCATATAGCCTCCTTTATAAATAGAGAATGGAAAGAAAGAGGATGCTCCTGAAGATTCACGGAAGCCAGTTTAGCATAGCCATGAAGCCCTTGGCTAATCAGCCCCTGTCCTGCCCCTACTTTATCTTGCTTGGCAGAAGTAGGGCAAGATGGGAGCTCTGCTGACTGTCTAGAACTGCACCTTGTCTACAGCGTGGGCAACCTTGGTGTGTCAGGGATCAAGTGCTTTATTGCAATGGCATCTTGGGACACTCTCCAGAGGGAAAGGATATTTCACTAGAAGAGGTCAGTCCTCTCATTTCAGGCCGAGGAATACGTAAGTGACAAATGTGATCAGACTGCAATATTTATGTCTCTAAAATGTTTTGAAAATACCAGAATGCCTATAAATGCATGCTGAATGAATGAAAAAGTAAAGTTTTATAATACTTTTAGTAGCCCATATCATTGCATGACCACTCTTACTGTTAGGGAGTGAATCCTTGTAAGTAACTGAGACCCTTCTGACTGCAACTTAATTCTATTTTCTTTAGTTCACACTACTGTAGTAATTGAGAACAACAAATTTGCATGAGAACAATGCATATATTTGAATTTGGCTATTAATTCATATCTAATACTTTATCACAAGACTAAAATATTAGGTGAATTCAATTCAGTAAAAATAAGTCAAACTTGTTTTAAAAATCAGAGAAATGTTTTCCTTTGTACAGACAAATATGTTTATGAACAAATATTTTTGTTTTAATCAGGTAATATAATTGCATAGAATCTCAATTAAATCACTCCAAACATATTAACTACTTCTGGAGAAAGTATTGAGAAAATTAGAAGGTTAAAAGGATTTTCCAGCAGCTTCCCTGGTGGCACAGACAATAAAGATTCTGCCTGCAATGCAGGAGACCCAGGTTCGATCCCTGAGTCAGGAAGATCCTCTGGAGAAGGAAATGGCAACCCCACTCTAGTTTACTTGCCTGGAAAAGCCCATGGACAGAGGAGCCTGGTGGGCTACACACCATGGGGTCACAAAGAGTTGGACACGACTGAGTGACTAACACACACACACACATTATGTACTTAAAAGAGGACCCAGGCTGGGACCCATTTCCCTAGCTGGCTAAATAGGAGGCTGCAGCTGTTCCTCACCCTGTTGTCCAACTTACAGCATTGCAAGAGTTAAAACAAGCTTTTTTTTTCCCCCCTTCCATGTGTCCTATATCATTTTGTTAAGACATTTCTTTGGTGTGACTTCAAAGAAGAGGGAATTTGGTATTTATCTTAGCAATTCAAAATAACTGCTACCCTCTGAATTTGTCCCAGCCTCTTCTCCTCCTGCTGTGTCCACAATTCCATTCTCTGCATTCCTGCCCTGCAAATTGCTTCATCAGTACCATTTTTCTAGACTCTATATACATGCATTAGGATACAGTATTTTTCTGTTTCTAACTTACTTCACTTTATGCAACAGGCTCTTGGTTCATGCACCCTAGTTCAACTGAGACAAATTTGTTCCTTTGTATGACTAATATTCCACTGTATATATGTACCACAACTTCTTTATTCATTCATCTGTGGATGGATATCTACAATTTAAAATAAAAAACAGATATAGAGCCATAGTGCCTGGGTTCAAATACCAGCTCTAGAACTTAATTTATATGTGACCTTGGACCTTATTTAACCTTTCTGTACCTAATTTCTTCATGTATAATAAGAGATAATGAGAGTTTCTTCCTTCACAAAATTCTTGGGGAGAAGAAGTAATAATGCACATAAGGTACTTAGAAACTTTTGACCCTGTATAAGTATTAGCTGTTATTATTATTACTATCAAAGTCCATTGATTTTTATTTGCTTAGAGAGGGTTTTGATTTGGTATTAACCACAGAGGGCTATACTGTACCTTTACTTTACGGTTTACAGAACAGAAAGCTTTTAATTAGACACATCTTGAATACTGTCCAACTCCAAGACAGAAACGGTCCTACAACTTGAGCAATCTCAGGGCCTCTCTGAGAGAACAAAGTCTCAGCATCCTCATTGCACAACCTTTCCAGGGTCCAACTTCTCATAAGTGTACAGTCCTTTATTATAGAGAAGTATATTTCTGTGTAAAGTTACAGTAAGTTCTTATTCTAGTTAAGAAATGTATATTGATGACAGCTACGTGTAAAAGAATGAACTTTGAACATTCTCTAACACCATACACAAAAATAAGCTCAAAATGAATCAAAGACCTAAATGTAAAGCGGCATACTATAAAACTCTTGAGGAAAACATAGGCAGAGCACTCTTTGACATAAATCACAGCAATATCTTTTTGGATACATCTTCTAGAGTAATGGAAATAAAAACAACAATAAACAAATGAGACCTGATTAAACTTAAAAGCTTTAGCACAGCAAAAGACATAATAAAACAAAAAGATAACTTACAGCATGGCAGAAAATATTTGTAAACAATGCAACTGACAAGGGATCAATCTCCAAAATATATAAACAGCTCATACAGCTCAATAACAAAATTAAAAAAAAAAAAAAAAAACAGTCAAAAAATGGACAGAAGACCTAAATAGACATTCCTCTAAAGAAGACATAAAGATGGCCAAAGGCACATGAAAAGATGCTCAACATTGCTAATTTTAGAGAAATCAAAACTACAATGAAGTACTACCTCACACCAATCAGAATGGCCATCATCAAAAAGTCTAAAGCAATAAATGCTAGAAGATGTAAAGAAAAGAGAACCCTCATGTACTGTTGGTGGGAATGTAAATTGATACAGCCACTATGGAGAAGAGAACGGAACTTCCTTAAAAAAAAAAAAAATAGAGCTACTATATTATTCAGCAATCCCACTCCTGGGCCTATATCTGGGAGAAAACTGTAGTGCGAAAATATACATGCAATGTTCACAGCATCACCATTTACAATAGCCAAGAAATGGAAGCAACCTAAGTGTCCACTGACAAATAAATGGATAGAGAAGATGTGGTATATATAAACAATGGAATATTACTCAGCTGTTCAAAAAGAAATGAAAGTTTGCCATTTGTAGCAACATAAATGGACCTAGAGATCATCAGATATAAGTGAAGTAAGCCAGACAGAGAAAGACAAACATCATATGACAGCGCTTATATGTGGAATCTAAAAATGGATTACAAATGAATGTATTTATAAAACAGACACAAACTCAAAGACATAAAAAACAAAGCTATGGTTTCCCAAGGGGAAAGGTGGGGGAGGGATAAATACAGGGTTTGGGATTAAAATATACACACTACCATATATAAAATAAACAACAAGGACCTACTATATAGCACAGGGAACTATACTCACTATCTTGTAATAATCTATAATAGAAAAGAAAATAAAAAAGAATAGATGCAGTTTATATATGTGTGTGTGTGATTGAATCACTTTGCTGTACATCTGAAACTAACACATCATAAATTAACTACATTTCAATTTTTTTTTTCCAAAAGAAATGAATATTGAGTCTTTCTTACAGACTGTACATTATTGGGAACACTAGTATTGAGAAGATGTGACAACTGATGAACCCCCAAGAATTTAGAGTTTAGAGAAAATGTTTTTTGGTTCAAACTTTAATCAACATGTTTCTTTTTTGCTTCCCCCAAATCCAGGGCAAAACCATTCCAGATCTCCAAATTCTAATGGGATATTTGTTTGCTCACTGTGACACCATCCCTTAATAATGAATGTACCAATTCATCCTTTTACCACCTTTTAAAGACCTCAACTTTAATGGCAACCCACTCCAGTGTTCTTGCCTGGAGCATCCCAGGGACAGGGGAGCCTGGTGGGCTGCCGTCTATGGGATCACACAGAGTCGGACACGACTGAAGTGACTTAGCAGCAAAGACCTCAACAACAGGCCCCTGGAATACAGCCTCAGAAAAAATTCTCTAAATGTATTAAAGTCTTTGGTGGTTTTCAATTCAAGACAAAACAAAATGCCTCATTTCTGCATGTTTCTGAACCAGTGATTGCAAACACTGTTAATGGCATTATGAGAATATGCCATATATAGCCAAGGCTGCATAGCTTTGTAAAATAAAACGTTTGGCTACAAGCTAAGAAGACTGGTTGTTTAGTCACTATACAGAAATAAAGGAAAGACTGAGATATTGTATAGCAAATAGATTCTGTTCCATATCATTTATTAGGATGGTCTTATATGAACTATTCAAAGAAAGCTTATTTATAAAAAGAAGCTCTCCAAAACCCAAATCACTTAATAGTCCAGTAATCACCAAGTAGCCATTTATTCAATTTGGTAATGGTCTGATTAAACAGTTCTCTAGCACACTAAAACCCATAGAGGTGGAATAAACATTAGAGGCAAATGATTTTACCCAATGGTGCATTTTCTATTTCTAGGTCTTCTCCTTTAAAAATAAATAGGAAGTTGGTATATTTCAGTAGAATTTACTTGCTCAGTTTTGTAAGTACCAGTTGGCCAGTGTAATATAATTCTGTATAGATTACATCTAAAGACCAGTTTTCCTCTAATTATGTTGCTTTAAATTTCTGGTACAACTTAATTTCACACATACACATTTGTGTAAAAGATGATATATTTAAATGAAGTGAAATAATCTATATATATACATGATTTTAAAGAAACTTTACAGATATTTTGACAAGGCCCTAGTTAGAGAAAATTGAGCGTGTGTACTACTTTCTTGTATTTATAGAGGCTCGTCTCCTTAAAAATAGACTATCCTTTGAAAGTCTGTTAGCAAATACACTGGTTTCACAAATAGTCACTATTTAAGCCGCTAATAGTGCCATCTGTTGGTAGCAGTAATGCTGATTTCTTTGTTTGTTTTCTATAGCGCTGTTTTGTTCCCATCTGTCAAAATCCTTAGATAGAAAGGAGCTTCTCCTCTACAACATAGCCATTTTCAAGTCCAGATACCGTATGGTGGATTCACTCCTCCTCCACAAGGCCCAGCCAAGAGTCTGGTACCTAATATATAGTCACTTGATTTCTTTTTAATTAAAAAAATAAAATTAAAAAGATTTTCTCCTTACAGGTAGAAGAAAACAAACACAAGAAAGCAGATGTATACTTTTTTTTTTTTCCCCTTTAGTCTTTCAAGATTGCTTGACCTGAAAATGCAAGTTTTGTTTCAGGTGTGATAAATGACTCTTGACATTTGACTACAAGATGGAGAAATAAGTCATTTAAAGGTTAGGGCATCTAATAAAGCAGATTATATTAAATAGAAAAAAAAAAGACTTCAGTATGACTATATAAGAAGCCGAGAACAACAAGCAAGATTTTACAGCTGTTTCTTCCAAAAGGCTATTGATTATTTCATTATTTTACATGTAATATGTGACAAATATGTGCTTTTGTTGAAATCTATGGAATTAGAATAACAATATCTTATAAACTATTACACATCGACTTAAGACAGTAGAACAGTGAGAAGGGGCCAGAGTATACAACTTTTACATAATCAACAACCAGTCTTTTAATTATTTGTCATAGCCAATAGTGTATTTGTCAAGACAAATGTATAATATATTGGTTAAAGATTGGTATAATTTAAAGATTTTTCACTGTAAGACTAATAACATTATATTAAAGCTGCTGAAAGGTTAACTAGGTTAAACCAAAAGGTTGAGGGAATTTACCTTTATTAATAATTTTATGAATAAATGAATAGATGGAAAAGTAGAGAATATTTTTTGCCCTAAATTTTAGAGCTAAGTGAAAAGGGAAGTCACCTTGATTTAAATTTTTTCTGTTTTTTCTCTATTTTAAAACAGCTAATTTGATACCTGTTTTTATTTTATTTTTTTGCCACCCTATTATACTCACCACTGGTAAAACAAACAGGACATTTTAGCTTTAATCTTCTTACTACATAACCCAAATAACTTCAGTCATGTTTGCATTAATGCTGCATTAATCATGTTGTTGCGTATTAATGAGTTTTCAGGCTATGCTAATTACTGTCATAGATTCTGCAGCAGCCCATTAAATATACAAATTACAGAATTAAAGAGCCAGAGCTCTTCATGATTAATCTCTAAATGGAGAAAAACTAATGATGTCTGTACAAAGTTTCTCTCTACTTTTGGCTGAGTGAGTCCAATGAACAATCAATTAGGCTATTTGAGGAATAAGAAACTCACATATTACACAATTTTATGTAGATGCTTCATTATAACTATGGACAGTGCTTTAGAGTTCATAAAAATTCAGCACCCCTGTCCGAAACACAAGCTACCATGTTGTTCAATACTGAATATACTTTGGAATAAGGTAAGTTCATACCGATCCATTTCCATGAGGTGGTAGAAAGGATCCAAAGGGCTACATGAAAAGGCATTTTAATCTAAAAGGAATCATCACACCAAAAAAAATCTCAAATGCAACACACAAAAAAAGGTATGGTTGTCACAGAAAAAAAACATAATGCTACATGAAGTCTGCAAGATATCATGGAGTAAAGATGCTCCGCATAGCAGATCAAGTCTGAAATGAAAGGCAGAACCCAATGGAGACACAGTTACCTGGGTGGGTTGTTGTTCAGCCACCTAGTCATGTCTGACTCTTTAAGACCCCATGCACTGCAGAACGTCAGGCTGCGCTGTCCTTTTACCATCTCCTGGAGCTTGCTCAAAAGCATGTTCTTTGAGTCAGTGATGCCATCCAACCATCTCATCCTCTGTTGCCCCCTTCTCCTCCTCCCCTCAATCTTCCCAGCATCAGGATGGATAGGTAGTTTGAATATCTAGCTGAAGGTTCAGGGGAAATGTATGGCTTCTAATCATACGGGTTTGTACGGGCAGAGCACAACGAAAAGCTGGTACTCAAAACATAGCAGGGACACGTTAGAAGGACACAGGCTAAAGAAAGTAGAATAAAGACAGGGCTGCAATGGGGACATCTGGACAGACTGACAAGTACAGCCATGCTTATCTCCAAATAGGCAAAGCTTGGAAGGCCCAACAAGCCCGCACAATTCAGCAGAACAGCCTTGTGTATAGTTAGAACCTAGAGTCAAGAAGAGTGCAGGGTAGACTTTAGTCTCAGAAGGCAGCCTAGTAAGAGCCAGACAGCAACACAGGTTCTAGGGTACCGGGCAGGTTTCTAAGAACACAGAGCGAGTCAATCACCAGCACCAAGAAGATGAGAGTGGTGAGTGTAGGTCTGGGGAACGTGCTAGGAGGCTGTCAAAAGTGTGCACAAAGTCAAGGTCAGGCTCTTCAGGAGGACTGACTTCCTGAGAATCTTAGAGCGAGAGTTTGCATCTTGCAGGTGAATTCTACACTGGCCCCAGGGACTGAGGGCACTGCACCTTCAGGGAGAGGTGGCGCAGCTCCAGGCCTGGCAAGAGGAGGGCCAAAGAGAGTAGGAAGCAGAGGATTTGCCAGTCTGCTGCCAGGCAATAAACTCAGAACAACCATCCTCTGTCAAGGTCAAGTGTGCTAATGTAATATATCATGATAATCTTGGCTATGAACTAAGCTAGAAATTTAGTTTTGTTTGATACAGTGAGACGACTGACCCTGACAAGAAGGGAGCAGAAGGAAAAATAACTTCCTGACAGAGCTCTCACCTGTGACACATTCTGAGCTGAATATTCTAGAAACATGATGCTGTTTGTTTTGCATACTTCATTCATCCCCATTATACAGGTAAGAAAACTGAGGCCCAGGAAAATTATCCAG
The DNA here is from genome assembly GCF_023699985.2 of Odocoileus virginianus. Lineage (NCBI taxonomy): Eukaryota > Metazoa > Chordata > Mammalia > Artiodactyla > Cervidae > Odocoileus > Odocoileus virginianus. The sequence continues at coordinate 58,839,930 of NC_069684.1, read as the reverse complement.
TACTGGAGAAAATGTTTTTACCAGAAAGGAATTGATTTTTTTTTTTAATCTTTTTTTCTTCTCCTTAGCAAACGGTACAGTTTTGCTGAGCATGAGTGCTCAGCAACTAGTCATTCAGGGAAATACAGGATGAAATAAATAGAGTGGGTGGAGAGTGAGTTCTTGTATATGTGTTTTAGGTTCATGTAAAGCAGAACTAAGCAATTGAGGAGGGAGCACATTGGTTGGTCATATTCATGAGCCAGTTGATGACCTGTATCTACGACGCTTGTTCAGGCAAACCTATCAGCCTGTGTCTCTGAAGCATTTTCAAGTGGCCATTGCAAATGCCTGTAGGAGGTATGCAAATTATATCCCAGAAGTAACCAACCATGGATTTCTTGTGGTGTTTCCCTGTTTCTGTTTCCAAAGATATATTTCTCATATGCTTTTCCCTGTTTTTCCCATTATTGAAAATGTTTTGAAAACAGGAAGAGTTAACATGTTCCCCCAAGTTATTTGTTTTTCCACCAGTTGCTCTATCATTGTCCATCTAATGGAAACTCAAGTAATGCTTCTGACTTACAAACTCAAATGCAAAATTATTAGAGAAAGACCACGATTCAGAGCCAGGAGCTTAGAGACAATGTATATACTCCCATAGACAGATGAGAGCAGGAACTTGGTACTGAAGATAAAAATAAGTTAAACACCTAACAAAGATGTTTTTCCTGCTATTGATATAAGGGCATGACTTGTACAGAACAGAAATTGGTAATATATTCTTATCTTACTGGGAAGCAGCACAATGACCTCATAGCCCTACACTCATCTCCTACATTAATGTCTCCACAGCTGTAAACCAGGCTTGACTACCTTCTATAAAGAAGACCTTCTCAATATTCTAGATTTCCTTTCCCACACAAAGGTAAGACATCAATCAGAGGTGGTCCACATATCTTTTAGACTGAATTGCTGATGTTCTGGGTGGCAATTTAAATAGAAACCTTTTGTCACTTTAGCAGCAATTGTATAAACACAATGTTGCCCAGGCAGAAAATAATTAAATTGATAGAGGAAAGAAACATGACTTGAACTGGATAAAATACAAATACATCAAAATTAAAGTCAGTGTAATGAGCTGAAACCCTGCAAATTTAGACAACAGCACATTAGCCAAAGCACAGAAACCCCTCTCAGGCATTATCAGAGCCGACAGAAAATACAAGGACTCGGAATTCCTGCAGCAAGCAAGGAAGTTTACTGATTAGATACTGCATCCACTAAATAGGAGAACCACTTTAAAGAAACCCAAAAAGCTAATGAACAACTCAGAGAAACAAAACAGGCAAAATTAGAAATATAACAAGATGACGAAGTGGGTGGACGAGAACACCTCCAGATAGGAATACAACACAAAGCAAAGCTCAGCAGAAAAAAAGAAAGAAAGAAAGAAGAAATAGAGCAATTCAAGTCAGAAACTCAGAAAGAAATGCAAGTCAAGGCAGAAAAATAAGATCAAGATAAGAACATATTCAACCTAACCCCAAGTTTTAAATCAGAACAACAAACTCAGCAACAAATCTGCCAAATGCTAATGATTCAAACAAAGAGACAATAATTGAAAGTAAGAAATATACCACATCTCACCCCGTAATGTTCACAATGCCATTTCCCCTCATTATTCTTGACATGGTGACCTTCTCCTGAAGAGACACACCAAAAACTCAGTGTAATTAAGGGAGACCAGTGCAAAGAAGGGCTTTTCTTTTCTATGGAAAGACTCTGGATAGTAAGTCCTCATTTATCTGGCATCATCAGGGTACAAGGCATTCTGCATACCTAGGTTTTCAGTTCGCAGGAGTTCATTATTTAAAAAAAAAGATTCTAATTCTTGCTATAAACATTTTGTAAAACAAGTCATGCATTTCCTTGTTTTCTAGAATAGAGCAAATATGCTTTAAGCTTTTTATGATTTGACATGTTCATCTGATCAACCATTTTTATACTGTCTTAGACTAGAATGGTATCTTCAGGAAATCTTGAGCCTTAATATCAAAATGTCTCTAGATATGTAAGAATTAAAAACAATATCTATGTTTTTTGAGGATTTGGTACCATGGAATCAGGTCTTATTTAAACCAAAAACAAAGTAAAACAAAATTCATAGAATCTGTTAGCCAGAAAGATCATTAAATGTCATTTTGACCTTTGGCAATATTTGGGCCCCTTCTATCAGCAAAAGCCTTCTTAGGTCCCTTCTCCCTAGTCTTGGTGCTGTACGCTTTCAATCTGCCATGCTCTGCAAATAAGATTTCTCTAAAGTAAGAGAAAATGGGCTACACATGTAGAGAAGATGAGAGAAACTATAAAGAGTAAAAAATAATTGAAGCACATTACATTCAGTTCAGTTCAGTTGCTCAGTTGTGTCTGACTCTGCGAACCCATAGACTGCAGCATGCCAGGCTTCCCCGTCCATCACCAACTCCTGGAGCTTGCTCAAACCCATGTCCCTCAGTGATGCCAGTCAGCATCACCAGCATCACATTACATTGGGTAATATTTAAGTTTTAGTAGGTGAGATTCAAATATCTATTTTTGATTACACAATGGCCTTCTTGCCCAAAACCACATTTTTCAACCATATTCCAAATAGTCCAACTGTTGTTGAACTTAGTGATTTTTTAAACTGATGGTTTCACCTCTTTAATTTTAAAACCATGGGAAATCAAATACCAAGACAAAGAGACGTGGTAGAAAAATCTCTGGGCTGAAATTTTTACTATCCACAGGGACTCTACCCCTGATGTAAATAAACCACTGTGAGTTTCTTGGCCTCTGTTTCCTCATCTGAGGAAAGACACAAAGGACTAGTTGGTCTCTGCCACAGTTAACTGTTTGGTGTCCAGTAGACTTCATCTGAGAATGGCTTAGGTCTTTCCTCACTATGATGTAGCTGTCAATTCATCGGATTCAAAAAACAAACACATAGACTAATTTTGCAACCTTGGAAATTTACATTAAAATGTGTTTGGGATTAACAGATACACTCTACTGTACATAAAATAAACACCAAGGAACTACTATATACCACAGGAAACTATACTCAATAGCTTGCACTAACTGCTAATGGAAAACAGTCTTAAAAAGCATGTATGTGTGTGAGTGTGTATATATATATATATATGTTTGTGTGTGTGCACTATACACCTGAAACTAATACAACATTGTAAATCAATTATATTTCAATAAAAATGAAAAATGTGTTTTGGTGTTCTTTCTCTTGTAAAATTAAAAACACAATGTAAGGATTAAAAATACATGTCTATTTTTCAGAAGACTTTCTCTGAGAGACCTGCTAGCTGCTTGCAGACTCACACACTTAAGGAAAGGAGTGCCTCCATGCATGTGAAACGGTTGTAGAATATCTTCTTTCCCCACATGCGTAGCTGTTGTATGTCAGTCACTAGTCTCAGCGTACTTATTCAATCATCAATCCGATAGTAACTATTTTAATTTTTAATATTAATAACTCCTTTTCACATAAAAGAAAACTGAGGCCAAGAGATTATGTCTAACAAAGAAAAGTTATTACTTTTAACTAGCCTACAAGAAATTCTGCAAAAAAATAATAATGCCATGGAACACTCATATTAAACTTGATCCATGATTATCTTACCAAATTTGGTTAAATAGTTTTACTCAAAGTTGAAAACTTTCTTCCAGGCAGTATTTGTCTAAACTCTGAGGAGAGTTGTCATTTACAAAATTATTGTTTCTAGCACCCTAGATCCAAAGTCATATAGGAAATGCATTTCATGATCATGTGTTTAGCTGAAATATGTTCTGATTCTATAATACTTGAAAAAGGTGACTCCATACATGTATGCCAATTAGCATGCCAATGCTTATCAAGGGCACTTCAGAGAAACAAGTGCAGTAATTGTCAGATGTAACCATCTTAGCTATGGACATATGTCACCACAGAGGTAGTTTGCATTAAGAAGTATTTAAAATGCTTGGGTCTCTTAATGATCCAAATTATTACTGTGAACTTTCTGAGACACATTGAAGGTCACAGTGTATATATTTTCACAAACAATGTATTTCAGGAGAAATAAATGGATGAGCATGAAAAAAGGGAAACATTTAGGCTTTAGTTGAGTCCTTTATAATGGCATGAGGACTGAAATTCTCTTTTCCTAACATGGGCCAGTCTTTTCACTAAGTATTCATTGGATGAGAGAGATGCAGAGAATAGTGCTTCCTTCCAAGGAATAGAGTGGGAGAACAATCTTCTTAGCATCCGTTAGAAAATGTTTCCTGTGAGTGAGTTTGAAAGGAAAGGTCACACAATATTGAATCATCTGTATGTATCCATTGAGATGTCTATTATTGGATCTACTTCATCTGTCCTGGCCAGCCTTGGCAATGCTTCCTCTTCTTTATCTGATTTGTTTCATGAGAAAGCACTCAGGACAGTGTTACCACCTCTATTGCTGGCATTTATACAGAGACCTTCGAATACCCATCTGTGCTGCCTGCCACTGACAAAATAACAAAGGTGATTCTGGAAAATTACCCAAATGATACATCATTTCTCAATCTAAAACTAAAAGGGGGGAGCAAACAAAGAATCAGTGAACCTAAAAATCAATGGGTGAAGAGTAAGTATCAAATAATTCAAATTAAATGCTGTTGCAGCAAAACTGTCAATTACCCTGTCTTCTTTTATTCATTTTGCTTTTCATTGTGTGATGGTTTCTGTTTCTTTCCTTGGAGCCATTATAGAGCATCAGCATGGCAGAAGAGTGATTGGGGAAATCTGCCAACCAGATTTACTATCTATATTGTAAGAAAAAGATGCTGATTCAGAAGTCAGTGTATTTTTAAACTTTCTATAGTTGTCAACCCAAAAGATGTAACTCAGGATGAATAACCTCAGGGACTCTGAAAACTTTGGAGAACTTCCCTGAAACCTAGAATGAGATGGGATGTTTATCATTGGGGTCCAAAAATTTGAATAGCACACTGGACAGTCTGATAAATTGACTATCATGGGGAGAATATAGAAAGATTTTATTAGAGCAAAGACTTTACAGTAAAACTGATTAAATATCTACCTAAGCCCAGCACTGCATGTCTTTTTTTTCCCCCATTTGTTTTTATTAGTTGGAGGCTAATTACTTAACAATATTATAGTGGTTTTTGCCATACATTGATATGAATCAGCCATGGATTTACATGTATTCCCTATCCCGATCTCCCCTCCCACCTCTCTCCCCACCCCATCCCTCTGGGTCTTATGTAATTATTTGATCTTAGAAACAATTGTGATTTAGACATTGCTTTTCCTACTTTAAAGATCAAGATACTAAAGCTTCCAGTGTTTAAATCTAAAGGTATAAAGGATGGTTTTGAATCCATGTCTTCTGCTCAAGTCCAGGGATTTTCTTACTCTAAGACAATTAGCTATTTAAACAAATAATATACAGAACTATTTTGATATTATAATTGCAGAGTTATAGTGCCTTTCAAATCACTTAGCTGCACAGACATTGACTAAACCCCATTTGAAACTCCTCTTCCTATCTTTTAAAAACTTACCAATTATACCTTTTCCAGAATCATCTCCTACTATTTTCCCACAGAATGAACAAACTGACCAGTAAAAGATCAATGTTTTATCCAAACTGATTGGTTTGCTGTTTCTCAAACCTGCCCTTTGATTTCTCATCTTGATGCCTTCATTCATGACTATCCCTCTCCCTATAACACCATGCTCAATTCTTTTGTCTCTTTAAAAATTTACCTGTTTATAGATTATGTCACTGTGATCATTCTGAACCCCTCTTTGATCATCTTCATTGAATATAATTTGTTGTTAATAATAACATTTAATCACTATCATATCTAGATATTTTATACATGAACTTCTTTTATCATCACAATGGCTCAATCAGACTAGCATGCCATTTATCATCATCTACACCATTTTGTACTTGATGGAAACAAAAAGCAGAGAGAATGAGAGAATTATATGAGGACAGGGACTTAGTGAGGAGGTAATGATGGAATTTGAACCAAGAGAGTTCAATCCAGGAATCTGGACCAGAATCTCTAGAAGCCAGCTCTGTAACCACTCTACAAACCACTTCTCATTCCTTTGACTGTGATATGACACAATTTTACCTTCTTTGTTTATATATTACTTCCATTATCTTACTTGTCTTTCTAATCCTTTGACCTGAGATGACTGACCTCTCAAAGAAAAGAAGAAACAAATTGTCCTCTTTACTCTCATAGTTACAGCATTTTGCTTTCTTACAATGATTTATTCAGTTGCTTTATCTTATTTCCAGCTCCTTTGTTTAGTCAGAAGAAAAAAAAACAGACATATGTTGTACACATGTGATGTGTATCTTATGAATATTTGTGGTCTCTATAGCACTGAGGATGAGATGGTTAGATAGCATCACTGACTCAATGGACTTAAATTTGAGCAAACTGGGAAACAGTAGAGGACAGAGGAGCTTGGCATCTATAGTCGAAGGGGTCTCAGAGAGTCTGACACAACTTGGCACCTGAAGAACCTGAAATAGCACTGAGCATTTGACAAATTCTCCAGAGTTTTAAGTGTGGTTGGGTTGCTTTGGGAGATGAGGCTCATGAACTGCTGCAGAGAAACAAACCATCACAGATGCACCATTCACGTCAAGCCCTACTTTTTATGGCCTTTACCATTTTACTTCTCTCAGTCCCTACCTTTGGTTTTCAAGGTAATCAGATTCACTGTAATACCAGAGATAAAAGGTTGATGGTACAGACTACACAGTCAATATCTTCTGTTCTCACTGAAGAAACTGAAGTAAAACATAACATATACCATTAATATCAGTGGCCTTACTACAACCCTACACTGTGCGATGTCTTCTGCTGTGAACATTCATGCTGATGGAACTCCACTTGGAAACTCCCTAGGGATGTTTAGCACTTCAGAGCATCTTTCGCTCTCCCCGTAATGAAAGTCTATTTTCAACTACTTATAATCCAGGAAGAGTAAAATGTCTAGTCCATTTAAAAATGTTACAGACTGATTTTAAAAACTTAGTGTATTTTCTCTCCCAGTGGGCCAAGAAGTCAGTTTTAATGTGAGAAACATATCTTCATCCTCAAATTCCCAAAATATGTATATCTGGAATTGTGCTAAATGCAACATTAAGATAAATGCAATGGTGACAGTAGGAAGGTGAAAAAGAGTTCCAAGGTTAAAGGAGTATAGAAAATACTCATTCTTTTATATTCACAGTCACTATCTACTTGCATATTAAATAACCTAAGAAATCATGCAACAGCATTAACAAAAGTGACGATAACAACATATATCAGGCTAATGATACACATGATGTTTTCTAAGTCTATTTCAACAATTAGATCTATTCTGCATTCAGACCACTGTCCCATTAGAACAGCAGTTTGGGAAGAACCAAATTGTGTCCATTGGTTATATAGCTGTGTCAACAGAACCATGATTTGTAAACCACTCAAATCATGCCTAACTGGGAAGGCTCAAAACTACCTACTTATAGGTGTAGCTGAATTTGGGGAACTGACGTGAAAAAGACACAGAAAGAAGTCATCAGAAATGGGATTTGTGACAGGACTCAAAATGGAGAAGCTATATTACACAAAAGGGTTTCAAGGCTCAGGAAACCAAAATATAGAGAGCATGGTTCCTCGATTGTGACTGGACTGATGATCCATGCTCCCAGTGCAGGAATCAGAATTGGAAGGAGGAGAAAGACTGGGCTCAGGCATAAAAAGTCAAGGCTATATTAAACAAAAGCCCTCTCCTAGGACTCAGGTATGGAAATGTAGGACAATATTTATTCCTATCTAATGCTCTAGAAACTCATTATGTCATTAACTTAAAGGGGAATTAAATTAGCACATAGGTCTGTTTTTTCACATCTTAGAAAAAAAATAAAAAGCTCTTCCTTTCAGGGTTTTATGTTGATTTTCATATTATTGCTTAAAATATGAATGATTATCATGTATATGTCTGTCTAATTCTGAATGATGATAATCAGGAAATCGCTTTTCCTTTTTCAGTAAACTCACTGATAGCTTAATTCCTTTTTTCTTCTCCTTTTCACAGATTAGTGGATTTATGGAACACTGAATATTATGATTGATTACAATATTTGTATTATAATGAATCAGATGACTGGATCTATCACGCTGCTTATAGGATATCTGCTCTGCATTGCATCCTGCCTTGCCAATGAACACTAATGGAGAGTTGTTTTGACTCAGAAATACTGAGAGCTATAAGTAATTACAAGCAAAATTACTCTCTGTGCCTTGTAACAACTTTTTGAGACTCAAATTATAATGCCTAAAATATAGAGAGCTATTCATTTATAAACCAAAACAAGATATGTAGAACATAAAAGTTTTGAAAATCCTTCCCATATTTTTCTATCTTATATTTTAAAAATGAAGGGAAATTATACATACTCTTTGATGCAAGAGTCATTTCACATGCAAAAATCTTTAAAATGTATTTCAATAGATATAAGCAAAAGAAATGGAGAGGAGAGGGAGGCAAATTTAGGAAACCATATCAGTTAATTAATATGGAGAAGCAATGTCTCAGGGAAGGCAAGACATATTTACTTTAGGGAAATAAAACAGAAAATCCTGAAATTCCAATTGAGTCAACTCTATTAGTTTGATAAGAGGATTCCATGGCAACATGTATTTAAAGGTTATAACTAAGGTGCAGTTGGGTTCCTAGTAAACTAGTTTTGTCAAATCAATTCAAAGTTTATCTTTGAAGGAGAATTTTTTTTAAATTTAGATAAAAATTGTCCACCTAATGGACATGTTTTGTATATGGTACTTCTTTTATCAGTATTGAATGCAATACAGTGTATTTGTGACTGAGAGATGACATTTTGTCTGTTAAATGGATTCCATTGTCTTCAGAAAGTTACAAACCACTGCTTGACTTGATAGTAATTAAACACTGTATCTGTAAAAATCTGAAAGAGGGGGGTGTCAAGAGTGAAGTAAGTCGACAGAGAAAGATAAGTATCACAGGAAAGTGCTTATATGTGGAATGTAAGAAAATGGTATACATGAAACTATTCACCAAACAGAAACGGAGTCACAGATGGAAAAAACAAATTTATGGTTTCAAAAGGAGAAAAGGTGGGTAGAGGGATAAATTGGGATGTTGGCATTGATATACACACACTACTGTGTATAAAATAGATAACTAACAAGGACCTATTGTATAGCACAGGAACTCTACCAATACTCTAGAATACCTATATGGGAAAAGAACCTAAAAAAGAATGCATATATATATATGTATAGCTGATTCACTTTGCTATACACCTGAAATTAACACAACACTGTAAATCAACTATACTCTAATAAGTTTATTTAAAAAAAAAATGTCCCTTCTGGGACAATCCAGAAGGATGGGGTGGGGAAGGAGGTGGAAGGGGGTTCGGGACAGCAGTGACACATGTACAGCCGGGGCTGATTCATGTCAATGCATGGCAAAAACTATCACAATATTGCAAAGTAAATAGCCTCCAATTAAAATAAATAAATTAAATTTTTTAAAAATGCATGGATGGCAAGTGAAGAGCTATGCTAAAGTGAGGTGGTGATTAAGGGTGATCACAGCCCAATAGCACAGAGGTATACAACTTTAAACTATTTAGTTTATCTGCAGTTCTCTGGCCAGCAAGAGTTGTATCCTCAAAACTGTGGGTCACACCCTAGTCATCAGGATAGCTGTATCTGATTAAAAAGAGATGGAGTACTGAGGAGATGAAAACAGTATATATACACCATTGCCATAGTGTTACATAACAGAGGCATGGATACACACATTGGAGCCTGAGATTTAAGCAACCCCCTCTAAAATATACCACCTGTTGGACTTTGGGCAAGTTACTTATCTTCTCTGAGTATCTTAGAGAAGTTAGCTTAGTTACTTATCTTCTCTAAACCTATTTTACACATTTGAACAGGGGATAAAATCAACAAATGCCAGAGAACCACATAGAAAAATGCTGGGACGGAAACTAAGCAATTACATTTACCATAAGATTTCAATGATCAAGAAACTATAGTCTATGTCCAGTGACTTGCTGCCATATTAACTCAATCCTTTTCTCTATACATATTTAATTTCATTCTTACTAAGCTTTCTGATCTCAATTACAATAAACCTATGCTGACCCAACAGTCACCTATGATCATCATCAACAAAAATGTCATAGATGTTAGAGCTAAAGGGAAATCCTAGTGATTATTTAACTATAACTCTTACATTGGACAGTTAGAAAATGCACCAAAAGGGAAAAGGACTACTGTCAATGGATGACTTTTTCACTGGGTTTTCACACATATGAAAAGAATTGAACGAGACTGGCACATATTCAATGAGAGACTCATTGATTTTTTATGGAGATTAAATCATATGTATGTCTCAATATGTTAAACCTTATCAATATAAGCACAATGAATAGCATAAAAATAAAGTAAATGATTAGAATTTTTGCTTGTTGGGATTCAGCATTTACAGTCCAAAATTGATCTTAAGTTTTGAACAATGAGTTTCTGTCAAAGCTACTATTAATGGTTAGCCTTTAGGATATACATGAAAAAAACGTTCACAAAGTCCAACATTCTATGCCTTTAAGGGGTCATCATGCTAAAACAGCTGTGATGACAACTGTGTATCTTTGATTTGTATCAAATGATGCTCTTACATATTAGTACAATCACAAAGTCACATAGAAGAACGTTGAACAATAGCTCAAGTTGGTGAATTTGGTTGTTGCACACATAAATAAGTGTATTAAAATCAGCAGGAGTTGATAAGAAATCCACTGTCTACATGCTATTAAGGTCTCAACTGAACCCAAGCATTCTGAGGGAAATAAGACATCTATGCTATCTCTACAAATATAACAAATCTCATGCTAAGACAAATTGTCCAATTAATTATGTTGCATCTTGCAGGATCAATTTTAAGGAGAAATACACAGCATCTCTGATTGAATATGAATGATTAGAGTCTTGGACGGGTTATTCAATTGCTTTAGTTATCATACTATGCTGCACTATCGTTGCAAATTCATAATTTTCTAGTAAATCAATTAAATGCAAGGAATTTGAGGGAGGTGTTTTGTATATCTTTTTGCTTAGGTTATCTCTTCCTACACAAGATTAATTCTTTACCTTCTCATCAATTATGCAGAGTTGTTAAGGGTTGAGTTATATCCTCCCCCCAAATTAATATGTTGAAATCTAACCCATAGTGTAACTTCAGAATATGGCCTCATTTGGAAATAAAGTCTTTACAGATATAATTATTTAAGATGCGCGCATACTGGTGTAGGACTGGTTCCTATTCCAATATGACAGGTGTTTCCTTATATAAAGAATGCCAGGTGGAGAAACAAACACACACATAGGAAGAATATCACCCAAAGATGAAGTCAGAGGTCAGAGCAATCCATCAGAAGCCACAAGATGCTAAAGCTTGCCAGCAAACTACCAGAAGTTGGGGAGGGGTCTAGAAAGATTTTTCCCTCACAGCCTTCAGAGGAAACCACCATCATGATCTTGGACTTCCCGCATCACGATCTTGGACTTTTAACCTCCAGAATTGTGAGACAATAAATTTCTGTTTCTCAAGTCATCCAGTTTGTAGTTCTTTGTTATGAGAGTGCTAGCAAACTATTATAGGAATAGTTACAGGAATAAACACTAAGTTGCATCAAGTATTGCCACAAGTGCCATAATATATAACAACATATTTTACACAATAAATTACTTTTTAATTTAGAATGTTAACAGTTTTGAAATAATGTATGTATATCATATAGCATGTGATATACATGTGTATTGTGTATACATGTGTATATCATGTGTGCATGTACACATGTATGTATATCACATGCTATACAGTATATATATACATATATATAGCACAGAGTTTAAAAAGACAAGGGATTAGTCAATGCAGAATCATGCCAGAATCAAACGATTATATGACCATATAATTTACTTTGATTAGGACTCATATCTATAGGATGAGTGATCCGATTGAGAAATGAAAGAAAACTAGAGAAAAGTAATGTATAAAAACTTCATAACTGACAATTTTGACTTCTTAAAATTGCTGACTCTATTTTTACAAAACTCTTTGTTGGCATGTAAAATATGTTTCTTTGAACTGGGAAATTATGACTATTTGGAGATATGAGAAGATCAGACTACTAACTCAAATTAAATAATAAGTGACTGTTTTGCCCTATTTATTTTACATACAGCATTTTATTCATGGTAAGAAATTATATGTTTATAGAATCAAATGGCAATCAGTTTACTGGAGCAATCTGTTTTAATCAAGCTATGTTCTCACACGTGGACAACTTCTAATGCGGTTGCTTTACATCAATTAAAGATAAGACATTTTGGACTTAAAAAGAAAAAAGATGAATGCTTTAATGTAACTGGGGAGTCAAATCCACTAATAAAACATTTATGAAACCCTTATATAGGTTCATCCTAGTTTCCTTTAAATAATTTCCCAAAAGAAACTTTTTGTGTGTGATGTAGAGAAAAAGTGACTGTATCAGAATGAGACTGTTATACATAAATCATATGAAGAAATCTAATCATATATTATTACCAGACTATAAATGTTTTGAAAGCTGATATTACAAATCTCTGTATCCTGGTGTTTAGGGTAATGGCTTATACTTAGTAGACTTCACAAGAGATAGTGGCTCAAGTGTACCAATCAATATGTTGTATTGCTCAAAAATGCAGTATTCAGTTGAACAGAGGCAAAAAGTAAAAATAAAAAAACAGTTCTGGCTCAGCATGTGAAAAAGCTCCAGAACTAAAACAAAAATCCACTATCTTTGTCTTAAGTTAAAGAACCACCACTGTTATGTAGTCAGTGCGGCTACTGCTCAAACTGTAGCCCTTTTACAAGGGTGATGAGCTTCAATTCATTTTATCATGTGCTTCCCCGAGGCCACGGGGAGGTCTCACCACATTTTTTTCTTTTATTTTTCCTGGCATTTTCTAGCACACCAAGTCCTCTCTTTTGGCTCATCCTTTGATTTTTATTGACCTTTTTATTGACTTCTACCTGATCACTTGATGCACTTTTAATTTTTATTCGACTCTGTTGTAACAATAACATGTAGATGTTCTATAACCTTAACTCTCCCTGTTTGTGACTCAAGGCAGAATACCCTTCTTTGATGAAAGGAATGGGCATAGCGTCAGTGTGGCTATGAGCCCAGAAAAATTTCAGAAAGATAACGCAAGACTGGGACGGCAAAAGGAGAAAAGAGGCAGGATACCAAAACAGCTGATGAGTTTTTCAATATAATTCAACTTTAAACATAATACATATAGACATTTACTATATAAAATATAAATATTTTGAATGGATATTTCTTCCTCTTGCTAAACCAAACCTACAGCCTCCATATCACTCCATCACCTTAATACAAAGTATAGCCTTCTTCGTCAGAGGCACTGTTCCTATGCTTGCCCCATCTTATTATCTCTAATATTATCTTATTATTTACATATCCTCTAATTCTGGTTTACTCTCCCTCTTTATCCCTTCTTCATCTCCTCAGCCTCAGTATTTCCTTTAATTACCAACTGCTAAGGACTATCAGCCAAGGTCAGGAAGCAAGTGTGAGAATTCCATCTTCCCTCTTCTGTCCATTTCTGCTTAGATCAGACTCTCAATGTGCCTGAAATTGTTCCCAGGAGTTTACACTTGCCCATGTCACCACTTTGGAACAAAATTCATCTCCCATACCCCAGACACAGGCTTTTAAAAAATCTTGAAGTTATAATGGACCCTTGAGTCACAGCTGACTCAAGGTGTTGAATTATTTCCCCTTCTATAGGAAAAAAAAAAAGATAGAAAATTCATTTTCTTTCCTTCTAGTCCTTGGACTACATGCCTAGGTATTGCTGTTAACTTACAGATTGTTCAATATGCTTGACGATAACACTAATCACAGTTAGTGTTTTATCACCTGGAAAATAGACAAAGCAAGATCCTGACTTAGAATAGACAAAAGTGTTGATGTTTATTTAGCCTTCCTAAAATGTACTTCTAAATAGATTCAGCTCAAAGACTTCAAAACCTATCAGCCAGATTTTTGATAATATAATCCTGCTGTTCAGTACTTTTCTTAAGGTCTAATTTACATGAGCATTGATCTGATTGCATGTTTTACCTTAAAAAGCTCTGCAGAGTCATACCCTATCTCTTTACTATTCCCAACTTTTGGAAACACACACACAAAATTAATTAGAAGGTAATTAACACACTATGAAAAATTCAAAACCAGATTCCTTCAAATAAGGGCTGCTTTAAATGTATTTCAAGTAACACAGGAAGGTTATCCTAACCTGCACCAAATGTGATCAAAGACAATTTGAACTTAAGATGAGGTTTAAAAGTGATCATTTTAAAATAAGCTTTAAGAAGATAAGTTTTTTTCATTTTGGTGAATCAACAAATAATTAACATAGATTCACCTGCTGAACCCTGTTAGAATGCAGTCCCCATGAAGGCAGAGATTTAGTTTCTGTTGCTCCACAGAGTCATGCACATAGATGCTCAATAAATGTTCTGAATAAAGTTGAGTGATTTGTATGAAATATTTATACAGAGTCTGTACCTTCTCAGCTTCTTAAAATCAGGACTATGCCTTGTTTGCCTAGGCACCTTTACACTCTAACACAGTGCCTGGTACTTTGCTGCTGTTCAGCAATTATTTGTTTTTTAAAAAGAAAGAATGAAACTTTCACTTTCCCCCATGGGTGGATCTAGTCCAAAACCCTCTCTCCCACAGAGCTGTGATTTGATTTCATGCGTTCCCTTCTGTAATTATCCCTAGAAGGCTTCTAAGTGAACACGCAGTCCTGGGGAGGGTAAGAGGAGCCCAGAAACACGCTGCCTCTTCTGACATACCATCAAAGTGACATCTGTCAGATTAGCCTACCGTCCAAATCAGGGCCCTTAGGGGTGGGGCACGAGCAGGTAGGCAGACAACTGCCCCAAGGTGATCAGACTGAAGAGCGGGCTTTGGGGGAAAGCCTCCGGAAGATGCACCAGCAGCTGTGGGTGGACACGATGCCTGTAGGCCCCGAGAGAGAGGGCACTGAATTAGGCTGTAGCGCTGCCAAAGGCAGAGGACCGACTTCAAGTTTTTCCTGGGGTCGCTCTGCTTCCACCACAGACGTTTCATCAGTGAACAGCACATGTCTTTCCTCCGCAGATGAAATAGAATGGACCCCTTAGGAGGTCTATTTCTTTGCATTTTAAACTTTGCAACCCACTTCAAAAAACAAACAAGAGAGGGGGCAGAGATCCCATTTTCTCAAATTACAGTTGTCATTCCCCATCGGTCTTCATAATTTGGCAAACAGATTCTATTACTTTGTGGGCTGGAAAAGGGAGGTGTGGGGCATGTGATGCAACTTCCTGCAACTAATTAAGATACCATTTTGAACCTACAATATACACTCATTACTCTCAGAAGGAGACAAAAACTCTCAACATTATGCACAGGGACCCATGAAGCTTTCCTGTATGCTTCTAATAACACCCCTGCTGCAGTCTTCCTGCAGGAATACTGCTGGGGGCACCCCGGACTCTGCTGAGGAGGATGGGACTCTACCAAGCACCCAAGGAGTTCACAGAGGCTGGAATTTTCCCGAACACGCCATTCCTTTGCAAGCCCTGCCATGTATTCCAAGGGTCTTTCAATATCCTCTGCCCCTTGGATGACTTCTCTGTGGAGTTCTCAGCAGCCAATCAAATGGTCTTCCTTTGGTAAAGTTTGTTAGCCACCTCCCATTGCTGGGAAAACAATTCTTCTTATACAAAGTACTGTACTGGTCTGCAAGTCTGTCACCCCTACTGTAATTTCAGTTCCTTGTATTTACAGGGTCTCAGGCTCTGACATGTAACGTTATTTACATTATATATATATATGCACATATTTATAGTGACTGAGGGCAGGAGGAGAAGGGGACGACAGAGGACGAGATGGTTGGATGGCATCACCAACTCGATGGACATGGGTTTGGATGGACTCTGGGAGTTAGTGATGGACAGGGAGGCCTGGCATGCTGTGGTTCATGGGGTCGCAAAGAGTTGGACATGACTGAGTGACTGAACTGAACTGATATACATATTATATATACTATATACATGTAGTGTGTTATATAGTAGTTACATCATTAAAGAATACATCAAGATTATTATATACAATCCTGTCGGCTACAAACTGGCACGTGCCAAGGGCATCTGCCTTCTGCTTCTGTGGAGATGGAACCGTGTACTGCTGCAGCTGCTGACCTTCAGCACACCCTGAAGGGAGTTCACGATGCAGACTAAGGCATTTTGTGCTTCAGGGAAACTGGTGGAACAGATCTTCAGATAGATATCTTCAGGAACTGATTTCATGATCCCAATCCTTACATCTCCTCATATCTAGAAAAGGACTAAATCCTTAGCAGGAAACTTCTGTAAAATAAGTGCTTGATTGCACCCTCACCGAAGTCACATGTACTGACTTTTCCCCATTACATTTTTGGAGCAGCCTCTCAGAGCTATCTGAGGTGCTGTCTCCTGGGCGGCAGTCCTCATTTTACCCCCAAAGAAAACTTAACTCACAACTCTCATAGGGTGCATCTTTTTCTTAGTCGACAGTACCATCAATCTCTTGTTCACATTTGATAGTATCATGAAAACATTTATTCACCCATTCCTTCATTCACTCATTCACCACACAGTTAATCAATACCTACATTAGGCTAGTAAATTTTAAATGCTAGAACAGACACTGGCTTTGTCCTCAGGGGTCTGAAATCAGAAACTCTAAAAAAAATAAAAATAAAAACAAAGGTTTGGTTGAAATGAAAATAGAAACAAATTATCAAATTAAAATAGCCACAACACAACAAAAACAATATATATTTTCTCCCACTCAAAATGCTAAGTACAGCTTATAATTTCTTTGAACAGGTCAAGGGACTTTGAGATCTATTTTGTTATCTGATTCTCATTTAAGTCTGGAAGAAACCAGGAGATATGGATTTCATTCTACGGATAAGGGGTGTGACATTTATCAAAGATGAAACGGAAATATCTCCACTTGTAGGTAATGGTAGACCAAGGTTTCACCATCTCACCATATCAAACTGCCTTCAAAGACTATTTTAGGTTTGGCAATCATTTGTCAAAACTTAATACCAAGTGTTGAATTTATTCCACAACTGCAAACAGGCTCAGATGTATAGAACAGACTTGTGGACTCTGTGGGAGAAGGCGAGGGTGGGATGTTTCAAGAGAACAGCATCAAAACATGTATATTATCTAGGGTGAAACAGATCACCAGCCCAGGTTGGAAGCATGAGACAAGTGCTCGGGCCTGGTGCACTGGGAAGACCCAGAGGGATCGGGTGGAGAGGGAGGTGGGAGGGGGGACTGGGATGGGGAATACATGTAAGTCCATGGCTAATTCATTTCAATGTATGACAAAAACCACTGCAATGATGTAAAGTAATTAGCCTCCAACTAATAAAAATAAATGGAAAAATAAATAAATAAATAAATAGAAAATTTTTAAAAAAAGAAGACAAATAATAGATACAGATAAAATAGGTATAAGTTCAATCATATTTCTTGTTCCTTTATGTAAACAAAATTGCTAACTGGTCTATAATTTATATTGCTCAGTTCTCTCCTAATAAATACAGAGAGAAAAGGAATTTCACGGGACATATTTGGCACCTTAAAAGCCAAAAAAACAAAAATAAAAAAACTCAACTGTGTCAACAATAACTTGCTATAACGAAAATCTTATTATAATGAAGAAGTATCATGATTCGATGGGAAATATATTGACAGGATGTGAAGAATGGCCTTCTGGCCCTACTTGTCTGGTCCCAGACCATTTGCTAGTTTTGTCTAATCTGGGAGGTGGTGGAAGGGGAGGTAGGTGGGAGAACAATGATATTTATCTATCTGAAATTCAATTTTCTCAGCCATAAACCTAGTTGATACTCCCCCTGAAGATTTCCTAAGATTGTTGAGAGATCAGTAAAATGATACATATGGAAAGTATTTTAAAATATTTTATATTTTATGCAAATATAAGCTCTTTTAGTTATTAACCTTCATCAGATCTGATTTGCTTTCCCTCTCACATGCCTATGCCAATTCCAACTTGATTTAGTCTCCACAGCTTAATTACACTCAGAAACATAAAATTTTAAATATTTAAATCTCACCTAATTTAATCTAATATTTAACCTGCATTTCCCCCCTTGAGTTTTAAACCCATTACTTCTTGAAGTGTCTTTGTTGACTAATGAGAAAAATTGGTCCCTCTCCTCTCTAGAACACCTCTTTATGCATCTGTAAACAGTTTCCATGCGTCCCTTCTGTCTTCCTCCTTAAAATTGAACATGCTCAGGTCTCTCAGCCTTTTCTTAGAGGCCCCATTTTCAAATCCCTTCATCATTTTTTGTTGCTCTCTTTTGAAACCTCTGGCAAATGTGTCTATGTTTTTAAAAGTGTGCTATCCCAAATGGAACATGGTACTCCTCTCAAGGGCTAAGGATTGCCAAGTGGAGCCCAATAATCACCTTATTTATTTTATCCTAGGCAATTCTGCTAATACAACACAGAGTAGCAATTGCTTCTTTTCCTTATTTTTCATAACAGTATCACACTTTTTACTTTTTTTAAGATGTTCAGTTCAGTTCAGTTCAGTCTCTCAGTCGTGTCCGACTCTTTGCGACCCCATGAATCGCAGCACGCCAGTTAAACAGTGTAAATTAGAACTCCTGAGGGCAAGAATTATTAAAATTAACTTACTAATCTTTCCTTTAGTCACATTACCTAGGGCAGCATTTCATAAATATTAGGTACTTAATAAACATGGAGTGGGCCAATGAACAATACTTGTATCTACAAATGGCAATACTTAAAACACTTTTTGATTTGATGAAAAATATGGTCCTTTCATTTCTGAAACATACTGAAGCGTAGAAAATATGCAGTTGTCTCCTATGGGATTACTTAACACGATTAGATTAAAATGGGTTAAAAAAGATTTTACTGCATTTTATTTACATAAAGCATCTCTTCATTTACATGTAATTTTCTGGAAAGTCCACCAGAACACCAGAAACACAAACCATGAAACTAATGACCAATTAACTTAAAATCAATTACTGTATGTAATATGATAGAAGACCTTACAGAATTTAACTGTACTGTCAAACTTGCTTAATATTTGATTTCACAGGACCAACCAAATCTAGAGAAAATATCAAAGGATTTGGCAAGGTCAGTGACTAGCATGCAGGAAGCCTTCATCTTCTATCATATCTGCTACTGTTTTGACTGTCAAAAATACAAGCCAGGAAACCAATAAATAGCTCTATCAAGACTTTCTTTGGAGAGAACCAGTAAATGAGAGGAAAAAAAAAACCAATCTCACGCAGATGAGGAGTTTGGATTTAAAGGAATCTGTGGTAGTGATGATACCCTTTATCCTCTAAGTATTAGGAACATTTTATCTGATCAGACTGGTTAAGAATCTGTTACCACAATGTTGCACAGTGAGAGAATATGGAGCTCATCAGTAACAATGTTGCTAATCTTCCTTAGCTATTCAGATGAGAAATGACCTATAGTTTAAACACAGCCCTCTCAGGGGAGAAGAAAGAGCAAGGGATTCTTATAGAACAAGAACCATTGCAGAATACATGATGTCTCTTGGACTGTAGATTTTTTTTAATGGTTGACAAACATATCTTTGGTATGGATTTTCAATGAAGATATACAGAGCCAAACTAATTCAAACACCTTTCATGAAACTTAAACACTCTCATTGACAAAAACAAATACACACCTTTCGAAAATTTCCCAAGAAATTGTGATTGTTTAGTTATCGATTATGTTTTGGAAATTTACATTAGACTACAAATTTCAGGAAGGGCCTAAAAATTATAAAATACATTTAAAAAATAATTCAGTTAGGTAGCAGGACATAGAAATATAAGAATGATAAACTCCAATCAACGGTTTCAGTTTTTAGCCTAGCAACCTTTTATGCTGATAACTGTTAATATATGAAAATTTCCTGGATTTTCAGGCAGTTTCTTCTCCTACCCATCTGGCTAATCTTTCCTGGCTACCCATCCCTGAATGCCTTTCATCCCCCAAGGCTTATCCTTGACCCCAAGTTGTCTGACACATTTTCATGGTTCTAACTTCCATCTACATGTTGATGGTTTCTTTTTAAGAATCTCTGGTTAGGGTGAAACAGATCACCAGCCCAGGTTGGGTGCATGAGACAAGTGCTCGGGCCTGGTGCACTGGGAAGACCCAGAGGGATCGGGTGGAGAGGGAGGTGGGAGGGGGGACTGGGATGGGGAATACATGTAAATCCATGGCTAATTCATTTCAATGTATGACAAAAACTACTGTAATGATGTAAAGTAATTAGCCTCCAACTAATAAAAATAAATGGAAAAGAAAAAAAAGAATCTCTGGTTGCATTTTCAAACTCAACTTCTCTTGAAAAAAGAAAGTTATTATCCAGAGATAATGGTATGTTCTAAATTCAAGTCTAGGAACAAAGCCCTGCCTAGGGAAAATCCTTGGACAAGGAGAGAGTGGGAAAGCCTTCAGGAACTTCTCTCTCTGCTGCTCTCTGTTCATATGCTTTAATTCTCTCTCTCTTTTTTCCCCATCCCTGCAGCAGTACATCTCTCTCTGCTTCTCAATTAATTTATATGTTTCAATTAATTTTCATGTTTTATTCAAAAGATAAAAAAGGCTGACTGGTTATCTCTGAATTTCAATTTCAAATTCCTGTGAGACCTGGATCAGTCCTGCTTGGGTCAAAGATTCTTTCTTGTCCTAACTAAAATTAACAGATCGGTGTAGTAAGGGTCCGTGATTCAAAGAATGTGACCACAGACATTTTAAGGTCAGTCTGCTCCCTCCCCCCACCCTTTTATTTTTACTTTAACTGATATTAGCATCTATTTTTTTATATTGGAGAATAGTTAATTAACAAGGTTGTGTTAATAATAGCTTCACAAGTACAACAATGTGTTTCAGTTTCTCATGTATCTATTCTCTTTCAGATTATTTTCCCATTTAGGATGTTACATAATACTGAGCAGATATCTCTATGCTACACAGTAGGTCCTTGCTAGTTATATATCCTAAATATAGCAGTGTATACATGTCAATCCCAGCTTCCCAATTTATCCTTCCTCCCAACCCTTCATCCCTGGTAATAGTAAATTCCTTCTCTAAGTCTATGAGTCTGTTTCCGCTTTGTAAGTAAGTTCATTTGTATCATTTTTCTTTTTCTGGTTTCCACACATAAGTGATAAATGTTTCTCTGTCTGACTTCACTTAGTATGACAATCTCCAGTTCATCTAAGTTGCTGCAAATGGTGTTATTTCATTCTTTTTAATGGCTGAGTAATATTCCATTATACACACAAACGCACACATGTACACACACACACAGACACACACCCCACATCTACTTTATTCATTCATCTGTTGATAGACATTTCAGTTTGTATTCCTGTCTTGGTAAACAGTGCTGGCTAATTTCTAATCCACTATTTGAGGATTTTTAAATTATTGCTACTGATTGGTTTTGGCTATTGCACCGTATTAGGCAGATAAAAAAAAAAAAGTATTGATAATGGTTAAGAATAGTCAAATGGCTTTGTTTTCCCATAAGGCCTGTGAGAGCAAGAAGCAAGTTTACTGAATTCTAGCTACATCCTCATCGTCCAACATTGTGTCTCAGATATAACAGACATTCACAACAACAGCAGCAAGAACAAAGCAAATGGATAAATTAACCACTTTGGAAAACAACAACCAGCCACTGCTAGTGCCCTTGCCTGGCATGTGGTGTTTAGAAAGCTTCTATTTCGTACATGTGGTTTAGGTGAGAATTCCTAAGTATATTGTCTTACATGGGCACACAAAATGGAGATAGTGTTGCATATTGGACACACAGGAAAAAAAAAAATTGGAAACAGGATACTTGCTTAAAGTTTTTAATGAAGCATTAACAGTTCTGTAAATTAAAGTTCTAATTTGCAGTTTTACAAAGTAAACAAGGAGAGAACAGCATCAGATGTAGGCTATTGCTTGCTGCCTCCACTCAACACATTCTAAGTGACTATCAAATTGATTTTGCAATCCTCAATTATATTTCTCTAATTTTTTTGACTACTGAATTTATCAGTATGCAGAAAAAATCAGTTTTAAGTAAACTATTTTTCTCAGTTAAACTTAATAACAGAGCATATTAACACCAATTATGTGAACTATAAAAATTATAGAAGTGCCACAGCATCACAGCAAGAATTGGTCAACTGCGTATTCAAATGTGTGTTTTACATTTTTACTGATAAATTATTTTTTATGAAAAAATACTTGAAAACAGACAAACTGCAGCATTTTATCTACAGAAGTTGTTGTCCTAATATGAATAAATTCAAAAGAAATTCTATCCTACAGAGTAAAACAAGTCATTTTGTTGAAAGTATAGATTCTTGCTGCCAAAATAGTTAAGTAAATCTCATTTTTACTGTGCTTTATAAACATAGTATATATCATTTTTTTCAGATACATTTGGAATGCCACACTTAAATCTAAAGTATATACTCTGTGTAAGTCTATATCTGAAGGAAATGGCAACCCACATCAATATTCGTGCCTGGAGAACTCCATGGACAGAGGAGTCTGGTGGGCTATGGTCCATGGGGTCGCAAAGAGTCAGAAAAAATTGAGCATCTGAGCACACACACACACACACACACACATATCTAAAGGAGTTCAGGACCAGTACATTAAATAATAGAAAAATTGATTGATTTTTCTCTAAATAGAGTTAAAGCCATTTTCCTACCACAATGTAAATCACTGGTTGCAAGAATCACCTGGAGAACTTTTTCTTTTATCCATTTTTGAGGTATAATTTATATGCAATAAACAATATCTATTTAAAGGGTACAGTTCAATAAGTTATGAGAAAATCAAAACCACAATGAGAAACCACCTCGCACCTGTCAGAACATCCATAATTAAAAGGAACAAAAACAACAAACACTGATGAGGATATGGAAGAAAGGGAACCCTCCTATACTGTTTGTAGGAATGTGAAGTGGTACAGTCACTGTGGCAAGCAGTACAGAGGTTTTGCAAAAAAAAAAAAAAAAAAAAAAAAACCCTAAAAATAGAACTACCATATAACCCAGAAATTTCACTACTGGATACACACCCAAAAGGAAAACAAAACAAAACAAAAACCATCATTCTAAAATCTATGTGCACCCCAATGTTTACAATGGCATTATTTACAATTGCCAAGATATGGAAGCAACCGAAATGCTCATCGACAGGTGAATGAATAAAGATTATGTACACACACACCCACACCTGAATACTATTCAAGGATTAAGAAATAAAGAAATTTTGCTGTCTGCAACAACACAGATGACTGACTTAGAGGGCATTATGCTAAATGAAATAAGTTAGAAAAAGGAAATACTGCATGATATCACTTATATGTGGAATCTAAAAAAATTTAACAAACTAGTGAATATAATAAAAAAAAAAAAGTAGCAGCCTCATGGACATAGACAGGAAACTAGTGTTTACTAGTAGAGAGAGGCAATATAGGAAAAAAAGTTATAAGAAATATATACTTGTAAAAAAAAAAAAAGAAATATATACTTGTGAAACCCTTACTACAAGTACTATGGAACATCTCCATCATTCCCTCTGCCTCAGCCCCATGCCACCACTGATCTCCTCTATAGATTAGTTTGCATTTTAAAAATTTTTATATAAATGGAGTTATAATTAAGTACTCTCCTGCTTTCTTTACCAACATATAAATTGAGATTCCTTCCCATTGCTGAGTAGCATCCCACGGTATGGATATACCACAGTTTGTTTATTCATTCACCTATGGATGGATATTTGTATTGTTTCCAGTTTTTGACTACGCTAAAATAGGGGCTATGAATATTTATGCGCACAGACTAACTCCCAACTCTCAGAAGGCTCCATTTTGCTATCCATTTCCTGTCTTTCATCACATTGACTCATTTTCTGATTCTTGAAATTTATATAAATGGATTATCAGGCTCTTGTGTTTCTAGCTTCTTTCGCTCTATAATGTGTGAAGTCGCTCAGTCGTGTCCAACTCTTTGTGACCCCATGGACTGTAACCCACAAGGCTCCTCTGTCCAGGGGATTCTCCAGGCAAGAATACTGGAGTGGGTTGCCATTTCCTTCTCCAGGGGATCTTCCCAATCCAGGGATCGAACCCGGGTCTCCCGCATTGCGGGCAGACGCTTTATCCTCTGAGCCACCAGGGAAGCCCAATAGGTTATGAAATTTACTCATGTTATTGTATGATGCAATATTTGGCTCATTTTTATTGCTATACATAGTTCATTGAATTAATATATTATAATTTATTTTCCATTATTTTGTTGAAGGAAATGTGAGTTGTTAATAGTTTTTGATTATCATGAATATAAAGTTTCTAAGGACAACCTTGCACATGATTTTGGTACACATATGTATGCATTTATTTTGGATATCTATGTGACAGTATACTGTTGGTCTACTTTTGTCTATGCTTATGCCAATACTATACTCCCTTACCTACTGCAGCTTTATAAATTGTCTTGATATGTCATGGTGTCAATCCTCCAGCTTTGTCTTTCTTCAGTATAACCTTGGCTATTCTAAGTCCTCTTCTTTTCCATATACATTTTAGAGTCAGGTTGCCAATTTCCCCAAAATCCTGGGATTTTGCCTGGAACTACATGGATTCTACAGATAAAATGAGAAAGATTTTCTATATAATTGCATTAAGTCTTCATATCCATGAACATGAGTATCTCATCATTCATTTAGGTTTTCTTCAATTTTTCAAGGAAACACTGTCATTTTCATTGCAGAAGTCTTGCATTATTTTTCTTACCAGTTTGTTTCTAAATCTTCTATACATTTTGGTGATATTATAAATGGCACTAATTTTTTTTCTTTTTCTGATTACCTTTTGTTATTCAACAGAAATATCTGATTTAGGAATAGTGATCTTTATAAAAATCCTTGCTAAATGTACATATTAAACTGGATAGCTTATATACTATCTTGATTCTTCTATATGCAGTCATTATATCTGCAAATAAAGATAGTTTACTTCTTCTTTAACATTCTTAATATCTTTTCTTTTGCTACATTGGTCTGGCTAGTACTTCCAATATAATATTGAATAAATGTGGTGATAGTGGACTTCCTTGTCCTTGTCCTTCCTTGACATCTAGGGGAAATATTTTATGCTAGTAGTATTTTATAAAAATATGTATTTTTATAAAAAAATAAAGAATATTTCATTCTTAGTTTGCTGAGAACTATATCAAAAGTATTTATTTAATCCATAGAGATAATCATACAGATGGCTAAAAAACACATGAAAAGATGCTCAACATCACTCATTATCAGAGAAATGCAAATCAAAACCACAATGAGGTACCATTACACAGCAGTCAGGATGGCTGCTATCCAAAAGTCTACAAGCAATAAATACTGGAAAGGGTGTGGAGAAAAGGGAACCCTCTTACACTGTTGGTGGGAATGCAAACTAGTACAGCCACTATGGAGAACAGTGTGGAGATTTCTTAAAAAACTGGAAATAGAACTGCCATATGACCCAGCAATCCCACTTCTGGGCATACACACCGAGGAAACTAGATCTGAAAGAGACACGTGCACCCCAATGTTCATCACAGCACTGTTTATAATAGCCAGGACATGAAAGCAACCCAGATGCCCATCAGCAGACGAATGGATAAGGAAGCTGTGGTACATATACACCATGGAATATTACTCAGCCATTAAAAAGAATTCATTTGAATCAGTTCTAATCAGATGGATGAAACTGGAGCCCATTATACAGAGTGAAGTAAGCCAGAAAGATAAAGACCAATACAGTCTACTAACACATATATATGGAATTTAGAAAGATGCTAATGATAACCCTATATGCAAAACAGAAAAAGAGACACAGATGTACAGACTCTGTGGGAGAAGGTGAGGGTGGGATGTTTCAAGAGAACAGCATCGAAACATGTATATTATCTAGGGTGAAACAGATCACCAGCCCAGGTTGGATGCATGAGACAAGTGCTCGGGCCTGGTGCACTGGGAAGACCCAGAGGGATCAGGTGGAGAGGGAGGTGGGAGGGGGGATCAGGACGGGGAATACATGTAAATCCATGGCTGATTCATGTCAATGTATGACAAAAACCACTACAATATTGTAAAGTAATTAGCCTCCAACTAATAAAAATAAATGGAAAAAAATAAAAAAAATAAAAGGTTTCATCTTTATTAGGTTAATGTGGTAAATCATATAGATATTTTGGTCTTATTTTCTTCCTTACATTTTTGTCTTTTCCTATTTCATTAATTTTTGCTTTTATTTTTACTACTTCCTTCTTTCAAATTTGGGGACTTCCATTTGCTCTTTCTGGTTTCTCACTGAGTTAGAAGCTTAGATACTTGATTTCTAACTATTCCCTTTATTTACTAAAATATGCATTCAAACATGCATAGCTTAAGATTAGTCTACCACTATTTACTCCAACAGGGATAGAGTTGAAATTCTTTCTACAGAGATTCAAATTTAGGTATTACTTTAATTCTAGAACTCCTATTCTAATATATTCCAACTCTCTTTAAATTCTGCATCTTTTCATTTATTTACAATACCAATCATAGCTATTTTATATGTATATAATTTTCATATACAAACTTTTGTGCATGTGCATATATATATATCAAATATGTCTAGATTACTTGAGGATCTGTATTTTTTCATTTATTAGGTCCTATATTTTTGGTATTCCTGGTAATTTTGCATTGAACAGCAAACATTGTGTATTTTAGAAATGTAGACTCTTGTTGATGTTATAACAACTTGTATTTGTCTTGCAACAAATATTTAAAGTATTCTGGCCGAAAGACAACTTTTACTCTACCAGCAGTTCAGATGAGTTGAGGGTTTACATTCTGCTTTTGGATGACTGCTCTATTTCTCATTTGTTCCCACGGCTAGAATTTCAGTTGAACATCTGACATATTTACTAAGGGCCTTCATCCTTGGTAGGCGCTGAACTCTAATTTTTTTGTCTTTCAAGTCAAGCTTCCTCCACCTCCACACCCAAGACTATGCAATATAGGAATTAGGATAAAACAAATAGAAGAAAGATGCAAAAGATAAATAAAAAGCTCACTGAAATGATTTTTCTTATTTCTGTTAGCTTGATCCCACAAGTCCTGGCAGTCCTAGTTAAACAGTACTGTCTTGATACAACCATATTATTAAAAATTTTCTCCAGCTTTTTACTTTTTCTCAGCAGGAGGATTTTTTGACATGCATCACAGCTGGAGTCAGGAATCCCTTGCAATTATTTAATTACATGCTTGATGCCTGATTTCATTGCAACCTTCCAAGCTCCCTAAGGTTAGGGGCTGTGTCTGCTTTACCCAATACTCTTTCTAAAACACCAATCATAGCATCTGGCATGCATGCGTGCTAAGTCACTTCTCTCTTGTCCGACTCTTTACAATCCCATGACTGTAGCCCTTCAGTTGTCCTCTGTCCACGGGACTTTTCAGGCAAGAATACTCGAGTGGGCTGCCATTTCCTTCTCCAGGGGATCTTCCCAACCCACGGATTGAACCCAGGTCTCCTGCATTGCTGGCAGTTTCTTTACCATCTGAGCCACTGGGAAAATGATAAAGATTCACAATACATCCAACAATGATCAAGCTCCTCCATTTAAATGTGGAGGTAGAAAGTAGAGTCAAAAGTTTGAAAACAAACTTGCACAAAACAGAAGGGGAAGTCTAGTAAGAAATAGTTTATTTATATGTTTAAAATGATATAACGATAACATTACTATTTAGGGACACACAGTTGAAGGTTAGAAATAGCCCTTCTTTTGAAAATTATGGGTAATCTTGAAGGAAGCATTTATAAGAAAGCAGTGGGCAAAAAAAAAAAAAATACAAGTGACAGATTAGTCTCTCAGTCGTGTGCGATTCTGGCGACCCCATGGACTATACAATCTGTGGAATTCTTCAGTTCAGAATACTGGAGTGGGCCAGGGATCGAACTCAGGTTTCCCGCATTGCAGGTGTATTCTTTACCACTGAGCCACCAGGAAAGCCCAAGGAGTGATTGGCAGGCGAGAAAACTGACACATTGAAAGTGTCTTCTTTTTTAAGGAGCATGATAATGAGGAAAATACGAGAAATAGACTCTGATTTATAAGTACATATTAAAATGTGAAGTAATCCCTCACAATTCAGTTATGAGAGATAAAACATCTAAGTCTCTAGACAGGGAAGGCAACTTAAAAATAGAACTTCATAGACTGAATAACATGAAGTGAAAAATCAGAGAGATCTGGAGTAGAGAGAGGTTATAAAAAGAATATCATCACGATTTATGTGGTTTAAGCACATAAAATACATGCACGAGTGTAACAGCACATAGTTCAAAACTCTGAATTCCAACCACCAGCCATTAAATGCATATATAATAATGACTATTATGATGTTGTGTGCTGATCCTTGATGGTGATTTCTGCATTGAAATCTTAGAATAACCCATTTTAGAGATGAAGAAACTGCACTGGAGAGGAGAGAAATGACTGAGCAGAGCTAAACACCAGGGTGTAGAGATGCCATATTTTAAATCTGGGGAATCTGACTCCAGAACCTGCACTTTACCCCTGCCACTGCTGCCCTCCTTGTGAGCAGGAATGTCGATGTTAACACCACCATCGCCCTCAAAATAGAATTCAATCAATTTGATGCTGTTAATCCATCCACAGCATTGATCACTGTTGTTTATAAGGCACTTTCAAGATTAAAAGTGCTTTTTATTGTACTATATGTTTACTATGACTGCCATCCTAAACCTATTGCAATAAGCCCTAATGATATGTATAGGGGAAAGTGTCAAAATATTCATTAACCTCAAAATTTAATAAACCTAAGGAGATCCTGTGTCTAAGACATATGTACCATCCCATTTCCAATAATACCATGTGACAGATGTGGTGGGTGAGAAAATGACTCTAGCTGTAGTAACAGAGAAGTAACTTGACCAGCAATTAAGGATCATTAATAAGAATATCTTTTTGCCTCCAGTGCTGTATAGTTTAAAAAATACTTTCTTAAACATCTTGGGCCAATAGAGACTAGACAAATTGAGCTATCACTTTAAGCTGTCAGTATTTCCAAAATGGTAGCTCTCAACATTATGTGATGTGTTCTAATGTACTGCAAATCTCATCATTATGTAATTCTTAAAGCTAAGTAATTTTTCTTATAGATTTTTCATTTTCTATCCAACTCATTTAGCTAATTATTGATTCAACATTATTGGACATCTGGTTTGGGTCCTATGACATGCAAGGCACAAATGTTATAGCTGAAGAAAACAGTCATAATTTCAGTCTATTTGGGATATAGATAAGTGAACAAGAAATTGTAAAGGTGTATGAAAAATGTTAAAATGAAGACTCTTGGTTTCTGTGATCATACATTGGAGAGGTCCCTAATCTAGATTTGGCATGGGGTTAGCGGGAACTTTGGGGAAGCAATTTAAGGAACAGTTCAGTTGACATTTTAATGATCAATAGGAATTAATTGATACGAAGCATCCTCTTCCAAAAACACAAGAGATGACTCTAAATATGGATGTCACCAGATGGTGAATGCCAAAATCAGACTGATTATATTCTTTGCAGCCAAAGATGGAGAAGCTCTATACAGTCAGGAAAAACAAGACCAGGAGCTGACTGTGGCTCAGATTGTGAAATCCTTATTGCAAAATTGAGACCTAAATTGAAAGTAAGGGAAATCACTAGATAACTCAGGTATAACCTAAATATCCCTTATGATTATAGAGAGGAAGTGACAAATATATGCAAGGGATTAAATCTGATAGAGTGCCTGAAGAACTATGGATGGGGGTTCATAACACTGTACAGAAGGAGGTGATCAAAACCATCCCCAAGAGAAAGAAATGAAAAGAGTAAAAAGGTTGTCTGAGGAGGCCTTACAACTAGCTGAGAAAAGAAAAGGACAAAAAACTAGCTGCTAAAGGCAAAGGAGAAAAGGAAAGATATATCCATCTGATGCAGAGTTCCGAAGAATAGCAAGGATAGATAAGAAAGCCTTCCTAAGTCAGCAATGCAAGGAAATGGAGGAAAACAATAGAATGGGAAAGAATAGAGATCTCTTCAAGAAAATTAGAGATACCAAAGGAACATCTCATGCAAAAATGGGCACAATAAAAGACAGAAATGGTATGGACCTAACAGAAGCAGAAGATATTAAGAAGAGGTGGCAAGAATATAGAGATTTATTTTAAAAAATGATCTTAATAATCTTGGATAACCAAGAAGGTATGATCACTCACCTAGAACCAGACATCCTAGAAAACAAAGTCAAGTGGGCCTTGGGAAGCATCACTACAAATAAAGCTAATGGAGGTGATGGAATTCCAGCTGAGCTAATTCAATTCCTAAAAGATGATGATGTGAAAGTGATGCACTCAATATGCCAGCAAATTTGGAAAACTCAGCAGAGGCCACAGGACTGGAAATGGTCAGTTTTCAGCGTAATTCCAAAGAAAGGCAATGCCAAAGAATGCTCAGACTACCGCACAACTGCACTCATCTCACATGCTAGCAAAGTAATACTCAAAATTCTCCAAGCTAGGCTTCAACAGTATGAGAACCGAGAGTTTCCAGATGTTCAAGCTGGGATTTAGGAAAGGCAGAGGAATCAGAGATCAAATTGCCAACACCCATTGGATCATAGTAAAAGCAAGAGAATTCCAGAAAAACATCTAACTTCTGTTTCATTGACTATGCTAAAGCCCTTGACTTTAGGATCACAACAAAGTGTATGGATCACACAAACTGGAAAATTCTTTAAGAGATGGAAATACCAGACCACCTTACCTGTCTCCTGAGAAAACTGTATGCAGGTCAAGAAGCAAAAGTTAGAGCCAGATATGAAACAGCAACTAGATCAAAATTGGGAAAGGAGTCCATCAAGGCTGAATATTGTCACCCTGCTTATTTAACTTTTATGCAGAGCACATCATGTGAAATGCAGGGGTGGATGAAGCACAAGCTGGAATCAAGATTGCTGGCAGAAATATAAATAACTTCAGATATGCAAGATGATACTGCTCTTATGGCAGAAAGTGAAGAAGCCCTCTGGATGAAGCTGAAAGAGGAGAGTGAAAAAGCTGGCTTAAAACTCATCATTTAGAAAACTAGATCATGGCATCTGGTCCCATCACTTCATGGCAAATAGATGGGGAGACAATGGAAACAATGACAGACTATTTTCTTGGGCTCCAAAATCACTGTGGACAGTGACTGCAGCCATGAAATTAAAAGAAGCTGGATCCTTGGAAGAAAAGCTATGACCAACCTAGATAGCATATTAAAAAGCAGAGACATGACTTTGCCAACAAAGGCTGTATAGTCAAAGCTTGGCTTTTCTAGTAGTCATGTATGGATGTGAGAGTTGGATCATTAAGAAAATTGTGCACCAAATAATTGGTGTTTACGAACTGTGGTGTTGGAGAAGGCTCTTGAGAGTCCCTTGGACTGAAAGGAGATCAAAACAGTCAATCCTAAGGGAAATCAATGCTGAGTATTCATTGGAAGGACTGATGCTGAAGTTGAAGATCCAAAGCTTTGGCCACTAGATGCCAAGAGCTGACTCACCGGAAAAGACACTGATACTGGGAAAGATTGAAGGCAGGAGGAGAAGGGGATGACAGAGGATGAGATGGTTGGATGGCATCACCAACTCAAAGGACATGAGTTTGAGCAAACTCAGAGAGATTGTGAAAGAGAGGGAAAGCAGGCATGCTGCAGTCCATGGAGTTGCAAAGAGCTGGGCATGACTGAGTGACTGATCAACAACAAAGGTATTAATCAGGTAATAAGAAAAAGAAGTGCTTGCTACTAAGGAAGGCATTTCAGGCAAAGGTATCAAAATCTTCAAAAACCTAGGCCTCCAAGAGAGTGTGGTATATTCAAGTAGCTGGGACTGAAACATAGACACAGACCTGGAGAGTCACCTAGCAAGTATACAAAGAGGTGAAGCTGAATGGTAAGAAAGTAAGCAGAAGAGAGTTCATGGGGCGTCTTATTAAGAAACTTATAAAAGGTTTTAAGCAAGAGGATGATAAGAAAGGTAATTAATTTGAATAAATAGTCTGTAAAGGAGTCAAAGTTTTGACTTAGAAACCCACAACATAGACCTGGATGAGGAAGTAGCCATAGGACTAGTGGATATTTCCAAGAAATATATCAGAGTTATAATGGCTGGTGGAGGACCAATTAACAGACCATGGGGAAGGGAGTGAGAAGCACTGTTCAGAGACATTTCCCAGGTGTCTGTCTCAGATATCCAGTTATATTCACTTTGGTAAACACAGTGGTAAACCTAGAAGAAGGAATAGGCTGGGGGAGGGTTGGGTATGAAGAGGCTGAGAAGTCAAGAAAGAGGCATCTACATTTGTTTTCCATTTTCTGCCTTGTTTAATGGGAGAAACATTAAATTATTCATTTTTTAAAGCTTCCCACAAGTTCTTATCTTTCATTTATCAAATTCTCCTATGACCCAGTTTATTTGTGAGGACAACATGGCCACCATTGCCAGGATGACTCATCACCTAAATGACTAAACAGGTATATCTTCTCCCTTTTTCCTCCTCCTGCCTTTCCTGTGAGGTTGCACTTAAAGTCAAAAAAGACCCCCAAAGAGAGATTGTGCTTCAGTCCAGAGAATGTACATAACTGAGTTTCTTTTCCTGAATCTCCAAACAAATACCTGAGGGATATGTTTGTGAGCTTTCTTCAATGTGTGCTTCAAAACATCACTTGATATTTCTGTACTGCAACGGAACTCTTCATGCATGATCTCGTAAACATTTCTTCAGACCACTAAAATTCAGATTTTGAAAGATCCAGAATTTTGACAATGATATTACTGGAATTCTTTCTATCTGATTGGAAATGAGGATAATCTTTCTTCCCCCAAAATATTTTAACCTACAATTATGTATATGTATTTTTTTCAAAAATTTTAAATTCCAGTATAGTGGATTTACAGAGTTACTTTTTCTGCTGTATAGCAAAGTGATTCAGATAAACATACAGACACATTCTTTGTTACATTCTTTTCCATTATGTTTTATCACAGAATATTGAATATAGTCCCCTATACTATATAGTAGGATGCTGTGTTTATCCATCCTTTATATAATAGTTTGCATTTGCTAACCCCAAACTTCTAACCCCCACCCCCACTCCCTTGGCAACCACAAATCTGTTTTCTATGTCTGAGTCTATTTCTGCTTTGTAGATAAATTTTCATTTGTGTCATATTTTAGATTTCACATAGAAGCGATCTCGTATAGTATTTGTCTTTCTGACTTATGAAGTTAATCAATATTTTGTGGATGTTACATTTATCCTAACTTATATAAAATAATTTTAACTACAGATCTTTAAATATGTTTAATTTATTCTGAGAAAACACATACAAAATTATTCATTTTATTAAATCAAATAGCAATCACCTTCATAGACACTAGTTTTGCTATCACTGCTGACCATTATGATTCTTTTTCCACTGTAAGTTCCTTTCCACCCATTTAAATTGGATGAAAAGTGAACTAAAATTACTCTCTTATTGATGCTGAATGTTATTAAGAGACAGAAAGAAATATTTTTCTTTCATAATGAAGCCTTAAAGAAGATTCCAAAATGGCCAACATATTGTAACAAAAAGACACTGGACAATTTAAGTACTACAGGTAAATTTGAAACTACTAGGCAACCTGGGAACAGGGTGGGAAGTGTGTGTTTGAGAATATGGAATGAGTGTGTGTGAACACATGTACAGAAGTATATCAGGCAACAATACACCTTTGTTTGGTAATACAAGAGATGGGGAAACCAGATGCTTTAAGCTGGTTAAAAGAGCATTAGTAACTAACAAAAATAGTTTATTGCAAGGAAAAGATGTGTTGTATTGACATGGTCAGTGTTGGGCTGGATTTCTGGCCACCGAAGACTCTTTTGAGCAGAAAAGATGCTATTTCAACATATCTTAAGTTATCGAGCATTATTGCCTACTTTCTTGTGTTGGTTTTTCACTCTCCCTTCTTTTATCTGAGCTCCTTTCCACTTATCTTTAGGATTCCTAGCATTAGGGCAGAAGACAGGAAAATACTTCATTAATTATGAAATTATGTATTAATCTTTTTTGGAACCAAGGAGAGGCAAACTTTAGACCAGGAATAAACAAACTACCAGCCTGCTGCCCATTTTTGTAAAGAAAATCTTTTTGGAACATGGCTACCCTTCTTTGTTCACATACTGTTGATGGCTGCTTTCATGCTACCGTGACAGAACTGAGAAGCTGTGACAGAGATCTCATGGCCCATATAGTCAAAACCACTGTCTGGACCTTTAGAAGAGAATTTCATAACCCTCTGCTCTAGGCTGATTTGAGAGTTTACAGACAAGGAAGAGTTCTTCATGCAAAGGCAAGTTTGCAATGTCATTCATTTTCACCATCTCAGCAAAATCAACCCCCCCAAAAGATATAAAAATTCTGATGAGAGAAAAAGTCCTGGTGAAATGATTGTTTCATGAAATCTGAGATAAAATTCTGAAGTGAAACAATTTACTTGCAGACCAACCTACTGTTAACTTTCCAAACACAAAGCAACATTACAGAAATGTGCTTCAAAATTAGTCACCTTAAAAATGCAAGATTAAAACAAATGTAGTCCTCTGAAACTGGCCTTTCTGATGGATACAGAAAAAACACAGTCTTCTCCCATCCTTCAATATTATCTGAAAGCATTTCTAAGAGCTTACTGTACCTCTCTACCAAAAGTAATAAAAATGAAACAGTCTTAATAGTCACTTCTATCTCTAGTTATCATCGGTTAGTTTGACTTCTTTTATTCTAAGAATATGCATTTCATCCTTTTCCCTCTCAGTCAATAAAGGTGAGCTCAACAGACAGTCACATCTCTTCTGATTCACATCAGAAACACCCAGGAACTCTCATTATTGCTTGAGCTCCATTTCTTCAATTTGCTCCCAAGTTCTGCATTCTTACTCTTGCCTTTATTTTTCTATATCATTAATGCCTGCTCTTTAAACTGGTAGGCCATATAGTTGATGTATATATTTGCTTTTCAACAAATGATCTGGTTGAAATCTAACATCAAAGCTTAAATAAATTTGTGGTTTAAATATGCTTTGAAAAGATTTGGCATTTTATTTAGTGTTTTCTTTATTTTCTTTTAGAACTTTCTGGCAAAACTATTTGCTCTTAGACAGAGGAAAACAAATAGTGGGACACCAAGGGTATTGAAGGTCAGAATTAATATGCTTTTACTAATTAGTGTATCTGAAGAAGTTTGCCCTACTTACACCTTCACTATAACTGCTTAGAATCAGCTTTCCTTTAATGTGGTGTTTTAGTGTCTCAGTTCACTAAAAATAATACAAGAATAATAAAGCATAAATATAATATAGTAAAAATATAAAATATATGCTTTTAAAAGATATTGATTTGGGGGTTGCATTTCTCTCTTTATGAGTCAGTAATTAATTATATTTCTGGATCCTAAAGCATTTAGTTCAGCCATTTTAGGGAAGGCAAATACTAAGAGACTAAACTAAGACAATCATTTGGTGTCCTTGAACAGCATTATTATGAAGAAAGTGTACAGAGTTCTCATCTGCAAGATATTCAACATCAGTAATCACATTTTTCATGAAGACAAATAAAAGGGAATTACATCCAGGTGCACATGTGTGCTCATCTCCCCAGTGGGTTGCTACAAAGATCTCCCCAAAGGCAGTTCCTGATTTCTGGGCAGGGTCACCAGTAAAGGCAGTTTAAAAGGCTGGTGTGATTGGCATCTGGATAGTACAATAGTCAAACCTTCCCCCAAATGATCATGGACCTGTTTTCGCTAATAGGAAAAAAAAGTGACAAGGAGAGAGAGGGTCACCTTTGGAATGCCAATCTGAGCAGTATTACAGTTTGCTATTTTTACCAGGTTCCGTTTGGATTACTAGTGAAATTCTTTTTGTAAGTGGATTTACTCTGCAATCCTGAAAATAAGCAAAACAATTTTTTTTTCTCCAGAATTCCTCTGTTACTGTTTTGGAAAGACAAAGTACTGTTAACCCCATGCAACCAGGGGAATAATTCATTATGAGTGTGCACACTATTTTCTAGTTCTAAATCATGATCATGAAATTATGTTGAACTTAGGTCTTCTTTAAACCCTCTGATATAACCCAAGATTTGAGTATCCATTTTATATTGAGCAATTTTCCCTATATCACTTAAATTATTCCTAGAATTTGCCCCATAAATTCTTTGAATTAGTAGAGAAAAAGAACAAACTGATGTTAATCCTAAATTGTGAATGTGGTAGTTTGAACATTTTTTGTCATTGCTCTTCTTGGGATTGGAATGAAAACTGACCTCTTCCAGTCCTGAGGCCACTGCTGAGTTTTCCAAATTTGCTGGCATATTGAGTGCATCACTTTCACAGCATCATCTTTTAGGAATTGAATTAGCTCAGCTGGAATTCTATCACCTCCACTAGCTTTATTCGTGTCCTAAGGCCCACTTGACTTCACACTCAACTGGACTGAACCATAGAAAAAGCAAGGGAATTCCAGAAAAACATCTGCATCATTGCACTAAAACCTTTAACTGTATGGATCACAAAAAACTGTGGGAAATACTTAAAGAGAGGGGAATACCAGGCCAT
Organism: Odocoileus virginianus; assembly: GCF_023699985.2. Classification (NCBI taxonomy): domain Eukaryota; kingdom Metazoa; phylum Chordata; class Mammalia; order Artiodactyla; family Cervidae; genus Odocoileus; species Odocoileus virginianus. Next base: position 58,802,860 of record NC_069684.1, on the reverse strand, counting down.
CTTACCTGTCTCCTGAGAAACCTGCATGCAGGTCAAAAAGCAACAGTTAGAACCAGACATGGAACAACGAACTGGTTCAAATTTGGGAAAGGAGTATGTCAAGGCTGTATACTGTCACCCTGCTTATTTAACTTACATGCAGAGTCCATCATGAGAAATGCTGGACTGGATTAAACACAAGCTGGACTCAAGATTACCAGGAGAAATATCAATAACTTCAGATATGCAGATGACATCATGGTGATGGCAGAGAGCAAAGAGGAACTAAAGAGACATTTGGTGAAAATGAAAGAGGGGAGTGTGAAAAAGCTAGCTTAAAACTCAACATACAAAACACTAAGATCATGGCACCTGGTTCCATCACTTCATGGCAAATAGATGGGGAAACAATAGAAACAATGACAGACTTTATTTTCTTGGGCTCCAAAATCACTGCAGATGGTGACTGCAGCCATGAAATCAAAAGAAGCTTGCTCCTTGGAAGAAAAGATATGACAAATCCAGACAGCATATTACAAAGCAGAGAGATCATTTTGCCAACAAATGTCCATCTAGTCAAAGATATAGTTTTTCCAGTAGTCATGTCCGGATGTGAGAGTTGGACCATAAAGAAGACTGAGTGCCAAAGAATTAATGTATTCCAACTGTGGTGCAGGACAAGACTCTTGAGAGTCCCTTGGACCCCAAGGAGATCCAACCAGTCCATCCTAAAGGAGATCAGTCCTGGGTGTTCATTGGGAGGATTAATGCTGAAGCTGATGCTCCAATACTTCGGCCACCTGATGCAAAGAGCCAACTCAGTGGAAAAGCCTCTGATGCTGAAAAAGATTGAGGGCAGAAGGAGAAGGGGATGACAGGGGAAGAGATGACTGGATGGCATTTTTGACTCAATGGACATGAGTTTGAACAAACTCTGGGAGACAGTGAAGGACAGGGAAGCCTAGAATGCTACAGTCCATGGGGTCGCAAAAATAGGACATGATTGAGAGACTGAATAACAACAACAAATTGTGAATATATTATATGAAAGAATGATAACAAAACAATTAAATCTAAGTGTTTTTAATCTCACAGATGCCTCAGCAATAACTTCTATTTTGAATTTTTGAGCCTACTTAAATATCCTATGCTTATCGATTTGGAATTTTAGAAGTTAAAGGATATGACCATTCAGTGCAAGCCTCAGGTTAACAGATGAGCATGACTAGACCCACATGAAAGTAGTTATCCAATGTCTCAGCACTAGGTAGATTCATTTAACTGTTTTCAGTAACACATTAAATATCACATTTTAATATAGAAATTGCATATTACTCATGCCCCAGATATGACATTTAGGCAAACATATGTGCAGCAGCAGATGAATTAACAGAATAATGATTTTACAAGTTGCAGAAGATTTTATAAAATCTGTCTCATAGTAGGTATTATAAATATTTGTTAAATGAGTAATAGCTGATAGCTAATATTGAATGACTATAAACTTATCTATGTGGGAGACACTGTGGAAAGTTTATTGGATGAGCTATCCCCTTTAATACTAATCTACTTGCTTGATATCAATATTGTAAGTAGTAGTAGTATGTCAATTTTAATAAAAGGAAAAAGAGGCACACAGATGATTAAGTGGTTTGTCTAATTATATTTAACTAATAAATAATAGGGCTTAGATCTGCAACATTTCTGTTAGTCTGCTTCCAAATCCCTTATTCTTAATTGTAAAGAAAAGGGGGGGTGTTATTTATACTATGATGCAAATGACTGATAATATACCCTTCCTAAAAATTAGACCTTTGAAAGAATATTTGTATCAGAAAGGAAAAAGACTAATGACAGATTGTAAAAAAGATTCACCTGGTTCATTTTCAACCCCAAAATAGACTTCGACAGAGTTCATTTATATTACTAAGCTTAATCGGGATGGGGAATACATGTAAATCCATGGCTAATTCATGTCAATGTATGACAAAAACCACTACAATATTGTAAAGTAATTAGACTCCAACTAATAAAAATAAATGAAAAAAAATAAAAAATAAATAAATAAATAAAAAATATATTACTAAGCTTAATGATTTCTATATTGAGCAACAAAAACATATACTCAAGTATTTGAATTGATATTTGAATTGTTTTCATTCTACCATTTGAGGTAAAAATATTTAAAGCAAATATATGGAAGAGGAGGGAGTTATATGAGAGATTTATTTCTTAAACTATAGTAATAAGATAATTTATACTGAGACTTTCCACATATTTCTATGGCCATGAAACATGTTGTGAATATATTTACAAATCCTGTTATTGATGGGTGAAATCTCACATTTTTCTTATATAAAATACATATAAAAATACACATCATTGTATATTTGTGTTTGAGTTATTTGATATCTCCATTCATATTTCAGGAATCATTTTTAGTTAGAGTTTGAGATTTTGAACTGAATAAAAATAAAAGATATCCAACTTCTTCTTATAATTATTCATTTTAAATATAATTCATCTTAGAGATGTCCAGGATTTGCTCATTAAATTTGCCTCAGAATATAGAAATTGCATGAAATTTATAGGAACATGAGTTGAAAGCACTGTTTGAGGCAGAGCACTTCAGCACATTTAAAATAATTTTGTTCAGTGTTAGAAAAATCTAGTTTTAGGAACCCTCTAGAATTAATTGATACAGAAAAAAATAATCTCACTCCCAGAAATCTTTGGGGATACAAGTAAATAAATAATTCCAATACTATTATATTTTTTTGTTACTTGAAAGGGCTTCCCAGTTGGTGCTGGTGGTAAAGAATCTGCCTGCCAATGCAGGAGACACAGGTTCTATCTCTGGGTCAGAAAAATCCCCTGGAGTAGGAAATGGCAACCTCCTCTAGTATTCTTGCCTGGAGAATTCCATGGACAGAAGAGCCTGGTGAGCTACAGTCCATGGGGTCGCAGAGTCAGGCATGACTGAACCAATTTAGCATGCACATTACTTGAAAAGCCAAAAACCAAAAGACGATCCAAAAAATTTAGCAGTGTTGGGTAAGATCTACTACTTGCGTGATCATTACTTGGCCTTCCACCCTCACTTATTACTTTTAGATACTTCTTGTTCTGTACCTTCTAAAGAACTATCCAAGGTTGCTCACTCCCCCTCTGGCAAAGTACCAGCTTTTGAACCAGAAGACTCTAAATTCACATTTCAATTCAGCAGCTGTGGTGATTTGGGGGACCCAGTTACTGGAGCCACATTTCCTCATAATCCAGGAGAGGGAAAATATCTACTTTCCAGGGTTGTAGAGGGAATGAATGACAGAATGTACAAGGAAAACAAATGTGCGAAGCTAACTATACACTTACCTTTCTACATAAGAAGATACAAGTTAAAGCATTGAAATAAGTATACTATCAAGGGTGAAACAGATCACCAGCCCAGGTTGGGTGCATGAGACAAGTGCTCAGGGCTGGTGCACTGGGAAGACCCAGAGGGATGGGATGGGGAGGGAGGTGGGAGGGGGGATCAGGATGGGGAACACATGTAAATCCATGGCGGATTCATGTCAATGTATGGCAGAAACCACTACAATATTGTAAAGTAATTAGCCTCCAGCTAATACAAATAAATGGGAAAAAAAAAAGGAAAGCTATTAAGTTGCTTTTGTATACTTATCTTGCTTGGCTTGTTGATTGGGTAAATTTAGTTACACCATGACCCAACTCAATAAAAGTATCCAACCAAACCTGCCAGGTAAGCCAAAGGGTCAAACCAATAAATAACTTGATGGAGACCTGGTTACTTTCAAAGTTAAGACAGTCTTCAAAGCAAGCCGTGCGGCTCATACCAAGGAACAAGCGAAGCCCCAAAACGTGCCTAAATGCAGGAGAACTATTTATTCTCCAGGAATCACCAAAGCTCCCGGGAGTCGTTCAAGCCAAAACTGTGATCTCCCTGGCTTGTCCTTCAGATGATGTGGACTCCAAACACATTTTCTGTGCAGCTGGAGTCTTTGTTACAGACAGAAGGATCCTGCTTCGTGAGGCCGGTGTTTATGGCCTAACTTTTTTAAAGAGGAATTTGGAAAACTTCCCAGACGCTGCATCTGCCCCTAGCCTGTGCACCTCAGAGTCTGAGGCCAGCGAGGGAGGCAGCGCAGACGACTAAATTTATTAACGGTGGATGGGCCACTCTGTCTTTTCACAGCAACAGCAGTAGGTGATCCCATCGAAAATCTGTCTGCTGGCTAGCTAGCAAATCCAAGCTGACATGCCTGCCGCAGCGCTACCCAGATGAATGGCAAGAAGGTTGATTCCTCGAAGAAACACATCACAAGCCAAAGGCTGGACCAGGAAGGCAGTTCCAGCTCCATCCGAGAGAAAGTCTTTTACTTTCTACCCACAGGTTCTTTTCTAGATACCTATGTTTTCTTTTTTTTTTTTTTTTAGTTTTCTCACTAAGCTTTATTTTTTTTAATAAATTTATTCATTTTAATTGGAGGCTAATTACTTTACAGCATTGTAGTGGTTTTGCCATACATTGACATGAATCATCCACGGGTATTTTTCTTTCCTTTCTTTAACTTTTAGGAATAGTAAGCAGAAGTTGAGTGTTGTAGGGGAGCTCAGTGATTGAATCTCTAATACTCAGGGAGGAGCTGGATGTACTAGGCCAGTGGTTACTCTTAATATATTAATCTTTATATAGCACAGCTAGAGCATAATCATGATTCATTGCAAACACACATCAGCAGCCAGCCTCATATAAAAGCAAACTATTTACTACGTTAAGTAAAAATAAAATGATACACAAGCTACGTTTCAGAGCTCAAGTTCCATTTCATTGTCCTCAACATTTGCAGTATTTGAAAGTCCAGCTATTGCTCCAAAATTATGTTCTCAGGAGTTATATTAATATCATTCTGAGTTTATAGAATCATATATATTATACACTTTATAAATTCTTTAAAAAGTGGTAAACTATGTACTATGAATAGTTACTATTTTCTACACCTACGGTCAAATAGTGCTTCTAAAAACTGTAATTCATAGAGCAAAAGACTTCCAGACTATAATATGCTTAAAATCAGGAACTGAGCGAGACACACAAGGTTAGCTCACACAGTGAGGGTTGGATCTTGTGTTAGATGAATTGGGAGATTGGGATTGACATATATGTACTATGATACTATGTATAAAATGGATAACTAATGAGAACCTACTATATAGCTCAGGGAACTTTACGCAGTTGTCTGTAGTGCCCTAAACTGTATGTCTGTCCAAAACAGAGGGGATATATGTACACATATAGCTGATTCACTTTGCTATACAGCAGAAATTAACAAAACATTGTAAGGTAACTATACTAGGATAAAAATTAATTGACAAAAGAGAGTAGAAAAAAACAAGAAAATGTTTATATTTTACTGGGGATTTTTGCACTGGCTTTTATTTGAAAAATATTGTATTAAAATATCATGTACATGGACAACTGAGTTTTTGGTGCCTGAAATATTGTGCCTCCTATGCCTTACTCTACTTCTGACCCACAGAAAGTAGGCTTTCCCTGAAATTACTGAAAAACAGTCACATCAAATAAGTACTAGGAATAGTTAAACAAAGTTAAATAGATTTTTTTACACTTCTTTTCAGAGACTGTAATAACTCAATGTGTACTAAGCATCTCCAACAGCATGGGGCATTTCTCAAACTCATTTGCCACAGAACTCTTTTCCACAAAGGAAGTGAATAATACTCTGAGGAACACATTCTGGTAAATAGCATCCAAGAATCATGTCCAGCACATACTTTGATCCAATAAGGCTGCCTTCCCACATCATTTTCTTTCTTCCACTTACCCCTCTTTTTTTTTTTTCCCAGAATACTAAAAAGAAAAGTATGTCGACACAATCAAGCTAAAGTGTAAAAAGACTATACTGGCATCTCTATAAACGGGCATAATAAAAACTCATTGTAAAGGAATATTAGAATAATAGAGAAGAAAGTGCCATCAAGCATGCTTACCCGTGAAGTCTGTATTGACTGGGTGGGTGGAGCTGGGGAACTTATAATATCCATGTCCTGTGAAGCGAGTCCCTTTCGTCACCATGGCCCGCGGAGCCGGAAGAGATGGCTCCCTCCTTTCCAGTTGATACACAGGAGAAGGTCCATTCTGCTCTTCAGGCGCCAGCCAGCTAAGACGCATGGTTGTGCTGTTGATTCCTTCAACCAGAGGCGGCCTCAGTTGGGCTGGTGCTAAATATTAGAAAACCCTTGTTACTTTCAAGAACTTGGCTTCCATCTCTAGATACCGATATGTACATATATATTCACATGCACCTGTGTACATCATATGCCAAATCAATTATGGTCTCAAGGATTTCTATGGTTCTCAGAACTGAAAATACAAGATACAATTTGTATTAAAGGCAACCAAAGAAAATTTAAATGACTAATAAATGTTAAAGTTTTATTGAACAAAGTTTTTTCTTGTATTTTCTCTATTCTCTCTCGCTACCTAACAGACACTATATAGTCTATTGCTTCCCCACCCAGATTCCCTTTCCCAGGCAGGTGCTTCAGGGCTCCATCTTCTGTGCCTAGTCTTTAGGGGCTCATGGCTGCTCCATTTTCTAGAGACTTAATCTGCCTGAGTGGAAGCTACAGGACCCCTTGTGAATCCCGCAGCCAGTGACTACCAGCCAACGGCTACAGGTCGCAAAGGGCAGAGTCCCTTGTCTTAATGTGGTATCAAGTCAGGGCTGCAATCCACAGAAGCCAAACAGGCAAAGGAAATGCTTGAAATGGGCTAGTTAGGGAGACAAGAGAAAGTGTGGGGACTGAGGAAAACCAGGTGGGGGTGAATGGTCACCAATTCATGCCAGCCAACGGATGACTCAGGAATGACGGCCCAATGTCACCAAACCTTTTAGTCTGTCTTTTAAAAAGTCATTTTTTGTGTAATTTTCTGTTTTTTTTAAAGCTTAGAAACTGGTCTAAATTAAAACAAACAAATAAGCAAAAGCTGCTCTGAAAACTAAACAAAGCATCCACGTGGAAGAAATGCATGTGAGAGCTCAGGGAGGTGCAAACTCTTCTCTGGGCACCGCAGACTTCGGGCAGCCTCAAGGGTCCCAAAGAGACCACACGACCACTAGCAGGAGCCTGAGCCTTGGGCAGCCAGCACCCTATGCTCACACGCATGCTGGGGCCACAGCATGATCTGAGGTTCAGGGACACTGGAAGACACTGGAAGACACTGGAAATTCTGTGGAGCCTCCTAGCAAATCTTCACAGGGACAGATTTAAGACTTCACCTAAAACCTACTGGAAATGGATCAGATTAACAACTGAGTTGTTGAAAATGAAGGCCCATTTTGATTTTTATTTTCTTAAAGAGTCTGTATGATGAGATTCGTGTATCAGCTGGATTTGAGGGGTAAAAGTGAAGAAAAAAAATCACGTCATAATCACTGAGCTTATTTACTACGGACCCAAACTAAAACTGTGGACTTTAATTTACACTTGTATTAACACAGCCTTGTATAGGCACAAAGTCTTTGTCTGTTTCAATAAATGTGAATTAAAATGATGTGAATAAAAATGAATACCCTTAAACCAAGAAAACAAATTCACCTTAAATCAACTTGGAACAATTACCATTTGTTACTTTCTAGAAAGCTTGGCCAGCTTTCTAAAGAGAAACAATTGTGATTCTATTTTCATTTTTAGTAAAGAAGAAAGTGCGCTGAGCAAAAAGTTTAACAACTTAGATAATTAACAATTTTGTTCATCTCCTGCCACTGTGAACTATGTGATATTTTTATCCTTATATAAATTTATGCATGATTTCCTTTACTATTCTTTGCCAAAAATGAGCTAAATGGTGGGCTCTCAGAGATTTCATTCTATATGCTATGATCTTTCTTCAAAATAATCCAAAACAAAACAAAAAGCTAAGCCATGCAGAAATTTCTTCTCTCACTAAAGCTCATCTTCAGAGTTTGGAGTTCCATCCTTCTATTAACTCTTCAGCAAGCCATCACTGCTATAAGCTTAACTGAAAGGAAGGACTGTCGAAGATTTCTGAGTTTTGGGCTCAGGGAAGCAACGGATACCAATGAAATCTTTTCAGATTGTCTAAATTTTGCTACTTAGAAGCACAGAAGAGGAATTTTGAGTATTTCTGCTATGTTTTCTGTATTCCACTTAAGATTTCCTAATGATCTGGGACACAAAGACTTGAACGTTTTAGTTTGAAAAATATCATCTATTTCAGAAATGTTCAATTGAACTTTCTCAGTGAAAATATTCTCAATTTGTACTGTCTAATACAATAAGAACTAGACATATATGATTATTGAATTCTTGATGTGTGTCTATTGAAACTAAGGGCTTGAACTTTTCATTTTATTAAGTAGCACTATATATAGCTACCATGTTGGACAGCAAAGACTTAGCAAATCACAAACTATATATATTTGATGTGTTAAAAATAGAAATTCCATTTTAACTATTTAGTGAAATTATGAATAAATCTCCTGTACTTCTTAATAGCAGAATTTTATTATTTCTTTTTATTTTAAAATTTTAAAAGATTTTTATTGGAGTATAGTTGATTTATAATATTGTATTAGTTTCTGCTGAACAGTAAAGTGAATCAGCTATACATAAACTAATATTCTTTTTTTCTACTCTTTTTTTAAGATTCTTTTCCCATATAGGGGCTTCCCTAGTGGCTCAGAGAGTAAAGAATCTGCCTGCAATGCATGAGATCCAGGTTTGATTCCTGCTTCAGGAAGATCCCCCTGGAGAAGGGAATGACAACCTACTTCAGTATTCTTGCCTGGAGAATTCCATGGACAGCGGAGCCTGGCTGGCTACAGTCCATGGTATAGCAAAGAGTTCGACACGATGGAGTGACTAATACTATCATTTTTACTTTCCCATATAGGTCATTACATTGTGTTGAGAAGAGTTCCCTATGCTCTATAGTAGGTTCATGGTAGTTATCTGTTTTACGTCTAGTAGGGGATATATATCAACCCCAATACCCCAATTACCCCTTGCCCTTTCCCCCTGGTACTCCAATGTTCACTGCAGCACCATTTACAACAGCCACGACATGGACACAATCTAAACATCATCAAAAGAGAAATGAAAAAAGAAGATGCAGTACATATATACAATAGAATATTACTCAGCCATAAAAAAGAAAACAAGGCCATTTGCAGCAATGTGAATGCACCTAGAGGATTGTCACACTGATTGGAGGAAGTCAGAGAAACACAAATATCATATGATAGCGCCTATATGTGGAATCCAAAAAATATGTTACAAATGAAATTATTTACAGAGACAGATGTAGAAAACAAACTTATTCTTATTTAAAATCTGCTTCATTCTCAAGGTCTCATCTCTTTGACATTTGATACTCTTTTACTTTACTCCAATCACCCAGCTGGAAGGAGATAATGAAGCTTTGTACTATTATTTTATTCAAAATTCTTTTCCCAATGATACATCATCCATAATCACTTCTTAATCAAGAATATAATTTCAGAAAAAGCAAAAGGAATGCCAGCAACTCAGTAGTTTTTTTGGGGGGTGGGGTGTTTGTTTTAATATCTACTAAAATTGATAGCATGCAATTTAAAAAATATGACAAAATGATTATAATCAATAAGGACAATTCTGCATTGAGAATCCACTAAAATTAATGTTGACTATTTAAACTCTAGCAAGTAGTCAAGCATCTTTTCTAGATTCACAGGAGAATTATTCCACTGAGCAACGACAATATTCTTAGGAAGTCAACTACAAAGGAGTGGAACTAGAATATGTGTGTGTGTGTGTGTGTGTGTGTGTGTGTGTGTGTGTGTATTTTATTCACTTGTTTAAAGATAAATAAACACCTCTCAGCTGTCTTTTATAGTTTCAATTGGAGTCTCCAGCCCACCAGAAAGGATGAGCACTTAGTCATTATCTTCAGAGTTCCCTTAGTATCAGAAAGGGAATTTTCAGTCAACTAAATGAGACTGGTCTCATACACATTCACAAGTATTAACAGAATGATAATAAGATACTCCTGAACTATTAAACACATGCATACAAACTTAGACTCACTAAGAGACCAGGGAATAAAAGATCACCAGAAGTGCATGGATTATAGGTATAAATTTGTTAATCACAAAGCAATAAATTAAGAGACATTATGGAATTATGGAAAAGTCATTGGAACTTTCTAGATATCATAATTTTCACATTTGGTTATCCAATTCTACAAGATTTTAGAAAAATACTTCAAAATTATGTGCCTCGTGTTTCTCTCAGGCAATATAAGAATAAATTTTCAGTAATACACCTTGAAAATAAAAGTTTTTAAAAACAATATAATTGTGTTAAGTTTTATAAGGCAAATTTCTATAAAGTACAAGGCACTATTATTACTAGCCAATAAAGTATCTTTCAGATTACATATTATAAAATGATTCAATTCATTCACATTCAGAATCTATCTGTATTTACTTAGAAAATTCTCTTATAGATGCAAACTTCAATATCCATCATTTCAAAGAATAACAAGATACAAATTCTGTTTCCACTTGAAATAAAATTACAATGCTGTTGTATTTTTTGCATTAGCTCTGTAATCCAATTTCTAGTCTTGCTCTTCTACTTATAATCGTTCTTTTACAAAACACTCTGTAATATATATTCTTTTTATGCAGCATTTATTACTTTATAATCTGATTAATAGCATATCATAATGCATAAATTTACACTTGCAAAATTTATGTAGTGTGGAATTTGAGCATCTTAGGATAAGAACTGAAGACTAAATGAGCAGAGGCTTTTGCTGATGACAGCTCTTTAAAATCGAATCCATGTTTTCAAGGAAGAGTTTGTTGTCTATGAAGACTGCATGGCTGCGTCAATATCTTAAAGCATTCTCAACTACTAGGAAGATGGCAATTTAGAAATAAACAGCCCTTCCTCATTTCAGGGGTGTAAGGGGAACGCTAATATATGACATCCTCAGGCATCTTGTCAGTGAAAAATGATTCTGACTTTTTCTCAGAGATGCAAAGCGTCACAAGAAATGTGATTTGCCAAACGCTTCTAGCCACAAACACCTGTGGAAAAGGGCACTGGGACCAGGACTCAGACATGATATCCAGGTTGATCATGAAGCCATGATTTTCCAGTTAGCAAGCACGCCCCAGTCAGGGTCAGAAGAGGAAAGGATTCTCCTCCTGACTTTCTGAGATCTCCCAGCACTCAGATAGACCTTATTGACTGGTCTATTCTCTGGCTGAGGAAAGAACAGCATCAATTTTCCCAATCCCTTCTTTGTTTACTAGTCTCCTTCAAGAGAGAAGATATATAGTGGAACTGATCTGGAAAGGAGAAAACTAAGGTTCTATACTGGTCCTTTAAGGTCCTACTTATGGAACATTGGCTAATCCATTATTTGGCCTCTCTGTTAAGCATTTCACATATTCATTTTTTGGGAAAAAAAAAGTGTACTGAAGTTTAGTTGATTTACAATATTATATAAGCTATAGGCTTACAACAGAGTGATTCACAATTGTTAGAGGCTATACTCCATTTACAGTTATAAGATATTGGCTCTGTTGCCTGTGTGGTACAATATAGCCTTGCAGCTTATTTTATACATAGTAGTTTGGACCCTTCATCTCCTACCACTGTGATATAACTTCTCTCTTCCCTCTTCCTACTCATAACCACTAGCTTGTTCTCTGGATCTGTGTGGCTGCTTTTTGGGGTACATCCATTAGTTTGTTGTATTTTTTTTTAGATTCCATATATAAGTGATACAACATTGTCTTATTTCACTTAACAAATGCCTTCCAAGTCCAATTCATGTTGTCTCATTGACAACATTTCATTCTTTTTAATGGCGGAGTGGTATTTCATTGGGTATATGTAGGTCCATCTAGTCAAAACTATGGTTTTTCCAGTAGTCATGTATGGATGTGAAAGTTGGACTATAAAGAAAGCTGAGCACTAAAGAATTGATGCTTTTGAACTGTGGTGTTGGAGAAGACTCTTAAGAGTCCCTTGGACTGCAAGGAGATCCAACCAGTCCATCCTAAAGGAGATCAGTCCTGGGTGTTCATTGGAAGGACTGATGCTAAAGCTGAGACTCCAATACTTTGATGACCTGATGCAAAGAACTGACTGATGTGAAAAGACCCTGATGCTGGGAAAGATTGAGGGCAGGAGGAGAAGGGGACGACAGGGTATGAGATGGTTGGATGGCATCACCAACTTGATGGACCTGAGTTTGAGCAAGCTCTGGGAGTCGGTGATGGACAGGGAAGCCTGGCGTGCTGCAGTCCATGGGTTTGCAGAGATTCAGACACAACTGAGCGACTGAACTGAACTGATATGTACTACATCTTCTTTATCCATTTATTTGTTGATGGATGCTTAGGTTGCTTTCATATTTTGTCAATTATAAATAATGATGTTATGAACATTGGGGTGCATGCATCTTTTCAAATTAGTGCTTTTGTTTATTTCAGATATGTACTCAGGGGTAGAACTGCTGGCTAGTATCTCATTTATTGAAAAGCATGACAGACCCGATTATACCTATGATGTCTTCCAGTTAGAAAATTCTGGCTGAAAATTTGCAAGTAGTGCTTCTCAAGAGTAAATCATGAAGGAGCATCGGACATACGGGTCCCTCATCCCTCCAGGAACCCAGCCAACTTATCCCTGCAACTCTGAGTCACCTTGTTCTTTGCCATGGCACACAAATATAATGATTTTTCTATGTGTTCTAGGATATAAAGAAAGTCCAGAAAGCATTTCTTTTCAAGAATTTAAGGGAAACACCTTCTTGGTGAATATACACTACCTTACCCAGCTGTCATACCAGTGATTCTCTATAATTTGCACACAACTTGCATCCTACACGTAAAGGGAGTGAGCCATGATTTCCGAACTGCACTTCGCAGCTGCAGTGACAACAAGCATTGTTCCCTAAAGTCCCCCATTAATAAAAGGTAGTTGCTTGGACTGTAATTATGGCATCCTTCCTACCCAAACTTGAAGCTTTTATGGGGCTTATGCAATTAACTACTTAAATGCATCGTAACACTTGCTTCTCTGACAGCAAAGTATTGATTTTTTAATCATTTTCAAGTCTCCTCTAGCACAAATAAATGTACTACAGTTACAGTTAATGCACTGTGTACATGCATTAAATGTTAGTGTGACAGAATTTATTATTTTGTGATATATAGAACTGAAGTCAGGCTTCTCAGAAAGTAGCATCATGGATCCAACATCAGCATGGAAGCTACCATTGTCCTTGATACTCCAAATTCGCTAACTTCGAAAAGCTAGAGATCTCTTACTTAGGCTTAAAATAAAGGAGGGAGTACTGAGTATAAATCTTTCCTAGGTGTCAGTGTAGGAGAAAATTAAAAGTAGTCCAGCAGAGAAGATAACAGTTTATTCTTCCCTAAAGGTGTCACTGTGGGTGTTATGGCAACTTTGTTCACATGAATTTCAGTGCAGATTTCCCTTGCATTTATTTAGGACATTTCAAAATATTTTGCATACAATAGTCTATTTCAATTCCTACACATTTGAGTTGTGCTGTTTTAATGCCTCACTATGGTTAATACATCAGAAAACTGAAACAGTGTTTCACAAAGTGTGATTGCCACGCGCCATTTCTGCTATGCCGAAAAGGTCAACAGAGGTCTCATGAAAGTCACTTATCTAAATACAGACCTAGCAACAGAGGTCATCACACAGCATATCACCAAGCCTTTTCCTTGGCACAGCACACATTCAACATTAAAGTTGGTGAGTAAAAAGCAGTTAATTTTGTTTTGTTAGAAATAATATCATTTTAGTTTTAGCATCTAAGACAGATGCCAGCATTTCACTCTGAACAGATGGTAATTCCATCTAATAGTGCATGTCTGTATTAGTAAGGTCTGTTGTGTATACAAACAGTAATAAACAGTAGGTAAGGATCAAAATAAATTTTAATTGTTGACATTAAATTCTGGCAGCCACAGTTCTAAGGCTGCAATATTCCTTTTTCAAGTCTGTCAGATTTACTAACACTACACAAGCTTTGTCCAAAGCTGCCAAGTCCCAGCTTCCATAGAAAGATATTGCATCCTCCCAGCTCCCGGTCTGCACCAGCGTTGCCTGTTTTCCTACACTGAGATAATCATTTAGGAATAACATGAGATTGGTGCTACCACGGATGCGATGCTCTTCCAGGATTTTTTTAGAATGCTCCCAGAGGACTGAACCTTTAATTAAGAGGTTGATTTTTTAAATGTTGTATCCAATTGTTACACTATGGGTTCCAGTGTTATCACAGTCACCTTCCTACCCTTCTAAGTAAAGGTCTCTCATTCAATTCCATCTCTTCTCATCGCAAATCTGGGCATTCCTGAACTTCTCTGAGACTGACATCATCCCTTTCATTTGGTTTGCTTTGCCAGAATCTGAAGGATTTCCCTAACAATCACAGCTCTCATCGGCTGAACTCTTCTGTAGGTTTTACTGTGGATCAAGCCTGCCAACAAGCACCAATTTGGTTCTCATAACGTCTCCAACTATCTGGTATTACAAGTAGTAGCTGCTATTTATTTTGGGAAGCTGCCATGTCAAAAAAAAAAAAATCATTATAAAAAAAACCCCAGTTTGGCATTCAAGTGACTGTTCAATAACAAACATGCTTTGCAATCAAATTTCTTTTAAAAAAATGGATGTATTTTTTGAATCATGAAAAATATATTGCTTCCACCATATGGGACAACCAACGACTCACCAACCGATTTCAGATGCAGCATATTGAGCTGACCATATGTTACAGTGCTGTTGAATGGCTGAGTGATTCATGCCCGTCACATTCTAGTATATCAATTAAAGCTCCTTGAAGTCTGCATGATTTGTGTCTCTGTTATTAAACCCTGCTAATTCATCCCACTTACACATCTGTTATAAATCTCTAGGAGTGCTGCATGATTCATGGCAATCTGTGAGCATGCTGCAGCAAATTCTTCTCCTTGTAATTAACAGTAAATTGTTTTACTGCCATGCAATGAATTTTTCAGTTATATTGCAAATGAACTCCTAAATGTGCGGTTCTTTCCTAAGAACTGACTTATATCATTAGGCAATTAAAAAGTATTGCTTTGAACCAAAAGCTTTTAATCAAGAGAAATACAACTTCACCACTGCTTGAGAGCCATGGAAATTTGACATGGTGGTTAGAAGTGCAAAATAATTTCTGTTGTTGAAAGAGCAAAACAAACAAACAAAACCAGCCCTTCCTCGTACTCTCAGGATTTCCCTGATGCTAAGACGTGAGAACGGCTGCCTAAAAACAGTGGGTGAGACAAGTTTGCATAGATACTGTTTATCTTAGAAGTGACTTAAGTCAGCTGTCATTACCAAATTTCTCAGATTGCCTTACACTTCTCTAATTGTAAAACAGAGCCTTTATTCTTGAAATAAATAATTGGATAATTAGCCAAGTTGAATCAGCAGAGGATTTCACTGCTGTTCAAGTGTTCTTGTCAAAGGTGAAGCAAATTCATTTCAGCTCGCCTCCGCAGCTCTTCGAAGAGGCTTTGATTTTTTTTTCCCCCACTTTCTTGGCAGCAGCCTGAGATTCATGAGTCCATACATCAAGTTGGTAGTTGAACAACAAATGGAATTAAATTCAAAGAAGGGAAACTAATTGAAGGACAGCAACAAAAGTGTTTGGTAATGTGCTTTTTAATATGGCGTGCCACATTTGCATGATAATTTTTCCTTTTTAGCATGGAGCAGAAAGTGACTAGCTTAATGAGGGATTATTCAAGACAGGAACGAACAAAATGCATTCATAACTAAGAACAAAGATTGTATTATGAAACAAAAACAGGCAACCTCAGAGAAGTAACTGGATGATTGGTTTATGCATTATGAATAAAAAGATAGAAAAATATTTATATTAGTATTCACTAATGACTATATATACAAGATTGTTGTAATTAAAATTATAAATTAACATATTAAGAGTGCTTGTTTAATCACTCTGGGTCCTATTCACAATGAAAAGACTTATGTACCTGCATACAAAACAATGTGTGTTTTCAACCCAGCAGCAAACAACCCATACATTCTACTTTGGATGGATTCAGACAGGAAACTTAATGCACCACTAATTACTTGCTTAATGGGAAATGGGCACTTCTAAGCTTGTAGTGTAGAGGTCAATTTATGATGGGTAAAGGAAATAGGACATCGTTCCTCCAGGAATGGATCTCCAAAAGGAATTTCTCTGAAGGAAGGTTTAATTTGTACTTAATTCACAAAGGATGGAAATGTACAAAGTTATTAGATTAAAAGGGTAATCTTAAAGAAAAGGATTAGAAGCTTCTAAGGGCCCAGTCTGTCAGATCATGACCCATATAAACCCAGAAGCAACTCCAAAGCCGCCCATCACACTTTCTCGAAGATTTTGCAATAGAGTTGCAGCTGCTCCTGGGAGAGTACCTCTCTCAAATCAGTTCTGGCACTGTTCATGGGCACCAAAACTAAAGGAGCAGTGATAAACATTTTGGATGAAACGTGCCAATTCTAATGATACGTCTAATCGAAAAAATACTTGAAAGAGAGCAAATTACAATTCTCAAGCTTTTTAATGAAACAGACATATCTAACAAGTATCTTTTTTATTTCTGTGACTGAGGTTTAAGGAAAAAACATATTTTCATGATTCAGTGCTTCAGAAAAGCTGAATACTACTTCCAATTTACGGTGCTCTTTTTCAAAGTTTTTAAATGGTTGTTCTGATCCTTGGCAACTCACTCACATGAACTACATTTAGACTTAAGAGTTAAATTTCCCACAAATCTATTGGAATTATGTACCCTCCAAACCATAATTTTATTACTAGAAGAGACAAAGCAAGAAGAGTCAAAGTGCTGCGAGTCAACTTTTATTCCTTTCCTGCAACAAATCTGTTGACCATTCAAAAGCACTGACCTTCTCATTGTTTATTTCTATGACTTAAAATCTATCAGTTACACAGACATTTAATCCTAGGAAAATTAAAAAAAAAATACCCTATTTATCTACTGAAAACAAAGGAAGCAAGAAGGATATTGGATCTGTAATTTCTGGGGTTTTCCTTATATTCTATTACAAACAAGTCCATTTTCCCTGGCCTAAACACTTCTGAAAACAATGCATTTTACCACAAATCAAGTGGCAAGCAAAAATTATTTTCCATACTTTTGTCATGTAAGTGACTTCATTCCCTGTCTGGCAGATGAAAAGTCATAGAGTTCTGACAAGATAAATTAAATAAAGAGACTAGGAAATAAAAATTTTCCCAGAAAAATACTAATTTTTCTCTCAGAAAAGAAAGGATCTCACATGTGAACAAAACTTTTATGGAAACTGAGTAGAAGGAACATTTTGGCAAAGAACAAAAAGCTACACATTTAAAACTTACCATCTTTTGCAACTGTTTACTTTTTTTACTTCCCAGCTTTTGCTCTGACTATGCTAATCAGAGTGCTGCCCAGGGGATCATCAATGACCCTACATTCCTTGTATCTTGCATTTCTTTCCCTTTCCCTACCTCTGTGACTCTACTGACATTCTCCTTCTAGAATTCTCTCTGCCCTTGACTTTTTGAATAGTGATGTTTCTAGATTCTATACCTAACTCTGACCATGTCTCTGTTTCTTTAATTTTTCCTTTTCTCTTTCTCCCAGAATGTGAGCATTCACTGAGGTGTAAACTTTTCTTTTGTATTTTCTCTGCCTTCACTAATATAGTACTATCCATAGTTTTACCTCCTTTTATATGCAGACAATTATAAAACTTACATCCTTCTTAAGCTCCAGATTTGCATTTTCTGCTGTTGGCTGGTTATAATTGTTATGGATATGTTTTGATCAAATAATTAAACTGAAACTCATGGCTTTATTTCTCCCATATGGTCTTTCTTCAGTTTTTTTTGCATTACATTCAGTGGCATCACCAAGGTCTAGGATATTTACTATCATCTTCAGTTCCTCCCTCTTCTTAACCTGTGGATTTCTTTTCCTTGAAGCATTCCATTTCATGCTTCTAATATTTCTTTCTATTTATCTAATTTACTTTCTCATGACTTTTTTAGAATGTCCTGTTTTAGCCACTAAGTCATATCCGACTCTTTTTGACCCCATGGACGGTAGCTTGCCAGGCTCCTCTGTCCGTGGGATTTCCCAGGCAAGAATACTGGAGTGGGTTGCCATTTCCTTCTCCAGGGGATCTTCCCAGACCAGAGATTGAACCAAATCTCCTGCACTGGCAGGAATATTCTTTACTGCTGAGCCCCCAGGGGAGCCTCCTTGGAATGCCTACCAGACTCTATTTCCACATTCTCTTCTAATCTATACTATACTCTACTCTACTGACAGAGAAATCATCATAATCCCCAGCTTTCATCATGTCAGTATGGAACAGCATCTGAAACAGCAACAAGTACATGATATAAACTCAAAAAATATCTACAAACATCCTTACCAATTATTTATAGTCCACCTCAAATGCCATTTAACCTGACATGATTTCCCAATCTGCTAAATCAGTCACCTATCTCATATTCTCTGTTCCAATAGCTTTCTTTTATCCTTTCCCCCAAGGTGTTAATCCTACCTGTTATATGTCAACATCTTAATACAGACAACATTAAGGCATGAATGGTTTCTATTAGAACTCACCCCACTTTCTAATGCCTGAAATTAGAACCTTAATAGAAACTTACTCAATCGAGCATTCACAACAAAACAGCAATGGTATGGTATGGCACCTTATTAATTTTATATTGTGAACAACAAATTTGAAATGTGCAGTTTTTGATCAAAATCTAGAAATACATGTCATAATTCAGGACAACATGCTCTTCACAGAGATGAAAACTGATGCTTTTCAATGTTAATCCCCTACAGCTTACTTTTGTCATTCAAGCCTCAATTTTAGGACTCTCCATTGTTACATTTATGTTAAAATGTTATGGAAACAAGGTTGCAAAGTAAAACTTCATGACTTTGATAACAGAAATTCTATAACACACTGTGACTAATAAAAAGATTATGTAATAGTTATAACAAAAATCTTGATAGAAATAATTTGTTTTGACTTTGTGCTAGACACTGCCTTAAATATTTAACATGTATTCACTCTTTTCCTCAGGAGAACACTAAAATACAGGGTATCCTTATTTGTAATTTGGAAGACAAAGGCACAGAGATTATGCAGTTTACTCAAGGTCATAAAGGTAGTAGATGGCAGAGCCCAAATTCAAGTCATGGCATTCTGGCTTATCATTTTTCCCTTAGATGAGTGAGTAAACTCTTATTTGAAAAAGTCAATGAACTTGTGCATCTCGTGGCTTTCAGAGAATACGAGAAGTTTCCAAGTTCTGTTCTCACAGATAAAAGAGGCAGAGAGAGAATGCTGAGAGAGCTTAGATGAGTTCTACTCCATTCATCTTCCAGTAGAGAGAGTGGCCTCAAGCATCCTCACCAGAGACTAAAACAAGAGCAGTGGGAGGGAGTGAGTTCCACGTCACAGGAACTCTTGCTGAAACCACTGAGGACGATATTCACACAGATGTAATCACTGGTGCTTTAAGCAGGAAGGATGCCATTCTACACACATCTTCCCTGCTTTTTGCTTTCTATCTCCAGGTTCCGTCTAGTCTCTAGGGACCAGCATGTCCCCATTCAGTTCTTTCAGGTTGTGTCTATGAAAAGACAAGAGTAGATCTCATCTAGAGGAAAGAGCCTGTCCTAACAGTGTCACAAACTGGAGCATGTAAAGTGCAGATGGGAGGTAGTTTGGTACACAGCCTGAAGGAAAGAAGACTTGGGTGGGGGTATTATTATTGAAGATGTTATTGGAAGTGATGTCATGAGGAATATGAATTAGAGTGAGGGCAGCCCCCAAGGGATTGGAAGGAGAATGTTCAATAGAAACCAGAAGGAAATATTTTGGTCATTATCAGTCTGAAAATTGCCTTTTCAAAGAGGTCACTACACATGGTCTGATTTGCTGGAGAAGTGGTAGTTTCTCTACCCCCAAAGGATCAAACACATGGCAGACAAACACTTGGAAGGAATGTTGCCAGAGATGTATTAATATTGGTGAGATGGTCACTCCAGATGACTTTTAAATGTTTTAAAGCCCTAAAAAGCTGTGATTTCAGTTCTGCTTAAGCACATGATCGGGGTCCCTTTATCTTCCACTAGGCCTCGGGCCAATCTTCAGCTCACGTGGCTTCTGTTTTCACTTTCTTTGGCCCTCAGGACTGATTACTCCTTTAATTTTTGTTCTCATTACCCAGTTATATCATTTTTCCTAAAGGAGACAGATACTATTATCCACACTCTGTAGCTCTCTAATAACATAATATATAAAAATAAATAAATGTACAGTCTTACAGGAAAATGGTGTTTTGTTCAAGCTAGGTACTCCATATATATTTGTACATGTAGGTTAAATATGTGAAAAACACAGAGTTCACTCATGCAGATAATAAAACATAATTTCTTGAAACTTTGGAGACTTCCTTGCTGACAGAAAATTTGAAGAAAAATTACTTGCTATATTTGATATTTATTGTATATTAATATAAAATAATTTGGGCCAAACAAGTTTCCCAGAACTAAAACAAAATATAACAAAAATAATGGAACTTTATATGGAAACAGTAAGAAAGAAGGCCTGAGGAATATTTTCATACCTAAATATGTTTGCTAGAAATCTCATAACCTCTTCACATCTGGACATTTCCTTAAAGAGTGCCAGGAAACTAAGCCTTGTTGGATGCTGACAGAAAAACTGATTTGAAAAAAATCTTAACTTGTAAGTAATTGGGTTATATAGGTGTTAATAATACATGTAATCAAGTTTGTATGAACTTAATTTATTCTAAGTGAAGCAAACAAAAAATTATACAAGCCATCTCCTACTAAGATTATACTTGATAATAAGTTTTTTATTTCAATTTTATGCACCTAGGAATTTTATATTTATAATAAACAGATAATAAGAACACTACTGCCTATCCAATAAAGGCAAAATATGACACCAGGGCAGCCTACTAATTTCTGGATGTCTGCTGTTAGCTCCATGCGGCAGGAGTGGGTAAACCCAATCCCACACGAAGAGTTAAGATGGAGAGGAGAAGCATTCCGAATCCTCACAAGAAGCCTCCTGAATACTTCTAACGATTGTTGGGACACCTTTAGGACTTAAGGTGGTGGCTGAGTCCTAGAATCACTCTGCATCTAATTATATTTATTATGACACAGAAACTCAGGAATCCTCCAGGCTCTTAAATTTATTTTTCTGTTCAACTATGTCAAGGTCAATAGCAACTGGAGTTTATGAGGGAGCAAGAGAAAGCTGAAAAGACAAATATTAAGACCAAACTAGAGACGCTATTGAGCTTTGTAGGTGTTTTCTTTATAAACACACGATATCTTTTACACGTCCACTAAAACTTGCTTACCTGATGCTAAAGTCTGTCCTGCTTCTGGAGCACTGGTCACACAGCCAACTGAATTGCAGAGAGAAATAGTAAAGTTGTATATCCTATAAGGTTTTAGTCCTTTTACAATATAAGATAGTTCTTGGGATTTAGCAGTGTACAATGCCTGCAAGGTAAGGAAAAACAAACAAAAAAGAAAAGTCAGGTAATAGATTTCTATTGTGAAAAATATAAGCTAGAGAAGCAAATTTCCAGAAATTCCAACAGAGGGAATTACTGCCAACCACAATTAAGAAAAGGAATTTCTTTTTGAAGGGACTCAACAAGCTAGGATTTAATTGATAATTGTACAATCACACTGTTTTATGAGGTAATAATCCAGTTCCTGAGTGGATAAATGAGGAAACCGAGTTATTGCCTCATAAAGCAGCGTGGTGGTGTGGCTCTTGTCACCGACAGTAGAGATAAAGAATGGTGACACTCTCATTGTTATTGTGAAAAAGTCCAAATAAAACCACAGGGCTTGGCCAAGATGAACCCAGTGCAGTAATGTCCACATGCTAGCTGATGGAGCTGGTACAGAAAAATGTCATCATGTCGTTAAATCAATCCCATCATTTGCTCATAAAAAAAAGAAAGAAAGAAACCCTCAGGAAGGAAGAGGAGAAAAAAGGAAAGATTACTGAGCATCCACATGAAGTCAATTCTCGATTGCCTTTCTTGTAAACTAAGTGTAAGCATATTGATCAAACGGTTACTTTTTTGGGAAAATATTGTCTTTATCACACAATTTCAAGTGAAAATACCAGATATGAGCAAAGGAGACTCTATGGCCCATAAACAAATAATTAAACAATCATCACCAAGGGCTAGTCTGTCAATATAACTAAAACTGATCAAAAGCAACCATGTAAATTTGCTTAGTCTATAGATACAAAGGCCCCTGGTGATTATATTCAGAAAAAAGTCATTAACCAACAGTCTGACAGCACACATGAGCACAAACTATTTTTCCAAGAGATACTGACAACAGTATATCAAATAATCTTCCATACATATAAATACTACATATAACTAAATATTAGTTACATATGAAGTCAATTTCCAGATTTTGTTTTCCCTTTAGGAGTACAATAAAATTCATTTGGATTATATGCCTGAGTATTGACTTTAAATTTTCATAAGCTGAGTAGTTCTCAAAAGCAGTGTGATTAGAATATAAATTACATTGTTAACATAACATTTTTCAGAAATAAAAGTGATTTAAAATTTCTAAAAATCTAGAAAATGTAAAAACATTAATACCACTTCCTTCAATACATTTATAAATCAGAAAAACAGCAAACACTGCTTCACTAATCCTTTTTCTAGTTTCAAAATGGCACTTAGGTTTCGAAGATATAAATTTTTTTGTTTTGTGCAATGTGATTTAAAGTCCCCCCCCAAAAAAAAAACTTGGAAATGATTAAAACTTACTTAATATTGCTATAAAATTTATCCTATTTAGAACAATTCTGATAGAATTTAATGTAGATTTTCTAGAAAATGCAATTGTTCTTAAAATAAAATACATTAAAGTATTTAATTTTAAGTTGTATCTTTTTAAACAAAGTATTCTCTGTTGCAAGAACACATAATGAAATGTAATAAAGAGAAAATGTGGATTAATATTAATTTTGATTAAATTTTACTTCTCTACATATTGTTAATAGAAATTACGTGATTTTTCAAAGACATTTATCCTAGAGCTTGGGGCATGTAAAATTATCACTCAGATAAACTGTGTCTTTACCATGTATACATAATCATCTTAACAAGTGTTAAAGGATATATTTAATTGAAAACTTTTGGGGGGGATTAATTTTTAAGGAGTGTGAAGAACTTTGTCAAAGCTTAAAATCCTACAATGATAACATCACCGCTTCTATAAATGTCTTCTGCCACATTCTTAGGGAAAGATCCTTTAACCATTATTTTTTACAGTAGGCTTTTCCCAGAAAATTTGGCTATTTATTTATCAAGATTATAATGACACACATTTGGGTCAGTGTAGATATAAATTTAATTGTTGAGAATGTAAAAAAAAAAATATTTGACTTTGCCACTTGTGATTTAATTTTCTTGAATATATGAAGGAATGCTTGCAGGAGCGGGTACAAGAAAGAAAATAAAGTGACATATCTATATCCTGATTTTAATTCTGCCACACACACAAGAAAGACTTTAAACAAATAAAGGGGACTTCCGTGGGGCTCAGTGGTTGGAATCCATCTGCCAATGCAAGAGATATGGGTTCGATCCCTGGACCCAGAAGATCCCACACGCTGCGGAGCCGCTAAGCCCATGCACCACAACGACTAAAGCTTCTGCTCCAGAGCCCGGGGACTGCAACTACGGAGCCAGTGTGTGCACTACTGAAGCCCACGTTCTGCAACAAGAAGAGCCACTGCAACTAGTTTTTTAAGCTCCACATGAACTATAGATGAGCAGAAACTGCTTTTGCATTTAACAAATTTGTGAAATCTCGAGCACAGAGATGTGAGATATGCCTAGTAATTGGTAAAAATGGAATCAAAACAAGTTGATTTCTGGGACATGTTTTATAAACTATGCTTTTTTTTTTAATTTTACTTTCTTGGAATAGAATATTATACTATGAGTAATAGCCAGAAGGAATAATATGCTGTGTCCAGACCCCATGACCACAATTCTGATGAGCCAGACATCCTGGAATTTGAAGTCAAGTGGGCCTTAGGAAGCATCACGACAAAGCTAGGGGAGGGGATGGAATTTCAGTTGAGCTATTTCAAATCCTAAAAGATGATGCTGTGGAAGTGCTGTACTCAATATGCCAGCAAATTTGGAAAAACTTAACAGTGGCCAGAGGACTGGAAAAGGTCAGTTTTTATTCAATCCCAAAGAAAGGCAATGCCAAAGAATGCTCAAACTACTGCACAATTGCACTCATCTCACATGCTAGCAAAGTAATGCTCAAAATTCTCGAAGTCAGGCTTCAGCAGTACATGAATCGTGAACTTCCAGACGTTCAAGCTGGATTTAGAAAAGGCAGAAGAACCAGAGATCAAATTGCCAACACCCTTTAGATCATTGAAAAAGCAAGATAATTCCAGAAAAACATCTATTTCTGCTTTATTGATTATGCCAAAGCCTTTGACTGTGCAGATAACAACAAACTGTGGAAAATTCTTCAAGAGATGGGAATACCAGACCACCTGACCTGCCTCCTGAGAAATCTGGATGCAGGTCAAGAAGTAACAGAACTGGACATGGAACAACAGACTTGTTCCAAATTGGGAAAGGAGTACATGAGTACATCAAGGCTGTATATTGTCACCCGGCTCATTTAACTTATATGCAGAGTACATCATGAGAAACACTGGACTGCATGAAGCACAAGCTGGATCAAGATTGGGGGGATAAATATCAATAACCTCAGATATGCAGGTGATACCACACTTATGTCAGAAAGTGAAGATGAACTAACGAGCTTCTTGAAGATAGAGAAACAGGAGAGTGAAAGAGTTGGCTTAAAACTCAACATTCAGAAAACTAAGATCATGGCATCTAGTCTCATCACTTCATGGCAAATAGATGGGGAAACAGTGACAGACTATTTTTTTGGGCTCCAAAATCACTGCAGATGGTGATTGCAGCCATGAAATTAAAAGACGCTTGCTCCTTGGAAGAAAAGTTATGACCAACCTAGACAGCATATTAAAAGCAAAGACATTACTTTGCCAACAAAGGTCCATCTAGTCAAAGCAACGGTTTTTCCAGTAGTCATGTATGGATGTGAGAGTTTGACTCTAAAGAAAGTTGAGGGCTGAAGAATTGATGCTTTTGAATTGTGGTGTTGAAGAAGACTCTTGAAAGTCCCTTGGACTGCAAGGAGATCCAACCAGTTCATCCTAAAGGAAATCGGTCCTGAATATTCATTGGCAGAACGGATGCTGAAGCTGAAATTCCAATACTTTGGCCACCTGATGCAAAGAACTGACTGATTTGAAAAGACCCTGATGCTGGGAAAGATTGAGGGCAGGAGGAGAAGGGGACAACAGAGGATGAGATGTTTGGATGGCATCACTGACTCAATGGACATGAGTTTGAGTCAATTCCGGGAACTGGTGTTGGACAGGGAGGCCTGATGTGCTGCAGCCCATGGGGTTGCAACGAGTCACACATGACTGAGAGACTGAACTGACCCTTGTGCTGATAAAAAGGACACTGGCCACACCATATCATGGAGAGTAACAAGAGCTTCTCATCTTCCAGGATTGTTATACATATCATGATTTAGTATATGTACAAAGTAAAGCCTCAGTAACTGTTACCTATGATCATTATTCTCATTACTGCTGACTGGAGATGACCCACTAGTAAGCAGTATGTCACGACATATCCTAAACCATGAAATGTTCATAATCTTTGCTATAAGCTGTAAATAAACTGCATCCCTCAGAAAGTTTTCTTAGGAATTTGAAATATACAAATGTACATATAAAATGTTCTTATCACTGTTATTTGCATTTCCAAAAGAATTCATACAATATACATATCAATTGATTGTGCATTGGTTGAATCATTATTGTATACGTAAACAATACAATAGTACACAGCTACTGAATGTCAACCTCTTGAAAGATACTTGAGGATATATGCTAAGTAGAAAAAGCGGACTTTATGAAACAAAATTATACCCAGATTATTTCCATTTATACTAGAAAAAAATAAGTGATATATTTAGACCCTTGTATACATAATATGTTAAGAAAAAATTCCCCACTTAAGGATTGTATAGGTGAAAATTCTGCCAGAATTCTGCAATGCAGAAACTCTAAAAACAAAGACATAATCCAATTCTAGAAGGACATGAATTGGAAGTAACAGTACCTGTGGAACCACCACTGGCTGAGACCACTGAGGTGACTGTTCAGAAATCATACTGATGTTGTACCCCACAACTTTTCCTCTTGCTGCACTGTCCGGTGGCATCTTCCAGGATACATTGAGCGAGTAAGGAGACAGTGCGGAGACTGAAGGCGGCATCACAAATACAGGCGCTGTTAACGACAACAGTAGTAACAGCCAAAACAGTGAATGTCACATTAACAGGTTTTCAAGCTGAAATCACAAGTCTATCCTATTAAGAATTTCAGAAACATCACATTCCTTACATAATACTCTAATTTTAAAAATCAAAGAATATGCTGGTATGTATATAAAAAACTACTCACTTAAAAAATACATCTTCAAGCATGTCCTCTACCTCACATTACTAACAAAGATATTTTCCATTTACAAAATAAAAATAGGAATTGACCTGTGTTCACAAAGAAAACTAGTAGGTAATGGGGGAGGAAATCATAAGTTGTATGAAGTCTTTAAAAGGAAAAACCACAAAACAGAATATGTCTCAGTCCACAAACTTCAGAACAATGCCTAGTGACATATTGGATTTCTTATATACATAAGTATTTCACTGAACTTCTTGGAGAATATTACTCTTTAGAAAGAGGAAAATTGAAAATGTTCTAAATAACCCCAAAGAAATTTGAAAAGTTTTCAATAAATCTTGATAGAAATGTTCAGGGATGTACATACATACATTCTCTACCTACCATCCTTGAGATCTTAATATAGATTTTAAATGTGCTAACCAAAGGTGTATTATCAAAGGACCTCATCACACTTTCATTAGCCAGTGACCCATATGATTATGAGGGTCCAGTATTGCTATTTCATCCATTACTTTTCTTTTCTGACCTTGATTTTCCCCTTCCAGAATGCCATGGCTCATCACTTGTGCTATCATGGCACTATTATTTGGCCAAGATGGCTGGAAGTCACTTAAGAGATGCTCAAGCACAATGGACATTTTATTTATGAAATGATTCCCTTGGGCATCAAACCTGAAGTTCCCCTTACCCTTCCCAATCCTAACATATCCCATTTAAATCAGCGCTTGGGTCTCTTTGGATATCTATAGCTTCAAAGCATAGCAAAAGTGTATTTTTTTTGTTAAGGGCTCATGAAACTTGAAGTGTATAATATAAAGAATGAGGTGGAGGATTAAAAATATCTCACTTGCTTGAGTAATGATAGCTTAGAAAAATTAAAACTTTTCACCATCCTTCCTTACCATACTGCTTATAAACTCACTTGTGAATTATAAATTTTGATGTCTGGGATTATATTTTCAGGTCCAATTTAGTACCTGAACTATTTGTTTTAGAAAAAGAAAGAAAAACAAAAACATATTTATGAAACTGGCAACAGTTATCTTTTTCATTGAACATAAATTATACCAAATTTGGATCAAGATGGGACATATGGCCAACCCACTTCAGGACTGGAAACCAATTGCTATTTTTGATAAATGTTCCCAAAAGACTATGACGATAGTTTGGTCATTTTTCTCCCTTGAGGTAATAGCTAAAACATTAAATGTTCCCTAAAACTTAACGGCAAGAACTTTATGACTTTAAATTATATATGCCACCAATCCATGTATTCAATATTTCCTTGGCTTATGCAAGTTCATTAACTCTTCCTTTTCCAATGTAGTTAGTACTGATGACTTAAATTTGAGGAAATAGTTTCATTCAGGTGTTTTCAGAGTAGAGTTCACAGCCCTGATCTTCACCTGATTCTCCCGTTCTCCCTGTGGTCCAGGCAGAAGACACGCTCCCGGCCATGTTCGCAGCTAAGACTCTAAACTTGTACTTGGTATATGGCTCCAAGCCAGTGACAGTTGTGCTTGTTTCTGGAGGTTCGAGAGCATTTTCATTAGCTGATTCTGCAAGTGGGTGAGGGCTGAGCCAGCCACTGCTCTGAAAAACTTGACTTTCGGCTGACCTTGTTTCTCCACTAGACTTCAGTCTTTTCATATACAGTTCATATCTTATAATTATGCCTAGAAAAGTGAAACAGTGAACAAAGATGACGTATTAGACCAATGGCCTATTTTATTGATGGTGTGAGGTTAAATTATTCGTTGAGTCTTTGCTTTCATTGTTCTGACTCAATTACCTGTCCATTTCCTTGGTAATATAGATGATAGGTACTTCTAAAAAAACAAAAACTCATAGCTACATGAAAGTATGAAATATTACTAAACAGCATATTCATGGAAAATGAAAGACAAATGGAAAATGCACAAACACAAAATAATTATAACTTATGATAGGTAAATTCAATATTTTTCAGAATGATTATAATTTCTACTAAGAATGGCTATTTGTTTTTGGAAATTTGATCAATGCGTATATTTTCAAATTTGGGGATTTAAATTTTATTATCTGCTTAATATAAGTCTTATTTACACAAATATTAGAATATTATAGTTTATTTATACCTACTTTAATCAAGTGTCTTAAAAATTCCAAGAAAAAAGCTTTTGCCATATATGTACATGATATTAAATTATTAAAAATCTATGAATGTATACTGGCCTGTATAACCAAAGGTTCAATTATATGAGCACAAAAATTAACTTAATGGAGTTGGCTAGCCTATATACATATTTTTTGTATTATTTCATATCTTTTTCTTGCTTAAAAGAAAATTTACTACTTACGGGTGCCCTAACTTGTGACACAGTCAAATATAATGCATTTCCTAAGTGAGTTTCTAATTAGAAACATCATTTGTGTTATGGCAGATGTCATTAAGAGCAAAGATAATATTAGCCTTTTAGGGGACAATTTAAATGAGTGGAATTTGTTATTAGATTAAGGAAATACATTTATTTTACTAACCAGGACAAATAGTATCTTATATCTTCAGAAACTGTTTCCCAATTACAACATCCTGCAAGTTATAAAAACAAAAACAGTTGCTGGAATCTTACTGAAAATTCCAAATATCCAGATTCGCCTCCTTCTACCCAAAAATGGGAAATCTAGGCCTTGGATTCCTACCATTTGGTTCCATTGGTGGAGCCCATTCTACGAGAAGCTCTGTGGAGCTGATCTTCCGCACCTTGGGTGGACCCAGCCTCTTGGGAGCTGCTTGGGCTGTGGTCACTGTCAAAGGGGTGCTGTGTAAGCAGCCCCCGCTAGTACACGCCTGCAGATCAAAACGGTACTCGGTGAATGGAAGCAGATTCCAGATGGTGGCGGTGGTCTCGGGGCCTTCATAGCGAGAGCAGGGCTGGACAGCATGTAGAGGAGCACAGGACAAAACATATTTCTCAACAGGCCCAGAACGATCGGAAGGTGAAGCCCAGGTAAGTGTCACAGAGTCTGAGCTAACGGGACTAACATAACTGAAATTCAGACTTCCTACTGGGGCCCCTGGTTTTGTCCTGTAGGTGACAGCCGCGCTTCGTGTTGAACCATGCACGCTGCTGCTCACGATGTAATAGGAATACGAGGTATATGGCACCAGGGCAGTGTCTAAGAAGTATTGAATACCTGAAATTAAAAGAACAAGAGAAGAAAAAGAAGATTTATATTCCACAAACAGGTAGGGAATCATTTCCAATTGTTTTTCTATTATGTAACGTAACTATCAATACATAACCACAACAATCTACTCTTTTGAATAAGAATATGGTTCATATTTTTTAAAACTGAGATAAAGCAAACACTGGTTATTTTTACTGTGTAGTATAATATAAGAGAAGTGCCTTTTGTAATGATGCATTCTTAGAAGCTTAAACTCTTGTTTTGTTCTTTACATGACACAGTATCCTTTTTATAGCATCCTTGCAGTTCTCTGAAACAGAAATAACTATATTTCTTATTGGAGTAGGAAATGGCAACCCACTCTGGTATTCTTGCCTGGGAAATCCCATGAAGAGAGTAGCCAGTGGGCTACAGTCAATGGGGTCACAAAGAGCTGGACACGACTCAGCACGCATGCACACAAGTTTATATATATTTAATCAGACTGTTAGTTAGATACTGATACAGGAGATCAAGAGCTAGCAAACTACTGTGACAGCCATGTCTGTCCCTACCCAACATCTTGACTAGGACCTTTCCTGAATTTGTAACCCATGGAAACTAAAATTATAGATGACTATTGTTGCTTTAATCTGCTATTTTGTAGAGACACTTTTTATTTTATCAACAATGAAGAATTCACACATGAAAGATTTGAAGAGAGAAGGAGGTAGAAAAAGGAGGTACTAATAAAAGAAAAAAAAAATTATAGGGAGTGGACACGATCAAACACATGCCTGGAACTTTCCATCCCCTAAGGGACAGACAGTGTACAGCAGGATTCTGAGGCACACAAATGTCTAATCCCTCCTGCTCAGGTGTGGGGGGAGGGGAGGAAAGGTTCATCATACAGAGGTCACCCATATTACAGGGAGGATGTGGCACTATTTGAGTGATAAAAGAAAAATAGTTCACTGTGTAAAGTGTCATTTTGCTTTGTTTCCTGAGTGATGAGGATGTTGGGTTGAGATCCAGTGAGTGTGCAATTTGACCTTCTATGACTGGGACAAGGTGACACTCCAAGGATCAAAGGTTGGATGGAGAATGTGGGAAACCAATCCCAGTGAGCTCTCAGCAATAGCTGGAGAAGACAGGAGGATGAGATAGCAAGGTACTCACGAGGACCCAAGCAAGATAAGGATGAAGGCATGCTCCCTAGCTTCATGCATCAGATGTCACTAGAGTTACATGAGCATCACCCCTTAAATGACCCAGCATCCTCTGATGTCTCTGCAAATGCAAAGGACCAGAGGGAAGCTGTCCCTCTCCCCAGCACCATCATGATGTTTGGGGAAAGGGAATAATTGAAGACTGAATAAGAATGACTTCTACAGACTGAATATAGTATATTGCCCAAGTTCAGATAGTAGGAACAGAATACACAAGGTGATGCTTTAAGAAGGGGAGCCTTTGAAAAATGATGAGGTCATGAGGGTGGAGTCCACAAATGGGATTAGTTATGAAAAAAAAATCTGGAAAAATTCCTTGTTCCTTTCACCAAGTCAAGACACACGAAGGAGCTGGCAGACTGCAAACCAGCGAGCCCTCATTACAACCCAACCATGCTGACACACTGACCTTGAATTCCAGCCTCCAGAATACTGGGAAATAAACTTCTGTGGTTTAGAAGCCACTCTGTCTGTGGTGGAAAATTGGATTAAAGATTTACTGAGCATGGCCCCACCCATCTGAACAAGACCCAGGTTCCCCCTCAGTCAGTCTCTGCCATCAGGAAGCTTCCATAGCCTCTTATCCTTCTCCATCAGAGGGCAGAGAGACTGAAAACCACAATCACAGAAAACTAACCAATCTGATCACACAGACCACAGCCTTGTCTAACTCAATGAAACTATGAGCTAAGCTGTGTAGGGCTACCCAAGATGGACAGGTCATGGTGGAGAGTTCTGACAAACCATGGATCACTGGAGAACGGAATGGCAAACCACTTCAGTATTCTTGCCTTGAGAACCCATTGAACAGTATGAAAAGGGAAAAAGATAGGACACTGAAAGATGAACTCCCCAGGTCAGTAGGTGCCCAGTATGCCACCAGAAATTGGTGGAGAAATAACTCCAGAGAGAATGGGGAGACAGAGCCAAAGCAAAAACAACACCCAGTTGTGGATGTTACTGGTGATGGAAGTAAAGCCTGATGCTGTAAAAAGCAATATTGCATAGGAACCTGGAATGTTAGGTCCATGAATCAAGGCAAATTGGAAGTGGTCACACAGGAGATGGCAAGAGTGAACGTTGACATTTTAGGTATCAGCGAACTAAAATGGACTGGAATGGGTGAATTTAACTCAGATGATCATTACATCTACTACTGTGGGCAGGAATCCCTTAGAAGAAATGGAGCAGCCATCATAGTAATAAAAGAGTCCAAAATGCAGTACTTGGGTGCAATCTCAAAAATGACAGAATGATCTCTGTTCATATCCAAGGCAAACCATTCAATATCACGGTAATCCAAGCCTAGGCCCTGACCAGTAATGTTGAAGCTGAAGTTGAATGGTTCTATGAAGACCTACAAGATCTTCTAGAACTAACACCCAAAAAAGATGTCCTTTTCATTATAGGGGACTGGAATGCAAAAGTAGGAAGTCAAGAAATACCTGGAGAAACAGGCAAATTTGACCTTGCAGTACAGAATGAAGCAGGGCAAAGGCTAACAAAGTTTTGTCAAGAGAAGGCACTGGTCATAGCAACCACCCTCTTCCAACAACACAAGAGAAGACTCTACACATGGACATCACCAGATGGTCAACACCAAAATCAGATTGATTATATTCTTTGCAGCCAAAGATGGAGAAGCTCTATACAGTCAGCAAAAACAAGACTGGGAGCTGACTGTGTCTCAGATCATGAACTTCTTATAGCCAAGTTAAGACAAATTGAAAAAGTAGGGAAAACCACTAGACCATTCAGGTATGACCTAAATCAAATCCCTTATGACTATACAGTGGAAGTGACAAACAGACTCAAGGGATTAGATCTGATAGAGTGCCTGAAGAACTATGGACAGAGGTTCATGACATTGTACAGGAGGCAGTGATCTAGACTATCCCCAAGAAAAATAAATGCAAAAAGGCAAAGTGATTGTCTGAGGAGGCCTTACAAACAGTTATGAAAAGAAGACAAGTGAAAGGCAAAGGAGAAAAGGAAAGCTATACCCATTTGAATGCAGAGTTCGAAAGAATAGGAAGGAGAGATAAGAAAGCCTTCCTCAGTGATCAATGCAAAGAAATAGAGGAAAACAATAGAATGGGAAAGATTAGGGATCTCTTCAGGAAAATTAAATACCAAGAGAACTTTTCATGCAAAGATGGGCTCAATAAAGGACAGAAATGGTGTGGACCTAACAGAAGGAGAAGATATCAAGAAGAGATAGCAAGAATACACAGAAGAACTATACAAAAAAGATTTTCACGACCCAGATAATCACCATAGTGTGATCACTCACCTAGAGCCAGACATCCTGGAATGTGAAGTCAAGTGGGCCTTAGGAAGCATCACTACAAACAAAGCTAGAGGAGGTGATGGAATTCCAGTTGAGCTATTTCAAATATAAAAGATGATGGTGTGAAAGTGCTGCACTCAATATGCCAGAAAATTTGGAAAACTCAGCAGTGGCAACAGAATTGGAAAAGGTCAGTTTTCATTCCAATCCTAAAGAAAGGCAAGGCCAAAGAGTGCTCAATTGCACTCTTTTGTGCACTCAATTGCACAATTGCACTCATCACACATGCTAGCAAAGTGATGCTCAAAATTCTCCAAGCCAGGTTTCAACAGTATGTGAACCATGAACTTTCCGATGTTCAAGCTGGATTTAGAAAAGGCAGAGGAAACAGAGGTCAAATTGCCAACATCTGCTGGTTCATCAAAAAAGCAAGAGAGTTCCAGAAAAACATCTATTTCTGCTTTATTGACTATGCCAAAGCCTTTGACTTTGTGGATCACAACAAAATGTGAAATATTCTTCAAGAGATGGGAATACCAGGTCACCTGACCTGCCTCCTGAGAAATCTGGATGCAGGTCAAGAAGCAACAGTTAGAACTGGATATGGAACAACAGACTTGTCCCAAATTTGGAAAGGAGTACATCAAGGCTATATATTGTCACCTTGCTTACTTAACTTGTATACAGAGTATATCACAAGAAATGGCGGACTGGATGAAACACAAGCTGGAATCAAGATTGGCGAGAGAAATATCAATAACCTCAGATATGCAGATGACACCACACTTATGGCAGAATGTGAAGAAGAACCACAGAGTCTCTTGATGAAAGTGAAAGAGGAGAGTGAAAAAGTTGGCTTAAAGCTCAACATTCAGAAAACTTAAGATCATGGCATCTGGTCCCATCACTTCATGGCAAATAGATAGGGAAACAATGGAATCAGTGACAGACTTTATTTTGGGGGGCTCCAAAATTGCTGCAGATGGTGACTATGGTAATGAAATTAAAAGACCCTTGCTCCTTGGAAGAAAAGTTATGACCAACCTAGACAGGCATATTAAAAAGCAGAGACATTACTTGTATGACCAACCTAGACAGGCATATTAAAAAGCAGAGACATTACTTTGTCATTAAAGGTCCATCTAGTCAAAACTATGGTTTTTCCAGTAGTCATATATGGATGTGAGAATTGGACTATAAAGAAAGCGGAGTGCCAAAGTATTGATGCTTTTGAACTGCGGTGTTGGATAAGACTCTTGAGAGGCCCTCGGTCTGCAAGGAGGTCCAACCAGTTCATCCTAAAGGAAATCAGTCCTGAATATTCACTGGAAGGACTGATGTTGAAGCTGAAACTCCAATACTTTGGCCATCTGATGCAAAGAGCTGACTCATTGGAAAATACCCTAATGCTGGGAAAGATTGAAGGCATGAGAAGAAGGGGATGACAGAGGATGAGTTGGCTGGATAGGATCACTGACTCAATAGACATGAGTTTGAGTAAACTCCAGGAGTTGGTGATGGAGAGGGAAGCCTCATGTGCTGCAGTCCACCGGGTCACAAAGAGTTGGACACGACTTAGCGAACTGAACTGAACTGAACGGCCTGTGGTATTTTGTTACAGCAGCCTGAATATACTAAGACAGTGAACATCTATCTGAGTGAAGGGTGATGCTGATACTCTGTTCCATATGTCATTGCAAATTCTTCATGAAAATATATATATTAGACTAGAGTTCAATCAGGTCACAAAACCAAACAGTGTAACCTAAACAAGGAAAGTTGAATTCAAAGTATGATTGATTACACAAGGGTGTTACCTACTGAGGAGACCAGAAATGTCTAATGAATGCAGAAGAGAAGAGATGGAAAAGTCACTACTCCTAAGACTGAGGCAGAGCACCCAGGGAAGGAACAGAACCCAGACAGTTGAGACCTGGGATGAGACCAGACTTTGTTAAAGAGGATGCAGCCATAGCCCACTTGATGGTGAAATTTGCTGAGGTTCCAGGAAGGCAGAACTCCTTTGGTACTTGGTCTCTAGTAACTGAGTTGCTCCACCACAGAACTTACTGGAAAAAAACTTACTGGCAGAGTCCCAAGGAAAGCTGCCCATGATAAGGGGCTGTACCAGAGGATTCACTGGAAAGTCACCATCTACAGTGGTAGGGGAAGGTGCCATCTGAGCATCAGCAGAATTTACTGGGCCTGCCATGTGCTATCTTCCTGAGTTTACCTTGTAGAACTCATTCTTATGAGGCTAGCATGTAGGGAAGTTGCCCACTGGGCTCCTCAGGGAAAGCTGCCCAAGGGTGCTGCTGTGTGGCTGAACATCACCTTCTGAGAGTAATACACAGCACAACCAGGAAAAGAAACCTCCAGCTTCCTCAGGGTAACTTCCTACAGCCTCTGTTGATAGAATTCAACATCATCCCAGTGAGTAAAGGAGAAATGTTTATAGGTTCCAGTTCCACTATCACAAAGCAGGCCATGAAGAACAGCTTTGAAACCAAGAGGGAAGAACTTAATAACTTGCACAAATATACAGTAAGAAATGTTTTATGAGACACGACTGTTAGCCAGATTCCTAGCAAACATTTCCTTGGGAAGCCTATAAAATGATGCATTTGCTATTTATAATAGGAGATGTTTAAAGTAGAATTTCTTCATGAGTTATATTATCCTAATATTACATTAATATGATGCTATATAGTTATTTTAAGCAAAAGTGATGAAGCCCAAACAGCAACTTGAGGGGGAAAAAAAAAGGAAATGTAATAATGCATAGGCTTGTTATGAAAAATAAACTGGAGTACATATTTTCCCTCCCAGAAATTTTCCAAAATGAAATTAGTTTTTGCATTAAAATGCTGGAATTGAGAGGCTTTAATTTTTGCTCTTTTAAATTTTCTTAATTGGATATACTACACTTATAATAAAAACTTAAGCTAAGCTAAGTCACTTCAGTCATATCCGACTCTATGCGACCCCATAGACGGCAGCCCACCAGGCTCCCCTGTCCCTGGGATTCTCCAGGCAAGAACACTGGAGTGGGTTGCCATTTCCTTCTCCAGTGCATGAAAGTGAAGAGTGAAAGTGAAGTTGCTTAGTAGTGTCTGACTCTTAGCGACCCCATGGACCGCAGCCTACCAGGCTCCTCCGTCCATGGGATTTTCCAGGCAAGGGTACTGGAGTGGGGTGCCATTGCCTTCTCCGAATAAAAACTTACACACGCTCAAATCAAAATCAGGTGTTTAGACAAACTACTGCACAAAATCATCAGCAATTTCTCTTTAGAGATGCACTGGGTCACAATCTTGACTGATCCCATCCCCATGAGTGGCAGCATGCACCAGGGCTACACGGAACTCTGCAAGTCTCTTGAATTAACCGTATTTTTTCACCCTTCATGCCTTGTCATATACAACTTCTTCCATGAGACTAATTCTTCCTCTACTGCAGTATCTGCATAATTCAGCTCATGTCACCTGCTTTTCAGAAATTTACAGTGGTTTTCAATCACTGTCTTTGCCCTTACAAGCATGGTTGCTATTTATTCCTCCTCTGCTTATAAGATACTTAGATATTCTCTAAGATACTTAAAGTATACTTATACATATACTTATATAAGATACTTATATATTCTCCACTTATAAGACACTTAGAAATATTCTAAAAATATTTAATACTCTTTTGAGTCAATTCTAGTTCAATATTTAATACACTACATTGTAATTTTGGTTTATTTATCTATGTCTCTTTTCAATAATGTGAACTATTCCTTCCAGCCTTGTATTTCTAGTCATTGATACTATTGCTGGTATGCAGTAAGCAAAGAACAAAGTATAATTGAATGAACAAGTATTCATATATATATGAACTATTTTTTTTCTAGGAAGTAGTATTAAAAAGCCTTATAGTAAAGACTATTGATTTTCATCTTCTGTTCTGTTTTCAACCTTATCCCCTGCTTATATTTTCTGGGTTTGTTTGTTTGGTTGGTTGGTTGGTTGGTTGATTTCTCTCAGGAGTAACTGAATTCTCTTCCACTTTTACATTGATCCCTTGATACAGTGTGGAATAATAAATGATAAATAATAAACATTAAAGGTAGAAATGAAATCCTAGAGTTCACTAAGATACAGTGTTGTCTAAAACTCTCCATTTAAACTATGTTAATGTCCCTAGTGATGTAAGCAATGGTCTAATGCAGAAATAATCTTCCTCTAGTTTCCCTGTAGAAACATTTCCCTAGAGTAACAATTAAGGACTATTCGCCCCACTCATGGTGTCCCGAAGGAGGAAAGATTTAATTGATTGTGAATTCGGGAGGGGAAAAAAAACAAAGTATACTTAATCAACTCATTGATTTTTTTTTTTTCTTTTCTAATCTATCTTCCTGTAGGACAGAAGTTATAGTCTCCAATCTGGCTTCTCTTGGTAATAAAGAAGACTTCTATTTTTTATTTCCATCTTATAGATGGAATTCTAATGTCTAGTTTGCCTTTAGTTTGAAACTTAAGTAGGAAAAAATGATTTAATAACCGCCACCTAAAACTTCAGTACAATCAAAAGCATGCTATGTCCTTTGAGAGCTGTTCTCTTTACCCCTGCATGCTAAATTGCTTCAGTCATGTCTGACTCTTTGCAACCCCAAGGACTGTAGCCCACCAGGCTCCTCTGTCCATGGGATTCTCCAGGCAAGAATACTGGAGTGGGTTGCCGTGCCCTCCTCCAGGGGATCTTCCCTACCCAGGGAACAAATCCATGTCTCTTATGTGTCCTGCATTGGCAGGCGGGTTCTTTACCATTAGCGCCACCTGGGAAGCCCTCCCTTCTTCACTATGGCACATAAAATACCAGTGGGCAACCCTGATTGATGCTGCAGGGGAGATAAATAATATTAAAAGTGCTGATTATGTACAATTTCCAATGTACTAACTTTATCCCTACATCTTTCCCTTCTACTCTTGAAAACTAATGAGGATGCAAAAACAAGTGAAATGTTACTTAGGGAAATCACTGACTATACCTTAACTTCCTTTAAAAAAATTATTTATAAATTTTAAAATGATTTCATCTTTATTAGCAGGTATTATTAAGAACTAATAATTTCCAAGTTCTAAAGATGAACATATCAGTGTTATGATCTTAGGGTGGCAACTACCACTCTGGAGAATCCCACAGTGCATCAGGCCAGCTAGGAAAAGTTTTATTCTAACAAGGAATTCTATAATAGTCTCAACCAAATGGTCAAACTTGCTTGGAAGACAACACTATTAATTTTCTTTGAAAAGTTCAGTGATTCTCCACCTATAATTCCAAATGCCTTTATTTAACCCAAAGATTTGTGTTCATCCGACTGAATATAAGTACTGTTTCCTCTTCATATTACACGTGCTATCCACACACTGGAAATAGAGTAATAAACATGAGGGTATTATTAGAATGATACAATGTTCTGACAACATTAACCAATTGTTCTTACTGTTCAAATGCCATCAGGCAGATAATTTTCACATCATTAATTATAGTCATCGTCAAGAAATGCTAGAAGCAGCATTTTTAAATGAAAGATAAGGATTTAAGACATAATACCTTGCTTAATGGGATTATATAAATGTCTGATTAGTCAATAAGCACACATTATGTAAAAAAAACTGTTATTTAGATTCTATATTAGTGCAATCATGTAAAAGAGCCAGAGTGTGGTATTCACATGCAATGTTCTATAAAATATTGATATACGGAAAACAGAGTGACCCTAATTCAAAACTGTAGAATTAATCCAACCAGTGGTACTGTCATCTTATAAATTACTTTCAATATTAGTATAAGCCTCTCTTCTCCTATCACAAAAGCTTAAGTTTCAGGACACCTGGATCATGCTGATATTTGGAAGAAAATAAACATCCTAGTAGCAGGTTTTTAGGATGCTTTGCCAACATGGCAGATGTAGACAGATGTTCATTTCCGTTTGCAATCTGCATCGTGAAGTTCAGAATTTCCATTAACTTCAAAGAAGACTTGGAATACTGAAGCTACACTTAGAGATAACACAAAGTACTGGGTATAATAATGTAAGTCATACCGAACTGGGTGCAAAGTGTAACCGACTGCAATATATATAACATAAAAATGTATGCCATGCAAAAGTTGTAATGCCAATCTATATGTCAAAACAAGGTATCTTACTAATCATTTTGAGGAAGATTATGGAACTGCAGTGTTTCTTTATACTTTTCTAACTAATTATGCATCTTAAACAAGAATTTGGAAAATTGGGTCTTATATAAACAGAATGAAATAGCAACCTGAATTGGAATAAATGTTTCAGTATCACTTAAAACTAGTCTCCTAAAATAGCTGGTAGCTAAACATAATGGAAGCAAACCTCAGGGAAGACAGAGTTAGAAGAATGTAAAAATCTCTAAGTCTTCTTTCTGCTTTTAGGGAAACAGTATCTAAAATATCTGAGTATAATTTTTTAAAGATAATGGGTCTCTATAGTTTGATTTCTACAAGATCCTTTAAAATTCATACAAGTTACAGGTGCAAAGATAATCTTCATGGTTTGTTCATATCCTTCCCCTCTCAATTTCATTTCAGTGTTGCTGGGTTCTACCTCTGTGAAAATGGCAATGTATGCATAAATTTAATCTACTTGCTTTCATGTTAACACTCTCTTTTCCCTTTTAGAGAAGTTCACTTTTCAACCTGAGAATTTAAAATTTGAAATGCAGAAATATTAGAATAATATTTCTATAATAACAGAAATATTTCTATAAAATAACAAATATTTGATAAATTTTCTATAATCCTTATACACAGAGAAAACTACATAGCAGTTTGTTGTATTTTATGTTTTTAATTAAATGTTTATAATTGACAGGTTATTTTTCATATCTTTTGGTTATCAATAGATCACAATATGTTACTCTGAAAAACATGCCTCTGCCTCTAGACTGAAGGGTATAATTGATGTTTGATTTTACTACTGAATTAACCTATTGGGTTGGCTAAAAGGTTCATTTAGTCTTTTCTATAAGATCTTAACCCAATACCTTAAACAGTATGTCATGGACATTTTCTATTCACTGATAAGTAAACTAAGACAGCATTTTATAGGTAACCATATTCATTCTATAATTTACTTAATAATGTACCAGATTCTATCATGCCATGTACCATAATTTACTGAAAGTTTTCTGAGTGTCTGACTTTTTCTAATATTTTGCTACAACAGATAGTGGAGCTTTGGAAGTATTTTGTGATTTGCTATCTACTTATGATTTCATTTGAAATAAATTTTCTAAAGTAGGTTTGCTGAGTCAAATGGTTTACAAAAGAGTAAGGATTCTTACTTATTTTAACAAGTTGTCCCACATGAAAAGTCATACCAGCGAACTCACACAGATAGCCCAGCAGTTTATGTAAGTTCTAG
The DNA here is from genome assembly GCF_023699985.2 of Odocoileus virginianus. NCBI lineage: Eukaryota > Metazoa > Chordata > Mammalia > Artiodactyla > Cervidae > Odocoileus > Odocoileus virginianus. The sequence goes on along the minus strand of NC_069684.1, from coordinate 58,761,963 downwards.
CTTCTCCATATCCTCATTAATGCTGTAAAGGGTATTTTTTTTTTTCATCTTTGAGGCTTTGATAAGCATTCATGACTTATCAAATAATAAACATCTCATTTTCAGTGGGTTTCTTTGACTGCTAGTGAGATCTGTGATTCTCTCTCTGCTGAAACACTCCCTGCTAAACAACAGCATTTCTCCTCAATGTCAAGGAGCTTAACTAATGTATCAATTCTCAGAATATTTTATCTTTCCAACATCAAACCTTGAAACTCACTGTATGGGTATTGATCTTCAACTGTGTAGATTTCAAAACCGTCCCTGAATAAACTGTAAGTAAGCTGGTGGGCATTTGGAGAATCAGGTGGACTCCAGGAAAGATTGATAGCAGAAGAACTTTGAACTTGTCCTCTGGGTGGAGGTTGCTGGGATGGAGCTAAATTACAATGAAGAGAGCATGTATTAGCAAAGGCAATCAATAATGACACAAGTAAACTGAAGTAAAATACCCAGCAAAGAGGTCTTTCTGATTCAAGATTACTTTATCAAGAAGACATGTGGTTTACCAAGACATTAATAAACAAAGGACATACATCATGTGTTCTCTAAAACAAAGCTTTTTATCTATAAATATAAAACACATTTGTAGGTCAACACAGCTGACATAAATATGGTTGGGGAAAAACCACAAAAGTTTACATTAAGCACTTACTTTTACTGAAGCATCATTGACGTATTCATTTCAGATGTATAACATAGTGATTTGATGCTTGTTTATATTATGTACCATATAGAGTTATTACAGTATTATTAACTATATCCCCTGTGTTGTACATTACATCCCCATGACTTATTTTGTGATAAGTTTGTACATATTAATCCCCTTCATCTATTTCACCCATTCCCTTACCCTTACCCCCACCCTACTCCTTTGGCAACCACTAGTTTATTCTGTGTCTGTTAATCTGTATCTGCTTTATTTGCTCATTTTTTAAGATTCCACATATAAATGGAAACATACAGTATTTGTCTTACTCTTCTTTCTTTGGGTTTTTTTGAGAAATCATCCAAATATGCATATTCATTTTCTACTTAATTAATTTAAAAGTTGACATAAATTATATTGAAACTTGAAATATAAGTCATATAATTTTTAGACTTTTAAGAGAAAGCTTTCCATTCCATTAAGCACAATGTCTCATCAAGCTCCACAGAGCACAGTGTGAAAGAATAAAAGTTAGTGATACAAACAGCTATGGATGCTAAGGATGTTAGTCTAAACATTAGCAAGAAACAATTTAAGTGTACTACATGAACACACAAAGTACCTGTTAGAGGTGCCATGACTGCTTTTAACACCTGTTAAAAATGCTGGGATCGTAACATAGAAAACAGCTTATGGTTACCAAAGGGGAAAGCAGGGGGCAGTGGGGCGTTAAGGGATAAATTGCGAGTTTGGGATTCAAAGATACATACTACTATATATAAAACAGATAACAAGGACCTATTGCTTAGCACAGGAAACTATATTCAGTATCTTATAATAATCTATAATGGGAAAAATCTGAAAAATAATAAACACCCACACATATATATAACTGAATCATTTTGTTGTACACCTGAAACTAACACAACATTGTAACAACTATACTTCAATTTAAAAATGCTGTGATTGTTAGAGATTATATGATTGCTTCCATTAGGAATGTAACAGCATTCATCTCATTATTTTAGTGATATCTTTATAGTATATAAATATATTTTTTGAACACTTTGTTTCTTATCACTGTGTATTTTTTCTTAGTCTCTGTATTTTGAAGAGTAAGTCTACATTTTTCTCCAGAATATAAAAAGGTGAAGGAGAAAAACAATATCTAGCTATATTTCAAGGGCAATCAACCACCAGTTTATTTATCCCTTTCTGGTTTAAGATACATAAGCCTTCAACCATTAGGGAAGCATAATCTAATCAGATTTTCTCATTAAAGAATATAACAAAGGCACATGTTACCATTATCTTATTTTTAAAACCATTACTTTTAATGAATCAAATAATTATCAGTATTTTTATATGAAATATATACAGTCACTAAGTGATAATTAATGTTTCAGAAGACAAGAGTGCACTCACATGATTTAATAAAGATCTAAAACTATTTTCAAATGGGTGGGCAGAGGGCAAAGAAACTAAAAGGCATGGAGCAGTACTCTGGGAAGTAACAGCAAAGCTTTTTCACTCTTTATGTCATGGGCCAAGACCAACCCCAGGTTCAGTGATTCACTAGAAACTCATTCACTCATCTTAAGTCCCACCCTTGGGTAAGATTTATTACAGAGGAAGGATACAGATTACAGTCAACATAGGGTAAAGGCACACGGGGGAAGCCTGAGGGAAGCCAAGCACAAGCTTGCTGTCACACAGGATGTGTTTAATTCCCCCAGCAAGACACGAACACACACATGAAATGTTGCCAACCAGGGAAGTTGATTAGAAACTCCGTACCCAGGGTTCATACAGAAACCGTTCATGATAGGCAGCCTCTATCTCCCACATACCATAATTTCAGACTCCCAGAAGGAAAGCAGGTGTTAAGCAAAAAACATGTCATTTATGCAAAATTTAAGGGAGAGTGAGCCGCTCGACAATTCTGAGGATGGTGGGAAATGTTAAAAAAAAATCCAAGTTCCCAGATGGCCACCAAATGCCAACTTTGTAAGCAAATCTTTCTGAAGAAAGCATTCAAGCCTGCTATGTCAGCTTTCCCTGCACTTATACCTAGCTCAAAGGGGCACAGCTCTCAGGGACACAGAGGGATGTGAGAAGAGCATCATTTGACCCCTCAATGAAGGGCAGCACCAGCCCAAGGCCACTCCTACACACAGTCAGGGGGCTAGGGATTAAATATTCTGACTCCCCTTTCTCCCAGCCCTCTTCCAGATGACTGGAAGGTTCCTACTTGTAGCTGGAGCCAACTGAAAGTCATGGAGCAAGGAAACCTGCTGATGTGGACCACCAAATCTTGGGGGACCGAGTACAGTTAGAAGTATAGAGTAGCAATGCTAAGTCATCCTGCACACCAGGCAAGGACTCCCAAAGAGCTATTACTAATTTATTGGTACTCATATACTCCACTTTAAAGCCATGCTACAGATGAATAACAACATTTTAAGAAAGTGTATCAAGACCACTGAATTTGAAATGCGTAAAATTCCATCTCTTATACATAGGCTCCCTGAAGACAGTGTCTCCAGACCTATAGTAGATGATGTTGATGTCATATTTTTTGAGGAAAAATATTCAACATAGATACATTGTCATTCTTCCTCTTTTATCTATTTTGTGGTGGTTGGTGGGGGGCAGTTCATTGTTATGTTGGGCTTCCCTGGTAGCTCAGCTGGTAAAGAATCTGCCTGCAATGCAGGAGATTCCTGTTTGATTCCTGGGTTGGGAAGATCCCCTGGAAAAGGGAACATCTACTCAATCCAGTATTCTGGCCTGGAGAATTCCATGAACTCCAAAGTCCATGGGGTTGCAAAGAGTTGGACACGACTGAGCGACTTTCACTAGCACTTTTCACATTGTTATGTTAAAATTCCAACTGTCTGTATGCCTATTTAGATATAGGACAAGAGTATTAACAATCTCAAAATGACACACCAAAAGAGAATTATTTCCAAATAGCACTTTATATATTTTAATTCAAAGACATGCCATATTTTAATACAGTCACTTTGGTTGGTTTAATACTGACAGCACATCTGAACTTTCAATGAATTTATTTTAAGGCTCTAAATCCAATTTTTCTTGGTGGAACTCCAAAAACTCATAAACTGCCTCATCTCCAGTACTTTCAGAGAGTCTTGTAATCCATGGCAACATAATATTTTTTAGAGACTATTAGTGATTACATCTAAAACTCTGCATGCTCTCAGGAACACAAAAGATTTCAGAGTTAGAGCAATTAAAACTGACCTTCAGACTATTTTCTAAGACAGCAAAATACTATCTTAGTGTTTTGTGGGATGACTGAAACAAAGATATTTCAGTTCCATGTCAAAGGATGTAGAAAATGATTTGCATTGCATGAAAATTTCCTTGGCAATATACACAATCACACACATATATACACACCTGGGCTCTTTCAAATGTTAAATTTCATTACTTTTTCGGACCATCTCTAACAACAATCTTGTCTGATTTCACAGTATAAATGAATAGTGCTTGTTTGACATTTAAATGAGAATTTTCAAAGACCTGAGGTTTAGATAGTTCAATACCACTCTAAGAAAAATTATTTGGAAATCCTGGGCATGAGATGACTTAAACCCACTTTTATGTGCTGAAAGTAGGATTCTAAGAAAATGATCATACACTCATTAATCAAAATAGCAAAGAATGTCATTTGTATATAGACTCTCTTTTAAGGAAGGAAAGTATAATATTGTGACTACATCTCTCAGTTGGGGACTATATCCCAGCTTTAGGACTTTGGTAACTGTATGATTATAGCCAAATTTTAGTCGGATGCTCTGCACCTTTCCTCATTTATAACATAATAATTTCTACCTCTGAGGGCCAAAGCAACTATTATAAATATGTTCTAAAAATTAAAGGAAACTATGATAATTATAAAGCCTCTTGATGAACGTGAAAGAGGAGAGTGAAAAAGTTGGCTTAAAGCTCAACATTCAGAAAACTAAGATCACAGCATCTGGTCCCATCACCTCATGGGAAATAGATGGGGAGGCAGTGGAAACAGTGTCAGACTTTATTTTTTGGGCTCCAAGATCACTGCAGATGGTGATTGCAGCCATGAAATTAAAAGACGCTTACTCCTTGGAAGGAAAGTTAGGACCAACCTAGACAGCATATTAAAACGCAGAGACATTACTTTGCCAACAAAGGTCCGTCTGGTCAAGGCTATGGTTTTTCCAGTGGTCATGTATGGATGTGAGAGTTGGACTACAAAGAAAGCTGAGTGCTGAAGAATTGATGCTTTTGAACTACGGTGTTGGAGAAGACTCTTGAGAGTCCCTTGGATGGCAAGGAGATCCAACCAGTCCATCCTAAAGGAGATCAGTCCTGGGTGTTCATTGGAAGGACTGATGCTGAAGCTGAAACTCCAGTACTTTGGCCACCTCATGCGAAGAGTTGACTCATTGGAAGAGACCCTGATGCTGGGAGGGATTGGGGGCAGGAGGAGAAGGGGATGACAGAGGATGAGATGGCTGGATGGTAACACTGACTCGATGGGCATGAGTCTGAGTAAACTCCATGAGTTGGTGATGGACAGGGAGGCCTGGCCTGCTGCGATTCATGGGGTTGCAAAGAGTTGGACACGACTGAGTGATTGAACTGAACTGAACTGAACTGATGATAATCATGTTTCAATAAAGAGGAAATTTCAATACAGAAACAGAATGCATAAAAACACCAAAACCCAGATGAACAACTGAACTATAACTGAAATGGAAAGTTCTCTAAAGAGGGCTCAATGGTAGATTTGAAATGAAAGAAGAAAAAAATCAGAAGAAAAAGAAGAGAAAAAGCTTCCATGATCCTCCAGTGGGTAAGACTCCATGCTTCCAATGCAGGGGGCCCAGGATTGATTCTTGGTCAGAGAATTAAATCCCACATGCCACAGCTGAGAGCTTGCATGTCACAACTAATGATCCTGTGTGCTGCAAAAGAGACTGAAGATCCTATATGCTGCAACTAATACCCAGCAAGACAAATAAATATTAACACAAGAATCAGTAAACTTGACATAAAGCAACAAACAGAACTTAAAAGATACACCAATATGACTTATCCAATCCAAATAACAAAGAAAAAAATGAACAAACGTGAAAAGAGCCTCAGAGACCTGAGAGAAAATGTCAGATATACCACGGGCCAGTATATGTGCAATAGGAATGAACCATAAAAGAGAGAAAAGAGACAGAAAGGAGAAAAAAGATTTGAAGAAATATTGGCTCAAACTTTTCAAATTCCATGTAAAACACTTATCTCCAGTTCCAAAAAGCATAATGAATCCAAGCAGGATACACACAAAGTGATTCAGACCTCAACACAGCACAATCAAACCTGAGAAAGACAAAGACGAAATCTTGAAAGCAGCAAGAGAAAAACGATTCATACACAACCAAAGGAAAATACAACTAAAGGCTTACAGAAACAATGGATGCCAGAATGTAGTAAAATGACATATTTAAAGTCCTAAAAGCAAAAAAAAAAGTTTGTACCAAGAATTCTCTATCTAGAACAATCTACTCATCAAAAATAAGATAAAATAAAGGTATTCTCCAGTATTTTTTTAAAAAACTAAGAAAATTCATTATTAGAAATTTGGCCCTACAAAACCTAGAAATACTGGATACAGATTGAAAATAATAAAGCAATCCATCAAGCTAAAAGGAAATGATAAAGAGAATATACTGAATCATGTGAAGATAGAAAAAAACCCAGGAAGTAGTACATATGTGGGTAAATTATGTGGATAAATATTGAAGTTGGTTCTAATTTCAAGACTAAAGCTACAGTAATCAAAACAACATGGCATAAGAAGAGACAAAAGGATAAATGGTCTAGGAGAGAGAACTTAGTATGATCAATTGACTTTCTTATGTGGCAACATATAAATAACAAAATTTACCATTTTAGCCATTTTTAGAGTATGTTTTAGAGGCATTAGGCACACTTAGAATGTTGTGTAACCATGCTATTCCTTCTAACACTTTTAAGTTATCCTAAACAGAAACTCCATAGCCGCTGAGCAACTTTTCGCCCCTTGCAGCCTCTTTACTTTCCATGTGTATATCATGTGTGTGCTCAGTCACGGCCGACTTTGTAGCCGCCTGGACTGTAGCCCGCCAGGCTCCTCTGTCCATAGGACTTTCCAGGCAAGAATACTGGAGTGCGTTGCCACGTCCTCCTTCAGGGGATCTTCCCGATCCAGGGATTGAACCCACATCTCCGGTGTCTCCTGCATTAGCAGATGGGTTTTTTACCAGTAGTGCCACCTGGGAAGCCCTGTGTATGTGTATGAATTTGCCTATTCTAGGTATCTCATATAAATGCAATTATGTAATACCTTTTTTTTAATTTGACTTATTCTGCTTAGCATAATGTTTTCAAAGTTTAACCATGTTGTGCATGCTCAGTCACTAAGTTGTGTTTGACTCTCTGTGACCCCATGGTCTTTGTGACCCCGCCAGGCTCCTCTGTCCCTGGGAACCATATTAGAATATATATTAGCATTTCATTCATTTTTATGGATGAAAGATATTCAATTGTGTGTATATATCACATTTTTCTTATATACTTATCCTTTGATGGACACTTCGGTTTTTTCTGCCTTTTGAGTATTGTGACTATTGTTACATAAATGCTGGTATACATATATCTGCTTAACTTACTGCTTTTAATTCTTAGGAGTATTTACTTAAGGGGAGAAATGGCTAGATTACATAGTAATTCTGTGTTTAACATTTTAGGAAGCATCAAACTATGTTTCACAGTGACTATACCATTTTACAGACCCACCAGCAATACATAACTGTACCAATTTCTCTGTAGCCTTGCCAAACTTGTTATTTTACATATGTTGAGATGGGGCATCTAAGTGAGTATAAAGTGGTATCTCATTGTGGCTTTGGTTTGCTTTCCCTAATAAGCAATGATATCGAGTATCTTTTCAAGTGTTTATTTACTATATGTATATTTTCTTTCAAAAATGCCTAGTCAAATCCTTTGTCCTTTTTTAAATTAAATTCTTTGGTTTTTGTTGTTGAGCTATAGTTCTTTAAATATTCTAGATACTAATCGCCTATCAGATATTGATTTATATTATTTTCTCCCATTTTGTGAGTTGTCTTTTCACTCTCTTAATAGTGTATTTTGATGGCAAAATTTTGGATTTTGAAGAACTCAGATTTATCTTTTTCCTGTTTTTTTTTTCCTATGACTTTTGTGTCATATCAAGGAAAACCTTACCAAATCTAAAGTGATGAAGTTTTTATCTTAGGTTTTTCATATGGCTTTGGCTCTTAAATTTAGGTCTTAGATCTACCATTAGTTAATTTTTATATATGGTGAAAGGTAAATGTTCAATTTCAATCTTTTGCATGTGAATAAGTTTCCCTAATATTATTTATTCAAAATACTGCCCTTTATTCATTAAATGGTCTAAACACCCTTGTTTAAATCAACTGACCAGTATATAAGGGTTTATCTATGGGTCCACTAATCTATTTCTTTGGTCTATATAGTTATATTTATGCCATTACATTATTTTGATTACTGTAGATTTCTCATTATTTTGAAGTCAGGAACTGCAAGTCCTCCAACATGAAAAGGTATTCCAATTGTCTTCTTTTCCAAGATTGTTTTAGCCTTGAGATTTCATTTTAATTTAAGATGGGTTTTCCTATTGTTGCAAAAAAATGCCATTGGGATTTTGATAGGAATTTGACTGACTCTGTAGACTGCTGGTGGTCTTGACATTTTAATGATATTAAATCTCCCAATCCACAATATGGAATGTCTTTCAATAATTTATGCCTTATTCAATTTTTTAGGAATGTTTTTATAGTTTTCAAGTGTTCAAGTCTTTCTTCTTCTTAAATTTATTACTAAGAATTGTATTCATTGTGATGCCACTGTAAACAGAATTGCTTTCTTAATTTCCTTTTCTTTTGTTCATTGCTAGAAACACAACTGCTTTTAGGTGTTGATCTTGTATCATGCAACTTTGCTGAATTTGTTTATTAGCTCTAGTAGCTTTCTTGTGGATTCTTTGGGATTTTCTCTATATAGGATTATGTCATCTGCAAGCAGAGATAGCTTTACTTCTTTCAAATTTGGATGTCTTTTTATTTCTTTTTCTTGTCTATTTGTTCTGGTTAGAACTTCTAGTATAATGTTGAATAACAGCCACAAAAGTGGGCATCCTTGTAATATACTTGATCTGAGTGGAAAAGCTATTAGTATTTGAATACAATACTAATACAATACTATTGAATACAATTAATACTATTGAATACAATACTAATACATCGACATTCTGGAAATCAATGAACTAAAATGGGCTGGAATGGGTGAATTTAACTCAGATGACCATTATTTCTACTACTGTGGGCAGGAATCCCTTAGAAGAAATGGAGTAGCCATCACAGTCAACAAAAGAGTCCAAAATGCAGTACTTGGATGCAGTCTCAAAAACAACAGAATGATCTCTGTTTGGTTCCAAGGCAAAGCATTCAATATCATGGTAATCCAAGCCTATGCCCTGACCAGTAATGCTGAAGAAGCTGAACGGTTCTTTGAAGACTACAAGACGTTTTAGAACTAACACCCAAAAAATATGTCTTTTTCATTATAGGGGACTGGAATGCAAAAGTAGGAAGTCAAGAAACACCTGGAGTAACAGGCAAATTTGGCCTTGGAGTACAGAATGCAGCAGCGCAAACACTAATAGAGTTTTGCCAAGAGAAGGCACTGGTCATAGCAAACACCCTCTTCCAAAAACACAAGAAAAGACTCTACACATGGACATCACCAGATGGCCAACACCGAAATCAGATTGATTATATTCTTTGCAGCCAAAGATGGAGAAGCTAACGCATATATATGGAATTTTAAAAGATGGTAACAATAACCCTATATGCAGGACAGAAAAAGAGACACAGATGTATAGAACAGACTTTTGGACTCTGTGGGAGAAGGCGAGGGTGGGATGATCGGAGAGAATAGCATTGAAACATGTATATTATCAAGTGTGAAACAGATCGCCAGCCCAGGTTGGATGCATGAAACAAGTGCTCAGGGCTGGTGCACTGGGAAGACCCAGAGGGATGGGATGGGGAGGGAGCTGGAAGCGGGGATCAGGATGGGGAACACATGTAAATCCATGGCTGATTCATGTCAATGTATGGCAAAAACCACTACAATATTGTAAAGTAATTAGCCTCCAACTAATAAAAATAAATGAAAAACAAAGCAAACAAACAAACAAAAAAGATGAAGAAGCTCTATACAATCAGCAAAAACAAGACCAGGAGCAGACTGTGGCTCAGATCATGAACTCCTTCTTGGAAAATTCAGACTTAAATTGAAGAAAGTGGGGAAAACCACTAAACCATTCAGGTATGACCTAAATCATTTCCCTTATGATTATACAGTGGAAGTGAGAAATATATCTAAGGGACTAGATCTGATAGAGTGCCTGATGAACTATGGACAGAGATTCATGACATGGTACAGGAGACAGGGATCAAGACTATCCCCAAGAAAAAGAAATACAAAAAAGCAAAATGGCTGTCTAAGGAGGCCTTACAATTAGCTGTGAAAAGAAGAGAAGTGAAAAGCAAAGGAGGAAAGGAAAGAATTAAGCATCTGAATGCAGAATTCCAAAGAATAGCAAGGAGAGATAAGAAAGCCTTCCTCAGTGATCACTGCAAAGAAATAGAGGAAAACAATAGAATGGGAAAGACTAGAGATCTCAAGAAAATTAGATATACCAAGGAACATTTCATGCAAAGATGGGTTCAATAAAGGACAGAAATGGTATGGACTTGACAGAAGCAGAAGATATTAAGAAGAGGTGGCAAAAATACACAGAGAACTGTACAAAAAAGATCTTCATGACCCAGTTAATCTGACAGTGTGATCACTCACCTAGAGCCAGACATCCTGGAATATGAAGTCAAGTGGGCCTTAGGAAGCATCACTACAAACAAAGCTAGTGGAGGTGATGAAATTCCAGTTGAGCTATTTCAAATCCAAAAGATGATTCTGTGAAAGTGCTATATTCAATATGTCAGCAAATTTGGAAAACTCAGCAGTGGCCACAGGACTGGGAAAGGTCAGTTTTCATTCCAATCACAAAGAAAGGCAATGCCAAAGAATGCTCAGACTACCGCACAATTGCACTCATCTCACACGCTTGTAAAGTAATGCCCAAAATTCTCCAAGCCAGGCTTCAGCAATATGTGAACTGTGAATGTCCAGGTGTTCAAGCTGGCTTTAGAAAAGGCAGAGGAACCAGACATCAAATTGCCAATATCCACTGGATCATCAAAAAAGAAAGAGAATTCCAGAAAAACATCTATTTCTGCTTTATTGACTTTGCTGAAGCCTTTGACTGTGTGGATAACAACAAACTGGAAAATTCTGAAAGAGATGGGAATACCAGACCACCTGACCTGCCTCTTGAGAAACCTGTATGCAGGTCAGGAAGCAACAGTTAGAGCTGGACATGGAACAACAGACTGGTTCCAAATCAGGAAAGGAGTATGTCAAGGCTGTATATTGTCACCCTGCTTATTTAACTTATATGCAGAGTACATCATGAGAAACGCTGGGGTGGAAGAAGCACAGGCTGGAATCAAGATTGCCGGGAGAAATATCAATAACCTCAGATATGCAGATGACACCACCTTTATGGCAGAAAGTGAAGAAGAACTAAAGAACCTCTTGATGAAAGTGAAAGAGGAGAGTGAAAAAGTTGGCTTAAAGCTCAACATTCAGAAAACTAAGATCATGACATCCAGTCCCATCACTTCATGGCAAATAGATGGGGAACAGTGGAAACAGTGGCTGACTTCATTTTGGGGGGCTGCAAAATCACTGCAGATGGTGACTGCAGCCATGAAATTAAAAGACCCTTACTCCTTGGAAGGAAAGTTATGACCAACCTATACAGCATATTGAAAAGCAGAGACATTACTTTGCCAACAAAGGTCCAGGCTATGGTTTTTCCAGTGGTCATGTATGGATGTGAGAGTTGGACTATAAAAAAAGCTGAGCCCCGAAGAATTGATGCTTTTGAACTGTGGTGTTGGAGAAGACTCTTGAGAGTCCCTTGGACTGCAGGGAGATCCAACCAGTCCATTCTAAAGGAGATCAGTCCTGGGTGTTCATTGAAAGGACTGATGCTGAAGCTGAAACTCCAATACTTTGGCCACCTGTTGCAAAGAGCTGAGTCATTTGAAAGACCCTGATGCTGGGAAAGATTGAGGGCAGGAGGAGAAGGGGGCGGCAGAGGATGAAATGGTTGGATGACATCACCGACTCAATGGACATGGGTTTGGTTAAACTCCAGGAGTTGGTGATGGACAGGTAGTACTGGCATGCTGCAGTTCATGGGGTTGCAAAGAGTCGGACACGGCTGAGCAACTGAACTGAACTGAACTATATGAATATGAGTATAATGTTAGCCATTGGGTCAGTTGATTTTTTGCCTATACACCTGGATAGCTTAATAAGGAAAGGTTATAATCATTTTAAAGGTATGTTAATAGAACATTTGAATATCCATGTTTCAAAAAATAAAAATGAAATAAAGAAGAAAGATGCTAATCATAGACCTAATATGAAAGCTAAAAAAACAAAATTTCGTATGATAATACAGGATAAAATCTTTGTTGCACTGGGTCAAGAAAACTTTCTTAGATAAAATGCAAAAAATTATGATCCAACAAAAAAATATTAACTTTGGTAAATTACACTTCATCACAATTAAAAGCTCTTGGTTTTAAAAACATACCATTAAGAAAATTTTAAATATAATTCACAAAATGGGAGGAAATATTTACAATTTGTATCTCAAGTATATAAAGAATTCTTTAACTCAGTAAGATAAGCAACTCAATTAAAACATGGGCAAAAGACATAAAAAACATTTACCAAGGAAAACACAGGAATAGTAAATAAAAACATGAAAAGGTACTCAAAAGCATTCGTCAGTACAAAAAAAATGCAAATTAAAAACTACAGTGAGATACTACTATCTCACACACATAAAGTGACTATAATAATATATTGAAAGTCACTCAGTCTTGTCTGACTCTTTGCAACCCCATATACTGAAGCCTGCCAGGTTTCTCTGTCCATGGGAATTCTCCAGGCAAGAATATTGCAGTGGGTAGCCATTCCCTTCTCCAGGAAATCTTTCCAATGCAGGGATGGAACCCAGGTCTATCTGCATTGCAGGCAGACTCTTTACTGTCTGAGCCGCCAGGGAAGCCCATAATGATACATGCTCAATGCCAACACTGCTGAGGTCATAGAGAAACTGGATCTCCCAAAAATTGTATGTGGAAATGCAAAATAGTATAGCCATGATGGTAAATAATTTGAAAGTTTCTGAAAAAGTTCAAAACACACTCACCATATCCTCACTATGCTCTAAGACAAACCTAAGAGACATAAAAACATGTCCATATGAAGACTTGTACCCATGTGTTCATGATAGTGTTATTCATAATGGATAAACACTGGAAACAATTAATATGCACAACAACTCAATGGATAAACAAAATATAGTAAATGGTATCTTACTCAGCAATTAAAAGGAATTAATAATACTGAAAAACAAAAACATGGATGAATCTCAAAAATACAGTGCTAAGAGAAAGGAATCAGATACAAAAACCTAAATATTGTATGATTTCATTTATATTAAATATTTTAAATAGGCAAAATTGTGTCAGGAACTAGATAACAAGTTACTTGAAGTGGGAATTGACTGAAAATGGGTACATGGGAACTTTTCTGAAGTGATAGAAATATTTAATGACTGGATTATAGTTATGCTTGCACAACAATAAATTTAGTGATATTCAACAAACCGTACACTTAAAATGGTTAAATTTATGAGATATAAACCATATTTCAATAAAGCTGTTAACATAATAAGAGATTGATAGGTTTCTGGGAAGATGGCAGCGTAGGAAGAACCAGGAATCTGTTTTCCCACCAAGACAACAGTTTGCACTGGCAGAATCTAATATAACCTCCTTGGAACTCTGGAGTCTATTGAAAGCTTGCAACTTCCAGGGGAAGGGTTGAATGGTAAATTGCAGTTAATTTTGACCAATTTTAGCTCTTTGTACAGTAGAAGTATCCATCTCCCACCCCTGCTCCATGAAAGAAAGCTGCACACGTGTTTCCGGAACAGAGTGCATACAGCCTGCAGGAACCAGAGTGGGCAAAAAGACCCTTTTGTCCAAATACTGGGAATCTGTGCTCTGATTACTGATTGTTGCTTCTTATCACAGAGGTGCAGACAAAAAGGACAGAGGCCATTGTTCAACCATCTGCACTACTGCAAGAACCCCCCTCAGAGATCAAAAGGACTTCAACAAGAAGTTTAAAAGCCAGTACTCTGTCCTTTTATTTTCCTCTTCTTACCCTTTTTGTAGTCAGTCAGATATTTATGTATGCATAAGTTATATATGTACTTAAATCTTTTTTATATTCAACTCACATTTATATTTATCCTTTCTTATCATTCACATTTTAAAATCTCTATTTACAGAGGATCCTATAGCTTTCCTTAAAGCAATTTTACTGTGGTAAAATATACATAGCATAAAATTTGGCAAGTTAACCATTTTTAAATGTACAGTTAAGTGATATTAAACACTTTCATAATGTTGTGCACCAACAAACTGGATAATCTCAATGAAAAGGACAAATTCCTAGAAAGACAAAACTTACGAAGACTAAATCCCAAAAAGTAAAGCATCTGAATAGACCTGTATTAGTAATGAAATTGAATCAGTAATCAAAATCTTGCAATAAAGAAAAGTCCTGGACTTGATTAATTAATTGGTAAAGTATATCAAACTAAATAAAAACCAATACCAATTCTTCTCAAACTTTTCCAAATATTTGAAGAGGAGGGAACCCTTCCTAACTCAGTCTCTGAGGCCAATATTTCCCTGATGCCAAAGCCAGAAAAAGGCAAAAGAAAAGACAACTACAGAACAATATGTCTCATGAATTGATGAAAATATCCTCAACAAAGTACTAGCAGATGAAATTCAGCAACATATTGGGATGATTATATACCATGATCAAGTGGGACTTATTCTTGGAATGCAAAGATGCTTCAACACACATAAATTGATCAATCAAAACATCACATTACAGAATGAGGAAAATTTAAACCACATAATCATCCAAACTGATACAGGAAAACAATTTGATAAAAGTCACACCCTTTCAAAAAATAAATAAATGAACTGGAATAAAAGGAAAATAATAGAATTCATATATGAATAAACCTTCAGCAAATATCACACTCAATGGTTGAAGACTTAAAGATTTTTCTCAAGGATCAGGAACAACACAAGGATTCCTGCTGTCATCATTTCTATTCAATCAATATAGTACTGCAAGTTCCAGCCAGAGCTATTAGACATAAAACAAAAATAAAAGACTCCCAAATCAAAAAGGAAAATTATCTTTGTTTATAGATGATCTTTTATGTAGAAAACCCTAAAGATTCCACATACACACAAAGCATTTAGAACTAATAAATGAATTAAGCAATGCTGCAAAATACAATACAAAGTCAATAAACAAAAATCAGTAGGCTTCCCAGGTGGCTCAGTGGTAAAGAATCTGTTGCTAATGCAGGAGAGGCATGAGACATGGGTTCAATCCCTGGTTCAGGAAGATCCCCTGGAGGAGGAAATGACAACCCACTCCAAAATTCTTGCCTGGAAAATTCCAGGGACAAAGGAGCCTGGTGGGCTACAGTCCACGGGGCTGCAAAAGAGTCAGATACACTGAACAGCAGGCATGGCAAACAAAAGTCCATAGTATCTCTATACACTGAAAATGAAAAATCTGTAAAGAAAATTATGAAAACAGTTACGATAGCATCAAAAAGAATCCTTAGGAATTAAATTAATCAAGGAGATAAAAGACACACCAAAAATTATAAAACTTTGTTGAAAGAAATTAAAGATGATGTAAAGGAATGGAAACACACCCAACCATGGATTAGAAGACTTAAAATTGTTGAATGCCAGTACTACCCAAAGAAATCTACAAATTTAATAGAATCTTTGTCAAAACCTCAGTGACATTTTTGCAGAAGTAGGAAATTCTCTAAATCCATATGCAATCTTAAGGGACTCGAAAATAATCAAAACAATCTGGAAAAAGAACAAAACTGGAAGATGTACACTTTTTGATATCAAACCTACAACAAAACTACAGTAATCAAATAATGTGGCCCTGGAATAAAGACAGATATATAAACCAAGGGAATAGAGTCCAGAAATAAAAACCCACCTATATAGTCAAATGATTTCTGACAAGGAAGCCAAGACCATTCAATAAGGGGTAGTAACGTCTATTCATGAAACTCAGAAAACTGGACATCTACATGCAAAAGAATGTAGATGGATCCTTATCTAACATCACCTATAAAAATTAACTGAAATAGATCAAAGATTTAAATGCAAGACCTAAAACTATAAAATTCTAATAAGAAAACTCAGGGGAAAAGCTTTGCAACATCGAGTTTGGCAATGATTTCTCACATGTTAAAACCACAGGTAACAAAAGAAAAAAACAGACAAGTAGGAGTCCATCAAAAAATTTAAAATTTGTTCACCAAAGACACTATCAACAGATTAAAAAGGCAGCCCACAGAATGAAAGAAAATATTTGCAAATCATATACCTGGCAAGGGACCAGCATCCATAATATATATGGAACTCCTACAACTCAACAGAAACAACAAAAAAATTCAATTAAGAAAGGGCAAAGTACTTGAGTAGGTATTTGTAAAAGAATCTACACAAGTAACCAATAAGGACATGAAAAGATGCTCAATATCAGTAACCATTGAGGAAATGCACATCTACAAAATTACAATGAGATAACATTTATATTATTAGGAAGGCTACTTTAAATAAACGGGAAAAAAATGTTGACGATGGTAGGGAAAATGGAATCCTTGGGCACTGTTGGCAAGAATGTAAAATGGTACAGCTGTTGTGAAAAGCAGCTTCCTCCAAAAAGTATAAGTAGAATTACCATATGATTCAGCAATCTTACTTCTGAGAATATACCCAGTAGAATTGAAAGCGGAATCTTGAAGAGATCTTTGTACACCCATATTCATAGTAACATTATTCAAAAAAGCTAAAGCATGACAGCAACTAAAGCATAGTATCTGTGTATTAACAGATGAATGGGTGAGCAAAAGGTGGTATATACATGTCATGGGATATGGTTCAGTCTTATAAGGAAGGTAATTCTGGCATATGCTAAAATATGGATAAACCTGGAGGACATATGCTAAGTGAAATAAGCAGAATACCTAACAAAAGTAACAAAAAGACAAATACTTTGTTATTCCTTATATAAAATACTTAGATTATTAAAAATCATAGAGACAGAAAGTAAAATTATGGTAGCCAGGAGGCAGGGGGAAATGTGGGGGAGGGATTTTACTGCTTACTGGGTATAGCGTTTCAGTTTCACAAGCAGAAGACAGTTAACAGAGATGGATGGTAGTCATGGCTGCACACCATTATGAAAGTATCTAACATCACCAAACTGTACATTTAAAAATAGTTAATATGGTAAACTTAATGCATGCATATTTTATCACAATAAAATAGTTTTTAAAGGAGAACTATGAGATCCTCTCTGAGAAGTAGAGATAAAAATGTGAAAGAAGACCACTAAATAACCAAGAATAAATATAAATGTGAGTTGAGTGTAAAAGATTTAGGTACATACATGACATATGCATACATAAATATATTTGTTTGTTTAGTTAAATTCAGAGCCAGAAGCTTAGGGCAAATGGTACATCATTCAGTAGGAAAGCACTCAGAAAGCAGAACTCTTTAATACCTTCTATGTCTATCTCTGTATCAAAGAGAATGACTATCATTTTAAAAGCACACAACAGTTATTCACAGGAAAGAACTAAATCACATAATAAGGAAACTAAATTACATAATAAGTTAGACTATGAGAGAAGGTCTAACTACTTTAGTTTAATTCATTCTCCTGCATTCTAGAACGTATATTCTAGGATTCCCACCCTGATTCTCTGTCTTAAAAAAGATCACAGATGATATCACTAAGCTTTTGTCAATGGCTAAGGCAGTGTAAAAGAAAATAGTTACAATACTGTGGTTCCCAAATCGGATTCTTGAAATTAGTCGGACACAGAAAAATACACAGCCGAGGTAGTTCACAGTTTCAACAATAGATAGCACTACGTTCCTTTCAATAACATCCTATCTTTGTGCAGTTGGTTATTCTGCCTGTTGCTGGGATAAAAAGCCAGGATCACGGGAAAATCAACGTGGAACAGGACAGAAAGCAGCCCCCTTCACGTTCATCCCACAGTTAGCCCCTTTCTGCGCCCTTCATTTACTCCTTTTTATTCTCACTGTGTTCATCATGCTTGTTGACTGTGCTGTGTGCTTCTTTACGGGCAGGAAACCTGTCTAATTTTTTAAATGCTTTATCTCTATTGATGCTGAGCTTCCAACTTTGTTTTGTAAACATTGTGAAACCCCAGCCTAAAACAGAAGCAGCAAAACCACCACCATAAGAAGCTGGACGAACATGTTCCACACTAAGGATTACAATTTTAAAGAGATAGAAAGCCAAAAGGACCATATCCAGAAAAGAGTAATTATAAATATGCAAATTTTTTAACTATTAAGAATTGAAAGCCTTTGGACAGACTAAAAATATTTAACCCAGAGAAGAAAAATCTTAACATAAAAATAAATGTCTACCACTACTAAGAAAGGTAGGCCAGGTTTTGTGACCAGACCATCCACTTTTGCCTGAGGTATAATTCCTAGACTGTGTCTCAGGTGTGAGCACAGGTAGTGAAAATGGGGCAGATGCTTATATTTTCATACAACATTTGTGGCAGAACTGATCAAAACATTGCTATGATTCCATATATGAATGTAAAACTGTCACAATTCTATTATAAATGATTTCTATGACTGGCAACCAAGGAAATATGCTGGAATTTCTGTTGCTCACAAATCAATTAATTATATAGCTAATCAATGAATAATAAATATTAATTAAATGTTCAGTGAATCTAGGTTGGTGTTCTGACTATATTTACACACACAGGCAATTATTATACTCCTTTCCCAGTTTAGCATAAATACCTATGGTTTTACTTATACTAAAACCCACAGAGATCAATGAAACACAGGATACTGAAGATAAAACACACAGATACAAAAGCTGAATATGTCTTTTTAATCATTAGCTACACCCTGCCTTTCACTACCTCAAAATCTAGTGTAGTTGCTGTGGAACTCAATATCTTATTACTTCTCTGTCTCTCCCTTAAATATAGATAGCACTCTTCCAGGCATGCTTGTTTATGATGATTTGTCTGGACTTGTGGCATTTCCTAGCATTGTGACTCATGATATGGTCTCACAACACCTCAAGGAGGAAATGCATTGTGCAATATATTATTGAGGAATCCTTACCACATGTTCTTAGTAGGTATTTCTGGGGCATTCTGGGAAAGGCAATGATATACTATCTTGAAGTAAATATAAAGAAATCACCAATATGCTATGAAATTGTAGCATATTGCAAGTGATCTTGAGAAGTCGCTTCAAGGCGCTGAAGAATAATGTTGAAAAGTCAAGACACTATGATGTAACTTTTGGCTTCTAAGAGTTAACACAAAAATGTGAGAGATGTTGAAACAACTAATACAACTTAAAGTAGAAAGGCAGGAATATCAATTACATGAGTAACATACAGTGATAAACAATGATAATAAATGCTACAATATCAATAAACATCTAATAGCAGCATAGTGTCTATAAAACTGGGAGGATAGAAGGACATAAAACTCACAACAAATAAGTATAAATCTTCCATTTCCTATGGAAATCACCTGTAAATGTTAAGTGGCAAGTTAACCAGTCATATCAGTTTCACAATGCTATCCTAAATTTTACGTGGAAAGTCTCACATTCTGGGAAAACCTTCAGTCTGGGGTAAACCAAGACTATATAGTCACCTTGCTAGCAATACCATTCCAACAGACCAGTGTAAATTTCCCACTACTCAGATAATTGCATAACTATATCCAATGCTCCAATCAAGGAAAAGAACCCAGATTTCATTTAGGTTTTTTTTTTTCTCACTTAAATTCTCCAAATTGCACCTAAGCCTTTCTGATGGATTCTCAATGAAGAAAGAAATTAATGAGACACTGCCCTGTGTGATGTTGCTTCATACATGGACCAGAGTTCACTTACTTTTGCTACAGCCCAATGGGTTGCTGATATCCAAATGGCTTGCATTGGAAACACAGGTATCACACTTTGATCCAGTAACAAATCGTTTACAGAAACACTGGCCCGTGACCGAGTGACAGGTTTCATTTAAGGCTCCTGAGAGATGACAACTGCAAGGCTGACATCTGAAAATAAGACAAATAAACCATTAAAGAAAATAATGCTTTGATTAGCAATCCATGAAAAAAGTTACATCTATTTATAACACTGTGGAATAAAAAAGTCTGTTTTAGCTGGTATATTGAAAAAGATTCTTGAGCTAAACAAACACAAATAAAACAGAAAGATACCTTTATCAAAATGCTATTCACAATAAAATCTCTACAAAGCCTTCTCTTTGTACATTAATTAATAGCAAGAAAGTGTTATACTGCTTTTTTATATGCAATGATACATCTTGTGACTTATTTTGCAAGCTAGTTGTTCCGTTAAGAACACTGTAAACTTCTCATCCTCACAAAAGCAGTTCTCCCGACAGCTAAAAATTAAGATTCGATACCCAAACTGGAGGAGGAAATGGCAACCCACTCCAGTATTCTCTGGAGAACCCCATGGACAGAAGAGCCTTGAAGGCTACAGCTCATGGGATTGCAAAGAGCTGGTCACGGCTGAGCGACTAAACGTGCACCCATAAAATTATCTCTTTAAGTATCTTTCAAGCTGTGAAATAGAAAACTGGGTGTGATAATTATGGCTACCCCTAAAAGTCTTGTAATCCTATAGTCTTTTAAAGAGTCAAAATTATATAGTTTAATAAAGACTAATTTTGCTAAGAAAACAGTTTGAGGAAGATATGTTCAAATATTGCTAATGCCTTACATATGTTATATATCATTTTTAACTTTTGTATTAAACTCCTTTACCCAAAATGATGAGAGCATTATTCTGACCTATGAAGAGATGCTATCAATGCAAACATAATGAAAGAACTTCGTTTCAACTTAAATTTCTTGGACTCAAAGTTGATTGTAAAAATCAGTCTTGGCATTTTACCATGAAAGTAACTGAGACTTGTTTCTTCACAGTGAATTTTTCACTCGGAGCGTGTCAATGTCATAGATTGGGATAGTACCACCATGAAGTCTTAGGGCTTCCCTGTGGCTCAGATGGTAAAGAATCTGCCTATAATGCGGGAGACCTGGGTTCGATCCCTGGGTTGGGAAGATCCCCTGGAGCAGGGCATGGCAACCCACTCCAGTATTCTTTCCTGGAGAATCCTCATGGACAGAGGAGCCTGGCAGGGCTACATTCCATGGGGCTGCAAAGAGTCAGACATGACTGAGCGACTAAGCATAGCAGAGCCCAGCACAGCATGAAGCGTTACGCAAAACATCACACATAAGAAGACCACGACCTTTAAAGAGGAGCTTTCCAGAGGGCACATTGAAAACAACATGAACAGTGTGGCTTCACCTATATTTTCTAATAAAGATGCTGGATGGATAGAGTTACTTCATCTCACTGCAACTTTTACAGTGTGTGATCTCCTGGGTAATCATTCAACACCCTTAAAAAAGCTGATAAAAGCTAAGGCTGCTAAATAAGCTGAAAATTTGTTTTATGGACTAATATCACCTTGGGAGTAAATAAAGTACAGTTTGTCTCGAAAACTACTATACCATAGTTTGTAGTTTGCCCTTTTTATGTCATGATAAGAGTACATTTTTCCCCTCCAAAGAACTACACGGTGTCCTTTATGTGTAGACAGAATTCCATCTCAAACAGATATCTTGTTTAGCCTATTTAAGTATTAGAGCTGACGAAAATTATGCATGGAAATTAAAATGGAATTACAGAAGCAACAAAATATTTAATTTGCTCCTAACTTCATTATATGCTATTACTTAGAATATATTGTTTGTCGGCTGTTAGTATAATATTGGTAAGCATAAACAATAAGAGACAAGCTTCTCTCAATGCACATATATATCACTACACCACTCATGAATAAGTGTCTCTTGAGTATTTCAGCTTTTATTACCATTCACTCATGAGACAATCACATTTATTTTCCATACAGTACATTTAGAGTAATAGTTTCCAGTGTATAATTCCCTTCCTTGATGGAGATCTATTTTCTTCCTGCTAACTGCTACATGCTTAACTCCAAGTCAGCTCTGTCAATATCCATGGGATATTAAGTTCCAAATCCAAATGGAATAAATAAACTGCTTCTTAGGAAACCACATAGTGTTTTGAGTAACTAAATATGACTCACTGGTTTCACCGTCTCTTATCTCAACTCTTTTCATATGGAACTTCTCTGACTTATAATTGCTTGACTTAATAAGAGAGATTTTTACCTGGATGAAGTTTACACGAGACTTTTCTGAATATTATAGTTTGTTTCTAGCCTAAAGGACACTGGGGATAATTTTGTAATTAAAGTTTAAGCAAAATGATTCCTGTAAATTTCTCAGCCTCTCAAATATAATTTTAAACATTTCCAAGACTCCTTAGCAAATAAGCTACAGGTCTGATGTCATTTTATAAGTTATCCTTCCTCAAGAGCATCTACTAAATGAAATACATTTCACATTTATTAAAACAAAATTATATGTAATAAAGAAAAAGACGTTTTAAGCTTAGAAAGAGAAACGCCAAACTCAGATGAATTGTGATATTGATTTTGTCAGGATAAATGGTTTTTGTAATATTAATATAAAGAAACCTTTATTACACTGACTCTCCTGGTATAGCTAGGGCTTCTCCCGCAATCTGTTTAAAATCTTCATTTTTCATCCTTATGGGAAAACCTCACTTGCTAAATGGATTTCATAAAGAGTAATCTGTCAAGATTTATATAGATAAACAATTTGTGATGTTTATTGACCAGTTCATTATGGTAAACAAAATAGCATGAAAGCACTGCTAATCTCTGCCAGCTCTGTGCTATTGCAGTTCTACACGGGCCCTTATGTTACCCCAGCGTTCACTGAATTCAATGCAAAAGAAATTCATTGGCTTCAGTCTCTTAAATCTCAAACCTCGTATATTTTCCTTTCTAGGGAGCCTCTTCCATTTGGGCAAACAGTAGGAAAAAGGAGTTATCCTACTTATTACTACTCAGAAACATCAGTATGAATGAAGGGGATGTATTTCAATACTGGATTTCACTATCAGAAACTTCATCATATGAAGAAGAGCTACTACAAGAGGGGGTCCAGGGATACAATCCAGGATAAAGATAACTTTACTGATGTTTCTCTTTGGAGAACTCTCTTCTGTCTGGGGCCTCAAAGGTACCGTCAAATTGATTTAAAGATATTGACTGACATCAATAATATTCACTGAGGGCCAACTCAGTTACAGGACTGGAGCAGGACATAAAGATGAATAAGACAGAGCTGTCCTTGTTTTCAAGGAACTCATAGTCTAGTGATAAATAAAAAGTGGAAAGAGCATTAACAAAGATGTATGCAGACTTTTGGGGGACACAAGAAGGGGCAATTTGGTGGAAAAGGATGGGAAAGAAGTAATATGGAAAAAACTTAGAGATGTGTGGGCTAAATATTAAAAGATGGACTGGAATAAGCCAGGCAAACAGGGAGGGGAGAAAATAGAGACAAGACACAGCAGGAGAGTGTATGAAATCAAGTAATTCAAACATTTTTTATTTAAATTCTGAATAGGAAGGTGCTGACAGGTAACACTGGAAAATGAAGAAGAGGTAAGATACTGACAGATTAGGTGCAACGCTGATAGTGGGAAAAGACAGGATAAATTTAATAAATGTTTAGCATACAAAACCAGTAGGATGGGGTGGACAAATTGAAAGGAGAAGGGAAGAAGGGCCTGGAGTTATTCCTAGTTTTCTAATTTGTTGAAATGGTGGATGACGTAGTCAACATTTAATATACAGAACAAAGGAGAAAAAGACATTCAATTGCTGAGGGATTTAGACAAGGATTATTAATGATTATTAAAGAATAGAAGAGATAGAGGCTTCAAGGTGAATTGGGGAAATTGGACAAAGAGTTTTCTTCCATCTTTTCCTAAAACAAAGACTAGCAACCAGTAAGTGTTCGATAAACACTGTTGAATAAAAGAATGAATAAAGCACTAGAAAACTTTAGACATAGGACACCACAGATAAATCCGAATGTGACATGTAGCTTTAACAACAATTTAACTCTTTTGAGCCCTTTCTGATTGGCATAGCTGTCCCTCTGCTAGCCTCTCCACAAGGAAGGGGCCACTCTTTTTTAAGGGCTGGCCTTCTACTCAGACTCCCTAAGGCCAGAAGCGCTCTCTGCTGCCTTCTTTTGTGCAGGACCCCACGATTGCCATCGAGAGGAGTTTGGTTTTCCCCTGGGTAAGATTTTATCCCATCTCTGCAGTGGATGTGTGGTCTGAGGTTCTTTGTTTTCCTTTCTTCACAGTCTACTAGTAACATCAGATTCTCCTAGAAAATGACAACCAGAATTATAAGAGGGGCTTGGGGCTAGGAAATCCTCTGTGTGTGAGCCAAAAGCTGTACTCACATGACTTATTGGAGAGGAAGTGAGTGGTATTGCCTCATCAAGAAGCAGGAGGTCAACAGTGTTTGGTCCACCATCCCTAGTGAAGCCTTCCTACAAATAAAGGGGTTCATAAGAGCTGGACTTGGGCAGTGACTCCCTTGCATCCAGACAACAGTGCCCTCTGAGTCCAGGGTGAGGACACTCCTGTCATTCAGAGAAGAGCTTGCTATGATGCCTGGAAGTTCCTCCTCTGGCGGTACTGCACCTTATCACAGGGAATGTAGACCACATCCGGCCCGCTGGTCACCAACGCCAGACATATCACGGGAAAAGAAATCCCAGAAGACTCACTGTAATAACAGTATTCACACATTTACCTCTAGAAGCTCTAGTCTTCCTTTCCTTAACTTCCTCATTATATTAATATGGTAGCTTTGAGGTCTGAATGTAGATTAAAACTCTTAAAGCACTCTTAGGGAGAAGCAAGCACACTACTTCTGTGACCCCGGAGGCAGAAATAAGACCAGGTGAGAAGGTCACAGGAACGAAATTTTCACTTAATATGAAGAATAAGATTGCTATCCTTCTCAGACTAGAGTTGTTTGAAATAAACAACAGCTGTGTCATGAGACAATAAACTCTTTTTATTCCCATGTTTTCTGCAGAAGCTGAATGACAGGTTAGTCTTAAAGGTGACTTGTGTAGAGAAATGTATAGGGTATTGTTTAACCAAAGTTACTTTGAAGCTTCTTTCCAAGTCTGTAGAGATGACTCCATGAGACTTGGCAAGATTAAGTAACTTGCTCAGGGTGACAGTGACTCTGGTTACAGAGTCAGGAATTTTTATCTAAGAGAACTATACTAAATATTTTAAGCTTTGTGGCCAAATGAACTCTTGTGTAACCCAGTTCTGCTTTACTTGTGTGAAAGCAGTCGTGGAAAGTATGTGAAGGTTAAATATTACTGTGTTCCAACAAAATTCTATTTCCGTAAACAGGTGACAGGCCAAATCTAGTCCACAGGCCACAGTTCTCTATCTCTGGTATAGTGGATTGAATTATGACCCCCAACAAAGTCAAAAGTCCTAATGTCCAGAACTTGCGGGTATGATAGCTTACTTGGCACAAGGAACTTGGCAGATTTGAGATGAAAAGATGACCCTGGATTATCAGATGTCCAACATAATCACAAGAAGGAAGACAAGAATTTAAGCACCAGAGAAAGGATGTAAGAACATAAGTGGAGACCAGAGAAGACAGAGTGGCGAAGAATGGAGCCATGAGCTAAGAAATGTGGGTGGCGTCTTCCTTGGAAAAGCAAGGAAGAGGATCTTTTCCTGCTGTCCAAAATAAACTTAGGCTTGTTGATACCTTGATTTTGGCCCAGTGAAACTAATTTGGAACTCCTGACTTCCGTAACTGGAATCTAATGAATTCACATTGTTTTACACCACTACGTTTTCGGTAAATAATTATCATAACAGTAATAGGAAATGAGCCTGGGTAGGGGAGATCCCCTGGAGGGAGAAATGTCAAACCACCCCAGTATTCTTGCCTGGGAAATCCCAGGGACGGAGGAGACTGCGAGCCCACAGGATCACAAAGGGTCAGGTACAACTGAGCAACTGAGTGCATAGAACATAAAACAGGATGTGAAGATACCTGGTCTAGTAGAAAAGCTATAATTGGAACCTAAATACCTCGTTGCCCATTACTGAACTTCTCCTATAATATCACACTGAATGAATGCTACCGATTTATAAAAACTGACATCTCTTAGGGAGCCATGCAGAATCTGCATTAAAAGAGAATACATCATTTATTGGTCATGGTAGATTGCAAAAATGATCACAATTCTTCATGTCTCTTTTTATGCAGGTCTTTTGCAACTAATTGCAATTCCTTCCATCAAAAAGTAGAAGCTAAATAAAAAAAGTAGAATTTATTTCTCTTCTCCTAAATATGTGTTGGCCTGTGACTCGCTTTGACTAATAGACTAAGGCAAAAGTAACTTTGTGGCAGTTCCAAGAAGAGGTATCAAGTGTCCCATCACCCTTCTGTTTTCTTTCTGGGAATTCATCCACCAGTTTGTAAGTTAGCCCTGGCTAGATGGCTGGATGCTTACAGGCATGTGGTCCTTTTACCCTGTCATTCTAGATAACAGCTAGCTGTCCACCAAAGAGTGACTGAGGACCATGAATCTGTGAGGCACATTTCCCAACATTCCAGTATGATACCCTGAAAGGAAATAACTGAACAAGAAAGCGATCTGCTTCCATTTGAAGTCATTGATCTTGTTCTCAAAGAAAAGACCAGTTAAGATGCCCTGGAAATACACATGTGATAAGAAGACCAGACTAAATCTATGACTTAGTGTTGAAATGAAGAACTTTTGTAGAAAAACCAAAAGTTATCTGGTCACAGAAGAATTTTACTTGATGTTTTAGAAGTCTAAACCTTTTGATTCCCTGGCCACCCTAGATCTCCACAGTTCATTGTGTTTTAGTTGGTCAGTAAGAGACAAAGTAGTGATACTTTTACTTCTTTAGGTTTAAAAAAAAAGAGATGACATATAAAGAATACATACAGACAAAAGAGGTTATTAGGAAGAAACCTGAGGGGACTGTGAGGTGTGGATGAAAATGGTGATGCCCAGATGAACTGGAGTCATCTTGTGGGAGAGGACCCACAGTCACAGGTCAACTTGATGACAGGGTCTCAACTACCCACTGAGACAAACTGAATGTGGCCCTTTCTTGTTTCACTTTTGGTTTAGAAAAATATGATATGCTTTTTCATTTTGCTTTATTGAATTTTCATTGGGCAGGTTTTTTGCTTCATTGTTCTCCATACTGATTAAATCATGTTTGCTTTATGTGTCAAAGGTAAATGGAGTGATCTCTGCACTTGGATCAGCTTTCTAAAATACATGCCCCCTTTTTGGGATAGGGAACTTCTGAAGAATGCACTACTTGGATGAAGACAGGCAAGTGATTTTCCAGGCTGTTACTGTGTGTTTCGGGCATTGGTGTCACTGTTGCTATAGTTTAAGTTAAGGGCCCGTTTTATTGATTTTTGCCCTTGGGAGTATTAAAAAAAATTGTACAAAATAAGCCAAGAGAAAAATATACCAAACATAGTCATGCACAACAAACAGCAAAGTAGGTCAAGATAACAGTATATGTGTGGATTTCATGGAGGGGTTAAACAAACACATGGAAAAAACAGATGAGAAAGTCAATTTATTTTCAAAATCAATGAAGAGATACAGTGATACTTGTATCTTCTCCTTAACAATAAACTACTTATAATCTTTGCAGACTTTTGGAAATTAATGAAAAAAAATTATACTTTTAAGTACCTAACCTGTCTGACTCAAAGTACATTCAAATGACTTTAGATGATTATTTTTTAAAAACTTTAACATCAGGTCACAATAGTTATTCTTCTGTGTGTCTGTATATATTTAGACAATGAGTGTTTCCCTCAGGAAACAAAAATTCCTAATACTAGATGGAATCCCATATGTTTTAGACATCTTCGTACACGTTTTCAAAATAGTCAGTATTACTTTGTATACATGCACACACACACACACACACACACACACAAGAACAACCAGAAGTCAACAAAGAGATTTCAATATCATTCAGGAAAGGGATGGAAAACATAAAAATAATAAAATCCATTTTTTTCTTCTCAATGATGAGCAAAAGTATAAACTCAAGCAATTTTCACAGTCATATTTTGAAACATCTTTCTCTATGACCTTCTGTGCTAGAGGATTTCTTCTTTAACAATCATCAATGTTAAAATAAAACATGACAGTAGAATTCATCAGTGGAATAGAAGGGTCAACTCTAGACAGGGGCATTCTATATGACTGATTTAACAAGGGACATATCCTGCTGATTTCTTTGGGCCCTGTGTGGTCAAGGGAAGCTTTATTCTTTCTGTTTATTTCAGAGAAGCTACATTATCCACAGTGGCTCTTGCTTTTAATAGTTCTTTCCAGCAGCAGCCTATGCTTAATATGAGAGTCAACCCTGCCTAACCTGAGAGCATCCTGAGCCCCATTCACACATGGGTAGTTTGGACTTGAATAGTTTCTTTAAGATTTATGTCCCTTTCCCTAAGATGATAATGGCAAGAGACTTAAAAAAAAAAAATTGCTGGAGGTGATTAGAGTAATGAAAATGAGCACTTCCTTGGGGTTGGCTACATTAGGAATGGGATGGATGAGGGGCATGCAAATTTAAAATTCAGAGAGACAACTGGCCATAGGCCTAGAGCCCATTGTAAAGATCTGGAGAGATGATAATATATTTGAGAGTCATGTACATGCATGCAGTGACTGAAATCATAGATGCTGATATGTAAGTTGAAGGGTCAGATTAAAGAGGACTAGTTAGTAACAGAAATATAAAACAATTCAGAGAAGCGGAATCTTGGGAACCAAAAGAAGAGATTTTTTTTTTTTAAAAAAAGGAAAAGAAATATTATTGGCTCATTGGAAAACCATGAGTCATAAGAAGCAATCATAAATTAATTTTCTTTCATCTTTCATTGATCCTTTAAATATATTGCATGAGGCTAATTTCCTTGTCGCCATCTGAAGATGAAGTGAGTCAACTGTACAGCTTTTCCGGTCTTCCTTAGGTTATATAAAGTTCTACAGTTATTTTAAGTTGCAAACTATGGGTTCAACAATAGTAACCATACTGGAGGCGTCAGACATCGTGATTTCAGAAAATACTACAAAGTTATCAAAATCAAAATGGTATGGTCCTGGCATTAAAAGCAGACATATAGACTAATGGGATAGAATAGACAACCCAGAAACAAACCCACACATGTCAGTCAACAGATTTTCAAGAAGAGTATCAGGAATACAAAATGAGGAAAGGGTGTTCTCTCTAACCAAGGGTGCTGGCAAAACTGAATATTCATGTGTAGAAGAATGAAATTGGACCTTTAAAATGACCATATATAAAAATCAACTCAAAATAGGTTAAAAACTTAAAAATAATATCAGAAACTAAAACTACTAGATGAAAACAGGGGAAAAGCTTCTTAACATGGATCTGGGCAATAATTTTGTGGCTATGACACCAATGCTTGGGCAAAAAAGCAACAAGAGATGAACCAAAAATCTTTTACACAGCAAATGAAATTACAAACAGAGTGAAAAGACAACCTACAGAATATGAGAAAATATTTGTGAACCATCTATCTGGTAAGTGGTTAATATTAAAAATTTATAAGAAACTCATACAACTCAATAGGAAAAAGAATCCTTTAATTTTCAAAAATGAGCAAAGGATATTTATAGATATTTCTCCAAAGAAGACACGCAGGGGGCCAACAGATACATTAAGAGCTGCTTAACATCACTAATCATCAGGGAAATGCAAATCAAAACCACAATGAAATATCATTTCACATTTCTTAGAATGGCTATTATCAAAAACACAAAAGCTAGGTTTTGGTGAGGATGTGGAGAAAAGGGAACCCCTCACACTATTGGTGGCAATGTAAGCTGGTACAGCCACTATGAAAAACAGTATGAAGGGTCCTTAGAAAATTAAAAATAGGACTATCCTATGATTCTAGCAATCTCAATTCTGGGAGTATATCCAAAGGTTATAAAATCAGGATCCTGAAGAGATATCTGCACCTCCAAGTTCACTTCAGCATTATTCACAAGAGCCAAGATAGGGAATGAATGGATAAAGAAGATATTGGGTATGTGTATGTATATGTGTTTGTGTGCACTTCCTTACTTCTCTCAATATAAGTCATCTAATATGTAAAAGGGACAACAGAGGATGGGATGGCTGGATGGCATCACTGACTCAATGGACATGGGTGTGGGTAAACTCCAGAGTTGGTGATGGACAGGGAGGCCTGGCATGCTGCGGTTCATGGGGTCGCAAAGAGTCAGACATGACTGAGCAACTGAACTGAACTGAATATGTAAAAATATACAATTGCATTTATACAAACTTGTCATGAGTCTTTTTGCTTTGAACACACAGTTAATCTGAATCTTTTACTCTATGACCATCATGACAATCATAAAACCCAGAATTATAAAATCCACCCAACAATTTTCAAATGTTGGCTCTATCTCCTAGACTCCAACCTGCAACTATCTCTTTTCTTTTAATGATTTCTGTCTGCTTTCCTAATTTTAACCTCAGCACTTTCTAATAATGTAGCTGTTGTTGTGATGATGATGATGTATTTTATACCTATTTTTCTGGCTCTTTCTATTTCTCATTAATTTAGGTTAACATTTCAAGCTATCTTTTAACCCATGGAGTCTAATTCCAGTGTTAGCCAGTCCTACTGAAAAGTGGCAGGTGATAGAGCACTATCTGTAAGTGATTCTTGGTCCTGGATAAGATTGGGGTGGGGAATGGGATGGGTAGATAAATGAGCAGGAAGTAGATTGGAGTAAAGCCAGACTGAATTTTAAAACATTGAAGGGCATAGGAAGTGGTGTAATGAAGGGAATGAGATTTCACTTAAAGAAAGTTATGTGAAAAAGCCAAGATAATTATACATCTCTTGGTCATTAAGTAGGGGTTTGGTGACAACACTAGCAAAAATAACAGGGAGATCAGTGGACGGAAAATAGGTAAGAGACTGGCACAAAATGTCACAGACAGGCATGAGTAGTCCAAGGACGAGAGCTAACAGGGAAGGTATTTTTCTCTTGGTAATAAAGTGCTGTCAGAAAGACTATGGAAAAGATGGGAATTCTAAAGACAGAGGTGGCCAGGAGTGAAATTAACTGATCCCAGAGTTTGAACTGGGGAATTTGTGAGATGGTCATTCAACAAAAATTATGTACAGGGGTAATAGGTGTAATCACTGGCCCTGATTTTACTATTAAGATCCTAGTTTTACTTTTTATTTAACATTTACTGTACCATGTGTTTTATATACTCATTCAGAGAGATTTAGAATTTGTAGAGAAAAGTAGTAATGCTCTCAGACTAACCAAGATGATATTCCAATGGTAACGAACAGAAGTCAAACAGCATGTATTGAAACACAAGATATATAATAAGAACTTAAAAGTGTTTTAATAAATATCTTATGGAATAAGTTAGTTTTTTTAATTAAATTGAATTTTAGTAGAAAGACAAATGAAATAGTTGGAGTTTTTTTTTTAATAATTTACCCTATCACCCTGTCCACAGTATAATTGAAGTGTTAATGAGGAGTATAACAGTCAAAAGGCAGGTAGCAAGAGGATAATAAGGTAAAAAAAAAAATCTCCAATCCTTGAATAATTAGCACTCATTTCTAAACACACACATACTGAGAAATAGATTTGACTGGTATATGCAGACACAACATTAGTTTCTTGGGGATAGGAATGTCAGAGAATTCATGGATATAGTCCCAATACTGGAAAAATTTATAATCTGACCAGACCCAAAAACACAGACATGGAACTGGCATTCCAGCACACCTTCAAAAATACAGCAATGAAAACATTTGCATGAAAGCAAATGCTCACAGATATACAGGAAGTAAGAAGGGGAACATTAAAGACAGTGTAACTTTGAAAAGTGGCTAATTTACTTTCACAAGTTACTCTACACACTGGGAAAAAAATCTTATCACTGAATTCAAAGATGTTTCTCATCTGCTAGTCTTTAAATCTAAATTAGAAAGGCAAAAGGAACATAAAAGAATGCTGTAATAAATTCAGGGTCCACACAGAACAAAGTATACACACACACATGCTACCTATCCTAACCTCTGTGTGTGTGTGTGTGTGTGTGTGTGTGTGTGTGTGTGTACGTGCATGTGTATTTCCTGCTACGGATATTTCTTTACCTTCCTTCACATCCAAATTTTGAGTTCTTTGCATAAAAAGTGTTTTATCTTATTAAATATCCCCAGGTCCTAACACTGGGCACATTTATCAATGTATAATAACCTATACACTCAATCTCTAGGAAATCTGGAAAGATAACTCTGCATGTTCAGCTGCTCAGTTCTGTCTGACTCTTTGGAATCTCATGGATTGTATGTAGCCCACCAGGCTCCTCTATCCATGGAATTTTCCAGGCAAGAATACTGGAGTGGGAAGCCATTCCCTTCATCAGGGGATCTTCCCAACCCAGGAATGAAGAATATATTAGCAAACTAAAGAGGACAGAAAATATTGCTTCTTACAAAATATACAACCAAAAAATTTCTGTTAGTAATTGCAAATACAATTTAGTAAAAATCTGATTATTAATTCTTATAAACACTTACCTTCCAGTTAGAGAATCAAATCCAAAGTAAAGATCTTTACAATAGTCACAACTTTGCCCAGCAATGGAAGCATCTTGGCAAACACACTGACCAGTCAAGCTATTACAGATGTGATTAACTGCACCAGTGGTGTGGCATGAACATGGCAGGCAGCCAGTGGCATTGCCTGGAGAAATATAAAAGCCTGGAAGTAAAGAAATGAAAAGTTTTTATTATACTTTCTATCCAGTTTTTCTTAAAAAAATAATGTTTTCATTACACTGAAAAACTGAACACTCTACCACAACACTATCTAATTTCCTGTACAAATGTGGTTATAGCTGTTCTTTACCAGTATCTCAATTATGACCAAAGAAAGACTGAGTAAATAATTGACGTTGTACTTGAGTGTATTCCTGGCACCTACAATTCAGTGCCTGCGAAACCTACTTCATAATCTTTCCACTAAAGCCTGGCCGCTCTTCTGATCGTCTCCATTTCAGCAAATAGCACCACCATCTATTATTCAGTTGATTCAGCTAGAACCCTGAGACATCTTTGGTAGGATAGCCAGATCAAACACAGGATACTCAGCTAAATTTGAATTTCCAATAAACAACAATTATTTTAATATAAATATGTCCCATGTGATATTTCCTTATATTCAAAAATACTATCTGAAATTCAAATTTATCTGAGGATCCTGCACTTTAGGGCTTCCCTGATAGCTCAGTTGGTAAAGAATCCGCCTGCAATGCAGAAGACCCTGGTTTGATTCATGGGTCAGGAAGATCCTCTGAAGAAGGGAAAGGCTATCCATTCCAGTATTATGGCCCAGAGAATTTCATGCAGTCTATAGTCCATGGGGTTGCAAAGAGTTGGACACAACTGAGTGACTTTCACTTTCATTTTCCTGCTTTTTGCTAAAACTGGCAACCCTTGAGTCTTTCACTTCTCTCGGCCCCACACCTAGCTAATAACTAAGTCCTAGGAATATTGTCTTCTAAGAATTGTAAGACTTCTACTCTCCACCCCCACCCACACCTCCCTAGTTAAACTCACTACCTACTTTTTCATTTTTAACACTATGTACCAGAAAAAGACTTTGATGCTGGGAAGGACTGAAGGCAAAAGGAGAAGTGGGTGGCAAAGGACGACATATATAGCATCACTGATTCAGTGGACATGAATCTGAGCACACTTTGGGAGATGGTGAAGGACAGGGGAGCCTGGCATGCTGCAGTCCATGGGGTTGCAGAGTCAGATACAGCTTAGTGATTGAACACCACCCAAGGCTATGCTAAAACTTTATATTAATTATCGAATTTAGTCCTCAGAGCAATGCTCATAATTTGGCATTATGGCCATTATATAAATTAGAAAACTGAAGGTTAGAAAGATTAACAAACTTTCCTAAACCGATAGAGTTGACAAATAGCAGATTCAAACCCAGGCACATCAACTACAGAGACTCTCAGCTACCAGCCCCCCTCCTCTCCTCCTCCTGTTCTTCATAGTGAAGATGGAACCATCTTTTTCAGAGCGCAGATTGAAGATCTCATTCTTCTATTTAAAATTATGTGATAATTTCCTATTCCCTTTAGGAAAATGAAGAAATCCCTAGCACTGCCTCCAGCCGTGCAGTCTGGTTCCATCTATCTCCCTAATTTCATTTCCCTGCCCATCCTGCCTGCCCCAGTCATGCTCTTGGTTCCTGAAAGCCTTTGCATGGGCAATTCTGTCTTCTGAAATGACTCGGACCCATCTTTTCTGCTTAGCTCACACTATGCATAACAGGTCTCATGAATTCTTCCAGCAACCTGCTCTAGGTTAGTTTAGATGTGCCCATGTATTTCACAGTGTCCTATTTCCCATAGAGTGCTGATGAAAAGTATAATTAAACTCATTTCCACAAAATTTTAACCTCTGTGAAGGTAGGAACCACATATAACTAATTCATTATTATCTCCCCAGCACCCAGTACAGTGCTAGTCACAAAGTAGGCTACTCAAATATTGGAATTCACAAAACTGCACCGAATGATTAGTCAGGCGTTGTTCCCCACAAATACTATATTTAAAAAAAACAGAATTTAGATTAATTATAAAATCCATATTTTTCTTATAGAAAAAGAGAAAAATATGATTCAAAAATATTTTCAAGTTACTTAAAACTTCTTGGACATAGAAGGAGGAAATGGAAAGCTATAAAATTAGGAGTACATTGGACATTTGGATGAAGGAGCAGGCATATGAGGGAGAAATGGTTCTTGGTGTTGCCTGATGTATGTGCTTGTGCATGCACCTGTATATGTACATATATATGCACATACACAAAAATATGCACACAAGTGTGTGCATAATAAAATATCTTGTTGAAACAATAAATGAAGTTCTGGCAAATGAAAACAAAATTGCACAGTTGTCACAATCACAAACTTAGGTATATAAAAATCTTAGTGATCTTGAGAGAAAAAGACCATGAGCACAGAGAGACTCACTCTGTGTTATCTACCATTTAGGGAAAAAATAGAAAGTAATTGGAACACTGTAAAATTCATTTGAAGCTCTAGTTGAAAACAAGCCATTCTTTCATACGCATTAACAATTAATTTTTTTCTTCTCTTAGACCCTGCATATTCTCTCTTTAAAAGTTTTAGGAAGAGTAAAATAGGGAAGGAAGACGCTCAAAATCTGTGCCATTCAATTGGAAAGAACCAAGTCTATTATTTTTAATAGTGATTTACAACAAGATTATGCTTCTTTGCAGCTACTGACAGAAAATTGCTTTATATATGTTTCCAGAAATAGACTATAGCCATAGCAATTACTATATATTCTCCTACCTGATTCATTGTGTAATCAAAATCACAAATATAGAAGGCTTCTATTTTGAACTCAAGACCATTGTAGGTGGATTATATGTTTTTTCTTTTCTGAGGTGGCTTAGTGGGTAAAGAATCCACATGCAATGCAGGAGATGTGGGTTTCATCTCTAGGTCAGGTAGATCCCCTGCAGATAGGCATGCCAACTCACTTCAGTATTCCTGCCTGGAGAATTTCATGGACAGAGAGGAACCTGGCGGGCTACAGTCCATAGGGTTGCATAGAGTTGGACACTACTGAAGTGACTGAGCATGCACAAAAGTACTTAAGTCCTTAAGATTCATGATGATGGCATCATGCAGGTCCTAATAGCTCTCCAATTCGGATAAATGATCCATTAAAACAGATAGTTAGGAATAGAGTCAATTTAGACTTATTGCAGTACATTCAAGCCACAGAGAATCCTAGAAAAATTATGAATGATTTTTATAAGAAATGATTTGTTAGATGAATTTGTAAAGAGCAGCAGGGTAGATTTTGGTGCAGAAGATAGGGTTGCCCAAGTTTTAGAGAATAAAGGAGACGGAAAAAGCAGAGGTATAAGCATAGAAGGACAGGACAGATATGAAAGAGCCCAGGAGACTGCAAACTGGACAGTAGGGCTTCAAGGAAAGCCTGTGTTGGAATTTGTCTTGGGGTTAATTCCCCTCCTCCTCTCAGCAGCATGATTATAAAGGTTAATCCCACCAGTATTTTAGTTGTCCTATTTTTAAACTGTTCTAATTAGGATGACTCAGGTACCTTCCTGCTCAATGCTTACTTCTTGCCTTACCTAAATATGCCTAATTCTGGACCATTACTGCTGCTTTTATGACTTCTAACTATAGAAAACATTCTACCTTCCCTCCTACTTATACTTCAACTCTGGAGTGCAGCTTAAAGATAACTGACCTTAATTTCTTTTTTTTTTAATCCAATACATTCCTGATCTCCCTCCATTAGCTCTTCTTCATGTTCCCCATCTGCATGTCTGCATCCTTTTAACTGATCTTTTAGAAATTTCTTTCCAAAGGTGATTTTGTACCACATCCTAAAACATAGTCATTAGGACGAAAGTATTAACCTTCCATTACTCAGGGCTAAGAGTTCACACATATAGAGCACACAGGAGCCCACTAAAGTTTCTTCTTTTCCTCAGTTTTCTTTTGCCAACTCCTGGTCCCAGATAAGATAAGTCTCAGGTGGGAAACAATGTGTTACACAGCTAAGGCAAAAAGTCATTTGTATCATAAAAGAGTATTGCTTATCCAGGCTTACAGTATCCTTAGAGCTCAAAGTTATTAGCCGGGCAGTTGGTATGCTATCCTGTAGTGGCTATTTGCACAGCACAGTACCTGTCCTAGGCATAAAAGAAGAGCCCATTTCCTAGCAATGTCCCTCCTGAGGACCATGAACAGCTAGACTTTGCTGAAGTCTGGAAATGGGAGAGAGCAAATAAGTTTAACCTCTAGGCCTTCTGCAGAAAAGGAGGGCAGAACGGAGGCTAAGCACTAATTATGAGCCATTTAGAAGATACAATTCTCACCTTAAACCAGAGAATGGACACTATATTAAAAGAAGAGTCTAGGGAGGAATGTGTGACTCATCTACCCCAGGCAACAAGACTAATGGAGAAATGATTTTTCAAATCAATCGCTTCAAAATGTAGTGGAGAAGATGATGCTAATTTTCAAATTAAAATAATAACAATTTTCCTCCATTTAGGAGTTTTGTTTGAAAATAATGCTAAAATTATCACAAATAGAAGGGGGGAAAGTGGAAGCAGTGACAGATTTTATTTTCTAAGGCTTCAGAATCACTGGGGATTCTGCAGGGATTCTGACTGCAGCCATGAAATTAAAAGATGCTTGCTCCTTGGAAGGAAAGCTATGACAAACCTAAACAGAGTATTAAAAAGCAGAGATGCCACTTTGCCAACAAAGGTCTGCATAGGCTACAGTTTTTCCATAGTCATGTATGGATGTAAAAGTTGGACCGTAAAGAAGGCTGAGCGCTGTGGAATAGATGCTTTCGAACTGTGGTGTTTGAGAAGACTCTTGAGAGTCCCTTGGACTCTTTTTTTTTTTTTTTTTTTTAATTCTCCTGACATTTTTTTAACCCTCTTGTTTCTAGTTCAGTTTGTAGATAGGTTGAGTCACAGTGCATAGGATGTGTTGGTAAGTTTTTAATAGGTGAAGAAATATAAGATTCTGGGCTACCACCAATGGAGTTAGTGTTTCATTTTGTAGCACGGTGTTTATTGATGCATTTTGAATATATGCATCAAAAAGGCTATGTAGAAAGTAGATGTTCAATAGGTGCTGAACAGAATGCCTACTTAACTTAGCAGTGAGCAAAAAATAGCAGTCTGCCATCAAGCTTATAGCTATAGAAAAATACAGGTGCAGTAAAGGTAAAATCAGGTGTAACAGTGGGATAAACCACATTGCAGTAGATGGGGAAGCTTACCTCTTCTGAGTGGTCTGTGTAAATGCTTTTTGATCAGAACTGAGATCTGAAGGATAATTTATAACTGAAGTTGATAATGAAGGCAGTTTCTAGTTTTAAGATCTCAAGTATATATTAGGTGATTTCTTCTTTGTCAAAATATCTAACAGTAATTATAATTTTTCTTCATCTTCTATAAAATTGCATGGGCTCTACTTTCCAATGCTTTTTGATAACATAATCAAGCCTGAATATTCTTTGGAAGGACAGAGGCTGAAGCTCCAATACTTTGCCACCTGATGCAAAGAACGAACTCATTGTAAAAGACCTGGATGCTGACAAAGATTGAAGGCAAAAGAAGAAGGGGACTGCAGAGGATGAGATGGTTAGATAGCATCACTGACTCAATGGACATGAATTTGAGCAAACTCCAGGAGATAGTGAAGGACAGGGGAGCCTGCCTTGCTGCAGTCCATGGGGTCACAAGGAGTCAGACATGCTAAAACTACTGTTCACACATTTGACCAAATGTTAACAAATACATACATAAATATTATTATTATCTCAAGCTACTATTTCTCTTTAAGCATTTGAAAAACTAATTTTCCATTAGATGTATATTTAATTGAAGCTGAAGCGCCAATATTTTGGCCACCTGATGTGAAGAACTGACTCATTGGAAAAGACCCAGAAGCTGGGAAAGATTGGAGGCAAGAGGAGAAGGAAATGACAGAGGATGAGATGGTTGGATAGCATGGACATGAGTTTGATCAAGCTCCAGGAATTAGTGAGGTACAGAGAAGCCTGGTGTGCTGCAGTCCATGGGAATCACAAAAAGTTGGACACAACTGAGCAACTGAACTGACTGATATATGTAAATTCCCTGCTCCTATTGCTTCTTCCTGGACTGTTACCCCTACTTGAATACTTTGCCAAGTTCTTTTTTTTTTTTTTTTTTAATTCAGCTCAGGAAACAACTAAGATCTTTAGGTCTCCCCTTTCCTTCAAGAGTTAATCAGTCCCTTCATTTTACTACTTCTATATCTTTTGCATTTCTAATATCACATTTATCACAAATGTGTTATATTTACATGAATCAGTTTCCCCTACTAAACTGTAGGGGAATGTAATGTTTTAATATGTTTATGATTATATCTTATAGCAGCAGAGGCCGTGGTGTACAGTAATTTATTCAATAGATGTTAATTGAAAAATGGATATGTGAAGGAATTGGACATATGGCTGAGAGGATTAAAGGGAGGATATGTTACTCTCTACAATATCATTTGATCTCTTCAATAATGAAAAGAAGATGGTAAACATAAATCTGTAAATCATGAGAGTGACTGGTTCGAAGAGGTCGGATATCAGGGAAAACAGCAGGAAATGTGTATGAATAAGCATGAGAAATTGATCAATTAAAACTGTAATCCTTACCATATCAAGGAATGAAACAGAGTTTCAGAAAGAAAATATCACCCCCAAAATATGTCTCCAGTTATTACAACAAAGAGTATAATATTATGTTCCAATAAGGGAAATTATGCTATAGGACTTTGTTTTATAAAAAACCTGGTTTTCATACTTATGTAAGTATCCATAAGAAACTTTCATATGTTTGTTCCCTAAGAATTAAATCCAGTAACATAAAAGAATATAAAGGCATCTCTGATTAAGTCTGAGAGATTACAGAGCACAAATATATATGCATATTCACAATCCACAGCACAGCAAAATTTTGTTTTCTTTGTTCTCACTTTTCTCAGTCACAATATTTATCAGATGTTTGTTCCAAAGTACCCTGCACCATGGTAACCATCCCAAACATTTCCTCAACTTAGTCCATAAAGTATTCCCAATTCTAGACTCTTCAGTCAGCTATTCATTATCTGATCACCTCCCACAACTCCATTAATTTTAATTTTGTGACTTGCTCAGATTGAGTAAAAGAAATGAAATACCTACCTGAAGCAGTAGCAGGAATCATGGACTGACATGAGTTTGAGGGTGGGGAGAGGTTACAAACACTTGTAAGAGTATGTATTTCAACCCACCCTCAAATACTTGTTAAGTGAATGTTTATGACAAATAATGAGCTATTTGGGGAAAAGTTTTACTCTTTCAGAGTGCAGAATGTGAGGTCAGATGGACTTGGAATTGGAAATGACTTTTCCACTTAATGATATTTCATTTCCCCTAACAAAACTAGTCCTTCCATCATAGAAATAGTGTGAACATTAAATAGAATTTTTTAGATAACACTCAATTCCAGGGTCTGACAAACATATACATTCAGCAAATATTATCCATTCCATCATTACAATTTTTACTAGGCCGTTTTCAATGAAAGTGAGGTTTTCCTAAAATTTAAATAATGACCTATCAAAATCCTTTTTTCTTCCCACCCAGATGTGGGTAGGATTGTGGTCTATATTTCCTCTGACAATATTCTTTCCTGGTGGTTTATTAAGGAAAAGGCTCTTATTCTGTGGTCTTTCTGCAAAAAACATGTTAATCAGGAGAAGCCATCTCACCAAACACAGGGACATATGTCATAATCAGATTTCAACTTTGAGGCACTGATTCTTAATGGAGTATCAGCCATCTAATTCCAATTCCATTGGTGGGGTCTTGCACGCAATTCTGGTTTATGAGCTCATTTGTTAACAAATATGATATGCTTCTTAATGAAACAAGATACTTTGCTTTACTTTCTAATGGTCTGTTTGAGTTATAAAAGCAAACCCAAAGTAAATACCAGAGGGAATCATGAGGAATTGTCCTATTAGCACAAAACGTGTCATGTGAAGCTGTTTTCATTATAAATCAGCCTTTATGTTATTCCAAAGCTGCAGAGTCCTCAATAAACCCTCTCTGCCTCCAGTTCTCAAGGACAAGGGTGGGTCACTGGCTGGGAATGCCTTGACATCGTTCCCTGCTTTTCTCGGCCTGGCCTCTGATTAAGTGCCTACTGCCGGATGTTATGAGGTCATCCAGTGCTGAAAAAATGAACCAGGAAAACATATTCAGCACTCTATTTATGAGAGTGGGTATGTGTACATTCATATATGTACACACACTCCAAATAATTTTAAATTAAAGCATTTTTAAAATACTTAATGGAGGTTAAGCAGCATTTTTAACCTCTGTTCGAGTTATTGAATGGCATATTAAAACCAATGTGGCTCTAATGTACCTTCTAATGTGAACTGCTGCTTTAACAAATTGCCTATAAATTTTCGTTGAATTAAGCCTATTCCTTGTACATTCCTAGTAAGGTTAGGTTAATAATACATGAGGTTCCATTATATGCACCTTCCTTAATAATGTTTTCTAAGAAAGTAGGACAAGAGTCTATGTGTACTGGTCTAGGATGCTCACTAACATTTACAATCACAGATGGAAAAGGCGGGCTGGATCCTTGGGTTACCGGTTCACCCCTCTATGCCACACTGCTCCCTCCACGCCCGGAGGCTCACGTACACATATCAGCGCAGTTGTCTCCCCCATAGAATATGATCTAGATTTCTCAGATGTCTTTAAAGAAGTAGAGAGAAAGTTTCTGATCACAGCAGTGCATTTTAATGTGCCCACTGCAGGGCTGACAACTGTGAGGCATCTGTTTATAATGAACATACTTCAGGCTCTGGGTTTCTATTTTCAATGTAAATTTCACGGGAAGAGATGATAAAACCCAGAAAACAAAATTCAGAGTAGTTTCTGAAGCTAGAAGAATATAGAACAGAAAAAAAAAAAAGAGGTCCACAAACACACTTTGATTTTTCCATAGGCTACGTATAAGTGTACAAACTATCTTGCGTCGTCCAAAAAACGCATTAACTCCTTAAGCCACCATTTTCTTTCTTCCCTTGCAAGGTAGAATGCCATATTCTCCCTATGTGTACCTAAAGAAGCACTCCCTGGTTTGCAATAATCTCATACTCATAAGAGCAGAGCATTGAGGTAGTTTTTCAACGCAGTTACTCACTGTTTCAGGAACTATATATGGACCGCCCCCCCCACTATGAAGGTGTGTTCCAAGCCCGGGTATACATCACTGAACAATCTGTGGAAAGCAGTGAGACTTGTAGGCTGGAGAGGAATAAACTGTGTTCTGGAAACAAGTTCATGGGCATCACAAATCATGGGGCCATTAGAGTCCATCAACTCTGCTGCTGCCTTACAATCATGGAAAGCCAGTGCCTGGTGGGGTGATACGATCTGACTGAAGCGTGAACAGCATCACTTTGGCTGTATGTTGGGGAGTGACTGGAGAAGGATAAACAGGAGAAACAGGGACTTCAGGCAGCTACTAGGATAGTCCAGGAGGAAAATGACCATGGCGTGGACTCAGATGGATAATTGAGTGTGATAAGAAGTAGTAAAATACTGGATATATCCAAAGGTGAAACCAACAAGACTGATTTTGATAGAAGAGATAAGAGTTGTAGGAAAACCACCAAGGATGGCTGCAAGGATTTGATCTGAAAAGATTACAACCCAGAAAATACTGTGGTTAACATTGTCAGTTAAGCATGGTTGATTGAACCATTTTCCTTCTAAAGTCAAAAAAATTAAATAAAAGGAAATTAAAAAAGAACAGAAGAGGAAATGGCAGTCAAGGACAGATATCTAGAAGTAAAAGCCAAGCACCTGAGGTAGACAAGACAGTAATAAGCTAACTGATGCAAGTTTGCATAACTCTGGGGGGGGGAAAAATGAAATTGAAGGCTTCAGAGAATTCTGAAGGCAGGTGTGACTTTCCCCAAACAGAAGGTTCTCCCTCTAATGTTGCAAGAGAAGACAATGAGTTTTCTCTTTAGAAGTGAAACCAGAGAGGGTTTGTACTCAACAGGTACATGGATGAGGTGCTACATTTAACACAGGCATGATATGAACTGGTGTCTGTGATGGTTAATTTTGTGGTCCACTTGGAGAGATTTGATGTCCAGTTGTTCAGCCAAACACTGGTCTAGATGTTTCTATGAAGGTGTTTTATAGATTTTCCCAGTACATAAGAACATTAATCTACAGAAAAAAGGCCTCAATGAATTCCCAAAAAAATTATTTAACAAAAAGCATCTCATCATGAAATTTTCTGAAATGAAGGATATAGAAATAGTAAAACTTCTGTTAAAAAAAAAAAAAGAAATATAAGAAAGAAGCAAGAATCAGGTTGGTACTGCTAGAAGATAATGGTGAAATAGATTTCTTGAGTGAAAATGATTCTATATAATGGTAAATTTTCAAATAGCTCTGAGTACAGAATACAGATAATTTCAGATGTTCAAAATTCTTTTAAAAAATAAATAAACAAACCACTTTTCTCCCTGTACTCTTACTCAGAAGCTACTGAAGCATTTATTCTACCAAATACACAAATAAACCAAAAAAAAGAAAGAAAATCGGCTTCAGGATGCCAGGTATCCAATATAGGAGACATGTGAAGGAAATCTTTAGTAAGCTGCAAAACTACTAGGATAGAGCTGTGCAACAGAACTACAGGTAGATAGGCTGAACTCAGAACAATAGGTCAGGAGTTCAGATCCTTCCATGGAATGATATATTCAGTGGGGAAAAAATACACAAATACATACACACACGTACATCTTCTATTGCTTCTGTTTCTCTGGAGAACCCTACATCATACAGATGCTCTTGTTAAAACTCCTGATTATTTCTCATCGCAAATAACAAACCACTTACTGAGTGCATGCAATATACAATATATTAATATTATGGCTTCCCTGGTGGCTCAGATGGTAAAGAATTCGCCTGCAGTGCAGAAGACCTGGGTTTGATCCCTGGGTTGGGAAGATCCCCTGGTGGAGGGCATGGCAACCCACTCCAGTATTCTTGCCTGGTGGTCTACAGTCCATGAGGTCACAAAGAGTCGGACACGACTGAGTGACTAGGCACACACAGCATGATATTATGGCTATGTAAGTTGAATAATATAACCTTTACTCTCAAGATGTTGAACTCGAACAAGGGAAATAAGGCAACTGTACAAGTAAATAAACTACAAGTTTACTTTAAATATGATAA
This sequence comes from Odocoileus virginianus, assembly GCF_023699985.2. Taxonomy (NCBI): domain Eukaryota; kingdom Metazoa; phylum Chordata; class Mammalia; order Artiodactyla; family Cervidae; genus Odocoileus; species Odocoileus virginianus. The sequence continues at coordinate 58,717,776 of NC_069684.1, read as the reverse complement.
TGATTTTCATTAATAGTGATGATCATCATTCTGTATCCTCCTTAAAAGGGAGGGCAGTTTGCCATATACCTTTGCAGAAGAGTTTTGTGACATCTCTACTTATGCAAATAGTTTAAGAAACTATTCTCCTAAAAAACAACACTATACCAGATAAATCCCCCAAAGAAAGTGGTCAGGAGACCATGAGGATTGAGCATGATTTTCCAATACTGTAATTTAATTTTTATCAACATTTACATACAGTTTTTTAAATCAAATAGAATTTAAAGACTCACAATGTAAAGTGGCATCTTGCTTCTCCATCCTTCTCCCAGAAATTTCCCTGCCTCCAGTAACCACCTTCAACCGCCTATAGCTGTTTCTTCTGACTTTCATTTCTCTGTTTCTGAGTAACATACATATACTGTTACATCTCAACTTCTAACATTTATACTACTGTCTTTCCACTTTAGAAAATGAATATTTAGCTCTTTATACCTCCTCCTCAATAATCCCATTAGTTGCTTAAATCAGTATTCACAGATTATTTTATTATGACTGTATAAATCTATTTCACAGTTATACCCTATAATACGATTGATTATATTTCTTTTCTTGAAAAATCTGCCTCTGCTTAATTTTCTAGGAATCTCTTAGACATGTCTAGGCACTAAAACTCTCCAACAGAACTTTATCCAAGGAATCTATCAGTTTCTTTTTTCCTACTGAATGTATTAGTCCACAGGAGGATCTGAAGCCCTGACCCTCCTGTTGTGATTTGAGTCCATTGATCTCTAGTTCTATTGCATAGCTATATTCTAGGTCAGAATGAAACACTAAATAAACTTTAACAATGGATAACAACTCAAAAGCATATTACATTTGTTCTATTAACTTTTGCTGGCTTACTTACAAAGAAGGATATATAAATCATGGCTATTTGTGCAGAAATGGATTACATTATTTCCAGAACTGAGGTATTAACAAATAGTAAAAAAAAAAAAAAAGAAAAAGAAAAAAAACTTAGAATATGAAAAAATGATTGCACATTTGGAAGGATAAATCTGAAGCTGAAAGTCATAATATGCTGTAGCTGTCAGGTAGGTTATCTGCTCAACTCTCAATTAGCTTTCGGTTTCCTGGGATACTTACCACCTTGCTCCTACCTGAAGCAGTGATTCCTAGAAGCCATGCTTATTTTAGGTGATCCTGACATTGGTCACAGTGAACTGCCACAGACATGGCCACCCTAACAAAACTGAGTCAATTAGAATCTCCCTCCTGAAATTGTAACCAAGAAGCAGCTAATGTCTCTCTGTGTAGCTGGAATTAGAACTGTAAGCAAACTTGGGGGACAGCAGTGACCATACAATCCCACAGAGAGGGTAAGAGAATCAAAAGGTGCCCATCTGCAGAAAAAGACAGAGGGTGGGAATAAATCAATGAATGAATGAATCTATATCAATGGGAGTTTTCTAGTTTTTAAGTCCTGACTGCATTTGCTCCATATAAGGTTTCATGGAACATTCAGTGATAATAAAGCCTCCAATTATGTTGAGCAAGTTTGAATTTTTTTCTGGTATTTTATCTTAAAGGAAATTAACTATTCATCAATTCTTTTCTATCTCTTTGGGTTTACTTGTCACACTGACCAATGTCAAGGGAGAGGTTTTGTTCAATTCTCCTGAGCTGAATTCCTTGTTATGTAAAATAAGACTTTAGTCTTATCCTCTCTGGCAGGCAAATCACCCTTTTAAATTTATATCACCCTCATTTTCACAGGTTCAGATAACTCAGTTGATTTTGCTAGACAGGACAATGATTAGTACAGCTGTTAAACAACTGATAAATATTTATATTTATCACATCAGGATGAATGTACTATAAAGAAAGTATATTGCTTTAATTAAATCATTAAATCATATAAAGTCAAAGAGAAAGCCATGGAAGGCTTCATTTTTCTTCCAGTTGGGGAATCTGGAAAATGGATACAGTAGGACTAAATAGTAGCCTATTTTATTAATTTAATGGCTTTTAAAAATAATTCTACAGAGTATTGAGTAGAGTTCCCTGTGCTATAAAATAGGTCCTCATTAGGTATCTATTTTATATATAGGAGTGTGCATATGCCAATCCTGATCTCCCAATTTGTCCTCCCCCTTACTCAATGGGTAACCACAGGCTTGTTTTCTACATCTGTGGGAAAAGAATCTAAAAAAGAATGGATGTATACATATAACTAACTGATTCACTTTGCAGTATAACAGAAACTAACACCACACTGTAAATCAACTTTTTTTGTTGTTTAATTACTAAGTCGTGCTGGACTCTTTCGCGACTTCATAGACTGGACCCTGCCAGGCTCCTTCTTCCATGGGATTTCCCTGGCAAGAATACTAGAGTGGGTTGCACTTCTTTCTCCAAGGGATCTTCCTGATCCAGTGATCAAACCCATGTCTCCTACATTGGCAGGCAGGTTCTTTACCACTGAGGCACCAAAAGAGCCCCCCCCCAAATTTTTTTTTTAATAAAAATGTAAATGAAAGTGAAAGCGAAAGTCTGACTCTTTGTGACCTTGTGGACTATCCAGTCCATGGACTTCTCTAGGCCAGAATACTGGAGTGGGTAGCCATTCCCATCTCCAGGGCATCTTCCCAATCCAGGGATTGAACCCAGGTCTCCCACACTGCAGGCAGATTCTTTACCAGTGAGTCACCAGGGAAAATGTAAATAAAGCCTTAAAATTTTCTTAAAAAAGTAATTTTAGATGTTTCTATATGATGCCAGAACATACAGCTCATTCATTAAAAACACTTAACATTTATTGAGAAAGTTCATCATCTGAATATCTAGCATTGCGCAGATAATCAACTCAAGTTTCCTTTGTCTGGAATATAAAATATATTCTTACTTTTCTTAGCTTTTATTTAGTTGCTAAAAGGGGATTTAATTCAAGTTGAGAAATGAAATAAACGTCTCAATTATTAAGTGTCTGAATGTGGCATTTATCTAAATGGTCACCCCAGTATAGAAACACAGATATGCCACATAATCTTTAATAGACCAAATAGTTATATCTCTATTAGATAACAATGTGAATGCAACAGTGGTATTGGAGATTATTTTTTTTTTTCAAAGTCCTAACTGAGAAGCAAAGAGGAATCACCTGATGCAGAAGAAAAAGTAAGTCATCTTGTACTGAAAATGTAACACATTTCTCTTACCTGGTTGACACTGATTACACCTTCTTCCTTGACGATTAGGCAGACATGGGCACTGGCCGCTGCGTGGGTCACAAATGGCCCCAGGTAATGTCCCCAGGGGGTCACACTCACACATCTGGCAGCCTTGAAAACTGCCAACGGTCAGATGGTACCTGTGAGGCTCACACTGATTACAGTGAAGACCTGTTACTCCTAATTTGCAGGGACACTGTCCTGTCGATTTGTCACAGAGCAGAGAGCCATTTACAGTCCCGGTCCTATCGCAGTTACAAGGCAGACAGAGGAAAGAGTGGTTTTGCAGCTGGTAGAAGTACCCCTCCACACACTCACTGCAGCGTCTTCCCCCAACATTGGACTTGCAGACGCACTGTCCCGTCCAAGCATCACAGACCGTCCCAGAGCGGGACCCTGCCATGTCACAGTCACAGGCCTTACAACCGGTGGTGTCCAGTCCGTAGAAGTGTTCCCTGCAGGTGTCGCACTGAAGTCCTTTGGCTTCCTTTTTGCACTCACACTGCCCAGAAAGAGGATTGCAGAGTCTGTTCACTGAGCCGTGGGGGTTACACTGGCAGGGCTCACAGCCATCGTCATTAAAACTTTGGAGAAATTTGAACCCAAAATTGCAGTGATCACATCTGAGCCCTAAAAAGAAAAATGTGTTTAAAAAGGTAGAGACCTGAAAACAACTCCATTCAAGTTTTCAAGATAGCCAAAGGGCAAACAATGCTGCTACAGACATTTAATACAGACATTAATACATTTAATACAATAAAACGTTGAGTGTTTTTTTCACAAGTAATGCCAAAGAGGGCTGATAGTATAGTCAAAATATGATGGCAATACTTAATTTGGTACCCACGTACCACATTAATCTTGCAATGTGCTTTATAAGATTTTATTTATTTTTACTTAATACAAAGAAAAATTCTTAATGCAAATGTTGCTTCTGTTACACATACTGGAACTCTTTTCCTATAACAAACATCAAAACTATTATTTTGAAAATATTTAACTATATTAAATTATCATTCTTATTTTATATTAACAAAGTATGTTCACTTAATAGTCTAGAGTGAAATACATTTTCAAAGCCATACAGAAAAATTATGCACTACTGCATAAGTTATTTTCCTAGAAATCAGAATCCATTCAAAATGTTTAATAAATGTTAACCTGATAAGTATTTTGATGAAACAGTACACTTACTTCTGAATATCACACATTTAAATAATTAATATAAATAAAAGTTATCCAGAGCAATTTTATTTCAATGCTTTTATACACTCCTATATTTTATCATTTTCAATTAGTATAAATTATGCTCTCCTTGGCTCATAAAGCAATCACATTACTTGTCATACTGTGTGATTAAGAACTTACCTCCTTAAACGCTAAGTAAATTCTGCTGTTTGTATTACTTCTACTTAAAGGAGTACATATATATATACATTTCACAAACAGAGAAAATGTTTTATCACCTATACTTAAATCTGACAACTTTGTTGAGTTTCAAAAAAGAGTACTACAAGGCAAAGGAATAAAAAATATTCTTGAGTAGTAAATGTTGAGATGCAAAATGCTTTCTTTAGCTAGTTTTCATGTATGCATGAATTTAAATAACTGACTATGTGAGGCTGAATCAACTGAAACATTTCAAGCTATAACAACATGAAACAATTAGTCTTAAAATAACAGTAAAAACACAGTCAGGAGCCCATATGCAGAAAAACATTTCCTAAACCAGAAGGAAATGCATAAAATATAAGTATATATATGGATAAAAATTCAAGAACTCCAATGGAAGGCAAATTCTTTAACAGTGATGAATGACTCACCTAAGGCATATCATTTAATTTCAATAAGGAAAATAAAAAAGGACCCCTATTGCTGCAAATTTTAAAAATAACTGTATTGTTAACAAGAATTATGACTCATTTTGAACTATTAAAATTGGTCTACATGGATTCATATCATATCAGTTTTAAAAATATGCGCAGTGCTTATTTGAATATGCCATACATATTCCTGACAGGTAATCTATTCCTAACGATACTCAGGAAGGCCTACAGGGCATCACATTCAGTGTTAACAAGTACAGGCGAGTTAGCACACTTGGCATTTAATTCACATTCTTCTCCCTTTTTATTCTAGATGAATGACCTACTTTAATAAAATTATTGGTGCTAATGTATTTTACTGGTGATAGAATCATTAGTAAGATTTAACAGTTTTGTGAAATCTAACAGTTTGCTTTCTGAAGCACATACAACATACACTTGTATTTTCTGTTGTTTCCTTAATCATACGAACAAGGCAAAATTGAATACAGTTACTTGTAGTCCCATTAGGAAAACAAAAACATATAGACATATCCAGTTTACATTTTTATTTAAAAAATGCATATGCAGAAGTAACTCCAGAGTTAATAATATCAAACTGATGGCTTCATCTTCAAAATATGTATTTATATTTTCCTGCTACTAAGATCATCCAATAATACAGGTAAATGACAGCAAGTTTGTAACAAATTCCAAGTGTGATGTTTTTGTTCTTCCTTAAGCTCTGGAAACTATCACAGGAAAGATTTTACTGATAGAGATGTAACCATTTGATTGTCCCTAAAGGTCTCTAAATTTTGTTTGCACGTCTTGAATTTAACTATATCTTATATCAAAGAACACAGGATTCTATATAGATTGAACATGAAAAACTTCATTCACTATCACAGATAGCACTTATACAGAAGCATGCTTCTATTTATAAGTTACTCTTTTTTTTCCTGAAAAGTTAGTTTTTGTATGCTTGATATGCATAACGACAAGTTATGATAAAGATTCTGATTTAATCTTTCTTTAAACCAGAGAAACCTTGTATAATATAAAGCAGGCCCATGTTCTTTTGTATTAAATTAAAATGCTTGTCTAGTTGTATTGTACAAAATGACAAATGTATACTCACACATATAAAAGGTAAAGAATTTGCTTTAGTGTTATAGAAATGAAAATGCTACTCAAATGATATGTTCACATGTTTGTATATATGTATGTTTGCAGGCATGTGTGTGTTTGTGTGTCTGCCAGGCATGTTTTTATTATCATGAGGTTCAGGTCAGTGTAAGAAAAACCATGGAAGACTTGGTGTCTTGAATGACAATAGAAAGGTAAAGGTCTTTTTTAAACTTCCTATACAAACCAAGACATGTTCAGTTACAATACAAGACTTATTTTATCAGGAAACTTTCCTCTCATAATATTCTCATATATCAAAATTTCAAAGTGCATTATGTACATAGTGCATTTTGGGCACTTGATAAATTTTGTCCTTACGTGGCTGTGGTTCCCCTCAAAAATGTTGGATGTAATAAATTGCTATAATCAAATCTAATTTCTGAAAAATACCTGTGGGAGTAACAAACAAAAAAGCACGTCTTGTATAAAAAAAATGATAAATAACACCAAGGGTAGCTGTTTATTATAATCAGCTTGGTGCTGAATTACAAAATTAAAATTATGTGGCCCTTTATAACTAACCCTAGCAATATACATGATCTGTGGAATTATGTTGACTTATTTTGCATTTCATAGGAACAGTTCAAAGAAATATAATAGAAAAAAATGGAAAGATTTATCACAAAGGACCCTGTAGCACAGAACATTTTGAAAAAACTCCATTTATTTTAGTCTATTAAGAAAACGAGCATGGAAATGATTTGCTTAGAACTCATTAAGTGTAAAACATTTTGAAAAGTGCTAATTCTCTAAAAGAAACATCTATGAAGTAAGCAAATTATATTTTTCTATGACTTATTAGTATGGGACCATGTGAACTATTGCATCTACGGAATAAAGAAACTTCTAAAGGATTGATTAAACTAAGCTTCAAGCTGTAGTTTGAGAGAATTATTAATTTAGTCATTTTTAGACAGTTAATTTCATCCAAATTGTTTTTTTTCCCCCCAGCCTGCCTTGAACAAAGAAATTCGCTTTACTCTTCAGCAAAGAAATCAAATAGAGGATTTTATTCCAGATGGCAATAGAGATGTGACTGCAAACTTCTGCATTACATACCAATAACATTTGCTTTGCACTTGCACTGGCCTGAATTTGGGTGACAGGTAATGTCTCCATCCACTGTCCCGGAGGTATCACAGTTGCACGGACTGCAGCCATCAGGATCCCACTCCTGGAGGTTGTAGAATCCGTTCTGGCACTGATTGCACTGTCTGCCAGACACATGTCTCTTACAATTACACTGGCCCCCGATCTAGAGAAGATACAACATTTTGTAGAATGATGAACGTATCTATTTTTAGATAATTTGCTCATTAGGTACAAGACAGGGAGGGCGGAGAGGAAAAAACTTTAAATGTGAAACAGACAAGAGGGTAATAAGGTATTTCTCCTCCTGACACAGAAACACCGGAGAGCTTCAGCAGGGTGAATATTTAGAAGTGAATGAAAATAAACCCGGGAAGTCAGTAGTATATGACTAAAAGGGAAGTGGAATTAAGCCTTCAGCACCATATGAAGAAATCAAAATATAGTCACGGGGAGACTGAAATAGAAATGGCCAGTAGTTAAGTTAGTCTTTTACCCATACCTTTTTCATTCCTCTCATTTACTCCTTGATCCAGACTTGTTCTGTGCATGCCGATGCTTCAAATAAGAATCTTTCCATAATATCATCCCACCAAGGTTTTAACAATGTTTAAAATAAAGTTCATAACAGCATCCATTTTTATGCCTACTGATAATGATCCTAACAATACTTTTTGGCACAACTCCATTCAGGAATATTTCAGCATATTTATCATTCATTTATATTATGATTTAACCATACCAAGTGAATTTAACTGATTTACACTGTGGTAAAAATATTAAAAAGTTACTTGTTTTAGAGCACTGTCAACTAAAAACATTATCTGATAAAAGGAATACTTTTCCTCTTTGAGCTATTGCTTGAGAATGAAAATACATAGAATGTAAAATAAAATACTCATCTACTATCTGCACAGGTAATGCTATGTTGGTTAAAGAAAGAGCTAAAACCTTTCACAAGGGAATATACACATATAAAATGTGAAATAAGTATGAAGATTTCAATAACAACTTAGGACTTTCACGAGAGATGTGAATACAGATATCAAGTCTCTTATGAAATCACTGGCACGTCTCTTGGTGACTCCCTTCAACTCGGACTGAATCAGCTTGCCACCTTTGCACGCAAGGTTACCACACAAGGAAGTAAACTACCTGTGGAAAGACATGGTTTGATTTACCCTTAAAATCTTGGGACATCCAAAAATATCACTTGAGATTAGGATTCAGTAACAAAAGTGTAGAGAAGGGGTTTTATACTAAATAATTTTAAAGGATCTATCACGGCCTAATTTTTCATCTAGGAAATAGGAACTCTCTGGAATCATTATTTAAGGATAAGATAATTGACACAAACTATATAACACTCTGAAAAACAAAGGTTTATACATGTATTATATAAAGCTATAGAAAATAATGAAAAACAGTATCAAAGACATGTATAGGTCAGAAAGATATGCAAGGAAAGTAACTTGCCCCCTTCTGCCTGACTGTCTATCCCAACCCCACTTTTACCCAGCCCCATGGAATCCAGATTATTACTCAGAAACAGGGCTTTGATTTGGTCTGCAAAATTATTGTTGTTGTTTAGGCACTCAGTCATGTCTGAGATTTTGCAACCACATGGACTGCAGCACACCAGGCTATCCTATCCTTCACCATCTCCCAGAGCTATTTCAAACCCATGTCCATCGAGTCGGTGATACTATCTAACCATCTCATCCTCTGTTGCCCCCCTCTTCTCCTGCCTTATATCTTTCCCAGCATCAGGGTCTTTTCCAATGAGTCAGCTTTTCACATCAAGTGGTCAAAGTATTTGGAGCTTTAGCTGCAGCATCAGTCCTTCCAATGAATGTTCAGGGTTGATTTCCTTTAGGATTGACTAGTTTGATCTCCTTGCAGTCTAAGGGACTCTCAAGAGCCTTATCCAACACAACAATTCAAAAGCATCAATTCTTCATCTCTCAGCTTTCTTTACGGTCCAACTCTCACATCCATACATGGCTACGGGAAAAACTTTAGCTTTGACTATATGGATCTTTGTCAGCAAAGTAATGTCTCTGCTTTTTAATACATTGTCTAGGTTTGTCACAAATTTTCTTCTAAGGAGCAAGCATCTTTTAATCTCCTGGCTGTAGTCACCACCTGCAGTGATTTTGCAGCCCAAGAAAATAAAAGTGTTTCCATTGGTTCCCAATCTATTTGCCATGAAGTGATGGGAACAGATGCCATGATTTTCTTTTATTGAAAGTTGAGGTTTAAGCCAGATTTTTCTCTCTCCTCTTTCACCTTCATCAAGAGGCTCTTTAGTTCTTCTTCACTTTCTGCCATAAGGGTGGTATCATCTGCCTATCTGAGGTTATTGATATCTCTCCTGGCAATCTTGATTCCAGCTTGTGCTTTATCCAGCCTGGCTTTTCCCATGATGTGCTTTGTACATAAGTTAAATAAGCAGGGTAATGATACACAGCCTTGACGTACTCCTTTCCCAAATTAGAACCAGTCCATTTTCCATGTCCAGTTCTAACTGTCTCTCAGAAGGTTTCACAGAAGGCAGGTTTCTCAGATGGCAGGTAAGGTGGTCTGGGATTCTCATCTCTTGAAGAATTTTCCACAGTTTGTTGTGATCCACATAGTCAAAGGCTTTAGTGCAGTCAATGAAGCAGAAGTGGATGTTTTTCTGGAATTCTCTTGCTTTTTCTATGACCCAATGGTTGTTGGCAATTTGACCTCTGGTTCCTCTACCTTTTCTAAATCCAGCTTGAACATCTGGAAGTTCTCACTTCACATACTGCTGAAGCCTAACTTGAAGGATTTTGATCATGAGCTTTTTCTCATGTGAAACGAAAGGAATTGTGCAGTTCCAGTCCTGGAAAAGGTGTGACCACTGCTGAGTTTTCCAAATTTGGTGGCGTATCAAGTGCAGCACTTTCACAGCATCATCTTTCAGGATTTGAATTACCTCTGCTGGAACTCCATCATCTCCACTAGCTTTGTTCGTACTGATGCTTCCTAAGGCCCGCTTGACTTCCTACTCCAGGATGTCTGGCTCTAGGTGAGTGTCACAACATCGTGGTTATCTGTGTCATGAAGATCTTTTTTGTACAGTTCTGTGCACTCTTGCCACCTCTTCTATATACCTTCTGCTTCTCGTAGGTCCATACTTTTTGTATTCTTTATTGTGCCCATATTTGCATGAAATGCTTCTTTGGTATCTAATTTTCTGAAGATATCTCTAGTCTTTCCCATTCTATTGTTTTCCTCTATCTCTTTGCATTGAACACTGAGGAAGGCTTTCTTACCTACCCGTGCTAATCTTTGGAACTCTGCATTCAGATGGGTATACCTTTCCTTTCCTCCTTTACTTTCACTTCTCTTTTTTCTCAGCTATTTGTAAGGCCTCCTCAGACAACTATTTTACCTTTTTGCATTTCTTTTCCTTGGGGATGGTTTTGATCACTGCCCTCCTGTACAATGTCACAAATCTCTGTCCATAGTTCTTCAGGTACTCTGTCTATTACTCTGTCTGTCCCTTAAATCTATTTGTCATTTCTACTGTAAAGAAATCAAATAAATGATTTGATTTAGGTCATATCTGAATGGCCTAGTGGTTTTCCCTACTTTCTTCAATGTATCTGACTTTTGCAATAGGGAGTTCATGATCTGAGCCACAGTCAGCTTCCGGTCTTGTTTTTGCTGACTATATAGAGCTTCTCCATTTTCAGCTGCAAATAGTATAATCAATGTGATTTCAGTGTTGACCATTTGGTGATGTCTGTGTGTACAGTTGTATCTTGTGTTGTTGGAAGAGGCCACAAAAATAAGCAGCATTACTGGCAGGTATGAGTTACTTATAGGGCCTTCCATGTGGTATAGTGGTAAAGAATCTGCTTGCCAATGCACAAGGCACAGGTTTGATCCCTGGGTTGGGAAGATCCCCTGAGAAGTAAGTGGCAACCCACTGCAGGATTCTTGCCTAGGAAATCTTATGGACAGAGGAGCCTGGTGTGCTACAGTCCATGAGGTCCCAAAAGGGTCAGACATGACCTAGTAACTAAACAACTTCATGCTTACGCTCAGTCGTGTCCAATTCTTTGTATTCCTGTGGACTGTAGCCCACCAGGCTTCTCTGTCCATGGGGTTTTCCAAGCAAGAATACTGAGTGGGCTGCCATTTCCTCCACCAGGAGAACTTCCTGACCCAGGAATCAAACCTGGGTCTCCTGATCTCCTGTGTCTCCTTTACTACAGGTAGATTCTTTACTGCTGAAAAATCAGGAAGCCCTGGCGACTAAATAACAACAGATGAATTACACATAGCCGTGAAAATCTAACAGAACTTTGACTGTATCCTTATAACACTTCAAGTTCATTCCCATTTGATAAATTCCTTATTTTCTGGTTCTGGTTTCATATGTATTAGTCTTGTTCTCCAGATTGCAAGCACCTTCAGAAATTGGACACACCTTGTATTTCTGTTAAAGAATAACCTTGTGTATTCCCCATGGGTAAAGAGTACTCTTTACAAAAATCTAGAGCAAGAATGAGTGAAAAGGGTAAAGATAAATAAAAGCGTGTTCTGTGATAAAATTTTATCTTCTTTGTATCTTGCTATATTATTATTTAAATGTAAGACATGTATCATCTGGAGCTTCCTTACCTCTTAAAATTTAGGTAAGACTGCCTGGAACCCTTATTCCATTTCTGTTGAAGGACAAATAAGCTTCTTGCATTTTAAAAAATTCTATGGATACTGACATTCTTATGGTTACCCTGCCCCTAAATTTCTGCTTCTTCCATTTTGGAATCTTCTTGCCAGCTTAGAGATCTGCCCTACATCTTTCTAGACATGAAACTTGACTAAAGCATCAATTTCAGAATAGAAACTCTTATTCCAAAAAAGTAATATGTCTTAGTAAAGATTTGAAGTGAAAGAAGAGTGAGAACTCTACTTTTCCATTTGTAGTATCTAGTTTTCCTACAACTAGACATCTTCAAACGGTTCTGTAACTCAGCCAGTTACCACTTCCATGTCTTGTCTCTCCCTCCTCCTCACCCTCCCCTACTGTGCATCTACTTTTCCTCTTTACACCTAACTCTCAGTCATTTTTCACATACATCATTTAAAAAAATGTTCAGTATTGCCTCAAAACACTTCAGTTTTATGTGAAACACTTCAGTCTTATGAAGGTATTTTTTCAGTAAACATCAGTATCTCCACATAAGAAACTTGGCTGCAAATAAGATAACACAACTTTACTCTCATTTCATTAACACATGTAGTCTATAACTTCTCTATATAATCCATACCTTAAAATGTGGTTTAAAAGTAAGTCATAAAAGGCTTTATAGATTATAAAAGGAGTTCATTGTAATCAGTTTCTCAAAATTTACCTGAAAATACAAGTTTCCTTCTGTACTAGTCACTGTAGATTCCCTTCATTTCATGAGGGAATATAAATCTACCCACACTGTAATACCAATTTCTGGCCACCAAGAGAGGAAGAAGAGTGTGATCGCTTCCCTTTAAAACTACACTTTCAAAAAGTCAGATACAACACTTTTCTGCTTCCATGCACTTTGATAGAATATTTTTAACATTTACCCTAAGTTGACTTATTAATTGGCCAGTAGTAAGCCAGCAAACAGGATGTAAGCAAAAGCTTGAGAAGCTTGGAGATTTTGAGTTGATTCTCTTGAGATGGGCTTGGAACCCTGAGGCCATTATGGAAACATGCTCAAGCTATCCTGTTGCAGGATTTGAGAACCTGTGGAGGAGAACATCTCTCCTATCACCCCCAGTTAACATTCCGCTTGACAACCACTACCCATGTGAATGAGACCTTCCTGGATCATCTAACTACCAGCTGACAAGCTAGCTGAACACATCAACAAAAGAGCTCAGGCAAGATCAGTCAAGCCAATACAGACCACCGCTGAGCCAAACCACAGAATTCTATACTAAGTAAGTGGTTTTTGCTGTTTTAAGCCAACATTTTAGAAGCAAAATTAGCAAACAATACCATTGATCAGAACTTAAATTACATTTCTATACCTAACTGCCAGGGAGGCTGAAAAATGTAGTTTATTGTCTATGATCACATGGCCAAATAATATTTAAATTTCTATTAATAATGTAGAACAAAAATAATGAGGTACAATTACCATCTCTAATAACAAATATATGTTCATACTTTAAGCAGTGGGAGCTTTCCAGCTCTTTAAGACTGAAAACACAATCTTGGTTGCATAAGTTTTGGTCTTGCAAGCTTTCAGTCACATGAACAATGAGGGAAAAGGAGGCCCCCATGAGCTCCAGTTAGAAACTCGAAAATAACTTTGATTAGCTTGGCTTGGGTTATATCTTTTCTTTTTTTAGTTTCTTAAGGTGGAGGTTTTCTTTCATAATATAGAAAACTTAGAGCTTTTAATATCTTACTCTGTGTGTGTGTGTGCATGTGTTAGTCACTCACTAATGTCCAACTCTTTGCAGCGCCATGGACTGTAGCCTGTCAGGCTCCTCTGTTCATGGAATTTTCCAGGCAAGAATACTGGAGTGGGGTTGCCATGCCCTTCTCCAGCAGATCTTCCCAAACCAGGGATGGAACCTGGGTCTCCTGCATTGCAGACAGATTCTTTACCATCTGAGCCACAAGGGTGGACCAATATTTTACTAATTACTACTATATCAGTATCCCACAGTTTTGATAAGTTGTGTTTTCAATGTCACTCAATTCAAAATACTTATAATTTCCCTTCTGTTTCCTATTTGGCCCTTAGTTTATTTAGCTGTCAAATAATCAAGGATATTCCAGAGAGTTCCTTATTATTGATTTCCAATTTTATTTAATGATTTCTGTCAGAAAACATACTTTAAATGACTTGTATTCTTTTAAATGTATTGAGACTTGCTTTATGGACCACAATGTGAGCGATTTTGGAAGATGCGTTGTGTAGATTAGAAAAATATGTATATTCTTCTGTTGTTGACTTGAGTGTTCTATAAATGTCAATTACTTCATCAAGTTGGTTGATCGTGCCTAGCTTTTCTGTCAATTCGCTCTATAAATTACTAAGAAAAGGGTATTGAATTTTACCTTAATCATGAAGTTTTATGTTTCTTCTTTCATTTCTGTCAATGTTTTACTTTATACAGTTGCACAAACTCAGTTGTTTGGTGCATAAATATGCCATGGTTGAGAATTCTAAGAGCTCTACATAGCAAGTATTTAGAATTCCAAATCCTTTTTTAAACTTACACAGTCAGGCACATTCATATTCCATCATGACATCAATCTTATTGCCAAAAAAAACTAAATTAACCAGCTCAATTATAGTAGACCATCAACAGGTGGGGAATGAATGAGGTACAAGGCAGAAACTGAAGGATTAAGTGAAAGTGTATATACTAAGATTAAGTTCAAGTGTATGTATACCTTCACCCCCTGCCACAATTCTCTTCCCCCTACACTGTTTCTAGAAAGCCAGGAGCCAGACTTATTTTCTATAAAAAGGAAACTGGCAGAGAAAAGCTATAGATGTAAGATCTCTAGACTTATTCCTGGGACTCTGACCCCTACAAAGCTCACTTGCAGCTTGTACACACAAGAGTAAGTTTAGAAGCCTTCCACGAGTTTATTGTAGAATTAAGAAGCCTTTAACCAGTTTATTACACAGAGCAGGCAGCAAAATTTCCAACATAAAAAACCAGGACCAAGAAAGAAAAAGGAGAATAAATAATAATTTATAAGAGAAGAAAGGAATGCAGAGAACAGAAATATAAGAAAGCAATCAATAATGAATAAAATACCAGTGTAGCTATTATCTCCAGAAAGTCATGATAAATGTTGTATTCATTCAAAAACATAGAACAGAACAAACCTAGGAAACAACTTGTGAAGGAAATAACTATTGAATATTGAAAAACAGGCAAAATAAAAACCTCAAGCAAAAGACTGTAACAAAAAGTTGAGATAGAATAACAACAGAGAGAGAGAGAAATGAAATGAAAATATAGAACTTCCAGAAGGAGAAAAAACTGAGGGAGAAAACTATCAAAGCATTAATACAAAATAAACATTTTCTTTACATGAAGCCATAGTTTAAAAGGCTTACCATGTGCTAGAGAAATTAATGGGGAAAAAAAGAAATGACATCAAGGCAAAATCTCATGAAGCAAAGACTAGGAATAAAAAAAAAATTTCTAGAGACCAACAAGTTATATATAACAGAAATACAGAATATCACTGAAAAGTTCTGCAATATTATTGTAAGCCAGAAAACTACATCATACCTTCCAAGTAATTAATACAATTTTCAAATAATTAAAACAATATGCTCTGAATTATGAGTAAAATTATTTAAAATAATTGGAAGCAATACCTTCTAAATTTAACTCCCACTCCATTTGGGAAATGCATGACTCTTCATTTCACAGGAGAAGAAACTGAATCTTAAATCAAGTTATTTATTGAAGGACAGACTGCTAGCTATACATATCCATGCTCATAACCATGGTGCTAAGTTCACTCAGCTTGTGATAAACTACAAATCTAATAGCAGCAATGGGAAGAGTGCTAAAACCAAAGAAGGTCAAGGTAATGGCCATTACCTGAGCTGGCCCCACAATGGAAGAATAGGCAAGCAGTCCATTGACTAATTCATGAATTTCTCTGAATAGCACTGATGTTTGCTAACAGCTGCTATATACCACCCAGTGACCATACTCAGGACCTCCCTATTCTGAATCATACTGCAAAAGTCTGCTGTCCCAGGTTCTACAGTAGTGGTGGATACACACAGTCAATTGTGTGACAACTGAAACAATGAATTTGGCAGGAAGATTAGTGACAACGAGAAAGAGTAAGACTCTGCAACCATTATCCTAGTCCCAGCTTCTTAGTCATCCTCTACATTAAGAGATGGAATTCTATCAGTGTGATCTGAAGCACAAATAATCCATACATGATTTCTTTTAAACAGCACTTATAGAAAATATAAAGCGTGAGTTAAAAATTAATAATTTAGGTGAGCACAGCCAATATTTATCAGAGGTTCTCTATGTAATTAGCCATTATATTTTAATAAATTCAAAGCAGTACTTTTAAAACAGAAGAAATATCTGTCTTCTTAAGCACTTATTTGGCTTGTGGTAGAGAAAAATCTAATGTTCTATAGATTACATCTTTTTACAGAACTCACTAAAAGCCAAGGAGGTAATGTGGATGTTGCCAAACAAAGTCAGAATTTGAAAAGCAAACTCAAAAGTTTAAGAACAGAAAGTCTGCACCGGAAATTAAACTAGATTTTCACGGTTTTGTTTGAAAAGAAAAAAAATAAAAATGAGGGCAAAAAAAACAAACTTTTAATTAATGAGCACAACTTTTAGGCAATGACTATAGATTTTTTAGTAGAAATTCTTTACCTTCTATTTTTCCTCATTCAACTCGTTCATGCATGCTGTTATCAACAAATGTTTGATCACATACAACCATATGGTATGTACCTTGTGAGTTTCATGAGGTCATATCATGCAAGCAGTACCTCTCAGTTTCTACCACTGCTTCCAGCATTGCCAGCATTACTCAGAAATTGTATGCAAAGTGATGCACCAATTGACCACCAAGTACAATCAATTCTAAGCAAGGCTTATAATACACTGCCTCTCTCTGCTGGGATAAATTGCCAACAAAGGTCCATATAGTCAAAGCTATGGTTTCTCCAGTAGCCATGTACGGATGTGAGAGCTGGATCATAAAGAAGGCTGAGCAACCAAATAATGATGCTTTTATACTATGGTGCTGGAGAAGACTCTTGAGAGTCCCTTGGACAGCAAGGAGATCAAAGCAGTCAATCCTAAAGGAAATAATTAACCCTGAATATTCATTGAAAGGACTGGTGCTGAAGCTGAATCTCCAATACTCTGGCCATCTGATGCAAAGAGCCAACTCATGGGGAAAGACCCTGATGCTGGGAAAGACTGAAGGGAGGAGAGGGGACAACAGAGGATGAGATGGTTGGGTGGCATCACCGACTTAATAGACAGGAGTTGGAGCAAACTCTGGGAGATGGTGAAGGATAGGGAAGCCTGGCGTGCTGCAGTCTATGGGGCCACAAGAGTCAGACAAAATTTAGGGACTAAACAACAACAACCTCTCCATTTGGTACACCACTGTGTCACTTCCTTGCTCAAAGATACTCAGTAGCTCCCTATTGCCTATGTAACAAAGTCCAAACTCCACCATGCAACCTCAGTATGCCTCTTTAGTGTCATGTAACATTACTACCCTACCTCAGAGATGGCCTCAGAGTTTCCACTAGAAGGGCGGGATGGCAGCAATCTGGATGGAACTGTTGCTTGGGGACTGTTTTGTAGCTACATTTGCATTAAAAACAAAATTCTCCTTTAAATTATTAACCATTTTTAATGGTTTTGTGGAAGACAATGGTCGGAAGAGAAATTTATCATATGGAGGTGAGGGAACTCATGTCTGTCAAGCAATGTCTTCTGTCTTCACTGCCCATACAGTATTACATTTTCTGTAAATAACAATATTTTGCCTCTTTGAAGACATTCATGATTTTTTTTTCACCTTGCACTACTTTCAACCTCTATTACAATTTTGAACAGAAATAATAAGAACATGTGTGGATCCTTGTTTAGTTCCTGATATTACAGGAGAAATGTTTATTGTTAAGTATGATGCCAAGTTTCTTTACAGATACCTTTTCCAGATTAAGTTTTCTTCTATGTCTAGTATGTAGAGCATATTTATCCAAAACAGGTTTTAAATTTTTTCAAATGTTTTTCAATATTTATCAAGATTATTATATGAGATTCATGTTGTTTATTGCATTAATTGATTCTTAAATGTTAAGCTCACCTTGCATTCTTGGAACGAATGCAGATCAGTCAAGATGCATCCCCTTTATTATACATTTCAGAATTGAACTTGTTAAAATATTGTTAAGATATTTTAGATCTATGTTCACATGGAATAACTGACCTGTTTGAATGGACTTGTTTTTAAGTTTTTTGTCATGTTATGGGATTAGTTTAAGCAGCCCTCACAAAATGGTTTGGAAAGTACACATTCTTCCTCAGTGTCTTAAAAGAACTTATGTAGGACTTATATGATTGATTCCTTTACGTATCAGAGAACTCACCAATGAAGTCATCTGGGCTGGAAATTTTCCTTGAAGAAAGAAAACTGAAGTTTGATTACAAATTCAATGTCTTTAAATTATAGGAATGTATAGAGGCTTTCTATTTTTTCTTATGTTCAGTCAGCTCAGTTCAGTTCAGTTCAGTCGCTCAGTTGTGTCCAACTCTGTGACCCCATGAATCGCAGCATGCCAGGCCTCCCTGTCCATTACTAACTCCCAGAGTTTACTCAAACTCATGCCCATTGAGTTGGTGATGCCATCCAGCCATCTCATCGTCTGTCATCCCCTTCTCTTCCTGCCCCCAATCCCTCCCAGCATCAGGGTCTTTTCCAATGAGTCAGCTCTTTGCATCAGGTGGCCAAAGTATTGGAGTTTCAGCTTCAGCATCAGTCCTTCCAATGAACACTCAAGACTGATCTCCTTTAGGATGGACTGGTTGGATCTCCTTGCAGTCCAAGGGACTCTTAAGAGTTTTCTCCAGCACCACAGTTCAAAAGCATCAATTCTTCGGCACTCAGCTTTCTTCACAGTCCAAATCTCACATCCATACATGACCACTGGAAAAACCATAGTCTTGACTAGACAGACCATTGTTGGCAAAGTAATGTCTCTGCTTTTTAATATGCTGTCTAGGTTGGTCATAACTTTCCTTCCAAGGAGTAAGTGTCTTTTAATTTCATGGCTGCAATCACCATGTGCAGTGATTTTGGAGCCCAGAAAAATTAAGTCAGACACTGTTTCCACTGATTCCCCATCTATTTGCCATGAAGTGATGGGACCAGATGCCATGATCTTAGTTTTCTGAATGTTGAACTTTAAGCTGACTTTTTCACTCTCCTCTTTCAATTTCATCAAGAGGGTTTTTAGTTCCTCTTCACTTTCTGCCATAAGTGTGGTCTCATCTGCATATCTAAGGTTATTGATATTTCTCCCGGAAATCTTGATTCCAGCTTGTGCTTTTTCCAGCCCAGTGTTTTTCATGATGTACTCTGCACAGAAGTTAAATAAGCAGGGTGACAATATACAGCCTTGACGTACTCCTTTTCCTATTTGGAACCAGTCTGTTGTCCCATGTCCAGTTCTAACTGTTGCTTCCTGACCTGCATATAGGTTTCTTAAGAGGCAGGTCAGGTGGTCTGGTATTCCCATCTCTTTCAGAATTTTCCACAGTTTGTTGTGATCCACACAGTCAAAGGCTTTGGCATAGTCAATAAAGCAGAAATAGATGTTTTTCTGGAACTCTCTTGCTTTTTCCATGATACGGCGCATGTTAGCAATTTGATGTCTGGTTCCTCTGCCTTTTCTAAAACCAGCTTGAACATCTGGAAGTTCACGGTTCACATATTGCTGAAGCCTGGCTTGGAGAATTTTGAACATTACTTTACTAGCGTGTGAGATGAATGCAACTGTGTGGTAGTTTGATCATTATTTGGCATTGCCTTTCTTAGGGATTGGAATGAAAACTGACCTTTTCCAGTCCTGTGGCCACTGCTGAGTTTTCCAAATTTGCCGCCATATTTAGTGCAGCACTTTCACAGCATCATCTTTCAGGATTTGAAATAGCTCAACTGGAATTGCATCACGGCCACTAGCTTTGTTCATAGTGATGCTTTCTAAGGCCCATTTGACTTCACATTCCAGGATGTCTGTTTCTAGGTGAGTGATCACACTATCGTGATTATCTGGGTCATGAAGATCTTTTTTGTACAGTTCTTCTGTGTATTCTTGCCACCTCTTCTTAATATCTTCTGCTTCTGTTACGTCCATACCTTTTTTGTCCTTTATCGAACCCATCTTTGCATGGAATGTTCCCTTGGTACCTCTAATTTTCTTGAAGAGATCTCTAGTCTTGCCCATTCTATTGTTTTCCTCTATTTCTTTGCATTGATCACTGAGGAAGGCATTCTTATCTCTCCTTGCTATTCTTTGGAACTCTGCATTCAAATGGGAATATCTTTCCTTTGCTCCTTTGCTTTTCACTTCTCTTCTTCTCACAGTTATTTGTATGTATTAATGTTCTATTTCTTGTGTTATTTTTATGATAATTTATTTATTTCATTTAGGATGCCAAATTTATTAGGAGACAGTTTTTCATAATATTCATTAGGATCCTTCCCTCATGGCTCAGCCAGTAAGGAGTCTGCCTGCAATGCAGGAGAACCAGGTTCAATCCCTGGGTTGGGAAGATCCTCTGGAGAAGAAAATGGCAACCCACTCCAGTATTCTTGCCTGGAAAATCCCATGGACAGAGGACCCTGACAGGCTACAGTTCATGGGGTTGCAAAGAGCTGGACACGACTGAGCGACTTCACTTCAGTTCTTCTTCATTAGGATTCTATATAGGTATTTGTAGAATGTGCTGCAAAGTCCCATTTCTTTATTTCTGATGTTGGCACTTGCATTTCTCCCTTCTTCTAGTGATAAGTTTGTCAGTATTATTAAGCTTTGTGGAAAAAAAACACAACTCTTGAGTTTATTTTCACTATTGCTTGTCCAACTTCCATTACCTAATTTTGTCATTTCCCCCTTTTGCTTACTTTGTATTTAGTTTGAAAGTGGAACGAAGGACATCATTGATGGTGAAGTAGGTTGAGAAAAGAGAAAGAGAAACTGTCACATCGGTAGACAGACAACAAACAAGCTTGGGCTTACATTTCTTCCACATATTCTATATATTGAGTTTAAGTTAGGCAATAAAAGTTAAAAGAGGCTTCAGAACAATGAGCGGCAATGGTTATATGGCCATATAGTTTGTGAATCTCTGCAAATCTCAACATGAAAACACAACTCAAAAGCAAAACTAAAAGAAGCTCTGAAAATATTTTTAACAGCACTAACTGACCAACTATCCCTAGAAACTCCCAAAGAGAAGCAAATGGGAACAAACCAACAGTCGCAAGACCTGTAAGGCATCAGTGTCTATGTGGGAAAAAGTGGATATAAGTCACAGGGGATTTGACTTTAGAGAGATCTGAAAACTAGGACCCTATGCCACTTTGAGAATAGGTGACTACAAGTGGAAAGGGTATTACTGATCCATAAAAGGGATAGTGAGAGATCTATAGTGAGAACTGAAGGGACTGGAGTAGCCCAGCCTCCAGGAACTCTCAACGCTGATGGAGCACGGCACACTCCTATGGGCCAGGGCACACTTCCATGCTAAGACCACAAGCTGAGGAGACACTATGGAAAACAGATGGGCAGAACCGAGAGTTAGAAGAAGAATACATTTGAAGATAGAAATTCTGAAGTTTGGGGAGCATTTATCATTGGTAATGAAACAAATTCAACCTTTCCAAAGTTTATTCTAATAATAATAAACAACACATTTCACAAAGGTTAAATTTACCAGTTTGAGTGATTTGCTCATTTACTATTACATACATCATAATTAGTGCAGTGCCTAATATATAGGGGCATCTCATAAACATTTGTTTATTGACAGAATTAATTATTCAAAAATAATTGTTATAGCACTGAAACGTGCTCAGAAGCTATTTCAAATACTATAGGAATTATAGAAATTATACTTCCTACTCAGTTTTGGTAGATTTAATAATATCTGGAATAGGATCTTAGAAAATGTTACTCCAAATCCTCCTTCATTCAAATGTAAAAATGTGTATATTCATAGTTTTTAAAATATTTGTCTCAATTAAGGATACATGCCATTTTCATATACTGAAAACTTTTGAATATACAAATCTACATCCAACATATGTTTAGTATATTCCAAAGTCCTTTGCCAATGACCAAATAAATCAGACCTATAGAAATAAAAGTCCCTGGAAGATAAAGTCTAGGAATCTTCATTTTAGAAAATTCTAGTGGCAATTCTTATGAACACTAAGAGTTAAGAACTAGTTCTTTAAGTACTTGCTACCTATTTTGTCACTGCATTATCAATTCCTAGGGACTCACTCTTGCTGTTTTTCTCTTCTAAGTCAGTTTTCTAGCTCATCAAATCATTGATGAGTCCATCAGTGAGCACCAAAGAAGCACAGTCTTTTTGAACTGATTTAATATTAGAGCATTTATATTATTCAGCATCTGAACATAAATTCTGGAAATAAACTGGTTTTAGCATTTTTTAAAAAAACTGTTACAAAATACCTAACCATTTGCAGTTGCTGGTGCTTCTAAGAAAAAATGCATATATCTCTATTTGACTATGTATCTATGTATGTTTGTATCTCTCTCTCTTTGTACAATATATGTATCTATCTTTTTACAATATATTATCTTTGCTAGGAGCTTGCTTAACCCTAAGATGTGGACTTCAAGAATTATTACATTTTTCTAATAGAGACACAATGGCTTCTTTCCTTAAGCTTCTGCCTCTCTAGAGAAGAAAAGTTCACCTTAATGTAACAGGCTACCTATGCTAAGGTACTCATTCCACTTCAAAAACAAATAAATGAATCTGCAGTGGTTTCTCCCACAAATAAATGCCATGAATTGGAGAATGCCAGGTGAATAATGTACATCATATACTTGTTTCCATTTAAGTGTTTTGTGATACTGCTGTTTATCATCTTGCTCAGCTGTCAAAAATATTCATTTAAGAAGAAAAGCTTCTACACTGGTGTAAGATGTCTTCTTTTCCATTCTACAAGGCCTGTCATTTGCCAGCCTGGTATATTTTTATAACTCCCCTCCCCCTCCAAAAGGCATTTCTGAGAAACTACTCTCCAAACTTCCCCACCATAATCTCTCAGGAGAGTGCAAAAAGGTAAAATTCTGAAGCATCCTCAAAGTGTTAGTAGGAACGGAATACATTTTTCTTCTCTATCTTTTAAGTGTTCAAGACAGTGTGTGAAGAGGTTCCCCACATACTGTTGTTCCCAGCAATGGTTACATACTTGAATGGTTTTTTAAGAGAAAGTACTATAATTATAGTCCTTCTAGTTCTCAAAGGGGTATAATTTCATATTGCATCATCCTTTTCCCTTCAGGTTAGGTCTATTTTGCTCAGAGATTATAACCTATAACTGGTAAAAGATGCATACAATATGTCACACCATGTAAAATTAGAGCATTTCATAAATGTCATCTAAATGGCACAACTATACAGGGTGGTCTTATTGTAATTTGCTGCAAAATTACTATAGTGGTTATTAAGAGGATGGTGTTTTGACTTCATCAAAATGAAAGATCTCACAGTAGCATAAAAAAAATATTGCCAAAATGAAAAAAGGCATCCTCCATGTGTGGCTAATTTTGTTTTATAGAAATAGGCTTTTAGGAAAGTTAACTCCTTTGATTTAATAATCTTTTTGTTTTATTTCAGTAAACGTGATCAAAGCTTCTGTGCACTTACACAATAGAATGTTTGCCTACTATAGTGCTAGTTTCTTGAAGCAGTGAAAATGTGAATTCCAAATATATTAAGAAAGGAAGGTGCTTCTATGAGGTGATTAAAAAATAAATAAATTCGACTTTTTAAAAGTACTTCTGTAAAATATTCAAATTAGTTTATATGTAAGATAATAACCTCAGTCCTTGGTATACATGAAGCACAAAAGGGCCACATTAACCCTTCAATATTCCTCAAATTTCTGTTTGAGAATTGTATCGATCCTAAGAAATTATTTTGCCACTGAATTATGTATACATTGTTATTTCCTAAATATTTAGGATTTGTTAATAGTTTAGATTAGTAGGATTTGGAATAATAAGCCCAAAACAAATGGATGTTTTCTTTCTACTTTTCGATAGTGTACATAAATATCCAGTTTAGCAACCTGCTGTGGATTTCTTTTATGTGCCATGCTTTGTAAGACCCAGTCATAAATTGCAGCAAGAAATTTTTTGATCTGCCTCCTATAGTAATGAAAATGAAAACAAAAATAAACAAATGGAACCTAAATAAAATCTTTTGTACAACAAAGGAAACCATAAACAAACAGACAACTCTCAGAATGGGAGAAAATATTTGCTACCAAAAAAGCCAACAAGAGACTAATCTCTAAAATATTTGAACTCATGCAGCTCAATATCAAAAAAATACGCAATCCTACCAAAACATGGGCAGAAGATTTAAATAGACATTTCTCCAAAGACAACTTACAGATGGCTAAAAAGCACATAAAAAGATGCTCAACATCACTATTAGATAAGTACAAGTCAAAACTATATTGAGGTATCATCTCACACCAGTCAAAATGGCCATCATCACAAAAAAAAAAAAAACCTACAAACAATAAATGCTGGAGACGGTATGGAGAAAAGAGAATCCTACATTGTTGGTGGGAATGTAAATTGGTACAGCCACTATGGAGAACAGTATGGGATTCCTTGAAAAACTAAAAATAGAGCTACCATATAATCCTGCAATTTCACTCCTGGGCATATATCCAGAGAAAAACATGGGCTGAAAAGACATATGCACCCCAATGTTCATTTTAGCAGTGTTTACAATAGACAAGACATGAAAACAACCTAAATGTATTAAGAGAGGAATGGATAAAGAAGACACACTCATACACACACACAATGGAATATTACTCAGCCAGTAAAAAGAATGGAATAAGGCCATTCGTAGCAACATGGATGGACCCTGAGTGTGTTATACTGATTGAAGTAAGTCAGAGTTAAGGAGAAATATCATATGACATACCTTACCTGTGGAATCTAAAAATAAATGATACAAATGAACTGACTTACAAAACAGAGAGAGACTCACAGACTCAGAAAATGAATTCATGGTTGCTGGGGGACGGGACAGTTAGGGATGTTGGGAAAGTCATGTACACACCACTATACTTAAAATGGGTGACCAACAAAAACCAATTGTATAGCACACAGAACTCTGCTTAATGTTATGTGCCAGCCTGGATGGGTGGAAGGTATTGGAGGAGGATAGATATTTCTATATATATGGCCGAGGAGTTCCTTCACTGTTCACTTGAAACTGTCACAACATTGCTAATCAGCTACACCTCAATACAAAAAGCTTTTGGTGTTAAAAAAAATAAAAATTGAATTTAAAAACAGAACTGAATTAATTGATTAAACATACTTGGCATAATCCTTTGTATATGGCAAGTGCAAAATAAATGGAGCCTATGAGACTCTTACAGACTAGTTTCTGTCCTCATGCATTTTTAACAGTGCATCATCCATCTGCCAACCTGTCTTCACTCCCACGGATGGCACCAAAACTGTGTGTGGGTAGATCAAGGTGCAGACTGGTTCTGCAGCCCACCAGGAGCTGAAACACTCCCCAGTTCTGCAGAAGACTGGAAGGGCTAGTACCCTTGCTATGGATTTGCCTTTGATCAGGGAGCACACCTGCTTTTGGAAATGTTCATCACAGTGGTCTGATGTGCCAAGAAGAAATAAGACTGGCTATGTTTTTTTTCTGAATAAATCAGTATCATCAAAAACACATGGAAAAGGTCAGTACAATGTACTAATATTTAAAACATACTATATCTATATATAAATACAGTTTTTACTTTTTAAAAATTAATTTATTTAAATTGTAAGCTAATTACTTTATAATATTGTGGTGGTTTTTGCCATGCATTGCCATGAATCAGTCACAGGTGTACATGCGTCCCCCAATCCTGAAACCCCCCGCCACCTCCCTCCCCATCGCATCCCTCAGGGATGTCCCAGTGCACCAGCTTTGAGTGTCCTGTTTCATCCATCGAACTTGGACTGGTCATCTATTTCACACATGGTAATATATATTTTCAATGGTATTCTCTCAAATCATTCCACCCTTGCCTTCTCCCACAGGGTCCAAAAGTCAGTTCTTTTCATCTGTCTCTTTGGCTGTCTTGCATATAGGGCCATCATTACCATCTTCCTATATTCCACATATATGCATTAATATACTGTATTGATGTTTTTCTTTCTGACTTACTTCATCCACCTCATTAGAACTGATTCAAATGCGTTCTTTTTAATAGCTCAGTAATATTCCATTGTGTATATGTACCACAGCTTTCTTATCCATTCGTCTGCTGATGGTCATCTAGGTTGCTTCCATGTCCTGGCTATTATAAACAGTGCTGCAATGAACACTGGGGTACACGTGTCTCTTTCAATTCTGGTTTCCTCAGTGTATACGCCCAGCAGTAGGATTGTTGGGTCATATGGCAATTCTATTTCCAGTTTTTTAAGCAATCTCCACACTGTTCTCCAAAGTGGCTGTACTAATTTGCATTCCTGCCAACAGAGTAAGAGGGTTCCCTTTTCACCATACCCACTCCGACATTTATTGTTTGTAGACTTTTTGATAGCAGCCATTCTGACCGGTGTGAGAGGGTACCTCACTGTGGTTTTGATTTGCATTTCTCTGATAATGAGTAATATTGATCATCTTTTCATGTGTTTGTTAGCCATCTGTATGCCTTCTTTGGAAAAATGTCTGTTTAGTTTTTTGTCCCATTTTTTGACTGGTTCACTTATTTTTCTGGTTTTGAGCTGCATGATCTACTCGTATATTTTGGAGATTGTCAGTTGCTTCATTTGCTATTGTTTTCTCCCATTCTGAAGACTGTTTTTTCACCTTGCTTATATTTTCCTTCATTGTACAAAACATTTTAAGTTTAATTAGGCCACATTTGTTTATTTTTGCTTTTATTTCCATTACTCTGGGAGGTGGGTCATAGAGGATCTTGCTGTGATTTATGTCAGAGAGTGTTCTGCCTATTTTTTCCCCTAGTAGTTTTATAGTTTCTGGTCTTACATTTAGATCTTTAATCCATTTTGAGTTTATTTTTGTATATGATGTTATAAAGTGTTCTAGTGTCATTCTTTTACAAGTGGTTGACCAGTTTTCCAAGCACCGCATGTTAAAGAGATTTTCTCTTCTCTATTGTATACTTTTGCCTCTTTTGTCAAAGATAAGGTGTCAATAGGTGTGTGGATTTACCTCTGGGCTTTCTATTTTGTTCCATTAATCTGTATTTCTGTCTTTGTGCCAGTACCATATTGTCTTGATGACTGTTGCTTTGTAGTATAGTCTGAAATCAGGCAGGTTGATTCCTCCAGTTCCATTCTTCTTTCTCAAGATTGCTTTGGCTACTCAAGGTTTTTTGTGTTTCCATACAAATTGTGAAATTATTTGTTCTAGTTCTGTGAAAAATACCACTGGAAGTTTGCTAGGGATTGCATTGAGTCTATAGATTGTTTTGGGTAGTATATCATTTTCACTATATTGATCCTTCCAATCCATGAACATGGTATATTTCTCCATCTATTTCTGTCATCTTTGATTTCTTTCATCGGTGTTTTATAGTTTTCTATATATAGGTCTTTTGCTTGTTTAGGTATATTTATTCCTAAGTATTTTATTCTTTTCATTGCAATGGTGAATGGGATTGTTTCCTTAATTTCTCTTCCTGTTTTCTCATTGTTAGTGAATAGGAATGCAAGGAATTTCTGTGTAATTTTCTAGTAATTTTCTGGTGGTGTCTTTAGGCTTTTCTATGTAAAGTATCATGTCATCTGCAAACAGTGAGAGTTTTACTTCTTTTTTTACAATCTGGATTCCTTTTATTTCTTTTTCTGCTCTGATTGCTGTGGCTAAAACTTCCAAAACTATGTTGAATAGTAGTAGTGAGAGTGGACACCCTTGTCTTGTTCCTGACTTTAGGGGAAATGCTTTCAATTTTTCACCACTGAGGATAATGTTTGCTGTGGGTTTATCATATATGGAATTTATTATGTTAAGGTATGTTCCTTATATGCCTGCTCTCTGGAAGGTTTTTATCATGAATGGGTGTTGAATTTTGTCAAAGGCTTTCTCTGCATCTACTGAGATAATCATATGTTTTTTATCTTTCAAATTGTTAACGTGGTGTATCACATTGACTGATTTGAGAATACTGAAGAATCCTTGCATCTCTGGGATAAAGCCCACTTGGTCAGGATGTATGATCTTTTTAATATGTTGTTGGGTTCTGTTTGCTATAATTTTGTTAAGGATTTTTGCATCTGTGTTCATCAGTGATATTGGCCTGTAGTTTTCTTTTTGGGGGGCATCTTTGTCTGGTTTTGGTATTAGGGTGATGGTGGCCTCATGGAATGAGTTTGGGAGTTTACCTTCCTCTGCAATTTTCTGGAAGAGTTTGAGTAGGATAAGTGTTAGCTCTTCTCTAAATTTTTGGTAGAATTCACTTGTGAAGCTATCTGGTCCTGGGCTTTTGTTTGTTAGAAGATTTTTGAATACAGTTTCTATTTCCATGTTTGTGATGGGTTTGTTAAGATTTTCTATTTCTTCCTGATTCAGTTTTGGAAGGTTATACTTTTCTAAGGATTCAGCCAGTTCTTCCAAGTTGTCCATTTTATTGGCATATAGTTACTGATAGTAGTTTCTTATGATCCTTTGTATTTCTGTATTGTCTGTTGTGATTTCTCCATTTTCATTCCTAATTTTATTTGATTCTTCCCCTCTCTCTTTTTTTCTTGATCAATCTAACTAATGGTTTGTCTATTTTATTTATCTTCTCAAAGAATTGGCTTTTAGTTTTGTTGATGCTTTCTATAGTCTCCTTTGTTTCTTTTTCATTTATTTCTGCTCTGATTTTTATGATTTACTTTCTTCTACTAACTTTGGGGTTCTTCATTTCTTCTTTTTCTAGTTGCTTTAGGTATATAGTTAGGTTATTTATTTAATTTTTTCTCTTGTTTCTTGAGGTAAGCTTCTACTGCTATGAACCTTCCTCTTAGTGCTGTTTTTACTGAATCCCATAGGTTTTGGGTTGTTGTGTTTTCATTTTCATTTGTTTCTATTCATATTTTTATTTCATTTTTGATTTCTCCATGATTGGTTGGTTATTCAGAAGCATGTTGTTTAGCCTCCATATGTTTCTATTTTTAACAGTTCTTTTCCTGTAGTTGACATCTAATCTTATCACATTTTAATCAGAAAAGATGCTTGAAATGATTTCAGTTTTTCTGAATTTACCAAGGCTAGATTTATGGCCCAGGATGTGATCTATCCTGGAGAATATTCCGTGTACACTTAATAAAAAGGTGAAATTCATTGTTTGGGGGTAAAATTTCCTTTAGATATCAGTTAGGTCTAACTGGTTCATTGTATCATTTAAAGCTTGTGTTTCTTTGCTAATTTTCTGTTGCGTTGATCTATCCATATGTGAGTGGGGTATTAAAGTCTCCCACAATTGTTGCCTTACTGTCAGTTTCCCTTTTCACACTTGTTAGCCTTTGCATTATGTATTGAAGTGCTCCTATGTTGGGTGCATATGTAATTGTTATATCTTCTTCTTGGATTGATCATTTGATCATTATGTAGTGCCCTTCTTCGTCTCTTTTCACAGCCTTATTTCAAACTCCATTTTATCTGATATGAGTATTGTCTCCTGCTTTTTTTTTTTTTTTTTTTTGGTCTCCATTTGCATGAAATATCTTTTTCCTGCCCTTCACTTTCAGTCTGTATGTGTTCCTTGGCTTGAGGTGGGTCTCTTGTAGACAGCATATGAAGGGTTCTTCTTTTTGTATCCATTCAGCCAGTTTTTGTCTTTGGTTAGGACATTCAACCCATTTACATTTAATGTGATTATTGATAAGTACGATCCCATTGCCATCTACTTTGTTGTTTTGGGTTTGATTTCATAAACTTTTCCTATGTTTCCTGCCTAGAGAAGATCCTTTAGCATGTGTTAAAGAGGTGGTTTGGTGGTCCTGAATTCTCTCAGCTTTTGCTTGTCTGTAAAGCTTTTGATTTCTTCTTCATATCTGAATGAGATCCTTGCTGGGTCTGGTAATCTGGCTTGTAGGTTTTTCTCATTCATCACTTTAACTGTGTCCTGCCATTCCCTTCTGGCCTGAAGAGTTTCTGTTGAAAGATCAGCTGTTATCCTTATGGGGAGCCCCTTATGTGTTATTTGTTGCTTTTCCCTTGCTGCTTTAACATTTGCTCTTTGTGTTTGACCTTCATTAGTTTGATTAATATGTGTCTTAGGGTGTTTTGCCTTGGGTTTATCCTGTCTGGGACTCTCTGGGTTTCTTGGACTTGGGTGGCTATTTCCTTACCCATTTTAGGGAAGTTCTCAATTATCTCCTCAAGTATTTTCTCATGCCCTTTCTTTTTGTCTTCTTCTGGGACAACTATGATTCAAATGTTGGGGCATTTAACACTGTCCCAGAGGTCTCTGAGATTGTCCTCATTTCTTTTAATTTTTTTTTTCTTTTTTCCTCTCTGCTTCATCTATTTCCACCATTCTATCTTCAACCTCACTTATCCTACCCTCTGCCTATTTTACTGTTGTTTCCCTCCAGAGTGCTTTTGATCTCAGTTATTACATTATTCGTTATTGATTGACTCTTTTTTATTTCTTCTAGGTCCTTGTTAAACTGTTCTTGCATCTTCTTGTCTCTAGTCTGTTTATCTGTAACTCCATTTTGTTTTCAAGATTTTGGATCATCTTTACTATCATTATTCTGAATTCCTTTTCAGGTAGACTCCCTATCTCCTCTTCTTTTGTTTGGTTTGGTGGATACTTATCATGCTTCCTTTGCCTGCTGAATATTTCTCTGCCTTTTCATTTTGTTTAGATTGCTGTGTTTGGGGTACCCTTCCTGTAGGCTGGAAGTTTGTGGTTTCTCTTTATTGTGGAGCATGCTCCCTGTGGGTGGACTAGTGGTTTGTCAAGATTCTGGTGGTTGAAGCTGGATCTCTTCTCTCCTCTCTCTGGAGTGCAATGAAGTGTCAAATAGGGAGTTTCAGGGTGTCTATAGGTTTGGCATGGCTTTGGGCAGCCTGTATTTTAATGCTCAGGGCTGTGTTCCTGCTTAGCTGGAGAATTAGCATGGTATGTCTTGCACTGGAACTTGTTGGCTCTTGGGCAGAGCTTGGTTTCAGTGTTGGTATGGAGACTTTTGGGTAAGTTGTTGTTTATTAATGTTCCCTGGAACCAGGAATTCTCTGATGTTCTCAAGTTTTGGAGTTAAGCCTACAGCCTCTGGCTTTCAGTCCTTCTCTTACGGTAGACTCAAGACTTCTCCATCCATATAGCACAGAGGATAAAACATCTAGGTTAACGGTGAAACAATTCTCCACAGAGAGGGGCACCTAGAGAAATTCACAG
The DNA here is from genome assembly GCF_023699985.2 of Odocoileus virginianus. Lineage (NCBI taxonomy): Eukaryota > Metazoa > Chordata > Mammalia > Artiodactyla > Cervidae > Odocoileus > Odocoileus virginianus. The sequence goes on along the minus strand of NC_069684.1, from coordinate 58,686,244 downwards.
AGTTACACAGAGGAGAGGGAGCAGGAAGACAGGGGTGACCAGGAGGAGAAGAGGGGGAGTCAAAACGGGAGAGAGCAATCTAGCCAGTAATCAGTTCCCTAAGTGTTCTCCACAGCCCAGGACACCCAGAAAGATTCACAAAGTAGAGAAGAGAAAGGGGAGGAAGGAGTTTTTACTTTTTAATCATAATCCTAAGAAGATACATATGCATCTATCTATACATACACACAGACACACACATACACATCTAAGAGCTTTCCTGGTGGCTCAGATGGTAAAGAATCTGCCTGTAATGTGGAAGACATGGGTTCGATCCCTGAGTTGAGAAGATCCCCTGAAGAAAGGAACAGCTACCCACTCCAGTAGAATTGCCTGAAGAATTCCATGGACAGAGGAGCCTTGCAGGCTACATTCCATGGGGCCACAAAGAGTCAGCCACGACTCAGCAACTTTCACTTTCACTTTTTCATATACTTCTATATATATATATATACCTACATATACACACACACACACATATATGTCTTGTACAGCAGCTACTCTGGCTAAAAGTCTTAAAATACTCCTATTTTGAAATTGTCTTTAAGATCTATGATTGTTAAGCAGCCACCATTCATGTTTGCTCTTTATGCGTGTCCTCTTGTCTGGGAGCACCTAGAGGAGGGTCAGTGACTGTTTTCTCACTTGTTTGTCCCTGCAGGATCTGTCTCAGAAGTGTTCTTTCCAGCAAGTTGGAAATATGGAGGATACACCTTCAGCCCTCCTCTGCTGACATGTACTGACATGTTTGAAGCACACCACCTCCCATTGTGGCTTTTGCCACTGTACAGTGTCCACCCTCAAGTAAGTACCATCATTGGTATTGGTCTGGTAACTCCAAGATTCTGATGAAACTATATTCTAAAGGATTCTGATTAAACATAAGCCAATCTGTTGTGTATATAAAAGAAAGCATCCTTCTCACTGTTAGGTTACCTTCTGTCACATGGGCGTGAGCAGAGATGACTGGTTCCCTATGCAGGTCCATGCTCCTTGTCCCCAGGACACAGCTGTAGCTAGGAAGTATCTTCCTATCCAGGGACTGCATTTGTCTGGCCCTCCATAGACTAGTGTAACCATGTGACTTTCTCTCCCCAACAGGCTGGTATAAGAAGAGATATGGGCCTCTTTTGGACCAAGACTTTTTAAACAGTGGGATTTGCTTCTCCATATTGTCTTTTCCTTTCCTAGAGAAGGGCAGAGTGACGCACTGGAAGGAGGCTATGCCCTGAATTATCATATGGAGAAGAGCCACCAAGCAACGGGTATGGCTGCCTTGGAGGGGTTACAGGAACAAGAAATAAACTCCTATATTGTTTGTGTCACTAGATGGACTTGGGGTCCATCTGTTACATATGTTTAGCTTATCCTAACTAATACCAGTAGCAATGTAACGAACCTTGTACTACCTCACACTTGTTAAATCAACAACCAGTTACTATCCAACATCACTGTCGAAGCTATCAGCACTGTTGAATCTGATCTTAGATGACTGAGGTATCATTACTCAGCCAAGTTTGTATACCCTTACCCTTGAGATGAGTTCATCCCCGAGGAGATGTCAGATGTGTCCAAACATGTGGTACTCAACTCATACTGAGGATGCAACAGCAACTCAGCACAGTTACTATTTAACCTATTTTACCTTCAGTTTGCCACAAACTTGGTTCTTGGATAAATTCTTCAGTACAGATCTTTTATCTTTCTCAGATCCATATTCTTCTTCTTATCACACTTGCACACCTATCCCACCTTTATTCCTATCTTTGTGTCTGGCACTGTATATTATCTGGTTAACCAGTTATTGCTCAACATACCAACTGCAAGTAAAGTGTTACCACTCATCTTCCCTTAGGTCTCTGACTGAGATACCATATGACTTATGGTCAAATCTTCATGACCATCTTTAAGCTCTAGGCAAAACTTCCCACCTTTTATATCCTTCACCATCCTAATGCTTATAGCCAATAACCATACATCATACTATTCAGGGTCAGTCTCCTCAGAGGCTGAAGAAAACTTATACATCACTTCTATTTGTACACTTTAATACTGGAGTAACACAAAAAAAGAAGGCAGAGCATGTAAGAATTGATACTTTTGAATTGTGGTGTTGGAGAAGACTCTTGAGAGTCCCTTGGCCTGCAAGGAGATCCAACCAGTTAATCCTAAAGGAAATCAGTCCTGAATATTCATTGGAAGGACTAATGTTGAAGCTGAAACTCTAATACCTTGGCCACCTGATGTGAAGAACTGACTCATTGGAAAAGACCCTGATGCTGGGAAGGATTGAAGGCGGGAGGAAAAGGGGACGACAGAGGATGAGATGGTTGGATGGCATCACTGACTCGATGGACATGAGTTTGAGCAAGTTCCAGGAGTTGGTAATGGACAGGGAAGCCTGGCATGCTGCAGTCCATGGGGTCACAAAGAGTCAGACACTCCTGAGCAACTCAACTGAACACAAAATATAAGGCAATATATTTCTGGAAAATTCATACAGTGATTCTGGATATGTTGTGATAATTGATGACAAATATTTAGCTCTGAGCAGAGGAGAAAGCACTAATGAACTGCTGGAAATTCATCATTATGCAGAGAAGGTCTATTCTGCTCCATCTTTAAATGTACTTTCTTTAAAATTACCACCCAGGCAGAACAATTAATTTTCACATATAGGATACTTATTCCTTACGATTCCATCTTTCTTGAGTCAGATCTAGAAATACTTCCTTCATGGAAGCCTTTCCATTTCATCTAATTCATCTCAACCACTTGACTCCTGTCTTAATTTATTTTTTTAATATCTCTTAATCATTTATCTCTCCTGGCTCTATTAGAGCTCTCTATTGATGTCTTATTGAGTTTTACAATCAATCATTCTTCTCTCTTTTTATGCAATTACAACTGTATTTTCAGTTTTCAGCCAATTTTTAGATTCCCCCATTCACTGTTTTTTTATTTCCATTTTTCAAAAAATGACTTAAGCTAGATCCTCTAATTTTGAAGACATAGTTTAGGCTACACTTCAAGTGTAATTTAAGAGGGGCTTGGTAGTGTGAAAAGTTAGATCACCACTTGATTTTAAGATGGAATTCAGAGAATAGGAAAGCGTGAACTCACTCCTGTTGAAGTGGGTACATGTGAGCAGAAGGACACACTCACATTTAGCCCTCACTCAACACAGATTCACATCAAGATACTTTTCTCTATATATCTTTGATAGACAGTGTTAGAGAAACTTGGTTATTAAAGACTGTTCCTCAGACAATAACAAGGCATCACCAGGAAATTTTCAAATACAGAATCTCAGTGCCTGCTCGAAACTTTCTGAATCAGAGTCTTTCAAAATGACCTCCAAAATATTCACATGAACGTTAAAAGTTTGAGAAGCATTGTGCTGGCTGACCTCCTACATCTCGTCTGTTGTGGCATCACTCTCATAGTTTCCTAGATCCAAGAACACAGCAAAGTAAGCGGGAAAGAAGGTAAGAGATATGGAAAAAGTCCCAAGCAAAAAAGCACTCAGACAGCACTGCTTGAATGCCTTCTGCATGAGGCAAGCCACGTGCTAGGGACTTTGTCTCAAACCTCCTCACCTCAGCAGCATCACCCATGCACGTGGCTGAGGCAGGCAGTCCAGGAACATCAGCAATCATATGATGGGCAGGGTAAGCAAAGGGGCAGGATGGAGTTTATTCCCACCGTGGGCCAGGAAAAGCTTGAGATTTCAACATACATGTATTTTAATGACGACCTCCAAATACCTCAGAATATTTTCTAAAAGTATCATCCATGCCTGGAGCTCTATCTGGTGCTTCTGGACTTAACGTCTCACTAAATGAGAAAAAGAGAAAGAACTATCAACCTCTAACTTCGGAGAGATATCAAACACTCAGGCATTGAATTCAAAGGAAACAAGAAGGAAGCACAGTGACATCCTGGGAAACACATTATGTGTATCTACACATACCGTCGCTTCCCAGGTGGTGCAGTGGTAAAGAATTCGCCTGCCAATGCAAAGGGCACAAGAGACCTGGGTTTGAGCCCCAGGTCAGGAAGATCCCTGGAGAAGGAAATGGCAACCCACTTCAGTACTCTTGCCTCGGAAATCCCTGGACAGAGGAGCCTATTGGGCTACAGTCCATGGGGTCACAAAGAGTTAGACATGACTGAAACATGCACTTAGACATGCACACATACATGCATACATACCATTAACTGAGGCCATAAGTAATGGAAATTAAATGGATCTAATTTCCCCAACCAGTCCATCCTAAAGGAGATCAGTCCTGGGTGTTCATTGGAAGTACTGATGCTGAAGCTGAAACTCCAGTACTTTGGCCACCTCATGCTAAGAGTTGACTCATTGGAAAAGACCCTGATGCTGGGAGGGATTGGGGGCAGAAGGAGAAGGGGACGACAGAGGATGAGATGGCTGGATGGCATCACTGACTCGATGGGCATGAGTTTGAGTAAACTCCAGGAGTTGGTGATGGACAGGGAGGCCTGGCGTGCTGTGATTCAAGGGGTCGCAAAGAGTCGGACACAACTGAGCAACTGAACTGAACTGACTGAATTTCCCCAGTAGAGTACATTTTCTATTTTCTTTTTAGCTTAGATATACTTTTTGGGTACTGAAAGGTCTCCCCTTCAAGATACATAAACAAAAATATACAGACACATTTCTATATACAATTGAAAGCTTTATATGGGTGCCCTAAAACTCATCTATCATCTATGGTAGCCTTAGGGATCCCAGGACTCTATACTAAGGATTCTTCAATTATAATGACTCCTCCATTTTTTCCTCATAATGGTAATATTATCAATGTGGTTTAGATGGTCTATATGTCTTAATTTCGGCATCAGTAGTTTTAGGATTTAGTGACTCAGAGCATTACTTCATGCCATTTTCAAGATCTTGGCATCCACAAGAGGAAGAATTAAAACATTTCTTATGGAAGAATAAGGCAAATATGCCATATCTTATGAGATTGGATTGAGTTTCAAATGACAACTGCCAAAGGAAAAAATTTCCTTCCAGAACTCAAAGCACACAACATAGTCACTCAGGCCATTTGGGGCTGGCTTGGTTCCTAAGTTATAAAATGAGACTTGAACTACTGCCTAATTTCCTTGTATACTTCCTAATATTATTAAGGATTGAAATTGCACGAATATTTTTAAAATGTCCTTGAATTTAATTTTACATTTTATAATTCTGACATTGTTGACAGCTTTTTTTAGTGTGTATTCTTTTTTATCCCATGGAAAATGATGGTAAACATTTTTAGAAATCTTTCATAAGATTATTTAGGCAAAGGTGTACTTGACATTGCATTTCCACATGTAATAATAATCCATACACTTTGTGTCTGTACTTGGAACATGAGGAAACAAAATAAAAATTAGGTAAAATGTGAAAGAGATTTAGAGATGGACAATGTGGAGCCTTTAAATCATTAAAGCATTCTATCACTATGTACCTTCAGACACCTATAACATAGTTCTCTGGTTGCACATCATCTTTCATGAATATTCTATTTTTTTCCTGAGTGTAAAAATTATCAACAAAGCTAACTAGACAAAGAAAAATAATAAGAAAAAATTAAAACAAAAAAATGTTTTTAAAATATCTTCCCTTTTATGCATTTTTAAATTAGATTTTTGTACCTATACACAGGTGTATCTTTTGAAAAAGTCTCTTCTTGTCCTTCTTTTTTCTCTACCCTCACTCCTGAGACCAAAGTACATGTTGTAATATGTCAGTACTTTTTTCTTCTTACTACTAAATAATATTCCCTTGAGACAATATGTTTTATTTATCCATTTATCAGTTAATGAATATTTGGATCATTTTTACATTTTGACTATTAGGAATAAAGCAGCAGTGAACATTCATGAATAAGATTATATGAGGATGTATTTTTCTTTTTGTCTGGATATATAGCAAGGAGTTAAAGTTCTGGGTCATATAATAACCCTGTATTTAGCATTTAGAGGAACATGAAATTGTCTTCCAAAGAGGGTGCACATTTTACATTTCCACTATCAGTCTATGGGAATTCCACTTGCCCCACCGCCTCATCAACATGTGTACTTTTCATGATAGCTATATTAGTGTGATGTCTCACTGGGCTTTTGATGTGCATTTCTCTTATGACAGATAATGCCAAGCACATTTCTTCATATGCTTATTTGCCATTTGTATATCTTCCTTGGAGCAATGTCTATTTAGGTCTTTTACTCATTTTTAAAATTAGATTGTCTGCTAATTGTTGAATTGTAAAGTTTTTCTTTAATTAGTTTATGTTTACTTAAGGAGAACTGCTTTATGGAATTTTGTTGGTTTCTGTCAAACCTCAACATGAATCAGTCATAGATATAGATATATCCCCTCCCTTTTGAACCTCCCTCCCATCTCCCTCCCCATCCCACCCCTCTAGGCTGACACAGAGCCCCTGTTTGGGTCTCCTGAGCCATACAGCAAATTCCCATTGGCTCTCTATTTTACATATGGTAATGCAAGTTTCCATGTTACTCTTTCCCTACATCTCACCCTCTCCTCCCCTCTCCCCACATCTGTAAATCTATTCTCTATGTCTGTTTCTCTATTGCTGCCCTGTAAATAAATTCTTCAGTACCATTTTTCTAGATTCCATATATGTGTGTTAGAATATAATGTTTATCTTTCTCTTTCTGACTCACTTCACTCTGTATAATAGGTTCTAGGTTCATCCGCTTCATTAGAACTGACTCAAATCAAATGTGTTTCTTTTTATGGCTGAGTAATATTCCATTGTGTATATATATCACAACTTCTTTATCCACTTCTCGGTCCATGAACATCTAGGTTCCCTTCATGTTCTAACTATTGTAAATAGTGCTTCAGTGAACAATGGGGTACACGTGTCTCTTTCAACTTTGGTTTCCTCAGGATATATGCCTAGGAGTGGGATTGCTGGGTCATATGGTGGTTTTATTCCCAGTTTTTTAAGGAATCTCCATACCATCTTCCATAGTGGCTGTATCAAATTTACATTCCCACCAACAGTGTAAGAGTGTTCCCTTTTCTCCACACCCTTTCCAGCATTTATTGTTTGTAGACTTGTTAATGAGGGCCATTCTGACTGGTGTGAGGTGATATCTCATTGTAATGAATTGTAAAGTCTTTTGCTATTTTTTTTTTTAACATATGCTGGAGACAGGCTCTTATCAGTTACACGCTTTATAAATACCTTCTCCCATTTGTTGGGTTGTTTTTTTTATTTTCCTAATGATGTCCTTAGTAAAACAAATGTTCTAAATTTTAATGAAGTCCAATTAATCCTTTCTTTTGTCTGCTTGTGCTGTAGGAGTAATATCTAGAAAGTCACTGACTAATCCAAGGATATGAAGATGTACAGCTGTTTTCTTCTGAGTTTTATAGTTTTTGGTCTTACATTTCATTCTTTGCTCTACTTTAATTTTTTGTATATAATATGAAGCAGGAAATCAAACTTCATTTTTTTGCATATCACTATCATTTATTGAAAAGAACATTATTTATTTGTCATGGCAGTCGTCAAAAATCAACTGACTGTAAAAGCAATGGTTAATTTCTAGACTCTCAATTCTATTACAGTATATCTGTATATCTCTCCTCAAACCACATCACATTATCTTGATTGCTAAAATATTATTACAAATTTTAAAAATTAGAAGTATAGTCTTCTAAATCTGTACTTTTTCAAGACTGTTTTGGCCTTTTTTGAGTGACTTGAGTTTTAATATGAATTTTAGGATCATCATAAATGTCTACAAAGAAGCAAGCTGAACCTTTAACAAGACTGTATTGACTTTCTAGATCAATTGGGATATCTTACCAATATTAAATCTCTGATACATAAGCTCAGGATTTTTTCTATTTATTTACATCTTCTTTAATTCCTTTCAACATTATTTTGTACTGTTCAGACTTATTTTATTTTTAGTTTTATTTTATTTAAGTTTTAAACTTATTTTATTAAATATATTCCTAATTATTGTATTATTTTTGTGCTATTTACATAGTATTTTTAACTTCATTTTCAGATTGTTCATTACAAGTACATAAAAATACCACTGATCTCTGTAAATTGATCTTGTGTTCTGAAACTTGTTGAACCTTGTCCATTCTGATAGTATGTTGATATACTCCTTGGAATCTTGGGATTTTCTTTTTACCTACAAGATCATGTTATATACAAAGAAAGTTTTACTTCTTCTTTCTCAATAGGGATGATTTTTCTTTCTCATTTTCTTGCCTAATTTCCCTCTCTGGAACGTACAATACAGTGTTCAATAGAACATTGTTGTCTCATTTCTGACCTTAGGGGGAGAGCATTGTTTTTCACTGAGTGTTTTCATTTATAAGTAGGAGGTCAGCAGTAGGTGGGCATTATATAGACATTTATTTTCAAATTGAAGAAATTCTCCATTTGTAGTTTTCTGAGAGTATTTATCATGAATGTGAGTTAATTTTGTCAAATACTCTTTCTGAAAACATTATTAATAATCAGGTGACTTTTTCCTTAGCAGAAAATAAGTTGATTGTATTTTTTTATTTTCAAATATTGAAATAATGCATTCCTAGAACACAACCACTTTGGTCTTTGTGTTTAACTATTTAAAAATCCTGCTGAATAATTCATGTGCTAAAAATTTGTTAAAATCATTGCTCTGATATTGGTTTGTGTTTTTCTTTCATGCACTCTTTTGTGTTGTTTGTATTGTCAGGGGAGTGTGTAATTTCCTTGGTTCTGCCTCATAGTAACAAAAATTTGAAGCAATGGACCAGCATTACAGCCCCTAGACAGACCAGTGTTATAGCTCCGTGTTACAGCTCAGTTTTATTTAGAAAGTAAAGGAAAACACATCCTCGAGGCATGAGGGCATGCCAACCCAAAAGACGCAAAGAGAAGAGAGGCCCCGGGCCCAATTTTGGCTCCTCTTTTTATATGCTTTTTCTCCTCCCCCTGGGCCTGCCCTATGTAAACTGGGCTAGCAGGAGTGCTGTTTGTTCACCTGAGGTCCTCACTTCAGTCCTCGGACCTTTCTTTGTTCTGTTTTTGAGAGCTTTTCCCTTCCTTGTCTTTTAGCCACCATCCTCCTAGACTCCTTTTTCCTTTTCTAACTACCTAACACTATCAAGATAATACATTCACAAAATGAGTTAGAATGTCTATATTTCTTTTCTATTTTCCATCAGAGATGCAGAACTCACATGAATTACTTTGAAAATGTTTGGTAGAATTCTCCAGTGAGACATTAAGGCATGGAGATTTCATCTTTAGTTTATTTTTAAATTATGAATTCAAATACCTTAATAGTTGTAAGTTATTCAAATTATATCATGTTGGGTGAGTTGGCAATTTGCACTTATTGAGGAAATATTTCATTTCATCTAAGTTGTAATATGTATGAATAGAGAGTTACTGGTAGTATTCTTATTATTCTTTTGATGTCTGCAAGATATAAAGTGATACTTCACTTTTGCTTATTTTTTCTTTGCCAGTCTTGGTAGATACATGTCAACTTAATTTACCTTTCCAGAGATCCATGTCTTTCATTGAATTTTTCTATTGTTTTTCTGTTTTGATGTGTATTGATTTCTGCTCTTAGTTTTATTATTTCATTTATTCTGCTTGCTTTGAAACGACTTTGCTTTTCCTTTTCTTATTTCTTGAACTGGGAGTTCAGATTATAGTTTTGATACTTTTTTCCTCTTCTTAAAGTAAGCACTTAGAGTCATAATCTTCCCTTGTGTCCCTGCTTTATTCACACCCAGGGTTCTCATATTTCATATTTTTGTATGGTTTTAGTTCTTTTTATTCATTAAGGTTTGCTGTATGTCCAAGGGTAGTTTCTGCCTTGTGTAATTGATATGTGTATTCTGGTACTATTGAGGGGACTGTTCGTCAAACGTCAGATAGATTTTTGGTTGGAAGATATTTTTTACTTCTGTATTCTTGATGAAAATTTCTATTGTTCTATCAAATGTGTTGGATTTTCCTTTGTTTATTTATCCTTTAAGGTCTTAGTTTTTCTTCATATATTTTGCAGTGCTGCTGTTTGGTACAAACACATTAGGATTTCTATGTCTTCTTGATTGATTGGCTCTTTGATCATTATGTATATAACTTTGTCTCATGTAATATCTCAGTTTCTATCTCTGATCATCATGTAATATCTCTGTCTCAAATTTTATTTGCTCTGTATTCCACATTATCTGCTATTACTATTGAAACTCTTACTTTCTTTTATTAAATTTTGCATCGTATAAATTTTTCTATCCCTTTTATGTTCAGCCTTAAAGGACACAAATTAATACTTAAAGTGAACTTTTTTTCATAAAAGCAGACAGTGGGTAATGATATTTTTAAATCTGTTCTGTTACTCTTTTTTAATTGCTATATTAGACCAATTACGTTTAATGATATTATTGTTAAATTAAGGCTTAACAGACATGCCATTTTTTTTGGCTTTAATTAATTCTATCTGCTTTTCAATCTCTATTTACTTTCTCCCTGTATTACTGCAGGTTACTTAAAGATATTTTATTATTTATTTTTTTACTTTCTAACATTTTTTCAGAATTCTATTTTAATTATCTGTTGTGTTTTAGATCACATTTTTATAGCCTTTTTAGTTGTTGCCTAGATATTACATTATATATGCATATATTAAAGTCTGCTATTTTTTTTTTAATTTTACCAATTCCAGTTAAGGATAGAAAAATTACTGCCACCTGCATTGTCTTACCCTCTCCATTTTAAAAATAATTGTTTTACATATCTCCTCTAATATATTGAGAACCACACTAGATAGTGATCCTCAAAAAATTTTAAAAACTCTAAGGGGGAAAATATATTTAGCCATATTTTAACTCTTGTTTTTTATGCCTTCCTCATGTTTCAAGATTCCTTTATGTGTCATTTCCTTTCTGTACAGAGAAGTTTCTTTAGCCAAATTTTAGGTATATGCTGAAGACAAATGTATGGATGCTTTAAATCCTTATATGATAATTCTAACATAAGGTACCTTGATACTGATATTGTTGATTGTCATCATCATATTGGAAACTGGACATTTTGGTGTTGTAAGAATCTGAATCTTACTTAACCATTGCTTTAACAGTCAGGCCTCCTATGAAACTCCTGTGGTGGTTAAAGAGGGGATGTTGCCTCGATATTGCCAGGTGGGTACAGAAATCAAGATTCTCCACTCTGGCTCCACTGACCCAGCAGGTGTGAGCCTTCATGTTAGCACAGGCAGAACTTGGAGTTTTGGCTCTCCACTAGGACTCTAAAAACACTGCCGAAGCTGGGAGAGGAGAAACACCTCCATTTCCAAAAGATCTCAAAGGATGCCTATTTATATTGATGACATTAATGGTCAGAGAGGTCATACCTTCTGAAATATCATTGCCCTAGTGTACAATTCCACCCCAAAATTAAATTCACCCCATGAGAGGTGGGGAGAGAGACCTAGAGACAGTGTTGTACTGAAACATTCTCCATTTTCCATCCTAGACAGCATATTAAAAAGCAGAGACATGACTTTGCTGACAAAGGTCCATACAGTCAAAGCTATGGTTTTTCAAGTAATCATGTATGGATGTGACCATTAGACCATAAAGAAGGCTGAGCACTGAAGAATTGATGCTTTTGAACTGTGGTGCTGGAAGACTCTTGAGAATCCCTTGAGAGTCTCTTGAGAGCAAGGAGTTCAAGCCAGCCAATCCTAAAGGATATCAACCCAGACTATTCATTGGAAGGGCTGATACTGAAGCTCTAATACTTTGGCCATCTGATGCAAAGAGCTGACTCATTGGAAAAGACCCTGATGCCAAGAAAGATTGAAGGCAGGAGGAGAAGGGGATGATAGAGTATGAGATTGTTGGATGGCATCATCAATTCAATGGACATAAGTTTGAGCCAACTCCAGGAGATAGTGAAGGACAGGGAAGCCTGGCATGCTGCAGTCCATGGTATCACAGAGAGTTGGTCATGACTGAGTGACTGAAAAAGAACAAAGTTTCCACTGTATGATAAAAGCATTCTTCCCAAGTTCACATTCAGCGACATCTCATTGGTAGCTTAAATTGATCACAGTGGGTTTTGTTTTTCTCAGATATATAGTTGTTAAATATTTACAAGCAAAGAACCATCAAAGCTACCTCCTACTTCTGCGAAATGGAGTTGAGATAGAAATTTGAGAAAAATTAGATTCTAACTTCTTGCATGTCTGAGTTGTACACCTGAGGGAAAAATAAGCTATTCTTTAGTTCACACAAATTATGTCAAATAAACAAAACTTTGAGAATTGTAACTTTGGTTCACAGTTTTTAATCAGTTCAGTTCACTTCAGTCACTCAGTCGTATCCAAATCTTTGCAACCCCATGGACTGAAGCACGCTAGGCTTCCCTGTCCATCACCAACTCCCAGAGCTTGCTCAAACTCACATCCATCAAGTCGGTGATGCCATCCAACCATCTCATTCTCTGTCATCCCCTTCTCCTTCTGCCTTCAATCTTTTCCAGCATTGAGGTCTTTTCCAATGCATCAGTTCTTCACATCAGGTGGCCAAAGTATTGGAGTTTCAGCTTCAACATCAGTCCTTCCAATGAACATTCAGGACTGATTTCCTTTAGGTTGGACTGGTTTGATCTCCTTGCAGTCCAAGGAACTCTCAAGAGTCTTCTTCAACACTGTAAGTTTAAAAATGCTAATTCCTCAGCACTCAGCTTTCTTTATGGTCCAACTGTTATGTCCATACATGACTACTGGAAAAACTATAGCTTGGACTAGATGGACCTTTGTTGGCAAAGTATTGTCTCTGTTTTTTAATACGCTGTCTAGGTTAGTCATAGCTCTTCTTCCAAGGAGCAAGTATCTTTTAATTTCATGGCTGCCGTCACCATCTTCAGTGATTTTGGAGCCCAAGAAAATAGACTGTGACTGTTTCCATTGTTTCCCCATATACTTGCCATGAAGTGATGGGACCAGATGCCAATATCTTAGTTTTTTGAATGATGAATTTTAAGCCAGCACAAGATGGCAGAGTAGAAGGATGTGCACTCAACTTCTGTGAGAACTCCAAAATTGCAACTCACTGCTGAACAATAATTGATCAGAGAATGTTGCATCCCACCAAAAAAAAAAAAAAAAAAAAAAAAAAACCCAGTGTAAAAGGGCAAAGGAGAAGCCCCAATAAGATGGTAGGAGGGGTGAAATCATATTTAGAATCAAACTCCATACCCACCAGAGGCCCTTGGAAGGCTCAAGCAAAACCTGTACTCACCAGGACCCAGAGACCCCACCAAGACTGAGCCAGACCTGCCTTTGAGTGTCTCCTGTGAAGGCACGGGTCAGCAGTGGCCTGCCATAGGGATAAGGGCTCTGGCTGTAGCAGACCTGGGACACACAGCATGTGGCATAAGCTATTTTAGAGGAGGTTGCCATTAGCCCCACCATAAAGCTGCCAAGCATACAACCCACAAACTGCAGAACAATTATACCAAAGAAATTCTCGCATTGTTAAGAAAGTTCCAGGACCCACAACAGATTTCCCAACCTGAAGATCCAGCAAAAGGACTGAGAACCCCCAGGGAATTTGACTTTGGAGGCCAGTGGGGAAGAACTTCCACAGGACTGGGGAAACAGACTCTTGGGGGGCACAAACAAAACTTTGTGCATACCAGGAGCCAGGAGAAAGGGGCAGCGTCCACACAAGAGACTGAGCCAGACTTGCCTGTGAGTATCCAGGAGTCAGTCTCTAGCAGAGGCATGGGTCGACACTGGCCTGCTGTGGGGTCAGGGGCACTGAATACAATAGTGTGGGCCTGAGTCCTTTTGCAGGAAGTCACCATTACCTCCATGATCCCTACCCACAGTTCCGCCTCATCCAAACAACAGGGAAGGAACACAGTCCTGCCCATCGACAGAGAGTTGGATTAAACATTTACTGAGCATGGCCCCACTCATCAGAACAAGACCCAGATTCCCCATAGTCAGTCTCTCCCATCAGGAAGCTTCTAAAAGCCTCTTATCCTTCTCCATCAGGGCAGACAGAATGAAAACCACAATCACAGAAAACTAACAAACTGACCACATGGATCACAGCCTTGTCTAACTCAATGACACTATTAGCCATGCCACGTAGGGCCACCCAAGACGGACGGGTCCTCGTGGAGAGTTCTGACACAACATGGCCCACTGGAGAAGGGAATGGCAAACCACTTCAGTATTCTTGCCTTGAGAACCCCATGAACAGTATGAAAAGGCAAAAAAGTTTTTAATACTGTACACTAAAATTACTGGACTTTAGGTCTTGAGGGAGAAAATACATTTAAGTGAAAATTTTATATAATGCTCACATTATTATAATAACCATTCTAAATGACCATCTGACTATGACATTAGTGCTCAGACAGAATCTCTTATTTTCTCAACATTTAGTAAACAAATATATAGAGTACCCATTACATGACTGAAACTATATTGCTTGTGTTGAACAGAGAGAAGACAGAGTACATAAATAAATTTGCTTAATTAAATAAAGGCTATAATGAAAATGGGCTTCCCTTGTAGCTCAGTTGGTAAAGAATCCGCCTGCAACGCAAAAGGCCTGGATTGGATCCCTAGGTTGGAAAGATCCCTGGAGAAAGGAAAGGCTACCCACTCCAGTATTCTGGCCTGGAGTCGCAAAGAGTCCAACACAACTGAACAACCTTCACTTTCACTTTCATAATGAAAATACCATTGGATGATGAGAAATACAGTGGTTTAAGAATGTTCTTTAATTGTGTGGTAAGTGAAAACATCTCAAAGGATATATCAGTATTTGAGTTGAGATTTGAATAATAAGCAAAAGTCATATATGCTGAAATTTCAGGGCAAACATGTAAGGATGAGATGTGTAAAAACACAGATTTTAATAATCAACATATATAAAAAATAACGTAATTCTCTCAGAAAACAGTGCCTTAATATCACCATATAAAAACCATAGAAACTGCCTTTGTTAATTATTTTTCTACTGTTTAGCATTCCAATGAAGCATAAAATGCTCTTTCATTAACACACTATGGTTAATATAATGGTCTTCAAAAAATAAAAATTTTAGTTCACATTATATTTGGCTTTTAATTGTTAAAAAAGTTTTTATGCATGCTACAAGTTATATGACAAATATATTTTGCCTTGAACTTATTATATTTACATTGTAACTTAAAATTTCTTTTTTCTTTAACAAGATTGTGGTTTATGCTCTTGGCCACTGCATTCTAAACTATTTGCAAAAGAATTTAATTGTTAAAAATTAACACAATCAGGGCTTCCTTGGTGGTCTGGTAGTTAAGAATCCACCTGACAAAGCAAGGGACACTGGTTCAATCCCTGGTCTGGGAGGATCCTACATGCCGTGAAGCAACCAAACCCATGAGCCGCAGCTACTGAGTCTGCACTCTAGAGGCCACAACTACCAAGCCCATGTGCCTAGAGCCTGTGCTCCACACAAGAGAGGAACCACTGCCTATGAGCCCGAGCAACACAACCAGGGAGGGGCCCTACTCGCCACAATTAGAGAAAGCCTGTGCACAGGAATGAAGTCCCAGCACAGTCAAAAACTAAAATAAGTAAATCTTTTTTAAAAATATATTAAAAATTAATAGTCATTGAATTAATTCTTCAATGTCAATTTGCCCTTTATCTACGTTTATGTGGTAGTACTATCAGAAGAGGGAAGAAGCTTCAGCTGAAGACAGCACATTTAAATATGGAGCTACTTTTCCTGATTGGTAATACAGTTTAGCATCTGTGTTAATACAGATCAGACATCATTTGTGATGCTGGTAATTAAAATTTGTAAAATTATAAAAACTCATTGTACTGTTATAGGAAAGGTTACAAGAAATTTATCATAATTTCCATTTGGATCTATGTGTGATTGTTGCTATACTATCATCTGTGAAATTGGGAGGAAAACTGTTCTTGTTTACTTAATATCACTTATTACTATTAATTCACCAATAATTCCCAGGCATGTGCTAACTTCCTTCATTGTTTATGGAATGTCCTACCTCCCAATTTTTTGACAACTGAAACTTAAAAATAAAATGAACCTTTCTTATGTGCAAAGAACCATTGAGGCAACCTTATATTTCATGTTTATATTAAAAGTTGCACAGAAACACCCTTAAAGCAACCTCTCTTTGAAATGCAAACACAAGAGAGGACTTCCTGATATAGTCCTCAATTTCACTGATGGACCATACCCTGAATTAGTTTCTGAAAGAGAGCTGTTCTTTATCTTTGATAGTGAGAACTCACCTGATCACAAAGGAAGCTACTGTTTCTTGTGCCAACTTTATCACAATCACAGGGTCTGCAAACATCTATGGCTGAAGGATCTGCACCAACTTGTCGGAAAAAGTAATCCTTACACAGCTCACAGTTCTTTCCTGCATCAGGGAAAGGTTATGCATTATGACTTCCAATTCATTAAGATCAGCTGCATAATTCAAAATTAAAGACTGTATTCCTTTGAGGGAATTCTATAATTTTCGGGATGTCCATTTTAATGTACCTTTCATCTCTACCTGCCAGTTTAGTGATCCACAGCATATGAAACAATGAACCTGTTACAAACTGTGCTTTACTTCATTAAACTCCCATCTGTTATATAATACCACACTTCTAAAAACCTGTGCTTTGCAGGGGCCCATGCATTTTGAAATAGTTTATTTCCAAACTTAAAACTTTAGTTTCAGATCAGGTACTGAATCTAAATCAAATATGAAAAATTGCTACATACAGTTGGAAGCAAATAAGCATATAGTATTAAAATATTTTTCTGGAACTAAATCTGATAAAATAGAAGACTACTCTTAATGTAATTTATTATTCTATAGTCAATGTGATTAAAAGTGAATGCTTCTATTGGTGCCTATGGCCATTATTTTTCATTTCAAATATCAAAATACATTTTTATATTTAGCTACTCCAAATAAATTTCATATTAAACGTTAGGATATCTTGACACTTTAGAAATATGAGCTAATTCCTGTTGCTTACAATTTATTATTCAGAAAATTTTCTTTTCCATCTTATATTACAAAATAATCTAAATTAGAGGAAATTTCTAAAGTAAATATGATTAGCATATCAGATCACTGAAATAAAACTCAAGGCTGTCAATTCCCTCTTTAAACATGCTGCACTTTTGCTCAAATACTGCTGAAATTGGCCCAGTGTTAGAAGACTGAAACTAACTTGGGCATCCCTCGTAGCTCAGTGGGTAAAGAATCCGCCTGCAATGCAGGAGACCCGGGTTCAACCCTTGGGTCAGGAAGATCCCCTGGAGAAGGAAATGGCAACCCACTCCAGTATTCTTGCCTGGAGAATCCCATGGACAGAGGAGCCTGGCAGGCTACAGTCCATGGGGTCACAAGAGTCAGACACAACTTAGTGACTAAACCACCAACATGAAAATAACATAATCAAATGAAAAAATCACATTCTAATGGATATTGACTATGGGCTAATTAAAAATAAAATGGATTTATGTCTAGGATATTTCCATTTATATATGCTGATGACTCCCAAATTTATATCTTCAATCTTGAAATCTCTCCTTTATTAATCATCCAATGAATATTTATTGAGTGATTACCACATTCCAAATACTATGCTAAGTGCTGAGGAAAATACACAATGCACCCTTTTTACAGGGCTATCTTATAGTCTAGTAGGTAAGAAGAATCTTAATTAAATAATTACGGGAATAAATATACATTTAAAAGCTGTGATAAGCATAAGATGCCAGTCAAGTATATAGATTATACTCATCTTCTCTGAAGAATCATGGAAGGCTTTCTTTAAGAAAGGAGTTTCAGAACTGTGTGTCTGTCTGCCTTGGTTCAGTTCAGTTTAGTCACTCAGTCGTGTCCAACTACTTGCAACCACATGGACTGCAGCACGCCAGGCCTCCCTGTCCATCACCAACTCTCAGAGCTTACTCAAACTCATGTCCATTGAGTTGGTGATGCCATCCAACCATCTCATCCTCTGTAGTCCCCTTCTCCTCCCGCCTTCATTCTTTCCCAGCATCAGGGTCTTTTCCAATGAGTCAGTTCTTCGAATCAGGTGGCCAAAGTATTGGAGTTTCAGCTTCTACGTCAGTCCTTCCAATGAATATTCAGGGCTGATTTCCTTTAGGATGGACTGGTTGAATCTCCTTGCAGTCCAAGGGACTCTCAAGAGTCTTCTCCAACACCACAGTTCAAAAGCATCAATTCTTCAGCACTCAGCTTTCTTTATAGTCCAACTCTCACATCCATACATCACTACTGGAAAAACCATATCCTTGACTAGATGGACCTTTGTTGGTAAAGTAAAGTCTTTGCCTTTTTAATATGCTGTTTAGGTTGGTCATAACTTTTCTTCCAAGGAGTAAGCGTCAAAGAGAGTTTATTCTTTGTTTCTTGGGAACATACAGGGAACATGTTCAAAACAGAATTTGCCATTTTCTCCATAAGTTTGACCCTCCTGTATTCTATCTAAATGGCTGGTACCAATTTTGACTGCTGCTCAAATTAGAGTGTTAGTCCTAAGTTCTGACTCTTCTTACTTCCCTTATCTATAGTCTGCACCTTGCTCAGAAAATGCCATGGCTTTCTACCCCAAATATCTACTGGATCCACTCATATCTATTCACACCACCTTAATTGTCTTCTCACATTATTTTTCATCTGAACTTTTGAAATACCTGAATAACTGGTTTTCCCAAACCACTTTGACCCTCTGCAAACCATTCTCTATAACCTGATGGATGTTTCAAAAACACAATACTTTCCCGAAGTGCCCATACGTGGCATCTCATTAACTTTAGGGTACAAGTCAACCTCTTTATCGTATTTTAGATGGTCCTCTAGCATCTGAGCTCTGCCTTTCTTCCTGGCTCCTTTTCTAACAATCAACCATTGGCACTTCTGCGAATGCGCCATGTTTCTCTTTCCTCTCGGCCATTGTGCCACTGTTTCTCTTACTGGAAAACTTTGTCTGCACCCTAATATCACCCTTACTCGCTCACCTGGTTAACTCCTACTCCTCTTCTCCCCTCTGGCATTCATCAAACCTTTTAATTGTTCCTTTAACAGGGTGTCTTTACCACCATGTGGGCTTCCCAGGTGGCTCACCGGTTTAAAAAAAAAAAATCTGCCTGCCAATATAGAAACACGGGTACAATCCCTACATCAAAAGATCCTCTGAAGGAGGAAATGGCAACCCACTCTAATATTCTTGCCTGGAAAATCTCATGGACAAAGGACCCTTGTAGGGTACAGTTCATGGGGTCACAAAGAAATGGACACAACTCAGTGACTAAACAAAAACAACAACAAACCACCACCATGTAATAATCCATACAAAGACAATAAAATTCATCATCTTATTAATTTTTATATTCCCAAAACCTAGCCAAGAGCTTGTACCATTTTAGGTTACCATTAATTGTCTAACAAATTCATCATGCTTCAAAGTAGCATAATTTCAAACCCATCAGACTTGGGCCATTATATTTTACAAATTCTGATATTATCTATTTCTGCTTTTAACATATCAGCCTTTCAGAAAATAGCAATTTTTCAATAACTAGTCAAAATGCTGGTTGGTTCTTGGAACAAGACTTTAATAGTTAGTTTCTGCTTTTAATGACAATTTTTAAAAAGGGGATTCCCAGATTATCAGAGTCCATGTCAAATCTGAATGCAAACATCTCTACATGAGAATCCAGGAATAGTAGAAGATCTGGGTCATACAAGAAAATTTGTTTTTAGGATATATACATTCAGAATTGGAGAAGGAAATGGTGACCCACTCTAGCATTCTTGCCTGGGAAATCCCATGGATAGAGGAGCCTGGTGGACTACAGTCCATGAGATCTCAAAAGAGTTGGACACAACTTAGTGACTAAACAGCAACAACAATACATTCAGAATGATACAGCAATTCTTGATTTATCCAAGACATATTTATGATCTAATTAAATGGTGTGAATTTATTTTAAAAAACCCTTTTTCCTGAAATTATATAGCTTAAGTCTCCAGTATTTGAAAGCTATGCAATTGGAATAATGAAGATTTGGTAAACCAGAGTCGTTTTCAAACTTAATAGTATGAAAGCACTTTCTTAAATAAAATAGCAATATATAATTTAAAATAATATGCATTATATGTAGGTCAAGTCTATCTTTGTTATTCGTGTTATCTGCTAGTTACCTGCAGTGTTATGCTCACAGTCATCACAGACACCTCCACCTCCTCTGTAGTGCTCAGATGGAAAGGGATCCACCGAGATGTTGTAGTGGCAGCTTCTGGAATGGCTGTTGCACTCACAGGGTTTACAGTTAAAGGCATGAACGTGATCACTTTGGCGGAAAGGCTTGTCATTATAAAGAGGCAGGCAGCGATCACACTAGAATAAAGTAATATCAGGTTAAAGCTATATTTTCTCTTTTTATTTACCTATCAGGTACTTTCACCAGATAGAAAGCTAATAAAAAGTTAAAAGCCAGACACTACTGTATTTTTTAAGTGTTTTATACATCAGAAATCAGCATATTACAGGCATGATCACACAGATTTATAAAAGTGAAAATGCAAGCTGAAACAATGTAAAGTGATCTTAATAACCAGTGGGGGAAGTTATGATTGTTTCACAATCTGAAATTTTTTCTCAAAACATTAAAAACTTGACTTTTAAGTCCTGGTTCTACCAAGTAAAAAGCTTGGAGTCAGCACTCCATCATAACAAAAAATAAAATGTGGAACAGAATGAAAAAACGACGACTTTCCCTGCATCCCTAAGTGGGGGACGCAAGGCAAGCAGCTGTCCCTAAGATGGGAGAAGCAGGCAAATACAGGGAGCCTCAGCTATAGGAGGCCAACAAAGGTCTGTCTAGTCAAAGCCATGATTGTTCCAGTAGTCATGTATGGATGTGAAGAGAAAAACAAAACACAAGGACTGTGAGAAAACTAAAAAAGTAGCAAAATACACATAATAGGAATATCAGAGGGAGAAGAAATATTGGAAACAACAAAATCCATTACACTGAGGTATATCTTTTTCAAACCACAGAGAACTAAAGAAAAAATTCCAAAAGAGAAACCAAAATTAAAGACACTGAGCATACAGTTACTAACTAATGACATCCAATTTCTCTTCAGAAAAATGTAAACAAGAAGAGAATTGCATGAAATACTTAGTGTTGAGAGAAAAAACCCACCAACCTAGAATTATATACTCTGCACAATCATCCCTCAAAAGTGAGGGAGAAATAAAGATGTGTAAGACACACACAAATTGAAAAGATGTGTTGCCTGTAAACCTGACTTGGAAGACATTTTAAAAGTTTTGTAGAGAAGAGAAAAATAATATAGGCAAGAAACTTGGACCTACATAAAGAAAGGAAGAGCATCAAAGAAGAAGTAAAGATGAGACTATTAAAACTTTCAACAGTTAAAAATGTAAAGGGAAATATATAGAAAATATTAAAACAATAAATTATAATTTAATATTATAAACCTTGAGAATTAAATTATTTTGTTAAAAAGCATTATCTTAAACAGTGCTTACCTTCTTATTCTATAAATTTCCATATAAAACAAGCATCTTTTCTACATGTTGAGAACTGTCATACTCTTTTTCTAAGCATGGATCAGCCTACTTACATCATTTACATGTTTGTGCTTTCATCAGCATGAAATATATCTGAGAATTCTTTAAGGTAAAGTTTTTGTCAACATCACTTAAGCTAGGACATCTTTACCTATTCATCACAACCAGTGTCCTCGTTTGTGCTAAATTCACCTTAAGTTGCTCTGCCTGCATATATATATGCAAATGGTAGCACTGATCAACTATTTTGTTTGTAAGAAGAAATGTTTAATTGAAATTCCACTCCCAAAACATTTTCTTTCCATCATTTCAACAATCATTGTTTTTTTAATATTCATACTCATAAATGCCAAATGAGTTTATCACTGACAAAGATGTTACATAACTACAAGCTTCTTTGTGAATGAAATAATTAATGAATATGCACAGACCAGTTACCACAGATTGAAAGAAGAGACATGATTGGTCACTGATCATGATGTGCAATGATTATTTATTTAGTAATTTGTGGACTGAAGAGCCAGCAGTAAAATTATATAAAATCTACATTTTATATAATTATTTACAGTTAATATACCATAATAACTAATATATGAAACTTTTTAGAGGACTGATGCTTAACTAAACTATGGTAAATAAAATTCATGCATATTGGAAGTGTGCAGATGCAATTGCATGTATAAGTGAAGAAAACTTTTCTAAGTCACATGAAACTTGTTACGTACTGGATCAATTAAAGCTAGAATTTTTTTAAACTAATTATTTAGCTTATCTAATAAAAATACAATTTATGGACCAAGCCAATTAAGCAACAATTCATAGGCACTGAGCTAAAATTTTAGGCTAAATGTGTACTTAACAAAAGTAGTAATATCCATTTTATAAAATAAAGTAGAAAATAAAATGTATTGACAATTCAAATGTCAAGTGATAAGTCAAAATATTTAAATGAGATGATTTTTTCAAAACTTTTCATATATATTTTTTCTTTTTCAAAATTGGGACTGCACATGTGCACACACATATATATCCTATATTCAGTTCAGTTCAGCCGCTCAGTCATGTCCAACTCTTTGCAACCCCATGAACCGCAGCACGCCAGGCCTTCCTGTCCATCACCAACTCCCGGAGTACACCCAAATCCATGTCCATCGAGTCAATGATGCCATCCAGCCATCTCATCCTCTGTCGTCCCCTTCTCCTCCTGCCCTCAATCTTTCCCAGCATCAGGGTCTTTTCCAATGAGTCAGCTCTTTGCATCAGGTGGCCAAAGTATTGGAGTTTCAGCTTCAACATCAGTCCTTCCAATGAACACCCAGGACTGATCTCCTTTAGGATGGACTGGTTGAATCTCCTTGCAGTCCAAGGGACTCTCAAGGTTTTCTCCAGCACCACAGTTCAAAAGCATCAATTCTTCAGCACTCAGTTTTCTTTATAGTCCAACTCTCACATCCATACATGACCACTGGAAAAACCATATCCTTGACTAGATGGACCTTTGTTGACAAAGTAATGTCTCTGCTTTTTATTTATTTTTTTTTAATTTTATTTTTTTTCCATTTATTTTTATTAGTTGGAGGCTAATTACTTTACAATATTGCAGTGGTTTTTGTCATACATTGAAATGAATTAGCCATGGATTTACATGTATTCCCCATCCCGGTCCCCCCTCCCACCTCCCTCTCCACCCGATCCCTCTGGGTCTTCCCAGTGCACCAGGCCCAAGCACTTGTCTCATGCATCCAACCTGGGCTGGTGATCTGTTTCACCCTAGATAATATACATGTTTCGATGCTGTTCTCTTGAAACATCCCACCCTCGCCTTCTCCCACAGAGTCCAAAAGTCTCTTCTATACATCTGGGTCTCTTTTTCTGTTTTGCATATAGGGTTATTGTTACCATCTTTCTAAAGTCCATATATATGTGTTAGTATACTGTAATGGTCTTTATCTTTCTGGCTTACTTCACTCTGTATAATGGGCTCCAGTTTCATCCATCTCATTAGAACTGATTCAAATGAATTCTTTTTAATGGCTGAGTAATATTCCATGGTGTATACGTACCACAGTTTCCTCATCCATTCGTCTGCTGATGGGCATCTAGGTTGCTTCCATGTCCTGGCTATTATAAACAGTGCTGCGATGAACATTGGGGTGCACGTGTCTCTTTCAGATCTGGTTTCCTTGGTGTGTATGCCCAGAAGTGGGATTGCTGGGTCATATGGCAGTTCTATTTCCAGCTTTTTAAGAAATCTCCACACTGTTTTCCATAGTGGCTGTACTAATTTGCATTCCCACCAACAGTGTAAGAGGGTTCCCTTTTCTCCACACCCTCTCCAGCATTTATTGCTTGTAGACTTTTGGATAGCAGCCATTCTGACTGGCGTGTAATGGTACCTCATTGTGGTTTTGATTTGCATTTCTCTGATAATGAGTGATGTTGAGCATCTTTTCATGTGTTTTTTTGCCATCTGTATGTCTTCCTTGGAGAAATGTCTGTTTAGTTCTTTGGCCCATTTTTGGATTGGGTCATTTATTTTTCTGGAGTTGAGCTGGAGGAGTTGCTTGTATATTTTTGAGATTAATCCTTTGTCTGTTGCTTCGTTTGCTATTATTTTCTCCCAATCTGAGGGTTGTCTTTTCACCTTGCTTATAGTTTCCTTTGTTGTGCAAAAGCTTTTAAGTTTCATTAGGTCCCATTTGTTTATCTTTGCTTTTGTTTCTAAAATTCTGGGAGGTGGGTCATAGAGGATCCTGCTGTGATTTATGTCGGAGAGTGTTTTGCCTATGTTCTCCTCTAGGAGTTTGATAGTTTCTGGTCTTACATTTAGATCTTTAATCCATTTTGAGTTTATTTTTGTGTATGGTGTTAGAAAGTGTTCTAGTTTCATTCTTTTACAGGTGGTTGACCAGTTTTCCCAGCACCACTTGTTAAAGAGGTTGTCTTTTTTCCATTGTATATCCTTGCCTCCTTTGTCGAAGATAAGGTGACCATAGGTTCGTGGATTTATCTCTGGGCTTTCTATTCTGTTCCATTGATCTATATTTCTGTCTTTGTGCCAGTACCATACTGTCTTGATGACTGTGGCTTTGTAGTATAGTCTGAAGTCAGGCAGGTTGATTCCTCCAGTTCCATTCTTCTTTCTCAAGGTTACTTTAGCTATTCGAGGTTTTTTGTATTTCCGTACAAATTGTGAAATTATTTGTTCTAGTTCTGTGAAAAATACTGTTGATAGTTTAATAGGGATTGCATTGAATCTATAGATTGCTTTGGGTAGTATAGCTATTTTGACAATATTGATTCTTCCAATCCATGAACATGGTATATTTCTCCATCTGTTTGTGTCCTCTTTGATTTCTTTCATCAGTGTTTTATAGTTTTCTATGTATAGGTCTTTTGTTTCTTTAGGTAGATATACTCCTAAGTATTTTATTCTTTTTGTTGCAATGGTGAATGGTATTGTTTCCTTAATTTCTCTTTCTGTTTTCTCATTGTTAGTGTATAGGAATGCAAGAGATTTCTGTGTGTTAATTTTATATCCTGCAACTTTACTGTATTCGTTGATTAGCTCTAGTAATTTTCTGGTAGAGTCTTTAGGGTTTTCTGTGTAGAGGATCATGTCATCTGCAAACAGAGAGAGTTTCACTTCTTCTTTTCCTATCTGGATTCCTTTTACTTCTTTTTCTGCCCTGATTGCTGTGGCCAACACTTCCAAAACTATGTTGAATAGGAGTGGTGAGAGTGGGCACCCTTGTCTTGTTCCTGATTTCAGGGGAAATGCTTTCAATTTTTCACCATTGAGGGTGATGCTTGCTGTGGGTTTGTCATATATAGCTTTTATTATGTTGAGGTATGTTCCTTCTATTCCTGCTTTCTGGAGAGTTTTAATCATAAATGGATGTTGAATTTTGTCAAAGGCTTTTTCTGCATCTATTGAGATAATCATATGGTTTTTATCTTTCAATTTGTTAATGTGGTTTATTACATTGATTGATTTGCAGATATTAAAGAATCCTTGCATTCCTGGGATAAAGCCCACTTGGTCATGGTGTATGATTTTTTTAATATGTTGTTGGATTCTGTTTGCTAGAATTTTGTTAAGGATTTTTGCATCTATGTTCATCAGTGATATTGGCCCGTAGTTTTCTTTTTTTGTGGCATCTTTGTCTGGTTTTGGAATTAGGGTGATGGTGGCCTCATAGAATGAGTTGGAAGTTTACCTTCTTATGAAATATTCTGGAAGAGTTTGAGTAAGATAGGTGTTAGCTCTTCTCTAAATTTTTGTAGAATTCAGCTGTGAAGCCATCTGGTCCTGGGCTTTTGTTTGCTGGAAGATTTCTGATTACAGTTTTGATTTCCTTGCTTGTGATGGGTTTGTTAAGATCTTCTATTTCTTCCTGGTTCAGTTTTGGAAAGTTATACTTCTCTAAGAACTTGTCCATTTCTTCCAAGTTGTCCATTTTATTGGCATAGAGCTGCTGGTAGTAGTCTCTTATGATCCTTTGTATTTCAGTGTTGTCTGTTGTGATCTCTGCATTTTCATTTCTAATTTTGTTAATTTGGTTCTTCTCCCTTTGTTTCTTAATGAGTCTTGCTAATGGTTTGTCAATTTTGTTTATTTTTTCAAAAAACCAGCTTTTAGCTTTGTTGATTTTTGCTATGGTCTCTTTAGTTTCTTTTGCATTTATTTCTGCCGTCTCTGCTTTTTAATATGCTGTCTAAGTTGGTCATAACTTTCTTCAAGGAGCAAGTGTCTTTTAATTTTATGGCTTCAGTCACCATCTGCAGTGATTTTGGAGCCCAGAAAAATAAAGTCAGACACTGTTTCCACTGTATCCCCATCTATTTGCCATGAAGTGGTGGGACCAGATACCATGATCTTAGTTTTCTGAATGTTGAGCTTTAAGCCAACTTTTTCACTCTCCTCTTTCACTTTCATCAAGAGGCTTTTTAGTTCCTCTTCACTTTCTGCCATAAGTGTGGTCTCATCTGCATATCTGAGGTTATTGACATTTCCCCCGGCAATCTTGAATCCAGCTTGTGCTTCTTCCACCCCAGCGTTTCTCATGATGTTTTCTGCATATAAATTAAGTAAGTAGGGTAACAATATACAGCCCTGACATACTCCTTTTCCTATTTGGAACCAATCTGTTGTTCCATGTCCAGTCTAACTGTTGCTTCCTGACCTGCATATAGATTTCTCAAGAGGCAGGTAGGTGGTCTGGTATTCCCATTTCCTTCAGAATTTTCCACAGTTTATTGTGATCCACACAGTTAAAGGTTTTGGCATAGTCAATAAAGCAGAAATAGCACATATTACACATTCAAAATCTAGAAGTTACAAGATAAAGGAGGAGGAATAAGGATGAACAAGGTAAAAATCCAACAGAAGTTTTGATCTTTACTTCAAATGACACCAGCAGTATGCTAGACAGTGTGTACTTAATACATTGTCTGCAACCACTGGAAGGGATTTTGTGATCACAAATGTACTGGTCTATGATCTGATTTAGATGATGTAGCCCAAAGAGTGGACCAACGAGCAGTTTACAGCCAAAGTGCACTTCTGTCTTATCATCTGTAGCTACAACTACTGAGGAGGTCTTATCTAAACTTCATTCCAAGTAGTCATGAGATACCACCAGCATATAACTATCAATTCTAGGAGTCCTTCATGTAGGGGAGATCTATCCTCATCGTATAGGCAGAATAGATGAAAACTAACTTTCAGACCTTCTGGCTTGGGAGAAGAGAAACGTGCTTATTAAATTTTTCTCCCCAGGTCAATCATCCATGCAATTAATCTCATTTCCAACATTTCAAGCTTCCCTGGTGGCTCAGAGATTAAAACATCTGCCTGCAATGTGGGAGACCTGGGTTCAATCCCTGGGTCGGGAAGATCCCCTGGAGAAGGAAATGGCAACCCACTCCAGTATTCTTGCCTAGAGAAACCCATGGATGGAGGATGGTGGGCTACAGTCCACGGGGTCGCAAAGAGTCGGACACGACTGAGTGACTTCACTTTCTTTCACTTTCAATATTTCAAAATCTCTATCTCACTGCAAAACTTTGGCCAAATGCAAAATTTTGCTGCAATATTTGAAGTCTAATTTTTTTCAATTTATTTCAAAGTATTCTTGTTGATGACTTTGCTCTCCCAATGATGGTTTTAATATTATTCAAGTTATGCTTTTTGCATAACTTGGTGGAAGTGATGACCTGTGGTCCTGTCACACTGATTACAGATGCAGTTTGTCTTTAACAAAGCTACTGCCAGCTGTTGGAGCTTGGGATGCTGCTGCCACAAGTTAGTGGAGCAAATTCAGCGAAACCATTCTTTTGATATTCTTACGAACACATTTCTGCTTTTAGGCTATGATCTAAAGACTCATGGGAGATTTTATCCTTATTGTCAATGTAAAAGCCATTATAAAAAGTCTTATAGTAAATAATTCTGGGCTCAATACTATAGCCATGTTCCAAAGATACAGTCCTGGGCCCTTTAACATTTAAAAACAAAGAGGAATTTGCCACTAACCTAATGTAATGGTTTGGTCCAACCAAATAATTGTTAGTGACAATGGCTAGCCTTTTCGTGAACAATAAAAAAGTCTACATAAATATTGGTAACATTTCATCCCTTTCTGGAGAAATCAAGCATAGTTATCATTTTTTCAACTCTCAATGTAAAAAAATATTATAATACTTGGGTGCAAGAATTTGTAGAAAGGGTGAGTACAGACACTAGTGCTAGGAGGGGAAGTTGTCCACACCTATCAGGACAGTATGTGTACATTCCACTGGACCAAACAAATTTACTGGAAATTCAAAAAAGTTCATTTTTTAAACTATTTGAAAACTATATTTTATAATGTGGCCCTTATAATAAGAAAGAACAGGATATGAATGTCCAAAAGTAAAGAAATGGTAAAAAAAAAAAAAAATCATATATCTTTTAAGAAACATACTGCAACCATTCATAGATACAAATGTAGATAAGATTACATAATACAATTTGAATTTAAAAACAAGTGAAAAGTAATATGTAGAGTATAATCCTATCTTCTAAATAAAGGTAGATTCATATATGAATATGAATATAAAGGTACAACTTTAAGAAGATAGAAACAGATGACACAGACTTGTAAATAACAATAATAAAATAATCTGAAGTGATATAAACTAAGTTATTGGCCAAGGTTGTCTATGGATGGTAGGGTTACAGATGACTTTTACTTTTTTATAATACGATTTCTTTCCACAGTGTACATTTATTGCTAATGTATGAAAAACTGTGGGCAAATAAAATGCAAGTGCATGGATGGCTGGGATTCCCAAGTGGCTCAGCGGTAAAGGATCTGCCTGCCAAGCAGGAGACGTGAGTTTGATACCTGGGTCAGAAGATCCCCTGGAGAAGGAAATGGCAACCCACTCCAGTATTCCTGCCTGGGAAATCCCAAGGACAGAGGAGCTTGGTGGGCTACAGTCCAAGGAGTCCTGAAGAGTCGGACACAACTTAGCAACTAAACAGCAGCGGCGGCAAATACTTACGGAAATTACACATTATTTACATCACTTGTGTGCCACACTCACTGAGGAAAGCTAAGAAAATTAAAATGTACTTGTTTTAAATTACACAGAGATCAGTAAGATGGTGCAGAGAAAATGATTCTCTTTTTCGAGCATAACGTAATGAGTTACCAGCAAACAATGTAATTTTTAAAAGGTAAAAACATTTTCAAAAGAATGAGATCAACATAAAGAAGCAAAGATTTTGAGAGATAACATCCTAAATGTCGTTTTAAAATTTAATTGAAAAATATACACAACTAAATGTCACCTTGGCACACATTTTGGCCTCTGATCTTAAGGATGAAGCTATACTTTATGATTTTATATGGTTTACAAATTTCATAAAACGGTTACATTTTTTCATCTTATAATTCTGTTTCTCCCAACTCCTGTTTGAAATTACAAAGAAAGTCAAGAAAAAATGGAAGAAATACTAATTAAGTGCATTGTGAATAAATTTTTGAATTCTTACAATTACTTCCATCTTTGCTATCAATGACTTCTGAAGTTTCATTTAAAATCTAGAAATAGGTGTATATCATATTTTACGCAGGTTCTGAACCAAGTGGTTTTCTATTTAATGTCCCAATCTGCAGTTGATCACTTGTCACTTTCAATTATGTTTCAGTTTGTTCTGTAACAACTGGATTCCCCCTGATATGTCCCTGAATGCACAAATTATAAAATGAGACAGGGTGAGGACCTTTATCAACTGATTCATTTAACTGCTTTCATTTGATAGCTTCTTAAAGGCTACTAGTCAATTCCACTAAGTTGCAGTCAAGTTCATTGACATATTCATATAGACAAATCATAGAATAATCATTGAATATAGAAAACAGTGATGAAATTTATTTTACTATATTATGTATTAATATTACACAATGACATTTCTCTCTTCTCGATCATTAAACTAGAATAGTGTTCTTTTGTTACTATTATAGACTAGCAAAGACAATCTTTCAAAAATCTTCCACAGGTCCAAAGGCACTTTTATCAACTCTACTGTTGTCAGGCTCAAGTTTGATGTCTTATTTCCAGTATTTAAAATTTGATCCTAATTTACAGAAAAAATACAAATATACATATAGTCACATTTTCAAAAATCTAACTATACAAACTATATATTTCTTCAGCCAATTATCCAGCAATATCAAATGACCACCATGCATCTTTGAAGGAAGGAAGAAGAAAATGTCCTCTTAATCAAAGATATATAAAGGGCATGGGAAGGCGGGAGTTGGGATGAGATCTTCTCAGAAGTTACTCATGGAAGAGTTCAATAGATCCAAAAGTCCAACAGATTCAATGCCCTTTGAAAGCTAAAGTTCATTATGATGACCACAAGTTACCAAAATCAACTTGTCTTCAGTGACAGAACAAAGTAAGCGATTTGTTTTATTTTAGAATGGCTTCAAAAAACAGATTAAAACTTCTTTTAATGTTCATTTTAAAAGATCACATCTGGAAAATTTACATGAAGCAGTTAATTCTCCAATTATGGTAAATAAATGAAACAAACCTTTCTTAAAAAAAAAAAAGTACTCTAGTACAGACCATGCAGGCTAAAGTTTTAGAAGTGCAAAGAACAACTATGGGTACAGCCTTATTTCGATAAGCACTTGCAGAGAAAATAGCATCTTGTCTATACTTTTAAAATCACTGCAATTATCATAAAATATTACAATAGTGCATATACTTCTCTGTTGTCCTTGCTAGATTCTGAGCTTCCTTAAGCAGGAATCAGATTATCTAGTGAATCTCAGCATAATGTCTGAAACTTTGTTCAATAAATGTATCTTAGGTGAAAGAATGAATAAACAAATTAATGTAAGAAAGAGTGAATAAATCTGTGAATAGCTGATGCAAAAAGCTTGTCTCTATCAGGAAATTCCTTTCATTCACTCCTTGCTCTAGCAAAAAAAAAATTAAAAAGTGAGACAAAATTAGTTCCCTTTCTACCCTCAGCAGTAAAATGTCCACGATGTTGTTATCTAGGCAATGCTCTCTGTATACTAAGAACAGCTAAACCTTATGGTGTCAGGCCTAAGTGCTTCATATGTATAAGCTGCCGGAATCTCTCCAACTACCTAGGAAGCAGTAGTTGCAATTTCCTCTGTTTTATTATAGCTGAGAAAACTGAGGAATAGGAAAGAAATTCAATAAATTTCTAAAATCATCAAGTAGAATGTCAACTAATATAAACTAGAACGTAAAAACTTCTAAGGGCAGAAAAGTTTGTTATTTTTTATTCATGACTATATTTTCAGTGCCTAGAAGAAGCCCTAACACATAGCAGGTATTCAATTTAGATAAATAGAAGATAGATAGATAGATAGATAGATAGATAGATAGATAGATAGATACAGACATACATAGGTAGATAGACAGCCTTTACTCCTAATCATTATGCTAAACTGTTCCAAGATATATGAAATGATCTCTGAGGGAGGGAGGTGTTGAGTAGTTTACTAAGGCTAGAATGTCCATACCTACCTCCTTCTGCTCAAAGGGGATGGCAGAGCCCTGGATGAAAGTGAAAGAGGAGAGTGAAAAAGCTGGCTTAAAACTCAACATAAAAAAATGAGGATTATGGCATCCGGTCCCATCACTTCATGGCAAATAGATGGGAAAACAATGGCAACAGTGACAGACTTTATTTGGGGGGCTCCAAAATCATTGCAGATGGTGATTGCAGTCATGAAATTAAAAGACACTTGCTCCCTAGAAGAAAAGCTATGACTAACCTAGACAGCATATTAAAAAGCAGAGACATTACTTTGCTAACAAAGGTCCATCTAGTCAAACTGTTTTTTCCAGAAGTCACATATGGATGTGAGAGTTTGACTATATAGAGAGCTGAGCACAGAAGAATTGATGCTTTTGAACTGTGGTGTTGGAGAAGACTCTTGAGAGTTCCTTGGCCTGCAAGGAAATCAAACCTGAAATCATCTGAAAGGAAATCAGTCCTGAAGATTGATGCTGAAGCTGAAACTCCAATACTTAGGCCACCTGATGTGAAGTACTGACTCATTTGAAAAGACCCTGATGCTGGGAAAGATTGAAGGCAGAAGAGGATGACAGAGAATGAGATGGCTGAATGGCATCACCATCTCAATGGACATGAGTGTGAACAAGCTCCAGGAGTTGGTGATGGACAGGGAAGCCTGGCATGCTGCAATCCATGAGGTTGCAAAGAGTCACACATGGCTGAGCAACTGAACTGAACTGAACTGACCCCTAGAAACCCAAAGTAGCCATCACCCTATCCTCAACCAGAAAATTTATAGGTATGCAGGCAGCTCCTGGAAAGGAAGGAATCTGTTCCAAAGTGAGAGATATAAACTGCTCACTTTTCCATGGGGTCACAAAGAGTTGAACATGACTGAGTGACTAACACACACATAGTACTACTCACTGAGCTAAAAGAATTCATTTGTTAAAACTATTCCCAAGCAGCCTAAATGAATTAAAAGCTATGAATTGCTCTTTTCTCATCACTAAAAGCCAAACCAGTGTGTTGGAAATTTTGAGAGTCTAAATCTCTGCTAATAATAACAGTCCTCAGGCTCTATTCACAGCTTCCTCTTTCTTTCAGATATAGTGGGAATTGTAATTCAAATGATGCAATTTCAGTATAATTTCTTTTGTTTATTAGATAAAGAAGTCATCATTATAAACAATGAACACAAAAACTTCAGTGTAGTCATGTAACTCTTTTTTTTTCCCCAATAGAATTCTCACTGGGTATCTCTAATGCTCTAATCACAAAGATATTGTTATACAAACTTGTTAGTTATTTATCATGATATATTGGGTTAGGGGTTATAGAAGCATAGATAATACTTCCAACTGCAGAAAGAATCCAGACAGAAACTGGCTGAATGCTTTACACACAGTAAGTGATCAATACACGTTTGATAAATGCATGAATGTATGGGTGAATGACCTAATAGCTTGCTTATATTTATAACATGCTGCAGGATGGTACCTTAGTATATACAGTATTTAATTAAATAGTAACATAAAAGGTTTAAAGATAAATGTAATATTTTACCTGCAGAATTTTTACCTATGAATTACTATGTAATCTTAACTAGCAAATTTAAAACAATTACCACACATCACCATTGAGAAGACAGAAATGTTCATGTATTTATCCTTTAATGATATATTACTTTCTCAGTAATTATCTTTCCCCTAGTTAGAAATTTTCATATAATTAAAAAGCCCACAGAAAAATTGTACTTACCTGCTTTCTAGGTGCTGAAGTTAATAACATAAATTGAATAACTATTAACACTATTGGACAGTACTGATCAGACATTGGTGATGATACAATGATAGTGACTATTTAATATACATAGCCTTTCTATCATTCAACTATTAATATGTGGTGGCTACTTTTAGAAACTTTCTTAATTCATGCAATGCCTTTTCTGTACCTTGTCTGTACCACTTTAGGCAAAGGAGAATGGAGGATTAGAAAACTATCCAATAAAACAAATTTTAGTAACATGTGAAACAAAATCTACACTTGCAAAAATGATTTAGGCAGAGTTATTCAGACAATCGATTCAGTCCTACACATCGCCTCTGTATAAATATAACTGATAGTCTATGTGCTTTTAAGCACAGGGCTCCTGACCCTGTGGTTTGTGACTATGTACCATCTAACTGTCCATAGAATTCTCCAGGCAAGTATACTGGAGTGGATTCCCTGGTAGCTCAGACTGTAAATAATCTCTCTGCAATGCAGGAGATCCAGGTTTGATTCCTGGGTTGGGATGATCCTCTGGAGAAGGGAATGGCAACCCACTCCAGTATTCTTGCCTGGGAAATCCCATGGACAGAGAAGCCTGGCTGGCTACAGTCCATGGGGTCGCAGAGTTGGATACAGCTGAGAGACGAACACTTTGACTTTCTTTCACCATCCAGCTATGTCTGTTTGTTGAATGAAAAAGAAGCACTTGGGTGATGGATCCTGGAGTCTTATTCATTACTTTTGAATACTGATGGTATTTGATATTTGATTTTTCCCTTGGCTATCTGCTTTTTTCCCCTCTTCCTTTTTTTATTGTTTGACTTTTTCAGAGCACTAAATAGAAAAGACACAAGAAATGTAAATTCCCCTCAGAATCCAGAAGGAATATTTAAAGAATTGTTCAAGTTTGTGGGCAGTGATCAAGCCAAAGAAATTTCACTGCTTAATATAATAACTTAGACCTATTGATATGTCAGAAAATATGACCCGGAGTAGAGAACACATTTGCATAGTATAAACTGCATATTGTGTAAGGAAACAATGAAAAAGAAATGGATTCTATTAAAATGTTCTTTACATGCAACTGTTTCAAATAATATAATACAAATATGGATTCTCTAGATTAAGAAGCATAATCCATTATTTCTGTCCTTTAGTTTAATGAGTGGGCATAAAAATGTATTTGAGTTACTATTTGGATATATAGCCATTTTATATTACAAATTTTACCCAGTGCTAGACATGAGTAGTAGATTAATAAATTAAAAATCCTTTTATTCATATACCCCCATTTAATTTTTCCTTTTAAGATCTAAAATATCACTGATATTTATATTATTTGTTAATTACAAATTGTCAGCCTCAATCACTTGTATTAAAGTCATCTCCATTTATTATAGTAATTAGTGTCTGCCAGGGAATCTTCTTTGAATTTCATAAATGAAAGTCCTTCAATATTTTCAAATACTTGCATCTGTAATCAAGATATTATGGTTATACTCTAGCCTAACACTCCTCATATAGAAGGCATTTCATAAATATTTCTTAAATGAAGAGAGCAAATAATGAAAATTTACATTAGAACAGTAAACATACAGAGTAATTATTAATTTTATAAGGATTATTCCATGATGAAGAGTCACCTCCACTGTCTTTACCAATAGCATGAATACTTAACACAGGTAATATGTTCTTAATGGATTCATGAATCATTATATTTTAGGAAAATTTTGCTGAAATAAAGCCATGCAAAATTTATAGATAAAACAGCAAATTGTGCTCCTTATTCACCACCTGACAAAAACAAAATAAAATGCCATGTACATTCCACCTTACCAGTAATACCTGAATTTAGTAATGTTCATTCATAAGTACTTCTTGATTTTTACTTTATTAATTTTGGTTATAAATATTATATAAATTGTATACTGTATTTTACTAAAACAAGCTTTTTGCACTTCATTGTTTGAGAAATCTAATAATGTTGATGCAATAGCTACACTCATTCGTATTCACTGCTGTATTTCATTTAAATACTGGCAAATTGCTTTTCCACAGTGGGGGCAACTCCCCTACAGTGGCTTGTACATCCTCAGTACCTAACTCTCATCCTTGTCAGTATCTGAAACTCAGATTTTTAATCTTTACCACCCTCATGGGTATAAAACATTGTCTCATAGTTTTGGTTATTTCACTGCTAACTAGTAAAAGTTCATTTCTTTTCATGTGTATTCGACCAGTTAAGCTGCCATTTCTGGCCTTTTCTGTGAATTGCTGTTGTTGTACTTGCTAAGTGTGTTCAACTCTTTGCAACCCCATGGACTGCAGCCCACCAGGCTCCTCTATTCATGGGATTTACCAGGCAAGAATACTGGAGTGGGTTGCCATTTTCTTCTCCAGAGGATCTTCCCGACCCAGGGATCAAACCCACATCTCCTGCATTGGCAGGCAGGTTCTTTACCATCGAGCCACCAGGGAAGCTCCTTCTGTGAGTTATCTGTTCATTATCTCGGTATGTTTTTCAATTAGTTTGTATGATTTAAAAGTTTCCTTTGTTATATTCATTGTGTTGTCCAGTATCATCGGCTAGTCTGTAGTTTTTCTTTAAAGGTAGCTTTTGATGATTAGAAGTTTCTAATTTTACATAGCCACCTTTACCAATTTCCTCTTTTATTAGTTTGTGCTTCAAGTGTCCAGAAGTCATAAAGAGGTCCTATGTTTCCCAAGGGAAAAATGTTGTTTATCTTCATAAATAGATAATATTGGAAAAGACAAGACCCTGCCACTTACTATGTCCCCTAAATTTATTTCCACTATTTTACTTCTCTAATAATCTGTATATTAGAGTAAGTTTGTCAAGTCACAGAAAAAAAAAAAAAACTGCTCCAATATTATTAGAATTGGATTGAATTTATAACTGGGGAGAACTGACATGCTTTTGGTATGGAATCTTTCTCTACATGAGCATGTTGTAGTTCTCTATTAATTTAAATCTTATAAATTTTTTTCAATAATGTTTCCACCACCTATATAACTTGGTAGATTTCCCTTTGGATATCACTATAGTTAGTATCTCTGTTTAAATTAAGCTTCTCATTTGCTTTTTGTTATATAAAAGACAATTGATTTCCATGAGTCTACTCTATTTCTAGGATTCTTTTCTGTTCAGTCACCCAGTCATGACCGATCCTTTGTGACCCCATGGACTGCAGCACGCCAGCTTCCCTGTCCCTCACCATCTCCCAAAGTTTGCCCAAGCTCATGTCCATTGCATCGGTGATGTCATCCAGCCATCTCATCCTCTCAGGCCCTCTTCTCTTTCTGCCATCAATCTTTCCCAGCATCAGGGACTTTTCCAATGAGTTGGCTATTTGCATCAGACTGAACTCATTAATATTTAATAATTTGTAGATTTTCTTGCATTTTATGACAAAATCATCTTGTCTTCAGACATTAGCAGTTCAATTATTTTTTATTTAATAAATACTTTTATTGAATTATAATTAATTTACAATGTTGTGTGAATTTCAGGCATACAGCAAAGTGATTCAGTTACATAGGGGTATATATGTATACAGTAGTAACAGTATACTGTTAGTCAGTCATGTCCAACTCTTTGCAGCCCCATGGACTGTAGCCTGACATGCTCCTCTGTCTATGGAATTCTCCAGGCAAGAATACTGGAGTGGGTTATACACACATACATATATTTTTTTTTCAGATTACTTTTCTTTATAGGTTATTACAAGATATTGATTATAACTCCCTACACTATACAGTAGATCCTTGTTGGTTTTCTACTTTATGTATAGTAGTGTGTAACCCTGAATTCCTACTTTACTCCCCCACCCTCACTATCCACTTTTAACCATAATTTTATTGTCTATGTCTATAAGTCTATTTCTGTTTTGTAAATAAGTTCACATGTTTCACATTTTTAGATTTCACATGTGATATCACATGATATCTGTCTTTCTCTGACTTACTTAAGATGATAATATCTAGGTCCATCTATGTGGCTCTAAATGGCATTATTTCATTCCTTCTTATGGTTGAGCAATATTCCATTGTATATACATAGCACATCTTACTTATCCATTCATCAGTGGACATTTAGGTTGCTTTCATGTCTTGGCTATAGTAAACTGTGCTGCTATGAATACTGAGATGTCTATATCTTTTTGAATTGTTTTCTCTGTATATATGCCCAGAAGTGGGATTTGCAGGATCATATGATAACTTCATGGGAAACAGATAGGGAAACAGTGGAAACAGTGACTGACTTTATTTTGGGGGGCTCCAAAATCACTGCAGATGGTGATTGCAGCCATGAAATTAAAAGACACTTGCTCCTTGCTATGATCAACCTAGACAGCATATTAAAAAGCATAGACATTACTTTGCTAACAAAGGTCCATCTAGTCAAGGCTATGGTTTTTCCAGTAGTCATGTATGGATGTGAGAGTTGGACTGTGAAGAAAGCTGAGCACCGAAAAATTGATGCTTTTGAAATGTGGTGTTGGAGAAGACTCTTGAGAGTCCCTTGGACTGCAAGGAGATCCAACCAGTCCCTCCTAAAAGAGATTTGCCCTGAGTGTTCATTGGAAGGACTGATGCTGAAGCTGAAACTCCAATACTTGGGCCACCTCATGGGAAGAGTTGACTCATTGGAAAAGACCCTGATGCTGGGAGGGATTGGGGGCAGGAGGAGAAGGGTACAGAGGATGAGATGATTGGATGGCATCACCGACTCGACGGGCATGAATTTGAGTAAACTCCGGGAGTTTGTGATGGACAGGGAGGCCTGGCATGCTGCGATTCATGGGGTCGCAAAGAGTTAGACACAACTGAGTGACTGAACTGAACTGAACTGAACTGATGATAAGTTTAGTATTTTTAAAGAACCTCCAGACTTTTCACCATAATGGCTGTACCAATTTACATCCCTACCAACGGTGGTAACTTTTTCTCCATACCCTCTCCAGCATTTGTTATTTGCAGACTTTTTTGATGATGGTCATTTTGACTGGTGTGAGGTGATATCTCATATGTAGTTTTGATTTGTATTTCTCTAGTAATTAGTTATGCTGAACATCTTTTCATCTGTCTGTTGGAATTTTCTCTTTCCAATTCTTAAAGTGATTATTTCTTTTTCTTATCATACTGAGCTGGCTAGATCCTTCAAAAATATGTCAGATAACAGACAGTCTTTTTATTTATTTATTTTTTAGTTGAAGAATAATTGCTTTACATAATTTTGTTGTTTTCTGTCAAACCTCAACATGAATCCTGACCTAAAGTGAACCACCATTATGTGTACTGTTGTTTAAAGAAATCTGTAGGCTTTTATTTTTATCAGATTAAGGGAGTCTGCTTCAACTATGCTGAAAATATTAATCTAGATGGATACTAAATGCTATCAACTGTTTTCTCCAAATACACTGAAATGAGAATGTTTCTCCTCCCTTCATAGGTTAATGTAGTAAATTATATTAATTAATTTTTAATGCCAAGTTTCATTTGCATTTGTGGATGAAACTTGATTTGGCTACTATAAGTTATTATTTTAATAAATAGCTAGTTTGATCTGTTATTTTAAAATTTTTAGGCTTATGTTCCCTAGTGAGAATGATCTAGAAGTTTTATTTATTTGTACTGTCCTTTTTTGACTTTGTTTCCTGGCCTCCTCACTTCTATTGACAGAATTCAAAAAAAGATATGTGCCCTCAGATAAAAACTTAGCATGCTATATATTTAACTTTATATTGCTGTTGACTCTTCTATTCCCACCACCAATTTAAAAGAATGTAAAGAAACTCTTCAAGAATAAGAATGTGGTTTTCTCAGAGATACAAACCTATTTCTCAGTAGATGAGTACCCAATACAATTTTATTGGATTAATGAAAGATTCATAATTTTAGTTGGCAATGTTTTCTTATTCTATTTTCTTGATGAATTTATATAATAATGAAATGATTAAATGCATTCATTCACTGAGAACTATGTACTTAATGCCTACAATGTGTTCTGATTAAAAATTCTATATAATATGTTGAAACCATCTTTATTGATTAATACAAGATAAATGTTTCTAAATTTTCTATGTGATCTTGACAAGAATGTGTATTTTTCACAGCTGGATACAGGAACCTATTAGTTCAGGCTTCAAATTAGTTCAATACTTAGTTACTAAGGTTTTCCTATTTGTGTTTGAACTGGCTGTTTGATCAATTAAAGTCATCTATACTGATGGCAGATTTGTCAATTTCACCTTCCAGTTCTGTCAAAACTTGTCTATATTTTTGAATCTTGAAGATGTGTATAAATTTAGAATTGTATTTTTTTATCCATTATATGTAATGGATGTTTTATCTCTAATAAATTTTTAAAGTCTATTTTATCTAATATGAATATAGTTTAAGTGAGTTTTCTTACATTTTCAAACTGTGTGTGTGCTTGTGTTTTAGGTATATATCTCACAACCTCAACATCAGTATCATGTTAAACTGTATTCAAGCCTGTGCTGTGCTTAGTCGCTCGGTCTTGTCCGACTCTTTGCGACCCCATGGACGGTAGCCTGCCAGGCTCCTCTGTCCATGGAATTCTCCTTGGATGGAAGAATACTGAAGTAGATTGCCATGCCCTCCTCCAGGGGATCTTCCCAACTCAGGGGTCGAACCCAAGTCTCCTGCATTGCAGGCAGACTCTTTTCCACCTGAGCCACCAAAGAAGCCCAAGAATACAGGAGTGGTAGGTAGCTTATCCCTTCTCCAGGGGATCTTCCAGACCCAGGAATCAACCAGGGTTTCCTGCATTGCAGGCAGATTCTTTACCAGCTGAGATATCAGGGAAGACCATATGTACTCCAGTATATCCCATGAGCTCCCCTGGTGGCTCAGTTGGTAAAGAATCTGCCTGCATTGCAGGAGACCTAGGTTCAATCCCTGGGCCAGGGCAGATCCCCTGAAGAAGGAAATGGCAACCCACTCCAGTTTCTAGACTGGAGAAATCCCATGGATAGAGTAGCCTACAGGCTACAGTTCTTGCGGTAAAATATCCTCCCAAATTTGAAACAAGTGACCTAAGAGCACACATTGCATGATTTAAGTTTGTTAAGGTATAATTTTGTGGCCCAGAATGTGGTTAATCTAGTGAATGTTTCATGTGGGCTTGAGAAGAACGTCTATGCTACAATTGTTGGATAAAGTAATCTACAGGTATTCAATTAAATCCAGTTGATTGAAAGTATTGTTGAATTTCCTTCCTGATTTCCTGCCTACTGGATCTGTCCATTTCTGAGAGAGGGGTTTGGAAGGCTCTAACTATGACAGCGACTTCATCTATTTCTTTTACCATTTCTACCAATTTATGCCTTACATATTTTGATGTTCTGTTGTTAGATACATATACATTAAGGATTGTTATGTCTTCTCACAATTGACCCTTTTACCATTATGTAATACCCCATTTTATCACTGATAATTTTCCTTTCTGTTAACTGTGCTCTAAAGGTAACATTTCAGTGTTTACTATAGAGTTCTTTTGATTAGTGTTAACATATAAATCTTTATTCTTTTAATCTATATGTGTCTTTATATTTAACATGGATTTCTTAAGGACAACACATAGTTTTGTCATGTTTTTTATCTTCTCTGCCAAACCCTTTTAATTGATATTTAGACCATTAATGTTTAAAGTAATTACTGACATATTTGGAGTAATATCTATTGTTATCTGTTACTATTTTCTATTACTTTCACTCTTTGATTCTATTTTTTTTTTCTGCAAATTTTTTTTTTTC
Source organism: Odocoileus virginianus (assembly GCF_023699985.2). Lineage (NCBI taxonomy): Eukaryota > Metazoa > Chordata > Mammalia > Artiodactyla > Cervidae > Odocoileus > Odocoileus virginianus. Next base: position 58,644,865 of record NC_069684.1, on the reverse strand, counting down.
ATTTATTTTTATTAGTTGGAGGCTAATTACTTCACAACATTTCAGTGGGTTTTGTCATACATTGACATGAATCAGCCATGGAGTTACATGTATTCCCCATCCCTATCCCCCCTCCCACCTCCCTCTCCACCCGATTCCTCTGGGTCTTCCCAGTGCACCAGGCCCGAGCACTTGTCTCATGCATCCCACCTGGGCTGGTGATCTGTTTCACTATAGATAATGATTCTATTTTTATCTTCCACTTTTTCTGCTTTTGTTGTCTTGATTGTGCATTTTATGTGATTCTATTTAGTCTTTTCTTAGAATATCAATTATTTTTTACTTTTAAAAAAAACGATGTCCTTAGAGTTTGTAATATACATTTACAACTAATTTACAATATTTACAACTATTCTAAGCCCCCTTTCATATAACACTATACCACTTCATGGGTAGGATAAATATCTTAAAATAAAATAGCACTCCTAGGTCCTCTCTTCAATTCCTTGTTGCTATTTCATTTGCTAATACATGAGCATATTATGCTATTATTATTTTGATCAAATTATTATCTTTTAGATTAAAATTTTTAAAAATGTTTTCATTATACCATCACTCTTTTCTTCTGTAAGTCATCTCATTTATTTATATAGATCCAAGCTTCTGATTTATATAGCTTTTCTTCTCTCTAATGAACTTTCAACATTTCTTGTAAACAAGTCTACTGATAACAAATTCCCTCAATTTTGTTTCATTTCTCCCTAATTTTGAAGGATTAATTTTTCAGGTTACAGAATTCTAGGTTGGTGTGTTGTGTCTCTCAAAACTTGAAATATTTAATTTTTCTTGCTTACTGGTATCTGAGATGTCAGAAGTAATTCTTATCTTTGTTCACCTGTAGGTCAGATGGGCTTTTTTCTTTGTAGTTTCTTCTCAGGCTTTTCTTCTTTATCTTTGATTTCCTGTAGTTTGACTATGATATGGGGGCTTCCCTAGTGACTCAGATGGTAAAGACTCCTCCACCTGAAATGCGAGAGCCCTGACTATGATATGTCAGGGTGTAAATTTTTTTAATTGATTTTGCTTGCTATTTTCAGGCTTCCTGGATTTGTGTGTTGCTATCTGACTTTAATGTAGGAAATTCCCAATCATTATTACTTCAAATATTTCTTCTTTTTCACTTTTTTCTCTTTCTGATATTTCCATTATGCATATTACATCTTTTGTAATTATCTCAAAGTTCTTGGATATTCTTCCTTTTTTAACTCTTTTCTTCCTCTTTGCTTTTTAGTTTTGGAAGTTTCTATTCACACATCCTCAAATCAGAGATTCTTTCATCAGCTTTGTCCAATCTACTAATGAATCCATCGAAGATATTCTTCATTTCTATTGCAGTGTTTTTGATCTCTAACATTTGTTTTTTAAGATCTTTCTGCTTATATTACCCATTTATTGTTGCATATAATTTTCCCATTAGAACCTGTAGCATATTAATCTCAGTTGCTTTAAATTCACAACCTGGTAATTCCAACATTTCTGCTATATTTGAATCTGAATCTGATATTTGCTCTGTCTCTTTAAACTGCATTTTTGCCTTTTAGTATGCTAATTAAAAAAAATAATGATGGATTGGATTGAAGAAAACTGCAGAAAAGAAGGCCTTTAGTGAATGTGGTGGTAAGATATGGGGTCAAAGAAGTGTTCTATGGCCCTATAAATAGGTCTCAGTCTTTCAATGAGAGTATGACAGTCCTTCAGTCTGACCTGTTAGGTGCAGCAGGATGACTAGAAGGGGATGGAGTAAGATATTTTCCTTCCCCTTAATTATATTTTTGATGTCCACTTTAATAGTATCATGCTATTTTTATAAACTCTACCACATACTATTACTGAGTTTACATTTATTATTTAATATATTATCAAATAAGATTATTATTTAACCTAGCTTATATATATTGGCTAGTTTACTTGCTCACAGTTAATTTTTGCCTATCAGGCCTTTTTCCTGAAATAATTCTATTTCTTTATAAAATATATCCTTAAAAATTTTCTTAGTGAATCTACACCAGTGATAACGTTGATAAATTTTTGTCAGACATAAGTGTCGTTTTTCTCCCTTGTGTTTAAATGATAGTTTAACTACAAATACAATTCTAGGTTTGTTGGTTACTTTGTCTTTGTACTTCAGAGGTACTATCCCACTGTCTTTTGGCTTCTATCGTGGATTGAGATATTCAAAGTTTCAATTTCTTATAAATTCATATCTACAAATAATTTATCTTTTTCTCTGGCTACTTTTTAGGATTTACTCTTGGTCTTTGGTAATCATCAGAATCACTATATATAATCAATGTATTTTTCATAGCCTATTTAGGATTCAGAAGGATCATGTCATTACTCAACTTTTGCCAATTCTTTACCCTTATCCCTTTAAATACCACATGTCTTCATTTTTTATATGCTCATCATCTCTATTCTATAAAGCTGTCTTAATCTATCCCCTTGCTCCTAACATCTTTTTCATGTTTTAAACTTACATTTATGTATATACCTATCTCAGGGAAACAAGAATAAGTGTTTTTCAAAGATTAATAATATCGTCCATGTGTCAGACAGGAAATGAAATTCTTGACTTTGACTCATGAAGTGAACATCTAATGTAGATTCTATAATATAAACTGCCTGAATGCTAGTTACATGAAAATGAATTCATTAGTGTTACAAAACTATAATATAAAATGAAATACATTTAGAGTAAAAAATTTCTGTAAGTAAATAGAAAACATAAGTAGTAAAGCTCAATGTGTAATAAAAGTATGACACAAGTTAGTCATGATGACTCATACTTCTGGACTTTAGTTCCATAAAGGAACATACTCTCTAAAATAACAAGAAATACTGATTTACATAAAAATCAATGTAGAGTGTGATGATGGCACCATTCAAATTGTTGAATGGTAGAAAGGGTTATTATATAAAATGTTTTAAGCTGGCTCTGCTATTTATGATACCAACAAAATGCATACTGATAGTTTGATCTTAGTTAATTCATAAAATCCAAGATTAATGTTATAAAAGGGTCACAAATCAGAGCCAAAGAATAAAGGAGTATTCATGGTTACTAATAAATTGCTCCATGAATGCTTGGCCACCCTTGCAGATAATGATGTCACAAAATGATGAAAGAATAGTTAAGCAGCCAACAAAGTGCCATTGCTTGGCAGAGGCACTGATCATTGCATCATTCTTGGACCAGAGCCCTTGAGAGGTGAACACGGCTATTAAAAGAAAATGAAAAACTCTCAGGATGCAAGTTTCAACTGGCAACACTTTTCTTAAAGCTAGATTCTATCAATACTTGAACTCTTAGAACAGGTAAATAAAGTTCCAGAGGAGAAAATAAGTCATGCCTATATTGTAGCTATGCCACCATGTTATCTGACATATACTAGTTGGTTCCATACACAAGTTTCCAATTCCTAGGTTGCATTCTGCACTTGTGAACTTAACACATATTTTTGAAATTTATAATGGACTTACTGAGCAGGTGGACCAGAAGTACTTTTTGACGATAAAGCTAATAATATGACTAGTTAGGAAATGATCTAAAAAGTAAAAAGGAGTTGGAGTGGGGTGGGATTTAGAAGTCTATATATCAAAATAATATTTATTGAATAACTCCTTGATGTGAAATTTTAGAGCAGGCAAATTAATCTACAATGACAAAATGGTGGTTTCTTCAAACAGGGTTGGCGGGGAGATATTGACTACAAAGGAGCACAAAAGAGAGCGTGCAGAGAGGAAAAGGTTCTATATGTTGATCAGGGTGGTTATTACAACAAGGCTATCCATTTGCCAAAACTCAAACTATACATTTTTAAATGGGTATATTCTATTATATAAAATCATACTTCAAGAAAGTCACTCTATAAAGAAAAAACAAGATATTCCTATATGTCAAATTTGGTAAAGAGATCAAGAAATATTTGTATTACTTCTTTTTTTTTCTGACCCTTGATCTCCTACTCTTTATTAGGAACATATTCCGCAAAGGCCTGCCTTTGGTATCGATAGCAGGAAAGCACAAAAACTTTGCTTTTGTGAAGATTAAAGGAAAAGTGATGGGTAAAAATACTTGCCACTGGGGCAACAGTCATCCACCCCTGCCACTCTGGACTCAGGCTGACCTTAGGACTTAAGGAAAGACTGTAATCAATGCTGCTTTACCTCCAGATGTTGAAGCTGATGTCCTGACTTCAGGAATTGCTTGCTAGGTTAGCACTCGCCCCACAAACACACACACATACACAACAAAAAGCAAAAAAAAAAAAAAAAAACTGTCTTTTGAGTGCACAAGGTTTTTTCTCCATAGAATGAATCCTTACACTACTCTATGAACTCATATTAAAAATGATAAATACTTGCCAGTATATGAATTTATAATTATATCAAAAAAACATTTAAAAATTAAAAATACATGTATAAGTGACAATTATTAGTCAAATAACATTAAACATTTTATTTTTTTTTTTTGTAAATCCATGGCTAATTCATGTCAATGTATGGCAAAAACCACTACAATATTGTAAAGTAATTAGCCTCAAATAATAAAAATAAATGGAAAAAAAAATAAACAAATGGAAACATCAAACTAAAAAGCAAAAAAAAAAAATTAAGCATTTTAAAACAGTATCAACAATCATATGATCTATGGAAGCCTGATGCCGTGTAATCCTGAAATCTACTTTAAAACATTTACCTCCGCTCAAAAGTCATTGAATAGTACCTAGTCTGTTGGCATTTGTTTGCCATAGATTAATCCTAAAATGGACCAGCAAATTAATTACTCACTGCTTTAGTCATTTGGAGGGAAGAAATGTGACAAATGCTCAAAATTTTTCTCAATTAAAGAAATATGCCATTATTATTTATGGCAACCATAATACATTATGCTCAAAACACAATACATTGTGTTTAAAGTCTTAAAATTGCCAATACCATACCAAAATATGTCAGAGTTCCTAGTCCAACAGCACTGAGGAGAGTAAGTGAGCCTCCTTGAGATAAGTATTTTAAGTTTCACAAAAAGCAGTGGAATGTTTAAGAAAAAGTAAGTATGACTTTAAGTTCATCTTAGAATCAATGGTATCTTTGGTTATAGATATTGAGTTGTTTTAGGTTATTTGTTAGTTTTTTTTTTTTAACTTTATGAATGGACAAAATAAATAGGAGCAATGAAATAGACTACTGATCTTACTATACCCAGAATAATCAATAATGTGTTCTAACTACTAGTATAAGTCTCAAGTATTAGAGTAAGTTTTATTTTTTAGGGTTTGCAAGCTTTAAAGTGTCTGAAAACCAGATAGTTAACATGAATGAGGTCACCAAGATATAAGGCTAAGAATAGCAGTTAACACAGTGGCAAGTGAAGAGTGATAATAATGCTCTAGAGAGGGTAACTGCTTCTATGAGTTAGCCAGCTGTTACCATGGGGAACGGGGGCAGTGTTGGACTACTTTGTAATTAAGAGAACTCAGAGATGTAATAAAAAGATGGAAGGAAGGAAAGTGAAAACTCTTCTTGGAAATTAAAAAATTGAACACTGTTCCCACCTAAGGACCATCAGTTTGCAACATCAACTTTACAAGCAAAGAATATTTTACAGAAAATTCTCTAGAATTACTATATATATGGACACATTTCTGATTTCACCATTCCATTCCCCCAATTTCATTCATTTTCACTTCTGCTAAAAACACTTTCTCATAGGACTGACACTTGCTAAGAACTGGCATATTCTCAAGGCTTACGTTTTCATCTGTTTGCCAAATGGCTGTAATATAAGTCACAAAATTCCTGTTTATTGAGTAATATTATTAATGGCTAGCATAATACTGTGAAATTGAAGACACTCCTTTTGGATTATGTCCAGATCTTTAAAGAGAACATTGTTTTCAATAGGATATGAATGGCTTATATTAAAACTTGTTGTTTAAAAAGTGGAACAACGTGAAAACACTTGAATAAGTATATTTTCAAATTATTGTAGGGCCACTTTTTCAGATATAAGTCCTACATGTATTAAAATATCTAGAATGATAACAAAAGAAAAGGTCATGTCATGAATACCTTATAAAATCATTCTTCATTTTCAACAAACTATTGAAAATATCATAGGACTGAGAAATCATTCAGCTTAACAGTTTATTGACTTTTCCCCTTCAGTTGCATTTGGGAAGAAAGTGAATGATATTTGTTGCTCTTTTATTTATGGTACAATTCATGAATTATCAAAATACTACAAGAAGGAAGATAACAGAAAAGTCAACTTTTAAATTTTTGTTTTCAAAAGGCACTTAATGTCTAAATAAGAAGCATTAAAACATATTCTCAACATAAATTATAGTTAATTATTTCACTAGTTCATAATTCAACAGTCACCACCTGAGACCAAGTCTGAAAATACCAACTTGACTTCTGAAACCAATCAAGAGCCTTGACTCATTTAATGGCTCTATTTTTAAGAGGAAGCATGAAATCACCCAAGAATCATAAGATATCAATCACTGAACTGTGAGCATTTAGAGAGAGAAAAGGGAAAAATCTGGGATGGGGCATGAATAGGAAGGGAGATGGGGATGAGAAAAGGGTAGAGGAACCAACCAGCCAAAATAAAGCAAGAGAAGCTCAAAAAACAATGTATCAAATGAAAGTATTAGGCAGTCCTCAGTCTTAATTTACTAGACCTATTCGTATCAAAGTGTCCTACTCAATTCATCCCAGAGCATTTTTAAATTGAGTTATTAGTGGACTTGGGGAGGAGGAGTGAGATTATAAAAGAAATCACTGACTGTAAAAAAAGGAGTGTCTATTTTAAATGATCAAAAGGAGACAACACTAAGAAAAACAGTATAAATGTCACTTCAATATCAAGAGCAAATCAAATTGCCCAAAATTTAAATACACAATTACAGCTGAATAAAGAGTGAATCAATGAAGTTAATTCAAATGATTTCCCCTTCTGACAATATGGTAAGCCATATAAACATTAAAATCAATGTTCAGAGATCTTTTCATGATATACTAATACAATCACACTCAAAGACTTCAGTGTTAGATATCTGAAAAATATAGAAGATTCTTTCTTTCAAATCGATTAACTAGTGGCAAAGACTAAATGTATAAATAAAAAATTCAGCAATATAAATCCATGATCTGGAGAACAGGTTCAAATGAACATCTGAATTAGAATGTGGAGGTTTGGGTTTGAGTACATAGAAAGAAAGGTGGCTGTAATCAAATAAAAGATCCTAAGTTGAAGCAGAAGATTAGCAAGACATTCTAAATGTGCCAGAGGATGGGGTCACAAAGAGTCCGACAGGACTAAGCAACTAAACTGATGAAAATACTAAGAACCATTGAACCATACCCATTAAATGCATGAATTGCATGGTTTAATAATTATCTCAAACAAGTTGCAAAAAAAAAAATGCTAACAGTTTAAGAGAATCAAAATTCTTGGAAAAAAAATGAATAAATAAATGTGCCAGAGGAATGCTGCATCTCAGAAAATATTCTTGCCATTGAACTATACACACTAATGCTGTAGTTGAAAACAAATTAGATTATCAGAAGACAAAAATGGAGTTTGTCAAATCCTTTACAGATGGTTTTTAAAACAAGATATTCCATGAAACTCTAAAACAAACTACACAGAGAAGTGAAGTGACTAACAAAACACAAGTCAGGAAAGTCTAGAAGGCAGGAAAGCATGAAAGTCATATGAGAGGCAAGAGACAGTGCTGCCACTTTAAAAGCTAAAATAACTAATGTTTAATCTCATATTTATATAACAAAAGATACAAATATAACCATTCCATATTCTTGTCAATGAAGAACTAACTGCTTTTTAGAATAACAACTACATAAAGTAATCCATTGTATTTACAACTTGAATTTAATACGTGTGAATGTGTTAGTCACTCAGTCATGTCTGACTCTTTGTGACCCCATGAACTGTGGCCCACCAGGCTCTTCTGTCCATAGGATTTCCTAAGCAAGAATACTGGAGTGGGTTGCCCTTCCCTTCTTCTTCTCGACCCAGGGATTGAACATGGGTCTCCTGCACTGCAGGCAGATTCTTTACTGCCTGAACCACCAGGGAAGGCCCTTAATTTAATATACACATGACAATATAATCCTCCAAAAATTTTGTACCAGTTGGGAGTTCCACCAATGTTATATTAAAAATTCAAATTCTCGCAAATCTAAATGTCATCAATTTTGAAATTTGTTGCTAATCTGATAGGCTAAAAACAAAATTTTATTATTATCTGCACTTTCCTAATTAAAACTGAAGTTGGTAAACTTTGATGCATTTGTTGAAAATTGTCTTCTTTGTGAATTGCTTGTTAGTATGTTAGCCCCTTAATATTATTACCTTCAACAGCAAGGATATCAAACCAGTCAATTCTAATGGAAATCAATCCTGAATATTCATTGGAAGAACTAATGCTGAAGTTGACGCTTCAATACTTTGGCCACCTGTTTAAAAGAATCAACTCACTGGAAAAGACCCTGATGCTGGGAAAGACTGAGAGCAGGAGAAGGGGCGGCAGAGGATGAGATGTTTAGATGGCATCACTGACTCAACAGACTTGAGTTTGAGCACACTCTGGGAGACAGTGAAGGACAGGGAACCCTATGTGCTGCAGTCCATAGGGTTGCAAAGATTCGGACATGACTGAGTGACTGAATAACAAAATTATTAATTATTTTCCTTAGTATTCTTTAAGCATTCTTTGTGTATTAGGGATTGTGGCATAATAAAATGCATATTTTTGGTCTCTGGCACATAGCTCCTAAAACTTGTAATTTCCTAATTGGTAAGAGTGATAGGGGCATATTTTGTTATAAACTTGGTTTTTATTCCCAGTTCCTAAAATAGTTCCAGTACAAAAAGGTAAAAAATATGTTTATATTCATAACAAGTGCCTTTCCACCTGAGTTTATTTTAATGAGATGATTTTTGGAAACACCTTAAGGATAAGGGCTGGTGCCTGGGAAGACAACCAAGTGGTCAGAGGGGTGGAACTTTCCGCCTCACCTCTAGATCTCCAGGGAAGTGAGAAGGGCTCAAGGTCAAGTTCAATGGCCAATGATTAAATCAATCATGTGTAATGAAGTATCCATAAAAATTCTAACTGAAAAGGTTCTGAGAGACTGCAGACTGCTAAACCCATAGAGATGCTGAGAGGTGGCACACTCAGAGAGGGCATGGAAACTCTGTTCCCCTTCCTCCTGACCTTCTCTGTGCATCCTTTCCATCCTGGAAGGGCTTGCTTGAGTTGCATCTTTTTACAATAAATGGTTACCTAATAAGTAAACTATTTACTTGAGTGTTGTGAGCTTTTCTAGCAAATTATCAAGCCCAAGGAGTGCATTAGGGGAACTCCTAATTTGTAGCTAAGTTGGATAGAAGTTGTAGTTAACCTGGGGACGCACTACTTGCAGTTGGCATCTAATGAGTGATGTCTTCTAGGACTAACCTCTAAACCCATGAGGTCTGTGCTAACTCCAGTTAGTGTCAGAACTGAATTAAATTGTAGGACACCCAGTTGGTATCCATAGAGAACTGAATTGCTTGGTATAGGGAAAAAACATATATCTGGTGTCAGAAGTGTGATCTGTAGTTGTAGGTAGAATAGTGTGTGTTTCCTTTTTAGAGGGATCTCAAATCTCTATCTGTTAAATATTTTCAATCAGCCCCATCACTTTTCACTGCTGTGCTTAGTCGCTTAGTCGTGTCTGACTCTTTGCGACCCCATGGACTGTAGCCCGTGAGACTCCTCTGTCCATGGGGATTCTCTAGGCAAGAATACTAGAGTAGGCTGTCATGCCCTCCTTCAGGAGATCTTCCTAACCCAGGGATTGAACCCAGGTCTCCCACATTGCAGATGGATTCTTTACCATCTGAGCCACCAGGGAAGCCTTCGCTTATAAAGAATACTTATAGGACAAAATGTCAGTACTTTTTATGACTCCTGACATGCTTCTTTCTTTTGTATTTCATGTTTTGCTTATATAGACCCCACCTGAAATTTAGAAATATTGTTCTAATCTTTATTTTCATAAATTTACAGTTGTTTTTACATTTAATTTTTTAAGCACCTAGATTTTTATACATGTCATGAGGTAGGTAACTTTATTTTCTTACAAATTGGCAGCCAATTGCTTCAAACACCATATTGAAGATGTCATACTCTTTTATTTCTGCTGTAACCCTGTTTCTGCTGCTATAACCCTCTTTCATATCATCTGTTACTGATATTTATGCTGAATACTTACTTCTAACAAATCTCTCTTAATTTTTTTTTCATTTACTTCTTATTTCTAAAGATGAAGCTAAATTTCCACTTCAAGTATGAAACTTACCCTGATGATTAGAGACAAACTAAAGCAATGTAACTTCTAAGTGATTTTACTATAGATTTTCAAATTAACTACTAATTTAAATTATTGATATCAGCAATAAATTGAACTTGATTGATGCAATCACATAAAGATCTCTTTATATACATCTGCACAAATGTACTCTTTAGGTGTAGCAATCTGATCCCTTTCTTAGTTCCATCTATTTATATGCCTTAGAAGTTGTTTTATAAAATATGATAATGCTGACGAAACAGAAAAAAAAAAAAGGAAAAAGAAAACCTCTGGGTTTAGTATTAGTTGTTATTTCTCACAGAGTATTTTTAAATAAAGTTTTCAACTTTACTCGTAGCTTTCATTTTTCTCTATGAAAATGTTTTCTGAAATAATTAACAGTTTAAGTTCATATCAATTTACTTTTACTCATAAGGAGAAGTTAGACCAAGTCAAGTTTAAAGGATTTATATTTAACATCCCACCCACTTTTCTGAGATTCCCGTGAATAAACAGAACTCACATGAACTCCTTCAGTGAAACTTTCCTCAGAGCAGAGGCATCTATAGGGCTGGCTTGTTGTGTCACAGTGATTGGCATGACCATAGCACTGACATCTGTGGACATGAGCATCAGACAACTCCTTAGAAACACCAATTCAAGTGTGAGTATACTTAAAGATCTATGTATGTAACCACTATATGAATTTAACAAGAGGCAAGTTTATTAATCAACACAAAATTCAGTTCCTCTTTAATCATATGGATAATATTCATAACAGTTTTAAATTAACACTGAAGTATTGGAAGGATTTTCATCAATATCCAAACCACGCTGTTTGTGAAGTTGATTTTCAAACTCATTCTGAGTTGTTTATACTAATATTAACCATGTGGCAAACCTGTCATGAAAAGGCATTTACTGTAACTACTGAAGAAAACACAATCGAGACTACAAAGTTCAGAATAAACTGAAGGATAAAGTTAACACATTTCAACCTGTCTTTTTCCTCAAAATTAGACGGTGAAAATTTAACAGCTATTTTTTCATTATGCTATGACTTAATAAATAACATTTATATGTTGATATTCCAATCTGCTTTTAAATATTTGCTTTATTCACAGGGTATATCATTCTTCTAGCACAAACTAATTCTAAGTAGAGCCTATATATGCTGCATTTCCATACTAGGGAGTACGCTATCTTGTAGTTTTCCAACTATTCATTTGTTTAACTTTGTTCTCTACTAGAGCCAGATAATTATAAATTACTTAGAGTGTCCTAGAATTTTCCTTTATTCCTTTATAGGAAAACAGATATTCCTCGTAAAACTGTGAATTGTGAACTTAGAGAGATCAAGATCAGTACTTACAAACTAGCTGCTACTACAGTTGTGACTTCAAACCTAGCTTCTTCTCTTTGATTTCAAGAATACTTGAAAATTATATTCCAGAAGAAATGAGCAAAATATTTGGCAATTCTTTTCTAAGTTGGATTCAGGGTATCATAATTTCTAAACGCAAGAGCTTTTGAAAATTGATTTCCTAACAATGTGATATTATGTACAGCAAAGACTCACATACAAATCTCCCCCCAAAATCTTAGAATAGGAAACAATTTCAATACATGGAAGCTGGAATCTGATTTGCTGTAAAAGGCTAATGTATTTTTAAATGAGCATGACAAAAATTTGTCAGAAACAAGATTCATCATGAAAAGCACACTCAAAACCTTGGTCATGAACACTACCTTCCAGTGACGGTAATTTCATTGACTCCATAGTATCTGTGTCTGGGGCTGACAGGAGTCTCAGTTGTATGGTACTGTCCATGGAAATGAAGTCGTACTTGTGTGGCCTTAACGAACTCTTGAAGAGATGGGGTATTATAGAAGTTATTGTATCCAGGACGAGGATTTGGTCCAGGTGTTAGGATGCTAAAGGTGACATTACCACAGGAATATGGAGTAAAACTGTTGATGAAATTAGAAATCATGAGAAGCTATTCATATTTTTGACAAAGCAGACATTATAACACAGTATTAGTAATAGCTTAAATTCTTCATTCTTGGAAACAAACATTTCATATACTTTATATACAAGCAATATGAGAGCATCCCAGAAAATATAGTAAAACATTTCCCTGAGGACATAATAAAAATCCTATTAATATATAAAACTTGGTAGATAATCTGAAAATCAATTTTAAAGCACAAGTGAGTCTGTAAGCAAGAGCTACTCTATAAAATCTTACAGGAATTTTAAACATTGTTTAAAACTCAGTTTAAGGAACAGTCTTAGAAAAATCTTCAAGAAAATTGGTGATCGAGGAAGTCTCTACCAGCTTAGCTAGCTTGCATGTAGTTTACTACTGCACATTAGTCTATTCAAATTAACTCCTAAATGCATTCAAAGATAAAAATTTTAAAAATATTCATACTTGGGAAGTTGAAGACAGTTGACAGAATCAGAATTTTCCAAATCTCCATTGTTTTTCATTCTGAAAGTGCTGCAATTTCTAGCAAAATACTGCCAATCCTCCCAGTCTAGGCTGTCCTCCTTTTTCCTCTGAATCCTTATTGCTATTGGTTGTGGACTAGAAAACTGAATGATAATGTAAAACACCTGAAAATGAATGTTAATTGTCATTGAAGTTTTAAGTTTGACCCCATCAGTACAAATCAAACCACAAGAATTGTTATGTTCAAACATAATAGCTTACTTCCTTATAATGACAATTACCAAATATTCGTTAGACATCAGAAATTCCATAGTCTTACAGTAAAGACAACACATTGTACAATAGCATATATGTCCCTCTTCTCAAGGATTTTAAAAATTAAAGTGGAAATTAATACATTTTATATAAAGACATGAACAAAACATTACTTCTATAAAATAATTGTTATATATTTTCTTACAGTTAGTTACAATAAGGACTGTGATTTTCATTAATTTGTGCTACTTAATATTGAAAAGAATGTTTTCATATTTCATATGATTTTGATACAAATCTCTAGAAAATTAGGGCCTGTATATCTCCTTTGAAATATTTTTATTTTATAGGTTATGATACACTACTTTGATGAGGTGATGTTCAGTTGCCTAATTCAGCTTTCACTTTATAGCTGGTTAAATTGTTTCCCCAAATAGATGTGTTCAAGTCTTAACTCTTGATACTTATGACTGCAACCTTATTTGAAAATATGGTCTTTGCAGATATAATTAGGGGTCTCAAGGTGAAGTAATCCTGGTTGTACAAGGAAGAGGGCCATGAAATGGAGGCAGAGATTGGAGTCATGCTGCCATAAATGAAGAAATGCCAGGAGCCACAAGAATCTGGAGAAGGCGAAGAAGGATGCTTCCCTACAGCCTTTAGAGGGAGCATGGCGCTGTCAACACTGATTTCATACTTCTGATATTCAGAATTATAAGAGAATAAATTTATGATTGCAAAACTATTAAATGTGTGGTAACTTGTTGAAATATGCACAGGAAACTAACACACATCCCACTGTTATGAATTACCTGATATTGTCCATTTTCCAAATCGATGGAAATAGTCACTCCTTGACTAAGCTGGGTCATGTTTGTAAACACATGTGACACCCATGAAGTACCAATATTGTTATCATTAACAAAAGAAAGAGGATGGGCTTCAGGATTCAGCCGTAACACCCTGTTTTTGGTTGTGTCTTCTGCATCATTAGGAATGCAGTACCGCTGATCCAAATGATGGACACGAGGGTGGCTGCCAGGGCAACGGCAATGTGACTGGATATGCAATCTGGGTAGATCTCCGGAGAAAACTTCCTGAATCTCTCTGTAGGAGTCAAGAGGAAGATAGTAAGGACCAGTAACTCAAAAGTGACAGGACTTCTAAGAGGTGTTACCAATGACTATCAGTATCTTGATTTACAGACATTTAGCCTTAATAGTTTTCTAAACACTACATAGAATCAAAGTCATTCCTAGTCAAACATATGCAATCTCAAAAACTGTATATCAAAAACAGTGAATTTTTTAAAATGAGATATAGTTGATTTACAAAGTTGTCAATTTCTGCTATATAGCAAAGTGATTCAGTTATATGTACACATACATTGTCTTTTATATTCTTCCCCATTCATAGTTTATAACAGGATATTGAATATAGTACCCTCTGCTGTACAGTAGGACCTTGTTATTTATCTGTTCTAAATATACTAGTTTGCATCTGCTAATCCCAAACTCCCACTGTATCCTGCCTTAAACCCTGAGCCCTTGGTAACCACAAGTTACCACAAGTAACCACAGTCTAATCTCTGTGTAAAATCAGCACATTCTTAAGTGCTAACTTTGTACATCAAGAAGCATGCACAAGTCCTTGACTGATCAAGATATTTGTTAAAATATAATATTTTACTGTGCCTATTTTGATTAAAAGAAAGGCATATTAAGTAAGATTGTTAAGCTGACTTATCACTATGAGTGAACAATAATGTATTGAAAATGAGTTATAGATAGGGTCCCCCCTTCATCCATGGAAAGAATTAAGAAAATTATTTTATCTGCTACTGTTTTAGGAGAAGGGACTGGGGCCAAATCCATTTGTCAGTGGTTTCCTGTGAGTCATCGGTACAGATTCTGGCACCCTAAAATGCTTCGATGGCTTCAGATCATATGACCACTGCCAACAGTCAAAGGAGAATGCCAATTTCAGGCAGAAATATTTAATTTTTCCATTAAGGGCAATATACTAATACAGAGAAAAATCAGTCATTCTCTTTATAGGCATTCTCCCACATAATACCTTTCCAGACATTTCAGATAGGCCAACACCAGCAAGCAAGGTCTAAGTAGAGAGCAACCCTGGTCTAAGTTGAGAGATCAGACTTCTCTCAGACCCCACTAAGGGCAAATGGAGGAGGCAGGCACCTTTTTCACTCACTTAAAACACAGAATGGCTCACCTTCTTCTTTAAATCTCATTCATACTTTTCACTTGACATCATGTGTTGCATAGGGCCGACAGTGACCATGCAGTGAAATGTTTATCTGAGGAAAATCTTTATTAGCAATGCTGCTCTTCAGAATTTTAGACAAAAATGATCTAAATGATTGTGAGACTAGTGGCCATAAATCTCCCCAAGAAAGTGTTTCAGTGTTACAGCATCCTATATTCAGGCATCTCTGGATCATATAGACTAACTAAAAGAATGTGTATATTCTTAATGGACATAAGATCATCACTTCATCTCAAGAGCAATGCCTCTCAAACTTACAAGAACTAGTTCTGTCATTGGAAATTCACCATACTAATCTACATTTCCCTTGAAGAAAAATGAATAAACATCCTTCTTTTGCAAGTGAATAAGATCAACATATTCATACAATGATGTAATATTATATCATCAAATCATAACTCGGGAAACAAACTTCAGAGGCTATCTCAGGCCGAATTTTCTTGAACTTTCTGAGGAGAATGGAAATATGCATGCCTTAAGAAACACCTAAGAAAGATTTCCTACCTATTCTCAAGATGAAGAAATACTTTAATAAATATAGGCCAAGTCCACACAATGATTTGTTCACTGGAAATAGAAATATATAACAATATTTCAAATTACTTACTCTCCTTGTCTCGAAGTCTAGTAGTCCAGTCTCTTGAGATTTTTCTATACATCAATATAAGTACTCATTTCCTTTTTTCTACATTCTCTAGTACTTACAAATTCAGCAAAGCAATTTTAAAAGGCAGATATAGCAGTTTCTTAAGTATCAGAAACAACTTCAAACAGAACACTTAAACAAATATATAAGGGGCTTCCCTGATAGCTCAGTTGGTAAAGAATCCGCCTGCAATGCAGGAGACCCTTGTTCAATTCCTGGGTCGGGAAGACCCCCTGGAGAAGGGATAGAATCTGCCTGCAGTGCGGGAGATCTGGGTTCAATCCCTGGGTTGGGAAGACTCCCCCCACTCTATTATTCTGGCCTGGAGAATTCCAAGGGGTCACAAAGAGTCAGACACAGCTAAGCAACTTTCACTTCACTTTTATCCCAAGTTACAGGTTTCCCTCGTGGTTTATTGGTAAAGAACTGGTATGCAAGTTGAGCCCCTGGGTCAGAAAGATCCCCTGGAGAAGGAAATGGCAACCCACTTCAGTATTCTTGCCTGGGAAATTCCATGGAGGGGACCTTAGTGGGCTACAGTTCATGGGGTCTCAAGAGAGTCAGACATGACTTAGCAACAAAACAACAGCATCCTAAATTATATACTTATTCTACTTGTTCAAAAGTCTAGTTTTCTTAGAATAAATCATTTGTGCAGAGTTTGATCAATTTTATGTTATGAGTTACACACAGAGTAGCGCTAGTGAATAAAAAGCATAGACTAAGCCAAAGCAAACAATGTAAACATTAATTAGATGATGTTCACCAAATGCTGTAAAGATGGAAAATGCTAAAATATTCATGATATTCTTACTTAAATGAATTTATCCTTACATTTCAGGTGTAAAATTTTCAATCAGCTTACCTGTTTGTAAGCGCCACTTGGTATAATTGAAAATCTTGCATTCTGCCAACAAACTGCTCTGAACCTGTAATACATATATATATATATATATGTGTATGTGTTATATATATATATGAAGTCTCAGTTTTCCAAGCAATGTCTGACAAATGTTCAAGTGAAATTCTTTTAAAGCTATGAAACTTTTTTATTCATATTATTTTCAGTTGTAGAGCATTATAATTCAACATCTGTATATAGTACAAAGTGGTCACCACAAATCTAGTTATCACCCATCACTATTACAAGTTGACACCCTTCATCAGTTTTGACCCCCTCTCAACCACACTCCCCTACAGTTACTAGTAAACTGTCCTCTGTATTGATGAGGTTTTTTTTTTTTTTTTTTTTTTGGCACAATCCTGTGTTCCCAATTCTGTCCCATTGACCCATGTGTGTTTTTGTGCCAACACCATACAATGTTGATTACTATAGCTTTGTAGTAGAGTTTGAAATCAGGGAGGATGGCTTTTCCAGCTTTGTTCTTCTTGCTCAAGATCATTTTGATAATTCATGATTTTTTGTGGTTTGCTACAACTTTTAGAATTATTTGTTCTAGTTCTATGAAATATGCCCTTGGAATTTCGAAAGGAGTTGCACTGAATTTATAGATTGTTTTGGATAAGATGGAGCAGTCTCTCAGAGCTATCAGAGGTGCTGTCTCCTGGGCTGCAGTCTTCATTTTGGGGGCTTCCCTGGTGGCATATATGGTAAAGAATCTACCTGTAATGAGAAGACTTGGATTTGATCCCTGGAGAAGGAAGATCCCCTGGAGAAGGAAATAGCAACCCACTCCAGTATTCTTGCCTAGGAAATTCCATGGACAGAAGAGCCTTGTGGGCTACAGCCTATGGGGTCTCAAAGAGTTGGACACCACTGAGAGACTAACTCTTTGGATAAGATGGACATTTCAAGAATATTAACTATTCCAAGCTATGAATAAGAAATAAATTTCTACTAATTTGTTTCTTCAGTTTCATTCATGAGTGTCCTATAGTTTTTAATGCATAGGTCTTTTACCTCCTTGGTTAAATTTATTCCTATTTTGCTTTTGTGGTGGTTTAGTCACTAAGTCATGTCCAACTCTTTGCAAGCCCGTGAACTATAGCCTGCCAGGCTCCTCTGTCCATGGGATTTTTCAGGCAGGAATACTGGAGTGGGTTGCCATTTCCTTCTCCAGGGTATCTTACCAACCCAGGGATCAAACCTAGGTCTCCTGCATTGCAGGCAGATTCTTTACCAATTTGAAGCAATTGTAAATGTGATTGTTTTCTTAATTTCTCTTTCTCCTAGTTCATTATTTGTGTATAGAAATACAACATATTTATGTGTATTGATTTTATATACTGCAACTTGCCTTATTTATTAGTTCTAACAGCTTTTGGGGGGCAGGCTTTAGGTTTTCCGTAACATGTTATCTGCAAATAGTGATAGTTCTCCCTGCATGCTACAGTCCATGGGGTCACAAAGAGTTGGACATGACTTACTGATTGAACAACAACAACAATAACATGTTATCTGCAAACAGCAACAGTTTTTCTTTTCTTTCTTTCCAATTTAGATTCCTTTTATTTTTTGTGTGCTGTGCTTAGTCACTCAATCATGTCCAACTCTTTGAAACCCCATGGACTATAGCCCCCCAGGCTCCTCTGTCCATGGGGATTCTCCAGGCAAGAATACTGGAGTGGGTTGCCATGCCCTCCACCAGAGGATCTTTCCAACCCAGGGATCGAACCCAGGTCTCCTGAACTGCAGGCAGATTCTTTACCATCTGAGCCACCAGGGAAACCAAAGAATACTGGAGTGCGTAGCCTATCCCTTCTCCAGGGGATCTTCCTGACCCAGGAATCAAACCAGGGTCTCCTGCACTGCAGGTGGATTCTTTATCAGCTGAGCTACCAGGGATTTCTTGCTAATTGCTGTGAATAGGAATTCCAAACATTGTTGACTAGAAGCAGTGAGAGGGCATCCTTGTGTTATCCCTGATCTTGTAGGAAAAGCCTTTATATTTCCACCATTGTTAGCTGTGGGTTTGTCATACATGTCCATTTTATGATGAGATATAGTCCCTCTATAAACACTTTGCTGAGAGTCTTTGTCATAAACTAATGTTGAATTTTGTAAAATGCTTTTTCTACATGTATTGAGATGATTATACGACTTTTATCCTTCATTTTGTTGATGTGACTTATCACCTCGATTGATTTGTGGGTACTAAACCATCCTTACATCTTTGGAATAAATCCCACTTGATCACAGTGCATGAGCCTTTCAATGTCTTGTTGGATTCAGTTTGCTAATATCTTGTTCAGAATTTTTGGATCTATGTTCATCAAAGAAGAGTTTGAGAAGACTAGGTATTTAATCTTTGAATACTTTCTAAAATTCACCAGTGAGGTCATTTGGTCCTGGGTTTATTGGTTGAGAGACTTTTTTTTAAACTGTTTTAATCCCCTAACTAGTAATTTAGTCAATAGGTGGAAGTGCTTTATATCACAGCCTTTTCAAATTCTTATAGACCAGTATGTGTGCTAAGTCACTTCAGCTGTGTCTGACTCTTCGTGACCCCATGGACCATAACCCGCCAGGCTGCCTTGTCCATGGGATTTTCCTGGCAAGAATACTGGAGAGGGTTGTCATGCCCTCATCACTGACCAGTATATCTTTTACTAATTACAAATGAATAACAGTAATGACCATAGTTATTTCTATAAACATTATAGGCTTTAAGTCAGAGTTATTATTTTGGCAAACCTATTTACTGACACAACTTATAATCTCTATCCAGAATATCTTCCCCAAATCAAATTTCTCTGTAGTTTATAAACCTATAAATCTATCATTTCATCAGCCCTAAATGTGATTATCATCTGTTTCCCATGTGATTTTCAGAGCATTCACATTACTAAGAAGAAGACTCCCCATTTTTCCATTCCACTTGCTCAATCACCAAGCTTCAGGGCATCAGTTTGGGTACTTTCCAAATTAAGATTAATGCCTCATTTGAAAACCTGCAATAAATGAGGCTAGATTGTAAACCTCCTATTTATGAGTTCCGAGTTACTCACATGTATCTGAATTACTCACATGTCTCCAAATTCCATCACCACATCTTTATAAAATAAGTCAAGTTCAGAATCCAATCTGCTTTTAATTAGGTAAGATATGGGTAGATATCAACTTTAAACCACACACAACTTTATCAATTCATCAAATATTTATTTACAATGTATTAACAGATAAGCCCATGGAGAGTAGGAACAGAAAAATGTAAAAAAGCTTAAGTTTGTTTGTTTTTGTTTTAATAATAAGAAAAACAATGAAAATGGCAAAATTCTGCTAGAGTTTAAATCATGGGTACACAAAAAAGGATATGATCTAAAGTATAATGCCAATTCAGTAACTGTTTTTTAATTAAATTTAGAGCAATTGCCAATCAGCAAATGACTATTTTCTCAAATGTGTTTTTTAACAATTATATTTTTTAATTTTATCTTAATAATAGAGTTTTTTTAAATGCTTGATCAACCTTTGCTGCAGTTCCTTGGTGGTGCCTCAGAGGAACCTAGGACAGAGTGAGGTTATGCCAGATGAATAAAAGATGCCAAGTAGAATTAACACACCAAATAGTTTCGATGCTGATCTCAGAAGCAGGGGGAGATGAATGAGCAAAGAAGGATGAGACTCAGGGGCACATAAAGGACATGAGTTTGTGTGAGTTTGTGCTAGTGTGTACATATTTCATATTTCTTCTTATAATTATACTAACAGCTATAGTTAAGAAAATAACATTTCACATACGAATATTTCTTCATGAATCTAAAGGTTTCCAATTGATATACAGGAAGTAAGCTAATTGAAATAATTATTCACTTCAGTGTTGGCAAAGGATACTAAAGAGATAAACACTGATTCTGCTATTGGCAGCATTTACTAATGAAGCAACAAGAAGTTTCCCATCATCCTCAAAGCATGCTGGGCCATCAAGCAATACCCTCCCCAAATTAAAAAGCTATTGTTACAGGCTGAATGGTACCCTTCCCAAACTGCATATTGAAGTCATCCCCCAGTACCTATGAACATGCCTTTATATGGAAATAGAGTCTTTGCAGATATAATCAAGTTAAGGTGATATTATTAGGGTGGGCCCTAACCTGACTAGTACCCTTGAAAGAAGAGGAAAGTCCCTGGTAGAAACATATTCACACGATGAGAAGGCCATGTGACAACAAAGGTGGTGTTTGGAGTGATGTAACTATATAAGTCACGGAATACCATGGATTGGTGCCCACCACCAGAAGTTAATTAAAGGCAAAGGATTCTCCACTAGAGGTTTCAAAGAGAACACGGACCTAATAACACCTTGATTTTGGACATATAGCCTCCAGATGTGTGAGACAATAAAGTTCTATTGTTATAAGCCACCCAGTTTGTGGTACTTTGTTATGGAGGCCTAGGTAATGGACTTAGTCAACATTTCGTACATTTAACATAACGAGTTATCAAAGAGAAAAAAAATGTTATGAGCTGTATTCCATATTATCCAATTTGTTTTTTCAGTATATTAAAAAAAAGTCTAAAACATTATACATAGAGCTGCTAGGGAATGTTTTATTTCATAGTAACCAGAAAATACAGATCATAACAAATAAGGGATAATCACTTGTGATTTTTGAAAGACCTAGTATCACTGAAAGCAAAATTGATGATCATTGTGAATTTCTCAAAGCTTGAATCATGGATTTAAATTATCAAAGTGCTTTCATTCTTTCTTCATTCATTCCTTCAACAAATATTTATTGGGAGCCTTTCACATGTTAGGAATTTTCATGGGTTTCAGGGATACATCAGTTAACAAAATAGGCACAAAAAGTAAAAAAAAAAAAAAAAAAAAAACCACTGTGGAGCTTATATTCCAGCAGTTATATGAACATAGTAAATGAGTAACTTATATAGTATATTAAAATATGATAAATGCTATGAAAATGGGGAAAATTAGAGCTACATAGAAAGCATAGCTAGAATTTAATTTGGATGGTATGTTAAAGAGAGGTCTCATTGAGAGCAGAAAGAGAATGAATCAAGTATACATCTTGGGGCAATATTGCAGACAGAAGTCAATTAATGCACAGACCCCTAAGTCACTATGATTGGCATACTACAGGAACTGCAAGAAGATAGGACTCTGAAGCAGAGTGAGAGAGGGGAGGCTCTTGGAAAATTAAGTCAGACAAGTCAGCCAGACAAGTAGCTGGCTGCTGCAGCGGTCGGCAGGGGGACAGGGTCATTGGGTTCCAACTGTGAAAAGTCACAGAGCCCACTGTTAGTACTTTGGGTTTTATTCTGTGTAAAACAGGAAGCTACTGTAAAGCATAGAGAAGTGATATGAACTCAGGTTTATTCCGAAGTGTTAAAAACAGAACACAGGAAGACAAGGATAGAAGCAGTGAGACCAGTTAGGCTATTACAGTCATCCCAGTGAAAGTCAACAGAAGTCAAACTAGAGTACAGACGTGAAGGTGTCCACCTCAATACTAATAAATCTGAATGCATTTCCGATATTTTAGCATTAGTTAAAGGGACACTTCACTGCAGCAGGATTGTGAAATCTATTTTATCACCTTTAAAATAAAGGACTAGGTTTTATAACCCTTAAAAACACTTTTAGTTTCAAATTTGGAATCTGAACATAGAACAATCACATCTTCTACCACAGAATTCATATTTGAAGGGAATTTTTAAAGTTAAAAATGTTCACTAAAGACCTAGAGTTAATGTGAATAATCCACTCCAAACAGGAGAATTATGATTTTATTTTGGGGGAGAATATCATAAAATCAAGGACACAGTCATAAGAGTGAATTTTACTAATTCCTTTGGCAGTGCCAGCTTTACAGCAACAGATATTCATTGGAATAAACAATAAAATGATTTTTCTTTGGAAAATATTCATATGGAAAATATCGGTTAAATTACATAAATTGATCAAGTAAACAGATATGAATCATACCAGAAAGCCCTCATAGTTGTATATTTAGAAAATATATAATTACTGGAAAGAAGCAGTACATCCACATTATTATTGGTGGCACAGTAAAATTACTTCAATAGGAAAACTGAGTAAATAATCTAATATATAAATCAAGATAAAAAGAGTAGTTTTGCAATAAGCCAAATTTTTAAAAAGTCACACCAACTGGAAAGGAAGAAATAAAATTGCCTCTACTCATGGGTAATATAATTATCTCTTAGGAAAGCCAAATAAATTTATACAAAAGCTACTAGAAGCAATAAGTGAATTTACCAACAAGTTAAATATATAAAAATCAATTCAATTTCTATACACTAGTGATGAACTACTGGAAAGAAAATTTTTCAAGTAATATTTATATTAGTCCCAAAACATGAATACTAGTTATAAATCTAACAAAGGTTATGCCTGCTGATAAAAGTGTAAGATAATGATGAGAGAAATTACACAGTGTGATCAGGAAGGGCAAAGTAAGAACAACTGAAGATTTTGCCATAAAAGCAATGATAACACTAGCAAAGAATGTCAAATCAACTTTTCTAAAATGATGGAAATTGACCAAAGATTTGCAAAAATCCGTGTGTGTGTCTGTGTGTGTGTGTTTTAATGGGTGAATAACAATAAGAATAGCACATTTTGTGGCATTTTAACTTTCTCAATTGCCATCCTCCTCTCAATCACTCAATGGTTAATCTTAATGTTGGATATTCTATGATCACAGTGAAAAATAGCAGCCTAGCATCCGCTGGAGGAATGAGAGTGGCATTGGAGCTCCTTGAAAGGCTTAATCTCAGAAAATTGTCATTATTAGTCTGATAGTAGTACTATAAAAACACCACATGTATGGATTGAAATTACTCAGAGCTTGGTCATTTCTTTTCATACTGTTCATGGGATTCTCAAGGCAAGAATACTGAAATAGCTTGCCATTCCCTTCTCCAGTGGACCACATTTTGTCAGAACTCTCCACCATGACCCATCCATCTTGGTGGCCCTACACAGCATGGCTCACAGTTTCATTGAGCTAGACAAGGCTGTGGTCCATGTGATTTTCATTAGTTTTCTGTGATTATTGTTTTCAGCCTGTCTGCCCTCTGATAGAGAAGGATAAGAGGCTTATGGGGGCTTCCATGGGAGAGATTGACTGAGGAGGAAACTGGGTTTGTTCTGATGGGTGGGACCATATTCAGTAAATATTTAATCCCATTTTCTGTTGATGGGAAGGGCTGTGTTCCCTCCCTGTTGCTTGACCTGAGGCCAAACTATGGTGGAGGTAATGAAGATAATGGCAACCTCCTTCAAAAGTCCCATGAACAAACACTGCTGCACTCAATGCCCCTGACCCTGCAGCAGGCGACTGCCAACCCACACCTCCACCAGAGGCTCCTGGACACTCATGGCCACGTCTGGGTCAGTCTCTTGTGGGGTCACTGCTCCTTTCACCTGGGTCCTGGTGTGCACAAGGTTTTATTGGTGCCCTCCAAGAGTCTATTTAAGTTCTGTGTAAGTTCTGGCAGTCCTATGGTGGGGTTAATGGCAACCTCCTCCAAGAGGGCTTATGCCATACCCAGGTCTGCTGCACCAGAGACCCTGCCCCTGTGGCAGGCCACTGCTGACCCGTACCTCCACAGGAGACATTCAGACACAGTTCTGGCTGATATACCCATTTGAATGCAGAGTTCCAAAGAATAGCAAGGAGAGATAAGAAAGTCCTTCTCATCTATCAATGAAAAGAAATACAGGAAAACAGTAGAATGGGAAAGACTAGAGATCCCTTCAAGAAAATCAGAGATACCAAAGAAACATTTCATCCAAAGGCGGGCACAATAAAAGACAGAAATGGTATGGACCTAACAGAAGCAGAAGATATTAAGAAGAAGTGGCGAGAATACACAGAAGAACTGTACAAAAACGATCTTCATGACCCAGATAACCACAATGGTGTGATCACTCACCTAGAGCCAGACATCCTGAAATCAAAGTCAAGTGGGCCTTAGGAAGTATCACTATGAACAAAGCTAGTGGAGGTGATGGAATTCCAATTGAGCTATTTCAAATCCTAAAAGATGATGCTGTGAAAGTGGTGCACCCAATATGCAAGCAAATCTGGAAATCTCAGCAGTGGCCACAGGACTGCAAGGGGTCAGTTTTCATTCCAAGCCCAAAGAAGGGCAATGCCAAAGAATGCTCAAAATACCACACAGTTGCATTCATCTCACACACTAGAAAAGTAATGCTCAAAATCCTCCAAGCCAGGCTTCAACAGTACATGAACTGTGAACTTCCAGATGTTCAAGCTGGATTTAGAAATGGCAGACAAACCAGAGGTCAAATTTCCAACATTCACTGGATCATCGAAAAAGCAAGAGAGTTCCAGAAAAACATCTAAAATCTAAAAAAAAAATCTAAAAACATCTAAAACATCTAAAAATTCTGCTTTATTGACTATGCCAAAGCCTTTGAGTGTGGATCACAACAAACTGTGGAAAATTCTTCAAGAAATGGGAATACTAGACCACCTAACTTGCCTCCAGAGAAATCTGTATGCAGGTTAAGAAGCAACAGTTAGAACCAGACATGGAACAAAGGACTGGTTCTAAATTGGGAAAGAAGTACATCAAGGCTGTATATTGTCACCCTACTTATTTAACTTATATGCAGAGCACACCAGGTGAAATGCTGGGCTGGATGAAGCATAAGCTGAAATCAAGATTGCTGGGAGAAATAACAATAACCTCAGATACGCACATGACACCACCCTTATGGCAGAAAGCGAAGAGGAACTAAAGAACCTCTTAATGAAAGTGAAAGAAGAGAGTGAAAAAGTTGACGTAAAACTCAACATTCAGAAAACTAAGATCATGGCATCTGGTCCCATCACTTGATGGCAAATAGATGGAGAAACAATGGAAACAGTGACATAATTTACTTTACTTTGCAGTCACCACTGCAGATGGTGACTGTAGCAATGAAATTAAAAGACACTTGCTCCTTGGAAGAAAAACTATGACCAACCTAGACAGCATAATAAAAAGCAGAGACATTACTTTGCTGACACAGGTCTGTCTAATCAACGCTATGGTTTTTCCAGTAGTCATGTATGGATGTGAGAGTTGGACTATAAAGAAAGCTGAGCACTGAAGAATTGATGCTTTTGAACAGTGGTAGTGGAGAAGACTCCTGAGAGTCCCTTGGTCAGCAAGAAGATCCAACCAATCAATCTTAAAGGAAATCAGTCCTGAATATTCATTGGAAGAACTGATGCTGAAGCTGAAACTCTAATACTTTGGCCACCTGATGCAAAGAACCAACTCTTTGGAAAAGACCCTGATGCTGGGAAAGATTGAAGGCTGGAGGAAAAGGGGATGACAGAGGTTAAGATGGTTAGATGGCATCACCAACGCGATAGACATGAGTTTGAGTAGACTCCAGGAGTTTGGTGATGGACAAGGAAGCCTGGCGTGCTGCAGTCCCTGAGGTCACATAGAGTCCAACACAACTGAGCAACTGAACTGAACCGGGATGTTTGTTGAAAATAATCAGTGGTTTACAATAACTACTTAACATTATAGCTGCCTAAGGCAACAATAACAGCTTGGGAAAACAAAAAACAAACAAAAAAGAGATAAAAGCTGAGAAATGACACATCCATAGGGGGCTTTGCAAAGATTTCCTGGGAATCTAAAAGCGATGCTCATACAAAGGGTTATGTATATGTCCAGGAACATGTGCATCCTCAAGAGACATTTGAGAAGAACCTAAACTTTCACCTCTCTTTGACCTTGTAATTCTACACAAGTAAATGGTGACTAAAGAAGAGTGCTAATCTGTCTGACTGAATGTTAAAGGTATATTGCAACAACTAATTGAGCCCTCAAAAGAAACTAAAAAGATTACTAGCTCTAAGAATTTACGAAAACCTGTTCCATTATTGGTTCATATGGTAAAGAATCTCCCTGCAGTGCAGGATACACAGGTTTGATCCCTGGGTCAGGAAGACCCCCTGGAGAAGGGAATGTCAGTGCACTCCAGTGTTCTTGCCTGGAGAATCCCACGGACAGAGGAGCCTTGTGGGCTACAGTCCATGGGATTGCAAAGAGTCAGACATGACTGAACAACTAATACACTAGAGTGCACACTCACACGTGTTAGCTGAACAGAGAGTTCAATGACCATACATGACAAAAATATGTATTTTATATAATTTGTTTAGGAAAGTCACTAAACAGGCAAACAGCAGCAACAACAAATCCTGGGGGAGGATTTGTATTTTTGTATCTGCTACATTACACTATCTAAAATGCCCATGTTTTAACAAAAAATATGACACATGCAAAGGAACAAGAAAGTATAGCTGATAAACAGTTGAGGGGAGGTGGTCATATAAACTGGGCCAATTAAAAGCCCATACATTAAACTTACTAGACAAAAACTTTAAATCAACTATTTAAACATGTTAAAAAAAAACTGAAGGAAACCATATATAAAGAACCAAAGTATCAGAATGATGTCTGAGCAAATAGAAAAGATGATAATATGAGAAAGAAATTATCAAAAAAGAAAAATTCACTAAAGGGACTCAACAGCAGATACAAATGGGCAGAAAAAAACAATCAGTGAACTTAAAAATAGGTCAACTGAGATTAGTCTGAGAAATAGAAAGAAAAAAATATACAAAAATTAACCAGAACTTCAGAGACTTGTGGGATCCCCAACAAGTATACAAATATGACCATAATACTAGTCCCATGGGAAGAGAGAATGAAAGGAGCAAGAAAAATATTTAAAGAAATAATCACTAAACCTCCTCAGATTTGATAAAAAACATTAATGTATACATCCAAGAAACTCAATTAACTTCAAGAAGGATAAATTCAGAAAACTGTACACAATATTTCACAATCAAACTACTGAAATACAAACAGAAAATTATGAAAGCACCAAGAGAGAAATGATCCATCTATACAATGTATCTTCAATAAGATTAACAAGATTTCTCATTAGAAACCATATAGGCCAAATGATAGTGAGATGACATATTTAAAGCACTAAAGAAAAAAGAAAAGAATATCAACCAAAAATTCTCTTTTTATGAATAGTAAAACTATTCATAAAAAATGCAGGACAAATGAAGAAATTCCAAAGTAAACAAAAATTTAGACTATGATTCATAGACCTAATTTATGACTTACAGACCTAATTTATAAGAAGTACTAAAGGAAGTCTTCAGACTGAAATGAAAGGACACTAAACAATAATTCTAGTCCATGTAGAGAAATAAAGAATTACTTTTAAAAGACTTTTTAAGAATTACATTTAAAAGTAATTATACAAACATAAATATTATTTAAATATTTTATTTATAATTCTTTTTCTTAATTAAAAAGAGAAATGTATAAAACAGTAACTATAAATCTGTGTTGATTAACAACATAATTTGAATGACAATAACAAGGGGGATAAAAACAAACAAAAAATAAGCACAAAGTTTGAGTATACTATTGAAATTAAGTTGATATTAATTCAAGCTAGATTATTAAAAGTTTAGATGCAACTGTGATAACCTGGGAAACTAATAAAATAACAAATATAGTAAAAAGAAAAACAAGAGGATTAAAGTGGTACACTCAAAAACATCTATTTAACACAAAAGAATACATGAACAAAAGAGG
The DNA here is from genome assembly GCF_023699985.2 of Odocoileus virginianus. Lineage (NCBI taxonomy): Eukaryota > Metazoa > Chordata > Mammalia > Artiodactyla > Cervidae > Odocoileus > Odocoileus virginianus. The sequence continues at coordinate 58,616,205 of NC_069684.1, read as the reverse complement.
CATAAGCAACAGAAAACAAAGAGCAAAGTAATATTACAAACTTAACTACCTTATCATAATTGCATTAAATGTAAATGGTTTAAACACAATAAAAAGTAGATTTGCAGAATGGAAAACCACAACACAAATATGATTCAACTATATGTTTTCTACAATGGACAAGCTTAAGGAAACAAACAGTTTGAAAGTTAAAAAATAGAAAAAGACACATATCACATAAACTATAACCAAACATATTCCCGACAATAAATAGGTCAAAGAGGAAGTCACAAGAAAATCAGAAAATCCTTGAGACAAATTAAAATGAATGAGTTTCAGGTAAAAGAATGCTTAAAGTGAAATATATAACTATAATCACCTATATTAATAAAGAAAATTTTCCAATCAACATCCTAATCTACCTTAAAAAACTACAAAAAAAAAAAGAGGAAACTCAATCCAAAGCATACTGAAAGAAGTCAATTATTAAGATTAGACACAAATGAAATATAGAATTTAAAACAAACAGGAAAACCAGAAAGATCAAAAAAACTTTTATTTTAAACGAACAGCATCTTTGGCAAGTCTTCAGCTACACACACAAAGAAAAGAGGAGACAAGATCAAATTAGTAATATCAGGAATGAAAGAGGGGACATTGCAACCAACCTTACAGGTAAGAAAAGATGACAAGGGAATACCTGAAAAGTGTATGCCAAAATTAGGTAATCCAGATCAAATGGACCAATTTCTAGAAAGAGACAAACTACTGAAACTGACTCAAGAAATAGATATCATCACCAACAAACTATCAGAGCTCATCAATGAATTCAATAATGTTGCAGGTTATAAAATTAATATACTGAAATCTGTTGCAGTTGAATACACTAACAATTTTAAAATGACAAAACTACCCAAATAATATACAGATTCAGTTCAGTTTAGTTGCACAGTCGTGTCGGACTCTTCACGTCCCCATGGACCACAGTACGCCAGGCTTCCCTGTCCATGACCAACTCTCGGAGTTGACTCAAACTCATGTCCATTGAGTTGGTGATGCCATCCAACCATCTCATCCTCTGTCGTCCCCTTCTCCACCTGCCTTCAATTTTTCCCAGCATAAGGGTTTTTTCAAATGAGTCAGCTCTTAGCATCAAGTGGCCAAAGTACTGGAGTTTCAACTTCAACATCATTCCTTCCAATGAACATTCAGGACTGATTTCCTTTAGGATAGACTGATTGGATCTCCTTGCAGTCCAAGGGACTCTCAGGAGTCTTCTCCAACACCACCACAGTTGAAAAGCATCAATTCTTTGGCGCTCAACTTTCTTTATAGTTCATCATAGTCAACAAAAGAGTCTGAAATGCAGTAATTGGATGCAGTCTCAAAAATGACAGAATGATCTCTGTTCATTTCCAAGGCAAACCATTCAATATCATGGTAATCCAAGTCTATGCACCAACCAGTAATGCTGAAATTGAACGGTTCTATGAAGACCTACAAGACCTTCTGGAATTAACACCCAAAAAAGATGTTCTTTTCATTATAGGGGACTGGAATGCAAAAGTAGGAAGTCAAGAAACACCTGGAGTAACAGGCAAATTTGGCCTTGGAGTACAGAATGAAGCAGGGCAAAGGCTAATAGAGTTTTGCTAAGAGAACGCACTGGTCATAGCAAACACCCTCTTCCAACAACACAAGAGATGACTCTACACATGGACATCACAAGATGGTCAACACCAAAATCAGACTGATTATATTCTTTCAGCCAAAGATGGAGAAGCTCTATACAGTCAGCAAAAATAAGACCAGGAGCTGACTGTGGCTCAGATCATGAACTCCTTATTGCCAAATTCAGACTTAAATTGAAGAAAGTGGGGAAAACTACTAGGCCATTCAGGTATGACCTAAATCAAATGCCTCACAATTATACAGTTAAAGTGAGAAATAGATTTAAGTGACTAGATCTCACAGACAGAGTGCCTGATGAACTATGGACAGAGGTTCGTGACATTGTACAGGAGACAGGGAACAAGACCATTCCCAAGAAAAAGAAATGCAAAAAAGTAAAATGGCTGTCTGAGGAGGCCTTACAAATAGTTGTGAAAAGAAGAGAAGTGAAAGCAAAGGAGAAAAGGAAAGATATACCCATCTGAATGCAGAGTTCCAAAGAACAGCGTGGAGAGATAAGAAAGACTTCCTAAGTGAATAATGCCAAGAAACAGAGGAAAACAACAGAATGGGAAAAACTAGAGATCTCTTCAAAAAAATTAGAGATACCAAGGGAACATTTCATGCAAAGATGGGCTCAATAAAGGACAGAAATGGTATGGAACTAACAGAAGCAGAAGATATTAAAAAGAGGTGGCAAGAATACACAGAAGAAGTGTACAAAAAAGATCTCCACAACCCAAAAGATCTTCACGACTACAGATTCAGTGCAATCCCAATCCCAAACAATCTATGGACTCAAATCAATACCAATGACTATTTTTTTTTCATAGAAACAAAATAATTCTAAAATTTGCAAGGAAACACAAAAGACTTCAAATAGCTAAAACATTGAGAAAGACCCAGAGGTCTCATGCTCCCTGATTTCAAACCATACTATAAAGCTACAGTAATCAAAGCAGTATGATATTGGCACAAAAACAGACATAGATCAATGGATTAGAATAAAGAACGTAGTGAATACAGGCAATTACTCTATGAAAAAGGAGGGACGGCATAAAATGGGGAAAAGCCTCTTTAACAAATGGTGTTGGGAGAGGTGGGCAACTACATGCAAAAGAATCAATCTGGACTACTATCACATTATGCACAAAAATAAAGTCAAAATAGATTAAAAATTTTAATGTAAGACCTAAAACCATATAAAACCTAGAAGAAAGCATAGGTATGTTCTCTTTGACGTTGGTCTTCATTTTTTTTTATATGCATCCTTGGGTAGAGAAAACAAAGCAAAAATAAGCAAACAAGACTACATCAAACTAAAAAGCTTTTGCACAGGGAAGGAAACCATCATTAAAAGTAAAATGCCAAAACAACAAAATTCTGTAAAGTAATTATCCATCAATATAAAAATAAATTAAAAAGAAAAAAAAAGAAAAATGCCACCTAGTAAATGAGAGAAGAAATCTGCAAGTGATACATGTGCTTAATATCAAAAATAAATAACTCATACAATTCCACAGATGAGTAAATAACCCAGTTGAAAAATGGTCTAAGTAGACATTTTTACAAGGAAGTTACACAAACGGTCAACAGCCACATGGAAGATGCTCAACATCATCAGGAAAATGCAAGTCAAAACCACAGCAAGATATTACATCATATTTGTCAGAGTAGCTATTATCAAAACACAACAAATAACAAATGTTGGCAAGGAGAAAAAGAAAACCCTCAGTGATGGGAATGCAAACTGGTGCAGGCACTATGGTAGAGTATGGTTATTCCCAAAATATTTAAATATAGAACTACTGTATGACCTAGCAGTATCATTTCTCAATATTTATCCTAAGAAGTACAAACACTAATTAGAATAGATATATCTGCCTCTATTTTCATTGTAGCATTATTTATAATAGCCAAATATGGGAGCAACCAAAATGTGTATCAGTAGATGAATGGATAAAGAAGGTGAGGTATATATACACACATACACAAACAGAATATGGAGTATTAGTCATAAAAAATAAAATCCTGTCATTTGCAAAAACAAGGATGAACTCAGAGGATATGAAATAAACCAGAAAGAGCATGGCAAGTGGTATATGATTTTACTTAAATTTGAAATCTAAAAAACAAAACAAATGAACAAATATAATAAAACATAAACAGAGTTACAGATACAGAAAAAGGGGAGGGGAGGGAAGAGGAAATAAATAGGTGAGGGAGATTAAGAGCTACAAACTTTCAGTTGCAAAGTAAATGAGTCACAGGTATGAAATGTACAGTGTGGGAAATAAAGTGAATAACTGCATAATATCTTTGCATGGTGATAGATGGTAACTAGATTTAGTGTCATGATCATTTATTTTTTTTTTGTCATGATCATTTAAAATACAAAATTTCTGAATCACTAAGTTGAGTAACAGGAACTAACATAGTATTATAGGTCTATGATATTTTAAAAACAAATTTATAGAAAAGAGATCAAATTTATGGTTAACAGAGAGGGAATAGGGTAGAGGGGAGCGGGAAGTAGATGTAGACACTCAAAGGTATGAACCTCCAGGTATAAGTACTAGTGATATAATATACAATATGATGAATTTAATTAACACTGCTGCATATCATATACAGAGGCTGTTAAGAGAGTAAATCTCAAGAGCTATCATAAGAAAACATTTTTTTCTATTTCTTTAGTTTTATACCTATATACGTTGATGGATGTTCACCAAAACTATTGTAAAGAAATCACTTCATGATGTATGTAAATGAGATCATTGTGCTGTATACCTTAAACAGTGCTGTATATCTACTATATCTTAGTAAAACTGGAAGAAACAAAATCAAATATAATAGTGAATGAAAAAGGAAGAAAGAGATTGTTAATACAGCTATAATAAAAGAGGAGATTTATTTAGTTTAAAAAAGTTATTTTCCACAAAGAAAATCCAGGATCCATGTTTTCACTAAATTCTTATAAACATTTAAAAGAGAAACAATGGGGACTTCCCTGGTAGTCCAGTGACTGAGGTGCAACACTCCCAATGTAAAAAGTCCTGGTTCGATCCCCAGTTGAGGAACTAGATCCTTGCTACTGTAACTGAAAGATTCCCCAAGTTACAACTAAGACCCAGTGCAGTCAAATAAATAAAATAAAGAGAAAAATGTCAAGCTTTCACAAGCTCTTCCAAAAAATATAAAAGGTAAAAACACTTCACGTGTTTTCTGTTTGACAGAAAACAACAAAATCCTGTAAAGCAATTATCCTTCGACAAAAAATAAATAAATTAAAAAAAAACACTTCCCAAATAATTCTATGATGTTATCTTACTCTGATACCAAAACCAATAAAGACTATACAAGTAAAGAAAGTTACAGATCAATGTCTTACAAATATATATCTTCAAAAAATACTAGTAAACCAAATTCAACATCATATATACAGGATTATACACCACAAGCAACTGGGATTTACCCTGGAGATTCAAGACTCGTTCTATATGTGAAAACTAAATAATACACAACTTGGTAGAATAAAGGACGAAACACAAATGATTATCTCCTTAGACGCAGAAAAAGGCCTTTGTCAAATGCCAACACTTTCATTATAAAAACACTCAGTAAACACTGAAAAAGAGAGAAATTCTTCATATAAGGAAGGGAATTTAGAAAAATCCATAGCTAACATCACATTTGAAGGTACAAGACTACTTTTCGGCCATGTGCAATATCCACATTTGCTACTTGTAGTAAATATTGTTCTGTAGGTAATTAACCAGGGCAATTAAGCAGGGGAAAGAAAGGGTTTCCAGATTATAAAGGAAGAAGTAAAACAAATGTGTACCAGGATAAACATATGCTAACTATGAAATGTCATAAATTATAAGAAGAAAATTCTCAACATGGAAACAAATAAATAACATATGCCTTTATTCATAAAATGGAATATTAATAAAGCATGTAAAATGAATGAATCAGACTTCAAAGTTAAAAATACTCAAAAACCAATTTTACAGAAGGCCCAAGGTGAAGCAACTTTTATAAATTTTAACATAAGATAATAGCATGTATTATGTTATTTAAGTTTGAAATAGTTAATATTTGACAATCTTTAGTCTATAAAACTGGCAATTTTACAAGGTATAAAAAATCTCATAAGGTATAAAAATGACACAAGAATAATAAATGTGAATACAGAATGGGAGAGGGGTTTAAGAACCTTTTGATATTTCAAGGCCATAAATGACCATTACCTAGAAAACTCACTGGTATAACAAAAATTTCTATTTTAGAAAGTTAGATGTCAATAAAAATGCTAAAGTCAAATGAATGGAAATAGCAACAAGTTATTAAGACTAGATCTGTCCTTGTGAACTGAAACAATTTTATTTTTTTGGTTTTGTTTTTTGTTTTTTGGTTTTTTTTTTTTTCATTTATTTTTAACAATTTTAGAATTAGAACTGGAAGTATAATGATTGGCACAGTTGCCTTTAAATAGAGATACCAACCCACAGGCTAAAAGAAAGATAATTACTGTGAATTTTTATTAAAAAAAAAAACCTAGTATGATATCATACTGAGAATCTTCCTTTCTAAAAATAACAAAGCTTAAAGACTGAGCATTTTGACAATACCATTAATAGATTCACATATGTAAGAAAAAACCTGCCAATGCAATAGAACAACAACAACAAAAAATCTGTGTCCATCCCATAAAGGCTTAGATAAACTCCTTTCCTCATTTCTATCAAAAGTTCTAATTGAAATTAAAATTATGCATAATGGGGGTCATATTAATTACCTAATTTCTATTTACTTCAGTGTGACACAAAAGAAAACATTTTACTCTGAATCCACTTATAAAAGCAAATCAGAAAATATCTAGAACTTCAAAAATGATGGCTCTAGAATGGAGAGTCAAAGAAGCTTGTTCATTTATTTTTTTAATGGTCACAATGGTAAGGGCTTTATGCCAGAGAATTTAGAATGAATTTTGTGTTTCTGTTATTGTTAATGTTGCTTTAGGTAGTAGTAGCAAAAAGATAAGAATATACTCCAGCTGTCATGGAACCATAGAAAGAAAATAAAGATTTAAATAAAATATTATTGCAAACAACAACAACAAAAAAACAAGCATTTAATATAGAGTCAGATATGATTAAAATATGTGTTTATATAATTACACAATATAGACACTATAATAAAATTCATTGATTGAGGAAAATTTGAAAATTTACCTCTAGAATTGGTAGCTAAAATCAGTGAAAGGCAAGGTATTATCCTGAACAAGTAACAGATGACTACAAAATATTCAAATTAATCATCAACCTCTAGAAGGTAAAAGTTTGAGCTGAATGAAGAAATAACCAATGGTTCAAGTGTCGTAAGATAGAAACTGCTTCACAAAATCAAGAAAAAGAAAAAGGCCACTAGTGAGTTGAGATAATCTAACAACAAGGGTTCAGAATCCTCAAAAAATTTCAGTGTTATATATTGACAGTGAATAGATTTCAGGAAGACCAAAGAAAACTTATGTAAAAGTTAAAGTTAGAGTCCACAAAAGCCAAAAATCTCCAGGAAAAATTAGAAAAGGTAACAATAAGGTCAATTCCCAAATGCTACCAAAATAATCTTTGGGGCCAAGTAATAGGTACCTCCCTTGACCAGAATGCCAGAGACCAGCCATGGTTAAGAACCAAGAGAGGTGCAAAGTTAAGCAAAGAGTTGGTTAAAGAAAGAAAATATTCTATCAAGTGTTGCAATAAGAGTTGGATTTTCACCTGTGCTTCAGGTATAGAAAGTTGAAACCATCACTTTAGCTATCAAACAACCAAAGTAAGCCAGATAAGCTATAGAATCATTTTTTAAACCACCAGAAAGTAGAGAATAGTGAGAAATTTGAATAAATTCTAAAAAGTAACAAGCCTTTCACAGAAGAGTTGAGACCCACAGCTGTTCTCATCCCTAACAGAAAAGTGAGAGGTAGCATAATCAGTTAAAGAATAAGAAGACAGCAGCCCTCCTAGCACCAGAGGGAGTCTGCATCCATCCTAATTCTGTCTTCAAACATCTGAAACCAGTGGTGAACTAAATTATATTACAGCTAAAATAAAGCTCAAATCCAAATCAACTTCAAATAAGTTTGATGCTGTTCTACTCCTTTCCTCCTCCCACCCACCGCCAACACACACACTCCAGAGGCCTAATAGAATGAGAAGTGCTCGTTTCTCTGGAGGTAGCTATTATTTACCTGGCTTTCCTGATGACTCAGATGGTAAAGAATCTGGCTGCAATGTAGGAGATATGGGTTCAATACCTGGGTCAGGATGATTCCCTGGAGTAGAAAATGGTAACTCACTCCAGGATTCTTATCCGGAGAATTCCACAGACAGAGGAGCCTGGTGGGCTACAGTCTATGGGGTCACAAAGAGTCAGCTATGACTGAACAACTAACACACACAAACACACTTTTATCTCTTCCATTCCCTTACACAAAATGCCTGGCACACAATAAAAATATTTCAAGACACATGAAACAGCAAGAAAACATAATGCATCACACACACACACAAAATAACAGTCAAGACATGGCTCAGATGTTCCATAATATTCTAGTTGTTCAGTCGTATCCGACTCTTTGTGACCCCATGGACTATACAGTCCATGGAATTCTCCAGGCCAGAACACTGGAGTGGGTAGACTTTCCCTTCTCCAGGGGATCTTCCCAACCCAGGGGTCAAACCCAGGTCTTCTGCATTGCAGGCGGATTCTTTATCAGCTGAGCCACAGGGAAGGCTCAGATGTTGGAATGATCCAAATATCTAAGGCAAAAAATACCAAAAGATCTAGTGGAAATGGTGACAGTATGTGTGAAAAGCTGAGGGAATATGATGAGCAGACAGATGGAACCTGCAAACGACTTACCAAATGGAAATTCTAGAGATGAAAAGTTTGTTATTAAAAAATGAAGATCTGGTTCTAAATTGGGAAAAGAGTACATCAAGGCTGTATATTGTCACCTTGCTTATTTAACTTATATGTAGAGTACATCATGAGAAACGCTGGGCTGGAAGAAGCACAAGCTGGAATCAAGATTGCCGGGAAAAATACCAATAACCTCAGATATGCAGATGACACCACCCTTATGGTCAAAAGTGAAGAGGAACTAAAAAGCCTTGTTGATGAAAGTGAAAGAGGAGAGTGAAAAAGTTGGCTTAAAGCTCAACATTCAGAAAACTAAGATCATGGCATCTGGTCCCATCACTTCATGGCAAATAGATGGGGAAACAGTGGAAGCAGTATCAGACTTTATTTTGGGGGGCTCCAAAATCACTGAAGATGGTGATTGCAGCCATGAAATTAAAAGACAGTTGCTCCTTAGAAGGAAAGTTATGACCAACCCAGATAGCATATTAAAAAGCATAGACATTACTTTGCCAACAAAGGTCCATCTAGTCAAGGCTATGGTTTTTCCAGTGGTCATGTATGGATGGGAGAGTTGGACTATAAAGAAAGTTGAGCACCAAAAAATTGATGCTTTTGAACTGTGGTGTTGGAGAAGACTCTTGGGAGTCCCTTGGACTGAAAGGCGATCCAATCAGTCCATCCTAAAGGAGATCAGTCCTGGGTGTTCATTGGAAGGACTGATGCTGAAGCTGAAACTCCAGTACTTTGGCCACCTCATGCAAAGAGTTGACTCATTGGAATAGATCCTGATGCAGGGAGGGATTGGGGGCAGGAGGAGAAGGGGATGACAGAGGATGAGATGGCTGGATGGCATCACCGACTCGATGGACGTGAGTTTGAGTAAACTCCGGGAGTTGGTGATGGACAGGGAGGCCTGGCGTGCTGAGATTCATGGGGTCGCAAAGAGTCGGACACGACTGAGTGACTGAACTGAACTGAACTGAACCATGCTCTGACAAAAACATAATTGAAGTCCTAGAGTAAGAGGAGAAAGAATGTCGAATGGAAAAAAAAAAAAGAAAGAAAAGTTTAAAGAGATAACTATCGGAACTTCCAAAAGTAGTGAAAACATCAACTTACATATGCAAGGAGTTGAGCAAATCTCAACTAGGATGAGTATTATGAAAACTACGTCCAGGCAGTTTAACGAAAATATTAACATCAAAGAGAAAACTTTCAGCAACAAGAAAAAAATGGCATATACCCTACAAAGGAATATTAATATGAATGATGGCTGATTTCTCATCAAAAAATAATGAATTTAGGAAGGCAGTGAAACAACAGTCTTTAAACTGCTAAAAAAAATTACAATTAACAATGTATAATTCTATATCCAGTGAAAATATCTTTCAAAAGTAAAGACAAATTAAAGACATTTTTCATAAAGCTGAGAGAATTTGTTCCCCACTGGCCAAACTATAAATAATGAAGTAGGAAGTCCTTCAGGCTGAAAAGAAATAACACCAGGTAGACATCAGGATTTGCAAAAAAAAAAAAAAAAAAACAATAAAGAATACCAGAGAGGACTCATCTTTGAAGAGAGAAAGAAATTATTTTGAGGAGCTTACCTATGCAAAATATAGCTGTTTTAAACATATTGTACATCACGCCTAAATTAAACATTTTTTTCTTACTCACTGTAGGAAAATTTTATTTTGAGCCAAAAATTGAATGTAGGCCAGGACCATTATTTTAAAATATTTAAATTTCACAAAGTCAATAAGAGTAATACTTAAATTATTATAACATTAATATTTATAATAGAAAACTTTCATTGGATACCAAACATAAATCAAGTATATATTATTTAAAAGTTTTACAGTTGCTTTGAAAACTATATCTAAAACACATGTTATAGATGAACGAATTAGGAAACTGGACTGAGAAGTTAAATTTTTTGCCAAAGTCACTTGATTTTTAAGAAGCAAAGCCAGATTCAAACCAAAAATGAGTATCTTGCTTCTCAGGCACAAATTATTATAGCAATAATAATTTCTATGTACAGTGAGTTCAATATCCAGTACAAATTTGCACTTCCTTAAGCCATGCTAAAGTAAGATTATATTATACTTTATGCTCATTCAATTTTCATATTATAACACATCATGAATGTGTTGCCAAGTCTTGACCAACAGACACTTCATTTCTGTTAATAATACACACTTTTCCATTGGAGGCATAAATTATCATTTATTTTAATCAATTCTCTTTTGAAGTTTCTAACTGGTTCCAATTATTTGCTACTTTAAGTAATTCTACAACTAACATTTCATGTACATATTTAAAGCTTTATTTAATCATATTCTTGAGAGATATGTCCTGGAAGGAGAACACTTGGATGACATAGCTTTCATATTTTCACTTTTCATAGCTTGCCAGGTTATCGCAAACTCTTTCCAACACTAGTATTCTCTTTTTTATTCCCAGCCAAACTATATACAAAATGATAAGCACTGTTTGAATTTTAAATTCTCAGTCAGATGTTTCAATATTTTTCCTTTACTGCTTCTGGCCATGATATCACGCTAATAAAAATCTTCAACATGCCAGGATTATGAAAACATTTTCTTTCACTGTCCTCTACTAAATCATGATTACATATTTCACTTTTAAATTTCATCTGCAGTTTTTATTTAATATGATTGTAAGGTACACATTTAAATTATCTTTTTATTTTTGTAATAACATAGTTGGCCACTTGTCCTAATAGCATTGCTGATACCTCTTCTACAATGCTCTGAAACTCCTTCATCCTTAAACTCCTCTACACCATTATATGGGCTTTCCTGGTGGCTCATATGGCAAAGAGTCTGCCTGTAATGTGGGAGGCTCAGGTTCAATCCCTAGGTTAGAAAGATCCCCTGGAGAAGGGAATGGCTATCCATTCCAGTATTCTTGCCTGGAGAATTCCATGGACAGAAGAGCCTGGCGGGCTATATAGTCCATGGGAGTCACAAAGAGTCAGACACGACTGAGCAACTAACGTGTTTGTTTGTTTAATACCTTTATAAACCTTGTTCCTATAGTCTATTTCCATTCCATTTACCTCTCAATTCATCAATTTCTATATTTTTCTATTTCTTTACTTTTTACCTAATTAAAAACAAAAATTCGCTCAGAAAAATTTTAGTATTATCTCCAGCTAAACTAAAAGGAAAACTGACTTTCCATACATAGCTGAGGTTAGAAATGTTATTGATAACCTTTGGGACAGTAGTAGAAATAAAAATAGTATTCCAACTCCAGAAAGACTAAGCAGGTGAATGAAGATACAACGTGTGGAAAACATGGAATGGAAGGGAAGTTGGCATTACAATTAGGTGATTATCTTTTTCTTCCTTGTATATTTGTTCTCACAGCTATACAACAAAAGTTCACTGATTCCTTAATGACTGGTTATCTTAAGAAAGTATACACAAAAAAAAAAAAGAAAGTATACATGCTTTTAATGGCATAATGTAGAGATGTCAACATTTAAAAGGAAATTAGAACTCTGTTGATAGGAGCTCAGAAATTACTCTGAAAAACTTTGATTCATGTGATTTTTTTACTTTTAAATCCAAAGTTTGCAGGGCTATTGTAGTTTATCACCACAGTGACATTAGAGACTATTTATAATTACATGTCTGTTACCACGACTCCTCTTTGTTTTCTGCCCAACTGAAGGAATTAAAATAAATATATGACTGGAAGAAACTGTACTTAAAAATGAACTGACACCCTGGTTGATATACATGGTCTAAGCTGTATTTGTATATTTAAAAATCAGCCAGAGCAAATCAGATGACTGAGCACACGCACTCACACACATCCTGTTAATACAGATACAGCACCCAGGAAAAAGTATTCATCTGGTCCATTGACTAATTTCCTAGGGAAGGCAAAGACAAGGCCTACAGCAACAGAAAGTGTCATTGGCAGCCTACAATATTTTTCTAGAAAGTTACGCTAGTTGGAGATGAGACTCAAAGAAAAGGTTTTCTGGCAGCCAACACTCACTTGAAGCTGTCACTTCCTGAGTACAGAAACAAGGAAGCAAGGTAAGTCTAATCAGAGAAAGAAAGAAAAGCCATCTTGATTTCCTGTAGACCTCCGTTTGATACGCCTGTGATTGAGGCGGTGTCTGTTCCAAAGCAGAGGCAGCCGGCCCAGTCCTGCATGAGAGCACCTTTAATTCAGCTTACGGTAATCTCTTGCACAATTACCTCTCCTGAATGAAACCATCTTGGATGTAGACAAAAGTATGGAGGACAGTGACTTAATTTTTTGATTAAAAAAAAGAGCAAGGGAGAGAAGGAAAATGATTTATAATAAGTCCATGGGAACATTCTGTACCTATCTCTTTTCTGATTAGAGAGGTGGCATGGAGCCTGGCTCATTAGGCAGAAGTAATGAGCCAGTCTACCTGCCATCTCTAATTAGAGAAAAGATACAGTAGGTACAACCATACCTAGAAATTGATGGGAAAAAAGATAAAAATTATTTTTAAATATCTTTGCCTCCTGTAGCTCTCTGATGCTCAGAACTTAAGGAGAGAAACTATATTAAAAACTAAGTAACACTGGAAATAAATGCTTTTCCAATCACGTGCTTTCTAATCAGAAGTCAAATTTCTTTTTTTTTTTTGCAGTTTAAAAACAAATATCATATTCAGCCCACACTGTCCTTTGGAATCATTAATTCAACATTTAGTATATTGAAATAGAATAGAAGCAAGTCATTTCAACCCCACAGTGCAGAGTGGATAAATTTATGGCACTATCGAATACTTTGAGCAACATTTGGTGCAATAAAACACTTTTAGAAGTGCTAATGGGAATTAAATATTGAAATAAGGCTCACAAGATTTAATGTGTTATTAAGAATTTCCGCATGCAGAGTACTTTATAAAATTTCTCAATAATACTAATTACTCAAACCAAGTTTCTAAATATATAGGTTCCTTAAAATGTTACTTCACAGAAGTTTAGCTTGATCTAAGAGAATATATAACTTAAAATAATAGAGTCATTTATAGACATTTTCTTTTGAATCTCTCAACAATTCTATGAAAAGTAATTGCTATGTCTACTTCACAATAAGAAAATAGATATTCAAGGAGGTTAATAATAGCTACCACTTATTAAAATTTACTCTATGACAAGCAATATATTCTATACATACATAATTCTTATAATATCCCTATAAAATATTTATTAAAATATAATTTAACAGATTACAAACCTTAAAGGGATATATCTTTAGATCAAAGGTAAACAAATGGATTGAATTCAACCTTAAAGTTGTTTGGCACCACAGCTTGGAAACTTAACCAGTGTTTTAGGGTGTATTTTGAATATTTAAATATCTATACATACACCCACACACATTTTTCCTTAAATTAAATAACTATATAAATCAGGTCATGGGGAAAAATTAACATTTTGCATTATTTCAAAGTTAATAATAACAACACCTATAAATACCTATATGACAACTCCATGACCAGTTAGGAATTTACTGCAAATATTTGAAAAGATTTGAGTGCCTGCTATGTATAAATGATAGGACTGTATAACTATCAGAATTTAAATTTAGCAAGTTCATTGAACTTAAAGTCAACATAAAAATTGATGCTAATTTTAAATAATAGAAACAAAATTATATAATAAAGTTCCAAAAGAATATTAAGTGAAACTGAATCTTTAAAAAAAAGGACAAAAAAACACACAGGACTAAGTTCTACAAATATGAATGAGACCACTATACAGAAAACGAAAAACATTGCTGGGAGAAATTAAGGAATATATGCTGCTCATGGATTGGAGGACTTGATATTCTCTACATTCTACTTGATATTCTCTACAGTCTGTTCTTGCAAAATTGAGTTAAGGATTTAAAGTCCCACAAAGTTTTTCTGAAAATTGAAAAACTGCTTCTAAAATTCATATAATAGCCAAGACAATCTTGAAAGATTGAAAAAAAATTTGGAGAAATCAAATCCTCCTAGACAGTAAGACTCTTATGAAGCTACAAAAATGAAAATTAAATGTTTTAACTATACGTATGGGCAAACAGATCACTGAAACAAAATAGTGAGCTCACGAACTCACTGTCTTCATGTAACAGGGATGTAATTTGTGACAAAGCTGCCATTGCAACATAGTGGAGAAGCGATGAAAATGTTTCAGGGTCAATTAAAATCTCAGGTGGGGAAAAAAATAGAATCTTGACTCCTACTTCATACCATACCCAAAAATCAATCCCAGATAGAATATCAATCTAAATTTCAGAAGCAAAATAATATCACTTTTAAAATAAAGTACAGGAGAACATCTTTAGATATTTTTGGTGTTCTCCTACACTTTATACTTTCAGGGTTTGCAAAGATATTCTAAACATTACATAAAAAGTATTAAGTTTAAAATAAACATAAATTGGACCTCACTGAAATTAAGAATTTCTGTTGATCAAAGGAAAGTGATAGTATAAGAGGTAACTCAGAAGGCTATATTTGAAGTCCATTTATCTCTCAAAGAACTCAAATTCAAAATATTGAATTCCTATAAGTCATAAAAAAAAAAAAGACAAACCATCCAATTAAGAATTAGCAGAAACTTACATAGGTAGTACACAAAAGAGCATAGCCATGGCCAAGAAGTACATGAAAATGTTCTCAATACCATCAATTTCAGGAAATGCACCATAAAGCCACCAGAATGGCAAACAACAATAATGTATGAGAATACTAAGTGTTGGTAAGGACATGGAACACCAACATTCTCAAACATCATTGGTTAAAATACCCACTTTGAAAAATTTCCTAAAGCTTAAAGAAATAGCAGCACACTATAGAGATATGTCTTATTGGTATAGTGCTTAGAAAAGAAATCATACACCAGAGTACTCACTTGCATAATTTAAAGTGCTAGAACATTCAAGAACAGCCAACACTAATTTATGCTGATAGAGGTCTCTTCTGACACTATTCTTTGTTTCTCTTTAGAGTTGGTATTCACCAGGAGTGTTTGAAATCCAGGAAATGTTTGATAACTTTTTCTGGATGAGAATTATGCAAGTATATATATAGATTAAAAATTCATAAAGATGTATCCCTTAATATTTATGTATTATGTTGCATGAATGTTTTTGCCTTTACTAAAATATAAGAGAATATTTTTTAATTTCTATAATGCAAAGTTATGACTATTCAAAAGCTAGAAAAAAGATGTGTAACATAATATTATTAACATTAATGAGCCTTTACAAATAGTATTTTCCAGAGTATAAATATGAATATACAATATCAATAAGGAATTCACAAATGACATGCAAATTATCCAGGCATATGTGGAAAGCTACTTAATCTCACTAATGGCAAAATAATTCTAAGGCAGGATCCAAAAATATTTTTCGGTGCGAGGAATGGCAAAAGTGAAAAAATAAAAGGATTATTTGTCAGGTTAGTTAGTGTTTAAGACAAATACTTATATTTTTAAATAAGGTTGTAAATTTTCACAACCTTATGAGGTAATGAGGTAATCTGTTGTTATGCTTTAGGGTCATCATTCCCATATGTATTAAAATATAAAATGACCATTTCAACCTATCTAACTTCTATCAATTTAGGTTAGCAAAATAATTATAATTAACAATAGCACTGCATACTAATATAGTTTAGTATACACAAGGCACAGTTATTCATTCATTCATTCAACAAATATGGAACAACTACTCAGTACCAGATGCTGGAAAAACAGTAGTGTTTTCTATTGACATAGCCTCATTTGATCCTTACCATGAAACTGTAATATCATCACCATCATGATTTTAAATTCAAGATAACTATAGTTTAGAGACATAAAAAGTTATTTCAGGTCACATGGCTAGTAAGCAGAGAGATGGGACTTGATAATTGACACCGAAGTAAAAGGCCTTAAGGAACTTCACAGATAATTGCTAAATGCATATATATGTGTATGCATAATAGATATAGAAACAAATATATATATATATTTAGTGTTTTCGATCAGATAACTGCTAATAATTTTGAAATAGTAGAATTAATCTAAATGTTCATTAATAGGCTTGTGTTTAAAAAGTTTTGGTTACAGCTATACAACTGTGCACAATGCAGTCATTTTAAATGAGAAGGCATGTTTCTCATAACATTTGGAGGGGAAGTACTTACTTTTATAAGGCTCAGAGAAAGCATATGTATGATAATTTCATTTTTGGAAAATTAATATATTTATAACCATATCTCTAGCTATATGTACAAAAATGGTGGAAGGTTATAACAAAGTTAACTATCTCTATCTATAAAGGTCAAAGAAAGGAAAAGGCTTCCTATTTTGTAGAATTCAATGTTGTTTAGTTTTTCTTATAATGATCATATACTGTTTAATAATATAAAGCAAATAATATTCCCATTTTTAAGTATAGGCAATTTTGTAGACCAATGTGCTAGTTACTGCAAGAGAATTCTGAATTTAGCTTCTGTTGTTCTCAGGATATGACACTATCTTCTTAAAACTATATGGCCTATTTTCAGGGTGGAAAGATACAAACACTATCAATCTAGTTTATTCCATGTTGACTATTATTTTCCAGTTTCTATTTAACATTCTAAGTTCTACTTTAACAACAGTCATACAATAAAATCCAAACCATAAAAAGGAGGAAGAAAATATAGCTTAAGAAGAAATACAGATGGCCAATAGGCACATGAAAAGGTGTTCAAATCTCTAATTTTTAGAGAAATGAAAATCAAAACTACAATGAGTTACCACCTCATGCCAGTCAGAATGGCCACCAATTTTAAAAAATCTATAAATAGCAAACGCTGAAGAGGGTGTGGAGAAAAGGGCACCCTCCAACACTGTTGTTGTGAGTGGAAATCGGTGCAGCCACTGTGGAAACACTTTCCCTTTTCACTTTCATGCATTGGAAAAGGAAATGGAAACCCACTCCAGTGTTCTTGCCTGGAGAATCCCAGGGACCGGGGAGCCTGGTGGGCTGCTGTCTATGGGGTCGCACAGAGTTGAACACAACCTAAGCAACTTAGCAGCAGCAGCAGAAAATCAAAACCAGAATTACCATATGATTGAGCAATCCCACTCCTGGTCATATATCCAGACAAAATACAATTCAGAAAGATATATGCACCCCTATGTTCATAGCAGTATTATTCACAACAGCCAACGCACAGAAACAAACTAAATGTCCATCAGCAGATGAATGGTTAAAGAAGATGTGGTACATGTATACAAGGGAATACTACTCCACCGTACAAAAGGATGAAATAATGTCACTTGCAGCAACATCGATGCAACTAGATTATCTGAAGTAAGTCAGAGAAAGACAAATGCCATAAAATATCACTTATACGTGGAATCTAAAATATAACACAAATGAACCTATCTATGAAACAGAAACAAAGTCAGAAACACAGAGAACAGATGGCTAGTTGCCAAGGGGGAGGGGAGCAGGGGAATCCAGGGTTAGCAGCTGCAAAGTGGTGTATACAGAATGGATAAAGGACAAGATTCTACTGTATAGCAAAGGGAAATATATTCAATATCCTATGATAACCATAATGGAAAAAATATGAAAAAGAATGAATATATATATAAATATATGTAACCGAGTCACTCTGCTGTAGAACAGAAATTAATACAACACTGTAACTCAACTTTACTTCGATAAAATAAATTTTAAAAATATAGTTTATTACATATTGTTCTTACTTTGAAAAAATAATGATAAAGACATTTTAAAGATTCTCTGATATAGTGGGTTAAATAATGGCCTTCAACAAATAAGACTACCTGCAATTGTGACTTTATTTGGAAAAAGTCTTTGCAGATGTAATTAAGGATGTCAAGACGAGAAAATACTGGATTAGGCTGGGACCTAAATCTGATCACAAGTGTCTTTAAAAGAGACAAGAAGGGGAGAAGGCCAGGTGAAGATGGAGGCAAAGACTGAAGTTATGTATTGATAGCTACAAGCCAAGGAACACTAAGTATTGCTAGAAGCCACCAGAAAGAGAGGCATGGAATGAACTCCACCTTAGAACTTCCAGAAGAAGCCAACACTGAGCCCTTGATTTCAGACTTCTACCCTCCAGAATCATGGGGGGATGAAATCTGCTTTATTAAACTGTCACCCAATTGGTGCTAATGTATTACAGTAGCCCTAGGAAACAAATACACCTGGGTATTTTAAAATATTTTTGACACATTTTTCAAGGAATTATGTAATTAAATAAAACAAATAATTTTCTGAAATCTTAACTTACCATTTAAGCTCTGTCCTATTTGCAGAGTACCAGAGGCAAAATCTGTAATTGAACCACTTAGAGTTCTTGCATCAAAAGCTGCATTATCCTTTTCCAAACCATTGATGAAGAAACTGATTTTTGTCTGATGCACCTGTAAGAAATTATCACATTATTTTAATTGCATAACCTTTTATTTTATAATAACTGCCTTTAGCAGGCTTTCTCAAGTTAATTTCCCACTTTCCACTTCCTTCAGTTGGAAAGACTGGGAATTTATTTTAATGGTCCAATGATATATCTTGTGTTTGTATATCTAGACATAAACCTATAGATAATAATTCTGTGCTGGATCATATATACCAGGGTATTCACAGGTATGCATAACTGTTTGTCCCATATATTTCACAGTTCTGTCTTCCATGCCTTCATAAAGTTGTTCTGGAGACACTGCTTCTTTAGCTACTAGTTAAATTTGTTACAGTCATATTTGGAAATAAACAGAAATGAATGCAAAAGGCAAAAATATTCAAAGCCAGATACACTAGAAATGTATTACATGTGAATATAATTCAATTTAGGTTGCTAACACAAAGATTCCTTATAAACATTTATTTTCTTAGGTCTTGGTATCCAGTTGGTAATTTTCACCTGCACTTCTCCATACAGAATAACAAAAATCTGCTGATCACAGTCTAGGCTAATTAATCAGGTACCCTAACAACCCTCTACACCAGAGGTCAACAAACTTCTTCTGTAAACAGATAAATATTTTTTATTTGTAGCCCGAATGATTTGATTTTGTGGTCTAAATGGTTCAGGTCACAACTGTTCAACTCTGCTCTAATAGGAAAGCAGCCACAAACAATACATATATGAATGGGCACAAATGTGTTCCAGCAAAACTTTTACAAAACTAGATGGCCAGCCAGGTTTGTAGCATGAGCTATAATTTTACTACCCCTGGATAATATAATAAAAAGTTACTCAGATTGCTTCATTGAGAGAAATGTAATATCATATAGTTGAAGGTTAGATGCTAACATCTTAAATAAAAGTATCAACTGTAGCATTCAAAAGGAAATTATATTCAAACAGCCTTGCAAAAATTAATGAAAATAAACAACCACCCTTCAATATTTTTAAATCATGTGAGTAATTGCCTTA
Organism: Odocoileus virginianus; assembly: GCF_023699985.2. Lineage (NCBI taxonomy): Eukaryota > Metazoa > Chordata > Mammalia > Artiodactyla > Cervidae > Odocoileus > Odocoileus virginianus. Next base: position 58,596,161 of record NC_069684.1, on the reverse strand, counting down.
GGAACTCTTTTCAAAGTCCCCATCTTAAAAAAAAAAAAAAATTACACACACACATACACACTTGGCAATTATAAAAATTTCTTGGCAATATCAACATATCAGTTCTTCAAAAATTATTCAGTTTGGTTTTTTTCCTCTCTATCCAACTTGCTCTCAGTTAAAACCATATTTTTTCCTAAATGCATCGACCCTGCGTTCCATTTGACTCAATTATAAAACAAAGCTTTAACATAAAGACCAAAAATCACACACTAGCTTCTCATGGACCTGGATATACACCCTTCTGCTGTGTTTTTTTTACATGCCATTTTTTACAGCCTGTTACTGTCATGTGGTGTTTGACTGTTATCATTATAAAAGATACAGGCTTTTCTACTTTGTTATTTGTAGCATTATCTCATGTTTTACAACATCTCTGCGCAACATGCAGGCACATGAAATATAACTCATGGAAAGTTCTCGAAGGTATTAATGCATAAAAAAGAATGTGGTTCCATCTCTACTGTCTTTACCCAGCCAAAAGCTGATGAACAGCCAATTTTCCTTTATCACATTAGCGCAGCCATGAGGGAAACACATTTGTTCTAGTCAGCTCCACTAAAGATACTATTACCAATCTAACATATACATGTTTTATATCAGCAGTATTCTCAGAGCATGAGAGAGCCAACAATATATTAACACTAGCATGACAGTTTATTTAAGAAAAGAAAATTGTCTCTGTAGAGGGACAGAAGTTAGAAATGTATGGCTAAAGCTCAGTGTCACTGGTCTAATAAAGGTAATAATTCTTTGGCTTTCTTTATAGCAGGTAACACTCCTGTGACAGTTCTGTCATATCATTCAAATAAAAATGTTGTCTTTTACAAGTTTAAGTGCACCTTTATTTTGAGTCAGATAGAAAGCATGCTTTTGATTTTCTGTGTTCACTGTATTATATCTATAGTCAAGAGTTCAGGACCTTCTTTTCTTTTTTCTTTTTTTATCAACTCATCACATATTTACTTAGTAGAAGGATTCAGTGTCACTTGCAGTGAATTCCAGAAGAATGTTTTCACTTTGTTGGTACTTAAAAAATGATTAATGATGATCCCAAGTCACTCTTGCCTGTTGTTGCCTCTCCCCCACCCACCACCACCAGCTACCTTTCTATAAATAAGATTAAATCCTCTTTGGTGTTCTGTATCATGTTTTATATTCCAAGATTCTCTAAACTACTTTGCAATTCAGGTCTGGGGCCCCATCACACTGAAACTGTGACCATGATGGTGGCTCTTTGCCATAGCTCATCCTGATGATCCCCTTGCCAGTTATTTAAGGGAATAGGAATATATACGATGGAATTTCTGATCTGTAAAAAGAAAGCCTTCTGCTCAAGTGAACTTCCTCTCTATCTTTCTCCACCTCTCTGAGGATTAGAGGAGTTTGGACATGTTTATTGGTGTGGCTTGAAGGAATGAATTGGCAAAACTAGTAGCAGCTGTAGAAAAGCTTTACGCCCTTACAAGATGCCCAAAAACATTTCAGAAAGAAGATGCAAGGGGGCATGTCATTCTCAAGCCTTCATTCTCTCAGGCCTTCAAATTTTACTTTATTGATTTTTATTGGAGGGGGGGTCAAATTTGTGTCTCTGTGATAGGCTGTACTCATTCCTTTGAGCTCCAGAGTATATTAGACTCTAAAAAAAAAAAAAAAAAAAGGTAGAATTCCTCACCATTCTCATGCCTGATTAGAGAGGAGCACAATTCAAAATTCTAGAAAATCATACAACTGTTGAGAGGCTACCAAGGGAAACAATACAACCAGCCCCGCACCACCCCCCCCACCCCCGGAATTATCAACAAACTCTTGTTTCACTGAAATGCCACATTTCTGTTGCTTTTCTACTGAGGCTGGCTGCTTCTGCTACCACCACCACCACCAACAGCAACACAAAAACAAAATAATGCTGATTCAGCCTGGGAAAAAATAGGTGGAGTCCCTATACTGACTCCCTCATTAGAAAAATAATTTTGCAGTTTTCCTGTTGCCTATATCCTCCTAATTTTAATTTACTTCAGCACAGCACAAACCCAGAATCTACAGTGGCCCTGTAAGTTACATCAAAAAAATAAATAAAATCACAATCATTTCCTCTAGGAGTTTGTATGTATGAAAGCATAGAGTGTTTTTAGTATACTAAAACTATGTGAATCACTATAAAGGATGATAGTTGTTTTTCACTTAAGTACTGAAGCTTATTGTCTTTTTCAGGGAGTTGCTTCAAAAATTTGTGCCTTAATCCATAAATGTGTGGTGTAGAACCTATTTTGGGACCTTCTTTGTGGGACCTGTCTTCCTAGAACTGACTTATGAGCCTCCCAAGAATATAAGTTTCATTAATTTGATGGACCTCATTTTAAAACAAAACCATTTTAAACATTTTGAATAACATCTCTCTCATAGATTTAATACAAATGGTTTGGCAACAGATCTCAAATTCAGATTCACTCTCAGAAGATGAGGATGGGAGATACAAATATAAAGAACATCATCTTGAATGCTAAAGATTTCAAACAAAAAAAGAAAACTACTTTTCCCTACAGATAAGAATCTGAAGGGAAAACTTTATGAAGGAAAAAGTGTTTGGACTTTCTGAAATAGAAATTATCCTGAAATAGAATTTCTATTTCTAGGTTAAAGAAGGATTTGCATAAAAGATTCAACTATTCCATCTATAATTTTTAAGCATAAGGAAGACAGTTTATTCTGAAAACTTCATAAGGTTATTTTAAAATATCACATGTATGTTTCATCCTCTACCTGAAAGCATGTGGAATGCCACTCTGCTTACCATTCTAAACTAAAGGTCTTCTGAGGTTTTCCCTCTCTCGTTCATCTGCTTTTATTTCCAACTGGTCACCAAGAGTCAACTTCACCTAAATGGTGAGATTACCTCACTGTCTGTTAATCACACAATGCTTAATTCTATTTCCATGTTCTACTTAAGCTATTTCTATATGGTAATAAACTTGCTACTGCTTTTCATTTACTTAAATTCTTAGTATTTTCAAAACATATATATCTCAAGTCCTAAATCCTATAGGGATCCTTTACTGACTCCTTCAGCATTATCAAAGTGTTCACATTTATTGGGAAGCTAGCATATTGAGCATTGTTCTGAAGTTTTGTTTTATCTTTACAACATGAGACAGATTTGGAATTATCTCCAAGTAATGAAATGGAATCATAGAGAATTAAATACAAAAAGGTTACATTTTTCTAAGTCACATAGAGGAGGGACTGGTTCTAGAGGCTGTTTTAACCAATTTTAATTAGTTACATCCAGTTAGCATTTAGAAATAACCACCATCCGGTTTATCAGACCCACCCATTGAGTTACTTTGCTTTAACTCAACACAGTGATGATTCAGGTTTTATATCAATGCTTCCCATAATAAGAAGGGTAACAACCTGAATGAGTAATATAATCATTTGCCATTTTCCTGGCAGTGTTTTGAGTGCTTTACTTATAGTATCTTACCAGGTTCTCAGATCCCCCTCTTCCATGTTATTAGTATTATCCCCCAAATGAGGACTCAGATTCACCTGCTCCACTATTCTGATTCTGCAGACTTTGGGAAACCTTTCATCTTTGAACAGCTTTTACTATTATAAATGACTGAACTGGAAGATGTCTCTTTATAAATTCAATTCTTAGGTCCCAGCTCTAATTACTGAGACCACATGAAACAAATCCAATCCCTTTTCCACACAAGAGTTCACACATATTTTTCTCCCAAGTCTTCTTCAAGATAAATGTGTTTGGCTTCTGTGGTGTTCTAAATATGACATGGCTTTGGGTCTCTCTTTTAAAATATGGTTCCAGAAATACTACAATCTCTACATGTGGCCTCTCACCAAATTGAAATAAGATTATCACCTTAATGTAATCCAAACTTGCATGCTATATTTCTGGCAATGACATCATATAGCTAAAACTGATAAATTAAGTTGAGCTGACTGTTAAAGCATATCTACCCCATCCTGTACATATGCAGTTAGTTTTGTGAATCCAAGGACAGGAATTTATATTTATCCACAATATATTTCATCTTGTTAGATTCAGCCCATTGCTCCAGGCTGTCAAAATCTTTTTGGATGCTATGTCTCTCATCCAATGTATTTAACATCCTCCAAGATTTGTGTCATTTGCAAATTTGATGAGCATGCCCTACATGCTGGGCAGAAGCTCAGTAAATACTAATTGACTGATTGACTAATAAATACTCCAAAAATAAAACCACCAACACAAACTACAATGTTGCAATTCTAAGCAATAAAGAAAAGGCATCACTTTTAACAGATAAAATGTGTCATACAGTAATTCTTCACCTTTGCAGAGTGACCTTATTTACTAACATGGGTTTTTTATAGAATCATATAATTATGAATAAATACACAAATTAAATATTTTCTGTGCTACATTTATCCAAACAATATGACAAAAAGAGTTGAGGTAATTATTTATGGAAAGTAAGTTTGTAGAAATTAATCACATGGGTTGCACACAAGTATTTGGAATGTGTATGTGTTCCCACTATTGGTTTGATTTACTGATAACCTCTTAAATCTTCCTTCTCTTTGACCATATGAAAGATGCTGCAGGGAAATGACTTCTGACACAGCTATATTCGTCAAGATTTTCTGACTAGTTTTGTTTCTCTTTATTATCTCTCATGAGCTCACACATTTCAACATTCCTCTCCCTGGTCCCTTCTCCCTTCCTCCCTGCTCCATTCACCCGCAACACCCTCCCCAATAGAATTCGGTCTCTGACATAAAGACTTCTGTTTTTCTGTATGAATAACTCGGACAAGCCAGACCCTGGAAGTGATTCATGCCTAAGTGACTACATTCACACCCTAAGCAGGGCACTTCGGGTTTATCACTCTCTCCACGACATCGAGCAGGCTTCCCTGAATGCTCAGTGGGTAAAGAATCCACCTGCAATGGAGGAGACACAGGTTTGACCCCTGCGTTGTGAAGTTCCTCTAGAGGAGGAAGTGGCGACCCACTCTGGTATTCTTGCCTGAAAAATCCCACGGACATAGGATCCTGATGAGCTACAGACCATGGGGTCACAGGGAGTCAGACATGATTGAGCAACTAAACATGTATGCACGCCATGACACCTATTAAAGCTCTCTCTCCATATACTGCAATCTCCTAGGAACAAAGCTCCAGCTTAATCAATCTCTAGAAATTTAACATAGGAATGTAAGTAATTTTCTTTGTCCTATCTTGAGTGGATATAAAACTCTCATGGCCACTTCTTCCTAAACTATTACTCTATTTGCTTTAAAAAGTAGCTATTAATTTACACACACACACAGTGGAAAAATGTGCCAATGGTTTGATTTATTATTGATTTCATAGGGAATGGGGATAGAGTCAGACCATTGTCTGTAGATACTATCTAGGAACATTTTATGCACAATTCCACATTTAAGAATGTTTTTGGTAGTGTGCACATGTTGCAGAAAATAAATAATAAGGAACCTACTATTAGTATATAGCACAGGGAACTATATTCAACATCTTGTAATAACCTACAATGGAAAAGAATCTAAATACATATAGACATAGGTGTGTATATATATATATAGAGAGAGAGAGAGAGGAGAGAGAGGTGTCTATACATATATATATGAATCACTGCTATACACTTGAAATTAACAAAACACTGCATGTTAACTATACTTCAATTTATAAAAATGGTTGAGAAAGAATGCTTTTGATACACAGATGATCACAATATCCACCACTCTTAATTGTCTCAATGTATCTTTAGTTCTTTTTCCTATTTTATCCATACAGAACAGATGACATCTAAAAGATCATTAGAATTAGCTAAAAACCACTTTAGTAACTTTTTCAACATTTCCTATCCCTAAATCTGGAAGTTGTTTTTATGCCTACAATTTCCTTTCCTTGAAAAGTCAAGTTCTTATCATGTCTTCCATGTCTAGGAAGAAAACTGTTCATCATATCCTTCATATAAAACCATAACTTTCTGCTATACAATAAGTCTTTGTTGGTTATCTATTTTAAATATAGCTGTGTCTACATGTCAATTCCAAACTCCCAATCTATGCCTTTCTCCATCCTTTCCCTGATAACTATAACTTCTTTTTCTAAGTCTGTGGGTTTATTTATGTTTTGTAAGTAAGATTTGCATCATGCTTTAGATGCCACGTGTAAGTGATATCATATGCTATTTGTCTTTCTCTTTCTGACTTACTTCACTTAGTATGATAATTTCTAGGTCAATTCATGTTGTTGCAAATGGCATTAACTTATTCTTCTTTATGGCTGAATAGTACTCCATTGTGTATATATGCCACATCTTTATTCATTCATCTGTCAATGGACATTAAGGTTGCTTTCATATCTTGGCTATTTTGAATAGCGCTGCTAAGAACATTGGCCTGCATGCATCTATTTGAATAAGAGTTTTCTGGATTTTTGCACAAATGTAGGATCATTGGATCGTATGGGAGCTCTATTTTTAGTTTAAGGAACATTGTACTGTTTTCCACAATGTCTGCACCAATTTACATTCCTACCAGCAATGTACAAGGATTCCTTTTCCTCCACATGCTCATCAGCTTTTATGATTTTTTACTTTTGGTGATGGCCATTCTGATTGGCCTAGTGATGTTCTCTACTTTCTTCAATTTATGTCTGAATTTTGCAATAAGGAGTTGATAATCTGAGCCATAGCCAGCTCCTGATATAGAGCTCCAAAGAATATAATCAATCTGATTTTGGTATTGACCACCTAGTAATGTCCATGTGTAGAGTTATCTCTTGTATTGTTGGAAGAAGATGTTTGCTATGACCAGTGTGTTCTCTTGGCAAAACTCTCTCAGCCTTTGTCCTGCTTCAGTTTGTACTCCAAGACCAAACTTGCCTGTTACTCCAGGTATCTCTTGACTTCCTACTTTTGCATTCCAGTCCCCTGTGATGAAAAGGACATTTTTCTTTGATGTTAGTTCTATAAGGTCTTGTATGTCTTCAAAGAACCATTCAACTTCAGCTTCTTTGGCATCAGTGGTTGGGGTATAGACATGGATTACTGTAATACTGAATGGTTTGCCTTGAAAACGAACAGAGATCATTCTGTCATTTTTGAGATTGCACCCAAGTACTGCATTTTGGAAATCTTTTGTTGACTATGAGGGCTACTCCATTTCTTCTAAGGGATTCTTGGCCACAGTAGCAGCTATAATGGTCATCTGAATTAAATTCACCCATTCAGGTCCATTTTAGTTCACTGATTCCTAAAATGTCAATGCTCACTCTTGCCATCTCTGTTTGACCACTTCCAATTTACCTTGGTTCATGGACCTAACATTCCAGGTTCCTATGCAATATTGTTCTTTTAGAACATTGGACTTTACTTTCACCACCAGACACATCCACAGCTGAGCACTGTTTATGCTTTGGCTCAGCCTCTTCATCCCTTCTGGACCTATTTCTTCTCTTTTCTCCTGTAACATATTGAACACCTACTGACCTGAGGAGTTCATCTTTCAGTGTCGTATCTTTTTGCCTTTTCATACTGTTCATGGGGTTCTCAAGTCAAGAATAATGAAGTGGTTTGCCATTCCCTTCTCCAGTGGACCACGTTTTGTCAGAACTCTCTGCCATGACCCATTCGTCTTGGGTGACCCTACACGGCATGACTCATAGTTTCAATGAGTTTGACAAGGCTGTGATCCATGTGATGTTTGGTTTGTTTCCTGTAATTGTGGCTTTCATTCTGTCTGCCTCTGAAAGATGAGGATAAGAGGTTTGTGGAAGCTTCCTGGTGGGATGGACTGGCTGTGGGGGAAACTGGGTCTTGCTCTGGTGGACAGGCCAGGCTCATTAAATCTTTAATCCAATTTTCTGCTGATGGGTGTAGCTATGTTCCCTCTCTGTAGCTTGGCCTGGAGCCAAACTATGGTAGGGGTCAGTTCAGTCAGTTCAGTTTAGTTACTCAGTCATGTCTGACTTTTTGCAATCCCATGGACTGCAGCACACCAGGCTTCCCTGTCCTTCACCATCTCTCAGAGGTTACTCAAACTCACATCCATCGATTCAGTGATGCCATCCAACCATCTCATCCTCTGTCATCCCCTTCTCCTCCCACCTTCAATCTTTCCCAGCATCAGGGTCTTTTCCAATGAGTCAGTTCTTGGCATCAGGTGGCCATAGTATTGGAGTTTCAGCTTCAGCATCAGTCCTTCCAATGAATATTCAGCAGAATATTCAAAGAGAGATAAGAAAATCTTCCTCAATGATCAATGAAAGAAACAGAGGAAAACAGTAGAATGTGAAAGACTAGAGATCTCTTCAAGAAAATAAGAGATTCCAAGGGAACATTTCATGCAAAGGTGGGCACAATAAAGGACAGAAATGGTGTGGACCTAACAGAAGCAGAAGATATTAAGAAGAGGTGGCAAGAACACAGAAGAACTAAAGATCTTCATGACCTAAATAACCACAATGGTGTGATCACTCACCTAGAGCCAGACATCCTGGAATGTGAAGTCAAGTGGGCCTTAGGAAGCATGACTACAAACAAAGCTAGTGGAGGTGATGGATTTCCAATTGAGCTATTTCAAATCCTAAAAGATGATGCTGTGAAAGTGCTGCACTCAATATGCCAGCAAATCTGAAAAACTCAGCAGTGGCCACAGGACTGGAAAAGGTCAGTTTTCATTCCAATCCCAAAGAAAGTCAATGCCAAAGATTGCTCAAACTACCACACAATTGCACTCATCTCACACATTAGCAAAGTAATGCTCAAAATTCTCCAAGCCAGGCTTCAACATTATGTGAACTGTGAGCTTCCAGATGTTCAAGCTGGATTTAGAAACGGCAGAGGAACCAGAGATCAAATTGCCAGCATCTGGTGGATCATCAAAAAAGCAAGAGGGTTCCAGAAAAACATCTACTTCTGCTTTATTGACTATGCCAAAGCCTTTGACTGTGTGGATCACAACAAACTATGGAAAATTCTTCAAGAGATGGGAATACCAGATCACCTGACCTGCTCCTAAGAAATCTGTATGCAGGTCAAGAAGCAACAGTTAGAACTGGACGTGAAACAACTGGTTTCAAATCAGGAAAGGAGCATGTCAGGGCTATAGACTGTCACCCTGCTTATTTAACTTATATGCAGAGTATATCATGTGAAATGCTAAGCTGGGTAAGCACCACTAGAATCAAGATTGCTGGGAGAAATATCAATAACCTCAGATATGCAGATGACAATACCCTTATGGTATGGGTAATGACAGCAATGGTGACCTCCTTCAAAAGGACTTATGCCAGCACACTGTGGCTCCCAGGACTATTTTAATCAATTAGATCTGATAGACAGAGTGCCTGAAGATCTATGGACAGAGGCTCGTGACATTGTACAGGAGGCGGTGATCAAAACCTTTCCCAAGAAAAAGAAATGAAAAAAGACAACACCGGTTGTCTAAAAAGTCCTTACAAATAGCTGAGAAAAGAAGAGAAGGGGAAGGCAAACAAGAGAAGGAAAGATATACCCATCTGAATGCAGAGTTCCAAAGAACAGCAAGGAGAAATAAGAAGTCTTCCTGACTGATCAATGCAAAGAAATAGAGGAAAACAATAAAATGGGAAAGATGAGATATTGCTTCAGGAAAATTAGAGAACCAAGGAAACATTTCATGCAAAATGGGCACAATAAAGGAAAGAAATGATATGGAACTAACAGAAGCAGAAGATCTTAAGAAGCGGTAGCAAGAATTCACAGAAGAACTATACAAAAAGGGTCAAGGATGAGATCCTTGGATGGCATCACCAACTCAATGGACATGAGTTTGAGTAAGCTTCTGAGAGATGGTGAAGGACAAAGAAGCCAAGCGTGCTGCAGTCCATCCAGTCAGAGAGTCAGATGTGACTGAGTGACTGAATAACAAATTCTATGACTGGTGTGAAGTAGTACCTCATTGTAATTTTTATTTGCATTTCTCTTAATTAGCAATACTGAGCATCTTTTCATGTGCTTATTGGCCATCTGTATGTCTTCTCTGGAGAAATGTCTATTTAGGTCTTCTACTGCTTTTCAATTGGTTTGTTTGTTTGTTACTAAGTTGTATGCGTTGTTTGTATATTTTGGAAATTAATCCTTTGTCAGTTGCATCACTTGTTAATATTTTCTCCCAGTCTGTAGGTTATCTTTTCATTATGTTTATGGTTTCCTTTGCTGTAAAAACTTCTAAGTTCGATTATGTCCCATTTGCTTATTTTTGCTTTTATCAATATTTACATTGCCTTGGGAGATTGATCTAAGAAAACAATGGTAAAATTTGTCCGAGAATACCTGGCCTATGTTCTCTTCTAGGAGTTTTGTCATGTTGTGTATTACATTTAAGCCTTTTAAGCCATTTTGTGTTTATTTTTGTGTATTTTTTTGTGTAGATATATTCTATTAATCTTCATTGATTTATTGCATATAAACCAACTGGTTCTTGCACCAAGTTGTTGATCAGTCGCTAAGTCATGTCTGACTCTTTGTGAGCCCATGAACTGCAGCACGCCAGGCTGAGATGTCCTTCACTATCTCCCTTAGTTCAGATTCATGTTCACTGAGTCAGTGATGCCATCCAACCATCTCATCCTCTGTCGTTCCCTTCTCCCCTCACCCTCAATCTTTCCCAGCATCAGGGTCTTTTTCAGTAAGTCCTACGAATCCTCATTCAATCTGTTTCCTTGCTACCTCTGACTTGTCTTTATTAGTGTGTCCCTGTGCTCTCTCATCTAGCTACCTCAGTGGGCTTCCCAGTGGTGCTAGTGGTAAACAATCTGCCTTCCAATGGTGCAGGAGACACAAGAGACACGGATTCAGTCTCTGAATTGGGAAGATCTCCTGGAGGAGGAAATGGAAACCCAGTCCAGTATTCTTGCCTAGAGAATCCCATGGAAAGCGGAGTCTGGCAGGCTACAGTCCATGGGGCTGCAAAGAGTTGGACACGACTGAGTGTCTGAGCACACACCCCCCTCAAACATTCCAGGCACCCATTTTCCTCCAAGCCTTCACATTTTCTGTTCCTCCTCCTTGACATTACTCCTACAGACACCTGCTGGCTATTTGCCACACCTCCTTCAGATGTTTCCTTAATTTCTTTAATTGTCATTTTAGCAAAATCCCTCCTAACACTCTTACTAAAACTGTAGTACCATCCTTGCTAACCCCCTTCCCTTTCAGCTATCCTCTCTGTCAACACCAAAGATACTGCATATTTTATTTATTTTTTCTGCTTTTTAGTCTCTTCCTGCCTAGAATCTAAACTCTATAAGGAGAAGTTTAGCTTTGTTTCCTTTTGCTGTTTTGTTTACTGCTGTTACCTCATTCCCCAGAATGATAACTAGCAACTATTAGGAACTTATTAAATATTCACGGAATGAATGACACTTCATCTAAACTAAGGACTGAAAGATTAACTACACTAACTTGAAAGATTAACAGAAATTAGCAAAAGGCAGAAGTGGTACAAGATAGGAAATAAGTGAGTTGTAGGAAATGGCAACCCACTCTAGTATTCTTGCCTGGAGAACCCCATGGACAGAGGAGACTGACAGGCTACAGTCCATGGGGTTGCAAGAGTCAGACGTGACTTAGAGACTAAACCACCACCACCAGGCATAGAAAAACACAAGGAAATGGAAAGAAGCCTTAAACTTATCCCAAGCCTTCTATTTATACTACCCATTCTCATTCTTTTCTCTTCAATGTGTTGAATTTAAAGTCACGTTTCTTACTTTCCCCCCAAATCTTTCCCAGTTTTTAAAATCTATTTAAATTATAATGATACAGTTGTATATAACTAGGGCAAATTGTGCCTGAAAACAGTGGACAGCAGATTCCTGTTTGTAAGTCCAGGGAGTAAGACAAAGATGTGAAATCACTCCTAACCCAAAGGCAGAGGGTCATCATTCAATCCTCAACATCTAGACAGATATGTAGGAAGTCATTTCTGTACACAATCCAAAAACTCAACTCTGTGCCAGTATTCAGGTAATATCTTAAAGATCCTGAGCAGTAATTTGTAAGTTGAAATGGAGTCCTGCTCTATAAACAAAACAGGTAAAATACCTCCTTCTGCTATGCAGGAGTTATTCCTACTAAAACCTTCAACACAGGCAAAAAATCCCATTAATTAATTAATGGATTATTAAATTTACATTCTTGAAAGAAACACACGCTTTTCTACAAGTACCTATCTTCCAGCCATTCTGTGTCCTTAGTTTTTATTTTTTTTGTTTTTTCCCCTAGCTCCAGGAGTACTGAGCAAAATTTATTGAAAATGTGTCTCATAAACTAAATGAAGAAGAACCATTTTAGGCCAAAGGAAAAATGTGGACCTCTTTAACCTCCTTTAGAGAATTGTATCATGAAATCTGATATGAATTGCTTTATCTTTAAAGACACTCAGAACTGAGAATAAAGTCTTCATGGTGACCCTTGTTTAAAGGTGGTGCTCTTTGCCCTAAAGCTGGTGAGATAGTAATTGTCTAAGCAGTTTTTTCTTCAATCAGTAATGGAGAAGCACACACATTTAATTTGGTTTTGACAGGAAAAATGACAGCAGCAAATAGGCTGTTTTTTTTTTTTTTAAAGGTAAGGATTATATCAGCCCTAAAACCAAAAGTAGCTATTTGTGGGTCAAATGTAGAACATTCAGCAAAGTTGCCTTTCTTTCACCCCTTTGAAAAACAACAAAGAAAACACCTAAGATTGTGTCATCAGTTAGAGCAAAATAAATGAATGCTTTCATTATTCTCTGAAGAAATTTATACTAGCAATTGGATAACCAGATTCAAGTGGTGCTCTTGAAAATAATATTCATTTTGTCTTTTTACAATTCACATTTATACAGTCCAATTCTTACATATTTCTTCCCAAACTATTTTTCCCAACGTAAGCAGAAGCTGTCAAAAAAAAAAAATCCCTACATTTGGTGGTGTATTTGGAATCTCTTTTTGCAAAGAGATTAAACTTCTCTAAAGGCTGACAGGCTCCAGAAACGTGAGGCCCAGAATAAAAATAATGGGTGGGAGAAATAGTCACGTGTTTACTTGCGAAAAACAATGATTTTTATAATAACTGCTATAATAATTAACTTCAGTATATTTTTAGAAAGAGGAAATCAAGAGTGAAGGTGGCTATTAAAGGCTAAAACAAAAGGAAGGGAGAGAACTGCTATGGTTATAATGGCTAATATAAAAATCAGCTTATCTATATCTCCCACATAATACTGTTTCCGATAGAGCTTTTCTGTTTCACTAGAGCTTTTTTATCTCCTGATATGTGTAACAATGGACATTGTTAAGTTAGTGTACCTTCCAGTTCACTTAAGTATAACTAGGTAGTAGTTTACTTTTACCTTCTACAAATTCACATTTGAATTATAATGTTTAAATACTCGGCTGAGCCTTCAGGACTTAATGAGACTTTTTTGTAGAAAAAAAGTGATGGGTATGAAGGGATGCAGGGTTTATTGTCACTCAGACCTCACTTGTCTATCACCACCTCAGAGAGCCCTTTAATGTCTGAGCTGGCCTAAGTAATTACTCAATAACTTTCTACCATGTTGTCATATTTTAATTCTGTAGGTATAAATTTTCTCTTAAAATATTTCTGATTTACTTCACTTGTTCTCCTTTCCCCAGCCATACCTCATCATGCACATACATGTGCATGCACATGTGCATACGTGCACACACACACACACAATAACATCAACTCCAGTCAGTCACTGCATTAGTCCCAGCACCAGCACAAAATCCCTCTAATAGATTTCTTTCTACAACTTTAACATAACTGTTTCTACTATCTGTGATTTTTTTCGGCATCCATTCTTTCTGTTTCCATCTCTGAAATTCCTCTTAGAAGCACGCTGGGTCTGCCTGTGGACACATCTCTATTTGCTCTAGATCAGATCTGATAACTGCAGGGCAACGGCGGGTAAGCAGGACAACTCATTTTCTCAGGGTGTGGATCCCCTTCCTGCTGGGTTTCATCAGCCTGCCTTCTTCTGGCCTAGAGTCCACTCTGTATGCTCAAACCGAGGTCAGCTGTCACCACTGCCTGACGCCTCTTGGTGGGGAAGAGTGGGGGAATCTGACCCAGACTGTCACTCCCAGTGCTGCTTGCCAATGCCTGTCCCCGGCAGTCACGCAGTCCGCTCTGCCTCCTCCCACGGAGTCCTCCTGCCCCCGGAGTCTGTCGGCTCTAGGCTTGTGACACCCGTGACTCAGTTCTCTCCTCCACCACAACTTCTCTCTCCTGTGTGTATTTTGGACTGTGGTTTCCTCTGCCAACCTGATCTCATCTGCTTTCTACTTTCCCAGATTCCTACGACACGTTCTAATCATCGTGTTCTTTTCTATGCCTCCCAATAAATAGTAGCATTTGTGATCAGCTGCTGCTGTATCTGAGCAAGTTAAAATGGTAAATTCCTTTCCCTAGCCAAAAAAAAGAGAAAAACCAATGAAGACCTGAAACACTTACTGAAAGAAATAAATGTGGGGGAAAAAAAAAGAAAAAACAAAAGAAAAAAATAAATGTGGGGACTGCCTAAGTAACTTACCCGAAATGCACTTGAGAGCTTCTCAAAATTTCACTTTACCATTAGGCTTTCACACTACTCGGAATCAGTGTCTAAGTCATTTATACCATTAGACCAGCTAGATGACAGCAAGTTGTCAACAGATTTCTCAAGGATTTCTCCAAGGAACTAGAGACTTACAAGTGGGAGAAAGTGTCACTCCATCTGAATCCAAGCATTACACCAATTGACCTGAAAGCTAGAAAGGTTCTGTTTCTCTAAGGAAAATAAAACAATTGAAAAGCTTGAGTATCCAATCAAACAAATTACATTTAACTCCCCAGGGGGCTACAGCACTTGTGCTCAAATCAGAGTTTCGAAGGAATATCTATTCTAAAGGATAGGCTTAGGACAGACTACTGAAAAGCAGCAAAAAATAAAATGAATAAAACTCAAATATAATGGAACTGAGGAACTACATAAGCATAAAAGTACAATATTACTTTAAAATAATGTTACTATTAAATAACATTTTATATGAACTTGAATTCAAGCCCTGTCACTTAAAATTACATATTTATGGACTAAGAGTGGAATTGATAAAGAATTCCAGTTTTCAGGTTGTCATTAGTGATCGGCAAGAATAATTACTCTATTAATGAAATCTGCAGACAACACCCAATTGATAGGTACTGTGAAAGTCATTAAGAGACCAACCTAGAAGAAAATGCAAGAGGTTAGATTATCGGGCAGGAATGGGGTGGGAAATTTACTCTATTTAAAGGGAAGGTCATCAGAACACACACTTTAAATAACTTCTTTTTCCAAGTAGCTGAAATGTTTGAGTACTACTCACTACCTCATATTTACTAGGCAGCAACACTGCTTCAGACAACAGACAGGATATAGAGCCAGAATCGTGAAAAATCAAGAAGTTCAAAAATATCAAATGCAAAAGAAAGAAGTCCCAAGAAATGCAAGAGAAAGACACTCTTTATGTATCTTTTTCCTTGACATGAAATGTGAAGAAAATGTATATAATTTTTAAAGAAACTCTAGCTATCTTCTGGGCTATAACAGAACTCAAAAGGCTGAGTGTGAATACATCTGTGAAGAACAAAGGATACAGTAGAATTCAGCATGAGATGAATTGTGAGGGACAAAAAAGAGAACCACTAGTTTAAGTCATACTGTGTGTTGTTTTTTTTGTTGTTGTTTTGACTGATTAGAGAAAGGACAGCAGTGAGCGATACAATCACCATCATTGCAAAAGACTACAAAGTGATCAACAATCATCTGAAAAAGAATTTTGTTAAAAATAAAGAGGAGATTTATGTAGAATTTAGCAAAGTTGTGTTCATTCATCATTTAAAAAATATATTGAGGTTTTCAGTCTATCACATATGTTTTTCTCAATACCATCATTCTTTACCAAACTCACTCAATTCCATTTGTTTACATAGTTTCTTATATTAAACAGCCACTATGCAGATATTTTGCTATGTTCTTGACACACATAAGTGAAGAAAGTATTTGCCTTCACCAAATTCAAAATCTACTTAATATAAAAATCTACCTATAAATGTCTAATAAAATCTACCTGTATAAAAAATATTGTACAGCAAATAGGAAAAAATGCCATAGGAGCACAGAGGAGAAAAGGGAAAACAGATTTAGCATGCTTTTTACAAAGGCATTTGCATTTGTGCTGGTCCCTAAAATATGTGTACAAAGGAACTAGAGGTTAGTTCCAGAGGAAGAAAGGTGCAGGGCAGAAGCAACTATGAGTGAAGGCAAGCAGGAAGAACATGGATGAAAAGACAGTTTTCAGAGACTCGGGAAACACTGCAATTAAAGGTGCAGATACTTAGAAGGACAATAAAGCTACAGAACCACAATCTAAAACACTGTTAAAGGGTCTTGACAGAGTTGCTAAAAGAAGAACTTGTGGAGCATAGAGTATCTTTAGACATGCAAAAAGAAAACAGAAAGGAAGAAAACAGTTTTCACTATGGAGGTTGTTTTGAAGACAGAGCGACTGAAAACACTAGGGGTAGGGGGTGGGAAGCAGGACAGTGGGGAGTAGAAGATAATTGTAATACACAACCCAAGTGTTAGGGAAGGCTCCTCTTTGTAACTCCTACTTGCAAAGCAAGTTGTAAAGAACTTTGTTCAAAACTTTAGGGTCATCTTTAGTGCTCTTCCAAACTTCCCAATTATTAATGAAATCTTTCCAGTTTTCTCTGTATTTGCCTCATAAACCTGTTTTTGCCCTTCATTTTTTTCCTGCTACATATTCAGTAATCCATCAATACCTCTCATCTATACCTTCATCAGTTCAGCTCAGTCACTCAGCCATGTCTGACTCTTTATGACCCCACGGACTGCTGCACACCAGGCTTCCCTGTCCATCACCAACTCCCGGAGTTTACTCAAACTAATGTCCATTGAGTCGGTGATGCCACCCAAACATCTCATCCTCTGTTGTCCCCTTCTCCTTTCCCAGCATCTAGGCCTTTTCCAACGAGTCTGTCTTTGCATCAGGTGGCCAAAGTTTTGGAGTTTCAGCTTCAGCATCAGTCCTTCCAACGAATATTCAGGACTGATTTTCTTTAGGATGGACTGGTTGGATCTCCTTGCAGTCCAAGGGACTCTCAAGAGTCTTCTCCAACACCACAGTTCAAAAGCATCAATTCTTCAGTGCTCGGCTTTCTTTATAGGCCAAGTCTCACATCCATACATGACTACCGGAAAAACCATAGCTTTGATCAGACAGACCTTTGCTGGCGAAGTAATGTCTCTCCTTTTTAATATGCTGACTAGGTTGGTCATAGCTTTTCTTCCAAAGAGCAAGTGTCTTGGTTTAATTTCATGGCTGCAGTCACCATCTGCAGTGATTTCAGAGCCCAAGAAAATAAAGTCTGTCATTGTCTCCACTGTTTCCCCATCTCTTTGCCATGAAGTGATGGGACCAGATGCCATGATCTTTGTGTGTTTTTTTTGAATGTTGAGTTTTAAGCCACCTTTTTCACTCTCCTCTAGGTTCCAAACTGATTGTCCTGTTTTCCAAATCTCTTCACTCCAACACTGGATTATGTCATCATTCATTCACTCACTCCATTCATTTACTCATAAAATATTTGAGGACTGGCTACATTCAGACATGATGCCAAGCCCTGAAGGAAGTATCAGTAAATATGGTACAATCTTTGATGTAAAGTTTCCTGGTCTAGTTGGGAACACAAATGCAAAGCATTAAGTTAATTGTGAGGATTTCACAGAAGTGCTAAGCATATCTCATTCAGGGTTTGAGATAAGAAAAGATTTCCAAAAGAATCTGAAGCCACCTGAGTTAAAGGAGAAGTAGGGTTAATCTGAATAAACAGTAGTGGTAGAGACAGAGTAAAGGGACAAAGTACGTAATTAAATAGTTAATCCCACCAGGGGATTTTAAGTAAAGAAAAAAGTATGGAAGACCCCTGTAAGTTAATGATTACTTAAGAAAGCAGATTTGCTTAACCACAAAACCAAGCAGGCTTGCTTAGCAACAAAACCATGTAACAGAATCATGAGACATGCCCCAAAACAATACAATAATGGTGGCACGACACCCACATTCTACCCAGGAACTCAGCAAGTTAATGACCCCTAAGACATGCTCTCTGCACACTTAAAAAACAATAATTTTGGAAAGGTGACATTTCAAAGAAAAAGACCCTCATTATGTTGAGACCTGAAATAATTTTTTCATAGCACCAAGACAATTCTCTCTTGATCATGGAGGGACAAGAAAATTTCCCCACCTGACATGGAGGAAATGACTACTGACTCCAGTATTCTTACCTGGGAAATCCCATGGACAGAGGAGTCTGACAGGCCAGTCCATGGGTTGCAAAAGAGTCAGACACAAATTAGCAACTAAACAACAACAATCATGAGTATAGAACTAGTTCCAGAGTTAGTCCCGCTTGTGAATAAGGTCTCCCAGTGTGTGAGTGTGTGAGATGAAAAATGAATACAGTTAAGCAAGTAGCCATGGAAATACAAAATAAAGAGCCTGTGTGGAAGAAGAGCTCTTGAAGAAGAGGCTTGAGGTGACCAGAATATACTGACAGATGAACAAACATTAGAGTATATGCATCCTCTTCTTTGGGCTTCTCTGATAGCTCAGTTGGTACAGAATGAGCCTGCAATGCAGGAGACCCCAGTTCGATTCCTAGGTTGGGTAGGTCCGCTGGAGAAGGGATAAGCTACCCACTCCAGTATTTCAGGCTTTCCCTGTTGCTCCGCTGCAGAATCCACCTGCAATTTGGGAGACCTGGGTTTGATCTCTGGGTTGGGAAGATCCCCTAGAGAAGGGGAAGGCTACCCATCCTCTTATTTTACTTGTTTACTTATTTTGTCTACTGCTTATTTAACTTATATGCAGAGTACATCATGAGAAATGCTGGACTGCATGAAGCACAAGCTGTAATCAAGATTGCTGGGAGAAATATTAATAACTTCATATATGCAGATGACACCACCCTTATGGCAGAAAGCGAAGAACTGAAGAGCCTCTTGATGAAATTGAGAGAGGAGAGTGAAAAAGTTGGCTTAAAACTCAGCATTCAGAAAACTAAGATCATGGCATCTGGTCCCATCACTTCATGGCAAATGAATGGGGGAAACAATGGAAGCAGTGACAGACTTTATATTCTTGGGCTCCAAAATCATTGCAGCTGGTAACTGCAGCCATGAAATTAAAAGATGCTTGCTCCTTGGAAGAAAAGCTATGACCAACCTAGACAGCACATTAAAAGGCAGAGACATTACTTTGCAAACAAAGGTCCATCTAGTCAAAGCTGTATTTTTTCCAGTGGTCATGTATGGATGTGAGACTTGGACCATAAAGAAAGCTGAGTGCCAAAGAATTGTTGCTTTTGAACTGTGGTGTTGGAGAAGACTCTTGAGAGTCACTTGGACTGCAAGGAGATTCAACCAGTTCATCCTAAAGAAAATCAGTCCACAATATTCATTGGAAGGACATGCTGAAGCTGAAGCTCCAATACTTTGGCCACCTGATGCAAAGAACGGACTCATTGGAAAAGACCCTAATGCTGGGAAAGATTGAAGGCAGGAGAAGAAGGGGACAACAGAGGATGAGATGGTTGGATGGCATCACCAATTCAACGGACATGAGTTTGAGTAAACTCCAGGAGTTGGTGATAGACAGGGAGGCCTGGCAAGCTGCAGTCCATGGGGTCACAAAGAGTCAGACACGACTGAACAACCCAACTGAACTGATTTTACTTATATATAAAAGAAAGTAATCTTATGCGATGGAAGCCTGAAAAAACAAATGAGATATAAAGCCAAAGACATATGAGAGACCAGCATTTAGTGACTATAAAGAACATTCAGATAAAAGAAGTTTGCTTTTCAGAAAAATAAAGATTAATTAATACCATGGTACATGTTTTTTGAACAGGGACTTTAAAGATAAAGAACAAAACCTGTAAGTATTCCCACCCCAAACACACAGGACACAGTGAAAAATAATTCTCAAACTTTTCTCAGATTTCCCTTCAGAAACATGATGCAGTATATCAAAGGCTCAGAAATGAAAGAATATGAAAAGAAGCTCATTCTCACCCAAGTCATTGTTCATGAATACAGGCCTTGGATATGCCCAACTCTACAAGGATTCTGACGGCACAACACCAGCCATGTGCTCTTTCGGAAAACAAATACTCTCACCAAAGAGAAAGCTCAATTCAAATGAAGAAATTAGGTAAATTACAAAAGGATGTTCAATGAGTATTGAATCCATTTAAACCTATTACTTTTATATAATAGCTATGAAATGTTAGAATAATCCTTGAAATAAAAGTAACATCATCTAATTATAACGATTTTGCTATAATTTATTGGGATAAGAACCTTTATTCTAAGAAAAATTAGACTGTGGCAAGAGGAATAAAAAGGAGTTGTGAAAGCAGAGGTATGATTACTCTCTTACTTTCCTATGGGAATTGATAGTTTGATGCCTGAAATTCATGACTTGAGAAATATAGCCTGAAATTATTTTTACACATGGATTTTTAAAATAATCACTAGCATAAACAAAATTAGATTTAATTCCTTCCAAATTACTAAAACTGTAGTATTAGTCACTCAGTTGTGTCCAACTCTTTGTGACCTCATGGACTATAGTCCACTAGGCTCCTCTGTCCATGGGATTTCCCAGGAAAGAATACTGGAGTGGGTTGCCAGTTCCTATTCCAGGGAATCTTCCCAACCTGAGGATCAAACCCAGGTCTCTCACATTGCAGGCAGATGCTTTACCATCTGAACCAAACAATTACTAATACATTAAGATTTCTTAGCAGTCAATAAAAAAGCAAACCCCTTAATTAAAAAAAAAAAGCAAGAAAGCAATGTATAGGTATTACTCAGGGGGGAAAAAAAACCATGTGATTGATCAATAAGCAGCCATTGCACAGAAAGTGAGACATGTACAAGTTAGGGTAAGAAATGCAAAATGGAACAAGGATGCACTAATCTTGTTTTGCCCATCAGATTGGGGAAAATGAAATAAGTAATTCCCTGTATTGACAAGAATTTAAAGGACAGGCACTCTGATTCACTTTTGGTAGGAGTCTGCATTAGTCAAACATTTTCTGAAGGCAATTTGTCAATATGTGTCAAAAATAAAATTATGTACACCCTTTGAGTCAAAAACTGCACCTCTGTAATTGACCCTAAGGTTGCACTGAGAAACCACCTCCAGCTGGAAATCATTTAATCAGTCTACACACCTGTTTTTCTTCAGTATTACCCATCAGTCTATACACAGGCAGTAACAAGGCAGTCTGATGAATAATTTAAGAATAGGGTATTTGGAGGCAAGAGAAGGAAAAGGAGACATGAAAAAAAAGAAATGATTAAGAGACTAGTGAAATCATGTTGTTTGTGGCCTAGGCTAGAAGTAGAGGAAGTGAATCCAGAAGAGACTTGATAGACTCAGACAAAAAAAAGGGTCCAGAGGCTTAACTTAGGTTTGTAGTTAAAAGTTATCATTCAGGACAGATAGGACATCAGAGAGAGGGCTATTAGCCTGATTGAGTGAGTGGGGGTGGTAAAGAGGAAAGGAAGTGAGGTTACATGATCACTGAGCAAACGGTGATGCTGATGTTGAGAAACCCTAACAGTTAGGGGTGGTATTTTATTGCGTTGATAGGGGGGTTGTCCCAGATTTCCAGCTGTGCAAAAAAATGAGGAAAAAAATGAGGCAGGTATTGAAGAAAGTTATGTGCTTAGTTAACATGAACTTAAAAGTACTGTTTCTTACCAATGTGAGATTAAGAAAATATAATGTCAATCTTTATATATATATCTTTATACCTGGCCCAGCACTGAGATGGATGAAAAGCAGGTGAATGAGCACCCTCCCATTGAAAGGCACAAGAAAGGGGTCCTCCAGGGGGGGGGAATTAGTGTTCATAAGGACAGGATTTTGAGGAGCTGTTGATAAGAGGCTGAAAGTGTAGATAATGTAGCTTGGCTACAAGCTACTGTAAAATGAAAATGTCGCCTAAATGTTGAAGATGAAAATAAAGAAAGGAAGGACAGAGAAATAACGGCATGAGAACATGGGAGAAGACACATAATTGATGTGCATGGTAATAACAAAAGATGACTGGGCTCTTAAACCCTGTGGACTTAACTACTCCACATTCTGCTGGAATTCTGGGGTGAAGGCGGCTGTGCTGGCAGGTTGGGGAAGGGAGAGAGTGAGAGATTGAAATTAGAAAATATAGGCTATTACATATAGAATGTATAAACAACAAGGTCCTACTGTATGGCACAGAGATCTATATTCAATGTCCCATGATAAACCATAATGGAAAGAATATTTCAAAAAGAATGTGTGTGTGTATATATATATACACACACATATATATGTAAAACTGAATCACTTTACTTTGCTGTACAGAAGTTAACACATCACTGTAAATCAACTATATTTCAATACGTAAAATAAAAGGCTGTTTTAAACCAATCCCTTTGTTCAAGATTGCCTTTTGTTTCCACTTAACTATTGAATGCTTTTCCCAACTTCTTTGAAGTTTCCATTGTCTGACACTCAATATCCTTCAGAATTTCATCTTATTGTGTCTTACACAAAACCTACTCAAGACAAACTTGACCAGTCTAAACATTACATGAATACACTGAACTCTGTGCTTTTTCCATGTCCCTGTCCAAAATTCAGAATTCTCTTCCCATTTCTACCTCTTGAAAACTTTTCAGTCCTCAAGGTCCAGGTTAAATTCATTATGATCTATGAAACTTCAGGAGAAAACACAACTCTGACAACTATAACCACTTGTATTTATTACTCTGTCAGTGTTTAGTCACCAGTGTTTACATTTTATCTCTTCTACTAAGTTCCTGTTGCTGTTCAGCGTTCAGTCATGTCTGACTCTCTGTGACCCCATGGACTGCAGCACGCCAGGCTTCTCTGTCCTTCACCATCTCTCAGAGCTTGCTCAAACTCATGTCCATTGAGTCGGTGATGCCCTCCAACCATCTTATCCTCTGTCGTCCCCTTCTCCTCCTGCCTTCAATCTTTCCCAGCACCAGGGTCTTTTCCAGTGAGTCAGCTCTTCTCATCAGGTGGCCAAAGTGTTGGAGTTTCAGCTTCAGCATCAGTCCTTTCAATGAATATTCAGGGTTGATTTCCTTTAGGATTGACTGGTTTGATCTCCTTGTATACAAGGGACTCTCAAGAGTCTTCCTCAACATCACAGTTTGAAAGCATCAATTCTTTGATGCTCAGCCTTCTTTATGCTTCAACTCTCACACTCATACATGATTACTGGGAAAACCATAGCTTTGACTATATGGACCTTTGCTGGCAAAGTAATGTCTCTGCTTTTTAGTATGCTGTCTAGGACTGTCATAGCTTTTCTTACAAGGAGGAAGCATCTTTTAAATTCATGGCTGCAATTACCAGCTGCAATGATTTTGGAGCCCAAGAAAATAAAGTCTGTCACTGTTTCCATTGATTCCCCATCCATTTGCCATGAAGTGATGAGACCAGATGCCATGATCTTAGGTTTTTGAATGTTGAGTTTTAAGCCAGCTTTTTCATTCTCCTCTTTCACCTTCATCAAGAGGCTCTTCAGTTCCTTTTACCAAGATTCTATTTAGTTGATTCTGTCACTCCCAAAACCTCTATACAGTGTCTTTTGTGCATGTGTGCTAAGTCGCTTCAGTCATCTCCAACTCTTTCCGACCTAGTGGACCATCGCCTGCCAGGCTCCTCAGTGCATGCGATTCTCCAGGCAAGAATACTAGAGTGGGTATCCATTTCCTTCTACAGAGGATCTTTCCAGCCTAGGGAATGAATCAGTGTCTCATGTCTACTGTGTTGGGAGGTGGGTTCTTTACCACTAGCACCACCTGGGAAGCCCACAGTGTCTCTTACACAGTATTTAATTTGAAAAATAAATTAAAGTGAACAGCAATCACAACAGATTAGGAGTCATCAAAAAGAATAAAAACTCCTGACTTTGTTCATGCTTTAGCTTTGTGGGCAGAGCTTAAATACCAACTCCACCCACCATTTAGCCTCTCAGACTGAGAATTTTGACATAGAACAGCTTGAAAATCTCACGGGTTGTAAAGGGGTTTCGAAGTACAGCAGGAGGAATTACTTAAAAATAATAATAATAATAATTTAATTACATTGTAAACAGGAGAAAATCCAGGGTATGAAGGACCCAGACTTTGTACTTCTATAAATATAAGATGTAATTTGGAAAAGACAAAAATAATCTGAATATGAGAAATACTTATAAAACTAATATCAACTGGATAAAGAAAATGGTTACAAGGAAAATGGTTGAAGACATCACTTAGAATACCCAAACCTGGTTTTCCTAAGCCACAGAGTAGTAAACTTCAATGACAATAACACTCTGGCAGTCACACTAAGGAATCCATTGTTAACAATTTAGTTTCCATTTTCACATTTGAGTCTGGTGTAGCTGACCTGACCAAAAAAAGTCTTCAATAGAGATCAAATTTTTCTGTGTGGGTTATTCCATGCAAGTTACTTTACTATCCAAGATTAATATTCTGGATTCAGACAATTTTCTTCAGATGCTGAGCATTTTATATTATTAGACAGGAAGAATCCGGGTACAAAAATGGTTTTAATACATTGCATACTCCCCAGGTGGGCCAAAGTGCTTTACAAATTAATGAGGTAGCTACTGGCTATGTGGTAACTTCAGTAGACAAACACAGAATCTATTAAGAACTCAATAATACCCCTTACAGATCCTCAAATGTAAAAATCTATCTTAAAGCAACACTTCCAAAGTGTCACTGGGTCTTTAATGCTCTGTGCCACCAAAGATAGAAATAAAGGACCTTATTTTAACATTTAACCTGCAAGGACATCTTTACCTGCCCTCCCTCCTCCTCCCACTGTGACACTGTCTGAATTCAGTATGAGGCAAAATTCTGGTGTGGGAATTCAACTCAGATATCTCGTTGAAGAGCATCACGCTCTCCTGACCTCCCAACCTTCCCTTTGTCTGAACCTCCTGAGAATCAGGTAGATGTCAAAATGTGACGAGTTTCCCCTGGAAGAGCGTTATTGGAAGCGGGAATATTCCTTGCTGGGGACTGAGTACATTTTGCCAAGATCCAGTGACATAGCTGTTTAAAGTAAAAAATCAACAAATTCCTATAAATTTAATTTAGTGAGTTTAACTATAACCATTATTTTCTCAAAAAAGAAAAATTTGGCTTTCAAGGCAAAGGTGACTTCAATTTGGGAAGTCAGTGAAAACAAGTGTCTGGTGAGAAATAATGCTTTTTCCATAAAGGAGATGGTTTCAACATTCTTTCTTCAGAGATCATTTTAAAGAGAACCTTTAAGGATCTCCTCAAGGATTTTATCTTTGTCTGGCAATCCACTAACCTTCTGTGTTTGGCTAACCTTATGCTGCCTTTTGGCTATTGCTGCCAGTAATCAACTTTATTGTTTTGTAGTTTTAGGGGGAGAAAAGTATTTTCCATTCTTTGTATTTTGATACTTTGACTTAAAATGGAAACTGCAAATGCAAAGGTACGCCAGGTGATTTAAGATTCAGAAGATGAGTGTTTTTGTTGGGCACAGTGAACAGAAAAACAGCTCACTTTGTACATAAAAGCAGTTTTTTACACATGTCATGAGGCGTTTGCACAGGGTCTTGTTCTCAGTCTGACCAAAATGCAAATGCCAGGTTAACAGAGGGAGGAATCAAAGAATGACGCTGGAGGACAAGACAGAATCACAATTTATCTGCATAACACTCTGCAGTCCGGTGGCAACTCCTAAGCTGCTGACACCCCTGGCTGAGGTTCCTGCCAAGGAAACTCCTGCTGCTCTTTTGTGAGGAAATTCCCACCTTTCTCCTTTCCTAACTTATTATGCAGGTCTTTCCTTGCCTCCCCCTAGGTATTCTTCAAACAATCAAAGAGGTATTGGAACTCCTTTATTTAAAGGCAAATCAGTTTTAATTTTATATGACAAATTTTCACAAAGCTATTTATAATTGCAGGGAAAAGGTAAAGATATAAAAAGCAGTGATGGAGCAGAATAAAACGATTAAAATGAGCTAAGGGTTCATTTCTTGAGTGTCCAGTGTAGATGAAAAAAGGAAAAGGTTTTTGGATGAAACTAACCAATTTAATTGTAAGCTTTAATTTGAAAACTTCTACATCCCAAGTCTTCCTACTCTACCAATTCTCACAGACATACTGCTACTGCTGCTAAGTCACTTCAGTCGTGTCCGACTCTGTGCGACCCCATCCCTAGGATTCTCCAGGCAAGAACACTGGAGTGGGTTGCCATTTCCCTCTCCAACACATAAAAGTGAAAAGTGAAAGTGAAGTCGCTCAGTCGTGTCTGACTCTTCGCGACCCCATGGACTGCAGCCTACCAGGCTCCTCCGTCCATGGGATTTTCCAGGCAAGAGTAGTGGAGTGGGGTGCCATTGCCTTCTCCGTCACAGACATAAGGGACCCAAAAAAAGGATAAGCATCATCTAAATTATAAATAGATGAACACTACTATTTATCTCCCTGTATTTGGAAACTCAGCTGTTATTTACAATGTAGAGAAATGACAATGTGCGTGCATGCTGTCTTGTCTAACTTGCTACCCCGTGGACTGCAGCCTGTTGATCTCCTCTGTCCATGGACTCTCCCAAGCAAGAACACTAGAGTGGGTTACCATTTCCTCCTCAAGGGGATCATCCTGACCCAGGGACTGAACCCAAGTCTCCTGCGTATCCTGCACTGGCAAGCAGATTGTTTACCACTGAACCACCTGGAAAGCCCAGAGAAATGACAGCTCGCTTATGAAAGGATGTAAGGAATCATTCCTTCTATTATGAAAGTGTTGGTCAAGGCTGGCTCAACATACTTCTACCAATTCACTTATATAGCATTTCTTCCAGGGATATATTTACTAAGTAGGATTTTTCTAATTATAAAAGAACAATTTGAAATATTAACTCTTATATTTAAACAGGGGAAAATTCTGAATCCGACATTAACTTCTTAACCTTTCTTTTCTCCGTTTATATGCTCCCCAATCATTTCTAAAAAGAGATTTACATGCTGAAAGATTTATACCTAATGGAACAGAAAGTAAACACACACCTTAAATAATTGGCCTATTTTCTTCAATACAAATACTCATCACATCCCTAATGAGAAAAGTATAGTATTTCTAAATACATTCAAATCTTGCCTCAAACACATTTTTATTTAAAGAGAACAGTTTTTCTATATATTTTCCCTTTAGAACCACTGGAAATAATTTAGTTTTTATTTTAAAATATAGCCAAACACTTCCCTTAACACTCAGGTATCAGGTGGACAAAATAATAGTGACTTACATTTACATCTTGCTTCTCAACTGTCAGTACATTTACTGGCTGTCAGTAAAAGAGAAAAATTTAAAAATTGACTGTCAGTTTTAAAAAAGGGTAAGAAAGAGAAAATATACCAGCAAATGTGGAGAAAATAATTTTGAAAAATATTTTACCCATTTCAGGTGTCTTTCACCAATGTGAAATGTATAACTATGCAATTTGAATTGTTTGATGTCTTAAAATCGTAGATTCTAGAGAAGATGGAAATGCATGGGTAAAACATGTTTACTTTGAAATCACTATTTCCAAACTAGGTTGAGGCAGATGTAAACAAGACTGCCATTCACCTAGTCAAATAAAGGAATTCTGGAGCTTTGCAGCGTTATTTATATAACAGGAGACTTAGGCTCAGATTATTAGATCTATGCATCCCTTAAATTTTCCAATCAAATTATTAATGAATTTACCATAACTAAAAAGTTGAGCATATAATAATAATGAAGAAAGAATTCACACCATAACTGCACCTTTTCCAGAACATAAAACCCCAAGTCTTAATTATTTCTCAATCTAAACATCCAGAAATTGCAGCACAGTTTGTTCTCTTATAATGTATTGGGTTATATGTATTTTTTTTAATTCAATGAAAATATTTTAGGACATGTAATCTAAATTATATTCATTTTCAAAGGCTAAATATTCTTGAAATGGAGAATTCTATACCTAAGCTTTTAAGAGAATTCATGGACCTAAATAAATAACAGAAGATAAAGAAATAATGATATGGCAAATAAATGTGTACCTATTTTCTTGGTATTTATAACCACAACAAACTTTGAAGATTTTAAGTTTACTAGAGATGTAAGAAATCTCCCATCACTTGGACACTTTCCTGCTTTGGTGGTGAAATTGACGATCAAGGAGACTCTTTAAATTTAATCATCATTCATCTAATTTAATGAAATTAAATCTGGGCACATTATTTTTATTAAAATAATGAAATTGAATCATTACAGCATTCTGTCCAGAGATAACAAGTGGACGATGGACGAGAACATCAGCTGTGAATATATTTAAATATAGATTTACACATGCAGTATTAGGGAAGGTAAAAACAGGCTATGAAATAAACATTAGGCATCAACTCTAAGCTCACTGTCAAGAGTACGCCCAAGCTTCTAACCACAGAGTTCAGCTGAAGGTAACTATCTGTCAAATGTAATCTGTGCAAGTGAATATGCTTAAGCTGGTGCTATGAATCAACCAAAATTGCTTTGGTCTTATTGACATTCAATTGCAAGAAGTTGCAGCTCATCCCGTCCAATAGACAGTCTGACAACACCAGGAGTGCTTCCAGTGACAGAAAGCTTTAAATATAGATGCAACTATCATCAAAATACACATGGAACTAAACTTTATGATCCTTCAAAGCATCTTTTGAAATTGGTCAGGCAGTCATCAGCTGGTCATAGAAGCCCCAAGATCCCATCTCGTTGCCCTAACATCTGCCAGCTGGCTCAGTTAACAAACCATTATTAATCTTGAAAAAAATAATGAATATAGATTTGATTGACAGGTAAAGTCCTCCTGGATTAGTAGGAGCGTTCCTGTTGCATTGTGCTTAACCCCACTTCTTTGCTTTGCAGGTCTGCCTTTTATCTTTTCTACCATTTGAGACTTGCCCCCAATACATCTTAATAAATAATAACCTGGCATGCAGGAAGAAATCCAGAGGGTCAATTTTAGACAATGCCTTGCAGATATTTTTTGACATGTATTGAGTTTGCATAAGCACTGCATTATACCAACAAGAGAACTAAGGTGAGTGAGGTTAAATGACTTGCTTAGAGTTGTTTCCCCTTGGGCACTGTGACCTCTCAAGCAGATTCTGCCGGGGCCCATATGCTTTTGTTCCAGGTCTTAATCTTATATTGAACAAACTTTCCATTTCTTTCCTGTCTGGGCATATTTCCAACCAAGAAAAATGTGTTGAGTTACAAACAAGTTGTGATGCTCTGCTCACCTCTGCTAAATACCATCAATCGCTCTGTACCTTGGTTATTTCATCTGTACCTTCTTCATAGGGTAGTTCATAAAATGACATGTAAAACCCTTGACTCCATAGGAAACCAACAGACATAGGTGGGTAAATTGATATTTTAATATCTAAAGTACTAAGTAAATACTTTCCTGTTCCTCTAAGAGTTTAAGGGAAATTGCACTGTTGAGAACAAATCTTTACAGGACATAAGGAAAGTATATGACTTACCACATTATCTTAAAAAAAAAAAAAACAACAGTAGAGTAGCTTCCTGAACTCTCACACTAGTCCCTTTATTAGCAACAGTCTTTGCCTTTTTCAGGGAACATATTACTTCCTCAAGACCTACCTTGAACTTTGAAGCTACATGGAAATAATTGTGATGCAATGTTAACTTAAAAAGGGGAAGGAGGGGTAGACAAAAGTATATATTCACTAAGGATCTGCTGTGGTTAGAACTATCTAAAATATGCACATGAGACCGTAGGGAATTACATTAGTTTTATGACAGAAGTATTGGAGGGGATTGGTTGGGTTCATCATTTTTCTTATTTATTTTCTAAGTATTCTAAAATGTTGATGTCATCACAGATACAGAGAACAAACCGGTGGTTTTCAAAGGGGAGCAGGTTGGGGGAAGGACAGCGTGGGAGGTCGGAGTTAGCAGATGTAAGCTATTATATACAGAATGGCTGAACAACAAGGTCCTACTGAATAGTACAGGGAAATATATTCAATACCCTATGATAAAACACAATGAAAAAGAATATTAAGAAAATGTATATATAAATATACTGTATAGCAGCAATTAACAGAATATTTTAAGTCAACTATACTTCAGTCAAAATAAAAATTAAAGAATATTGATTCTCTAACTTTGGTGATTTTTTTAAAAAATCTCATTGTTAACCAAAAATTATTTTCGAACAATCTCTACCCAACCTTCCCACACTGTTTATTTTCTCCTCTGTATAGCTTCTTAGGGACAGGGGCAAGGGATTTACCATCTGTGCTCACCTCAAAACCACTCACAAAGTGTTGTAGGTACAGCAAGTATCTAGTTTATTTTACACTCAAAAAAAAAAAAATGTGTTCTGGGCAAAACTATTTTTTATTTTTTAATTGAAGTATAATTGCTTTATAATGTGTTGATTTCTGATGTACAACTATGTGAATCAGCTATATGTATACATACATATCATCTCCCTCTTGGACCTCCATCCCACCTCCACCATCCCACCCCTGTAGATCGTCACACTTGACTTGTTTACTAGGACCATGGCCACAGAGGTTCTTTTCAAGTATTACATGTGAAAATGGAAAACATCCACCAATCCTGACTTTTACACCTGCTCTTTCATCAAGCACTCTGTGGCCTTGCTTGAGTCACCTGCTCTTGTGTCACAAGAGACAAAAAAGTCCCTTCTGCCTATAGGTAAAACACAAAGTTTCTCAACAATCTTTATTTACATAGCTTTCTAGGTATTTTTTTTTTTTACAAGTTTCTTACTTTCCAGCAAATATTTAAAATGAAAATTTAACCAAAGAAGTTCCAAAAATTATAAAATCACATATATTAAACAAAGATAAGTTCCTAAGTAAAACAATTTGCATGTTAAGGGCTTGCAGGGAGAACACACTAAATCGGACTTAGCATTTTCAGGTTTAGTTATTTTGAGTGTTTTAGACTACTAGTTAGTTTCCATGTGGCTTTTTATTTATTTCTAGAGTTAAAAAATGTTATGGCTTTTGATGTTTTTATTGTCTCATATGGAAGATATCATAAATGTTATTAATGGACTGAAAATAATTTTTATAAAATATTAAAAACTAGAAAGCATCATACAAGTCTTCTGATCCTGACCAAGACAGAGTAAGCCCACTTCAACCTCTATATCCTTGCAATTACCACCAAAAACCCTGAACAAAATACGAAAAGCAATGACCTGAAGATTCTGAAAAAGGAACCAAAGCAAACAGATTGTGGAAACGAGGCATAACCTAAAGAACTGAAAACGTCTCACTTGTAAAAGACACTGTTGAAAGAATGGGAAGACAAACTACAGACCAGAAGAATATTTGGAAAACTCACAACTGTCGAAAAAGCTCATATGCAGAATACATAAAAAGCCACTGAAAGTACCTAATAAGCAAACAAAGAACACATTTTTTTTAAATGGGAAGATCTGAATACTTCACCAAAGAAAATACATGGAGGATACACAGAAGCTGCTTGATGTCAGCAACCTCCGGGGAAATGCAGACCAAAACCACAATGAGATAACAAGTGTCTATCAGAAGAATGGCTGGCCAAGTACAGGTAGGTTGGTAGATGGGTAGGTAGAGAGACCAACCATATCAAGTTCTGGCAAGGACACAAAGCAACTAATCTCACATTTTGTTGTTGGGAATACAAAATGAGATAGCCACTTTGGAGAAAGGTTTTTTCAATTTCTAAAAAACTTAAGCATATACCTACCATAGGAGCCAGGCATTCTACTGCTAGATATTTACTCAGATAACAGATCAAAGGTTGATGGGGGTTGGGGGTGGAAAAAGGGCAGAGACTATAAAAGGGCAGCACAGAGGAATATTTGGAGGTTCCAGATCTCTTTCCTATGTTGACTGGCTGGTGGTTACATAACTATTACGATCCTATGATAGTTAATGCATTTGCCCAAAGGAATAGAACTCTACACCAAAAAG
Organism: Odocoileus virginianus; assembly: GCF_023699985.2. Lineage (NCBI taxonomy): Eukaryota > Metazoa > Chordata > Mammalia > Artiodactyla > Cervidae > Odocoileus > Odocoileus virginianus. Next base: position 58,563,876 of record NC_069684.1, on the reverse strand, counting down.
GGAGCAAATTTGCTGTATATAAATATATTTTGAACTGTTGTTGTTGAGACTCTAAGTCATATCTGACTCTTTGCAACCCCATGGACTATAACCCACCAGGTCCTCTGGGATTTCCCAGGCAAGAATATTGGAGTAAGTTGCCATTTCTTTCTCTAGAGAATCTTCCTGACTCAGGGGTCAAACCCAGGTCTCTTGCTTGGCAGGCTGATTCTTTACCACTGAGCCACCAGGGGGGGGGGGGGGGGGGGATGTAAAAAAAAAAAAGCACCTTACAAATATGTGGTAACAAACAAACCTTTTCAAAAACCTTCACTAGAATAGATAACTAACAGCCTTTTTATAGAAATGTCAAATATCACCTGCAAATGTCTCCCGATTGTCAATTTGGCCAATGGTTCTGATCATCAACTTGAGGTACTATACCTGATCCAGCGTGAGTGTATGCTAAGTCATTTCAGTCGTATCCAACTCCGCGACCTCACGGACTACAGCGTGCCAGGCTCCTCTGGTCATGTGATTCTCCACACAAGAATACTCGAGTGGGTTGCCGTGCCCTCCTCCGGGGGATTGAACCTTCCTCTCTTACCTCTCACCAGCATTGACAGGCAGGTTTTTACCACGAGAACCACCTGGGAAACCCAGCAACTGATCCAGACATTTAAAATTCTATCTGATCTCACACCTTAACTCTATGTCACCCTCAAAACACTCAGACTTGTGAGGTTGTTTCCCTTTTGAATCTACTATTTCCTGAAATCCTATTATTTTCCTATAAATGAAACTCCTCTTTTAAACATTTCCAATGCTAACAATTCTGTGCACTTTATTTAAACAGAAATTTTTAACAATCAGCTTAAACTTGGATCAACGTTTGAGTCAAAATATAGTATGTTGCTAATTCAGAGTTCTTATCAGCTTATTCTTAGAAACTGCAAAAGCCAATTTTTAGAATTCCTTTCTGTTACTATTTTACTTATTTTTTTTTTTTTGCTTTGATAAACATCTCTCAATTATGTATGGTTAACCTTAAGTCCAAGTCTTTTCTGTATAGGCTTAATATCATACTTCATGTCTCTCAAAAAAAAGACAAAAATCACCTTGCAAACTAAAAGGAAATAGCTAAGAATGAAAATCTAAAACCAAGAAAAATGGTTTCATCTTTGAGGAGTCACTTAGCCATGTCTGAAGACACTTCTGATTGTCACTGGGCTAGAGGGAGTTAGATGGGTGGGAGATTTGCTAGTGATATCTATTGACAGTAGGTAAAGGCCAGGATTGACAATAAACATCCTACAACCTACAGGACAGCCCCTACAACAGAGATTTATGCTGTCCAAAACATCAAAAGTACTGATGCACAAAATAATCTAGTGGTTACCAGTGGGGAGAGGACACAGGAAAGGAACAATATGGGGGAAGAGATTTAAGAGATCCAAACTATCAGATACAGGCTCCCCTGGTGGCTCAGACAGTAAAGAATCTGACTGCAATGCAGGAGACCCAGGTTTGATCCCTGGGTCTGGAAGATCCCCTAGAGAAGGAAATGGCTACCCACTCCATTATTCCTGCCTGAAGAATTCCATGGACAGAAGAGCCTGGCAGGCTACAGTCCATTGGGTAGCAAAGAGTCGGACATGACTGAGTGGCTAACACTTTCACTTTCAACTATTTTATATAAAATAAATTCCATGGATATTTTGTACAACATAGGAAATATAGTTCAATATCTTACAATAACTATACATGTACTATAACTTTTATCAATTGTGAACACTATATTGTATGCCTGTAATTTATATAATATTACATAATATGTAATTTGAAAATTTGAAATTTGTTTTCAATTTGAAAACAAAAAAAGCCTCTGAGATTGAGAAACCCTGCCCCAAAGCAGTCAACATATTCAAGAATATGACATATGCTAATAAAAACATGAGCACAAAATCAAAAATTGGGGTAATTTCTAGGCGTTTCACTTATTCTCTAATGACTCTATAGCTACATACATGCATAGTAGATTTTTCAATATCAAGAAGCAGTAACAGTACTTTCTCTATCACCCATAATACAAACATGAAAGACTATACCATTTTAAGAAATCCACTAAGTTTTCAATAAAAATAAATGTCATGTGATTTAAAGAAACAGAAAGTCGTAAGAAAATGAGTCAGAGTGCCAGGAAATATTGAAGCAACAACTTCCTGCATGCAAACACAGTTCAAGTTTTTAAGGAATAACTCAATAAGCAAACCTAGTACATTTTTAATTATGCTAAATCTAAAACTCCACATGAATTTTCTATGATTCTGTTTGAAACAGTAAAAAACATGTATTTGTTAGTTTAAGTTTTACATGAGAGCTTCCACTATATATTTAAAAAGCAAGTCACCTATCATTAATGCTCAGTTACACTAGAGCTAATGATTTAGGACAGGATGTTTAATAGGTCGCAACAGAAATTAACAACAGCTAATAATTATAGATGCTAATTTGGATAAGCTCTCACTAATTAATAGAAGAATTTATCCTTGGTATTTATTTTAACTGCAGTCAAGCATTGCTTATTATTTTAATCACTACATGAACCCGTTACACATGGTACAAATGAACATCAAACTACATATATTAACACAAGAAACTCCCAGTCATGAGATCTGCAAATAATAACAATTGTTTTTTCATTATGATAACTCTATGTCCCCATTCAGAAATCATATAAACCAGTTACAGTCATTTTAACATGGAAAAAGTCTTGAAGGGTCACAGGCACCACTTTCACATCTAAAAGTGTGTTAGTCACTCAGTCATGTCTGACTCTTTGTGACCCTATGGACTGTAGCCCACCAGGCTCCTCTATCCATGAGATTCTCCAGGCAAGAACACTAGAGTGGGTTGCTATTCCATTCTCCTCAACATTTGAAGTTGCTTCAAAAAAGGCATATCTGCCAAAACTAATTGAAACAAAATGTTAAAAAGTACAGACTGCATTATCTCCCTGAACTCCACTTTGTGTTTAATATGAAATAGCAATTTCTCTTTCCCCTATAATGTTCATGGTCATGTCAATTGGCTGAAATGTTGCCACACTGATGCCAAGTTAAAAGCTGCTCTTGAATAAAGTCTCTATTTCTAACTGTGAATGAATCTTGGATTTGCCCACAGGAAAGGGATGAATCTCTGCCAGCAGCAGTAGTTGTGATAATCACAGTAGTTGTGATAATCAGCAGTGGTTATGTGTCCAATAAAGGACACACCTTGTTGACTTATGTACTTATTTTACACTTATCTGGAACATTTGGTTCAAAAACCACTTCAACCTTTTAACTTCAATTTTGACAAAAGAGTTCCTGAAGAATGTTAAGAGAATCTACAAATGCTCACCCATAGGTTTCTCATAAAGCATTTTATAATTCACCAGTACACCCGAACACTGCTGCAACTTAGGTCAAATATTTATTTGTAAACAAGACTATGTCTAGCGTTGTCAGAACTGCCTTTGCAGTATTTGACCAGTGTATCTTTTTCCAATATCCAACTCACTTCACAGAGGATTCTTTCTTTCTTCCCACCATTTTAGCCAACTGCTCTGTGGTGACACAGCTGGATGGGATTGGGGGCGGGGAGGTCCCAGAGGGAGTGGATATATGTATACATATAGCTGATTCACTCATTGTGCAGCAGACACTAATGCAACATTGTAAAGCAACTACACCCTAATTTTTGAAAAAAGAATAAGTGCAATGAAGAGTTTATAATAAATAACAAGCATTTTTAAATGGTGGACAAAGTCCCCTGTAAAAGACTGTGACTTTTGCTTCGGATAAAGAACCAGAATAATCCCATTCCTCCCAGGTCCTCTCTCTACAATTTAAAACCCTGGGCACAGCATGACAAACAAGTGTGGGAGGACTCTCCCAGGTGGGAAGAAGGCAAAAAAACTTTGGGACCTCAGGATCTGAGAAACAACATTGCAGTAAACCCGCTAAGTTTTCTTATTAGTACTCATATACCCTAGACAGAGCATTCCAGAAGCATCTATCCGAGAACTGCCAACAGGCACAGGTAACATAAGTTCCAAGAAGAGTCTAGTTCTCCTACATAAAGGACCAGGAAGTGGTGGCCTAAAATAAAAGGGCTTTTAGGCAATGTCTGCCCTACTTCCGCCAAACACCAATGAAAAAAAATTACAGGCACATAAATACACACTCTCTCATGGTTTGAACAAAGCCCATCAGAGGGCTAATATTCCACCTACCCTCCCAACCCAGCAGAAGCCTGCTGCAGGAATCCCCTGTGCGGTAGAACTGACAGAGCCGTTCAGAGAGCTCACCTTCCTTTGCCCGTGGCGAAGCAGGCAGGGCCCTCCTGCCGGGCGGTGCTGGAAACCCGGCAAGCAGCTGCTCTGCCCTTCTCCACTTCAGAAAAGCGAGCAACTCTCCAATTTAAAGGTAGAGGTGGTATTGATGGGAAAGAGTAAGGAACTTATTTTCCATCCTCTGCTCCATGGAAGGAGGTAATACTCTAACCCCCTTCCAAAAGAGTATTAGCAGGGTACGCAGGGAGCTGATCTGCCACCCCCACCTTCTTCACCAGGGGACTTCTTCACCCCAGCCCAGCAAGGACTGAGACTCCAACTCTACCCTCCCATCTGACAACAAGGAGACATGATGAGGTGGTGCAAAGAAGGGTAAATCAGCGTTTCACTTCCTCCACCCACGTCAGGGCCTGGCAGGAGCTGACCCCTTCACATTCACCCAGCATCAGTATGACTGAAAGTGAAGTGTGCGTCAGGGCCCCTCAGCACTTTCTCCCCCCCAGCCCTTGGTGTCAGGGAAGCCCAGCTGAGAACTGTACATCTACACCTTCTTCCCGGCATGACCAAATGCAGTGTTGTGAATCCATGCTGGTCTGTACCCAAGTTCCCATCCCTCTCCCACCAAATGAGCAGGGCCTAGTGGGAAGGTGACCTGAGCCCCCATCCCAATTGGTGTTGGACTGAAGGATGTGGTGTGAGGTAGGACTGGTCAGTATTCCACCACCCTCTTCACTTCCTTGGGAAGTGAACCCAGTGGGAAGCTGAGCCTCCTCTTACACCTGGCATCTGTGAGGCAGAATAAGGTGATAGGGGAAGGGTTCTTGACATCACACTACCCTCTTCCCTGGGGTCAGTAGAGACCAGCAGGAAGCTGAGTTTCCACCATTCCAAAGCTACAAAGTGGTGTGAGTTAGCAATGTGCTTTCCCCACCCTGGGAGCAGTTAGGCTCAATTCCGGAGAAAACCATAATTCAAAAAGATACCTGCACCCCTATGTTCATAGTAGCACTATTTACAATAGCCAAGACATGCAAACAGCCTGAGTCCATCACAGATGAACAGATAAAGAAGGTACGGTGTGTAATAGTCCATTCTGTGTGTGTATACACTTAACACATAGAAGTATATAATGTAATTATATATAATACATGTAATATATATATTGCTTAGCCATAAAAAAGAATGAAATAATGCCATTTGCAGTGACATGGATGGACCTAGATATTGTCATACTAAGTGAAGTCAGACAGAGAAAGACAAATATCATATGATACAAGGTGTATGTGGAATCTTTAAAGAATAATACAAATGAACTTATTTACAAAATAGAAACATACTCACAGACTTCAAATACAAACTTATGGTTACCAAGGTGAAATGTGGGTTAGGGGGAGACAAACGTTAGGAATTCAGGTATTAACATATACACACTACAATGTAAAAAAAACAGGTAAACAAGGACCTACTTATAACACAGGAAACTCTACTCAATATTCTGTAATAACCTGAATGGGAAAAGAATCTGAAAAAAAATGGATATATGTATATGTACAACTGACTCACTTTGTTGTATACCTGGAACAGTTGATTGTAAATCAACTATGCTCCAATATAAAATAAAAAATAGAAAAATACATCACTCAGACACAACAAGGTGGTACCAGTAGGTGGCCCAGTTTCACTGAGGAGGTGTTTGAAGTGCTAAACTTCCAACCCATCATCTGTAATAAAGCAGTGTGGGTCAGTGAGGTGGTGGTGACAGGAACAAGAGGGAAGCTAAATGTATACATTCACCTGGCCATTGTACCTTATCTCAACAGGGGGTCAACCTAATAATAAAAAGAGGAGTAAAATGGAGCCAGAGTCTCATAGCACAGTATCTAAAATGTCCAGGGGAAAATAAAATTATTTGTCATAGCAAGAACCAGAGAAACTATGACTTAGAATGAGAACAGAAAATCTACCAATACAACACTGAGATGAATCAGATAGTGGAATTATCTGATAAGATTTAAAAGCATAAAAGTGCCTCTGGAAGAAGTTGTGAACTCTCTCAAAGTGAATGAAGAAAAAGAAGTTCTCAGCAAAGAAACAGAGTTATAATAAAAGATTAAAATTGAAATTAAAGCATTAAAAAAACACTGAAACAACAACAATGAAAAAAATTTGCTATATGAACTCAAGAGTAAAGTTAAGATTACAGGATGGAAACTGTAAACTTGAAGGCAGCTCAGCAGTATTCATATAGGCTAAATACAAGAGGAAAAAAGAGATTAAAGAAATAAACTGAAGAGAGCCTCATGGATCGGAGGGACAATAACGGAAGAGCTAAGATTTGGATAATTAGAACCTTGGAGGAGAGTGGATTGAGAATGTGTTCAAAGAAATATGGTCTGAAAACACTGAGAAACAGCAAAGACATAAACATACAGAGTCAAGAGGCTGCGCAAACTCAGGATAGAGTGCAGGATAATACCGAAGACATTCACACCAAGGAATTCAGTACTAAACTTCTGAAAACACAAAGAAAAACTGAAAGTAGCCACAGGAAAATGGTGTGAAACTTATTAGGGAATGTTAACTCCAATTAAAACAGGTTTCTCATCTGAACAATGGAGGCCTGAAGGAGGGGCACATTTAACAAGTAATGACAGAAATTAATTCTCAATCACAAATTTTACATCCAGCAAAAAATATCCTTTAGAAATAAATGGAAAATCAACACATTCTCAGTTGAATAAAAACTAAGAAATCTTGTTTTAATCGATCCTAGTCTTAAAGAAGGACTAAAGAAAGTTACTTAGAAACAAAATGATAATAGAAGGTTTAGAGCTCAAGAAAGAAAATAAAAACATCAGGGTGAGTAATACTAAGGGTAAATATATAAGCTGTCCTTATCATGAGTTTATTAAATAACATTTGATGGCTGAAGGAGAGACTGTAACACCATTTGTTGTGGTGCTCAATGTATGCATAGGAAACATTCAAGGTAATTATACTTAAAATCGGGGTAGCTAAAGGGACCTAAATGGAAGTGAAACTTCTATACTTCAATAGAAGTGACAAAACATCAATGCCAGTAGTGTGATAAGTTAACTATGTATCCTGTAATACCTAAGACCCTAAAAGCACTATAAAAAAGATACATCAAAAATGTCATAAATAAAAATAAATTCTAGAAGGTGCTCAAGTAACCTAGTCAAGTAAGAAAAGTGAATGAGAAAAATCGAAAGAAACAAGAAACAAATGACAAAATTGCAGATATAACTCTATCATATGATTAAGCCTAGATGTAAATACACCAAATAAATGGCAAAGATTGGTAGAGTGGATTAAAAGATAATACATAGATATCAATATATATGTAGAATATATAAATACACACACATTATATATTATACACACACACACACACAATATACATGCTACACAACAGTAGAATATACATTAATTTTAAGGGCTCACAGAACATTCACCAAGAATATTGGGCCATTTTTTAAAAATTCAAGAAATTTTAAAGAACTGAAATTTAATAGTGCTTTTTTTTACTACAATGTATTCAAAGTGGAAATCAATACCAGAAACATAATTTCGTTAAATCTTCAAAAACTCAAAAATTAGACAACAAACCTGGAATTAATGCATGCATCAAAGAGGAAGTCTCAACAGAAATAAAAATAGAACTGAATAAAAATGAACATACTAAAATATCTGTGACACAGCTAAAATGGTACAGAAGTGAATATTTACAGCACTGAATTACACATTAAATCACAGCAGAAAACCTACTGCTTACATTTAAGAAGAGAAAAGGTCTAGAAATATTAATCTGAGTTTCTACCTCAAGAAACCCCAGAAAAAGAGCAAATAAGTGCAAACAAACCATTAGGTAGTTAGAATAGGAAAAAGGAGTCCAGAATGGTGGTGGCTAAAAGGCAAATAAGTTGGAAAAGCCGAGGAAATAGAACAAAGGAAGGTCCCAGGACCGGAGTGAGATCCTCAGGTCAAACAAACAGTCCTCCTAGCTAGCCCAATTTTCAAAGGGGAGGCTCAGGGGGAGGAGAAAAAACATATAAAAAGAGGAGCCAAAATTGGGCCCCGGGGCTTCTCTTCTTTTGGGTTGGCTCGCCTCATGCCTCAAGGATGTATTTTCCTTTGCTTGCTAAATAAAACGGAGCTGTAACACGGAGTTGTAACACTGGTCCATATGAGGAAATTACATAGGGCTGTAACACTGGTCCATCCATTGCTTCAAATTTTGTTGTGATGAGACAGAACCAAGGAAATTACACACTCCCCCAACAAAACCAAGCAAATGAAAAGAAATAATAAATATAAAAGCAGAAATCAATGAAAATGGGGATAAGTAAACATTAGAGAAAAATCAAGGAAACAATAATTTGGTTTTTCAAAAATATCCATTAAACTGATAAACTTCCAGCAAGACTGACAATTATAAAAAGAGAGAAGATACAAATAATGTCAAGAATGAAATAAGTGATATCACTTTAGATCCCATAACCAGTTAAACAATGTGATAGTGAAAAATAATATAAATAATATTAAAGTCACAAATTCAATTCACTTAAAATAGACTAGTTCTCTGAAACCATAAACTACCTAAAATCAGCCAAGATAAAAATATACAATCCAAATTAAAGAAATTCAACTTAAATAAAAAGCTTCAACAATAAGATCTCCAAACAGCTTCACTAGACCTGGAGATGTCTACCAAACATTTAAGAAAGAACTGACACTAATTTTACAAAATCTATTTCTGAAAACAGAGTAGGAGGGAACACTTCCCAACTCATTTTATGAGGATATCTTTAACCTAATAGTAAAAGATAGGACAAGAAAGGAAAATTATGGATCAATACAGCTCACAAACATAGATGGAAAAATCTTAAGTACACTAGTAAATCAAATCAAGCAGCATATATAAAGAATCATCATGACCTAGTTGAATTTATTTCAGATACATAAAGTTGGTTCAACATTTGAAAATCAGCCAGTGATCAACCACTTTAATAGGCTAAAGAAGAAAAATATCAATTGATGTAGACAAGGTCTTCAACAAAACCCAACACTCATTATGATGAAATTTTTTAGTAAATCAGCAATAAAGGGAAATTCTCTCAACATGATAGCGAATGTTATACTTACTGTGAAAAACTGAATCCTTTCTCTCTAAGATTAGGAACAAAGCAAAGATGTTTGGCATTATCACTTTTACACAACATAATACTTGAAATTCTAGCTATTGCAACAAAGAAAAAAAATCATACAGATTGGAAAGAAACTACTCCTAATTGCAGACAACATGATTGTCTATGTAGAAAATCCCAACAAATTACAAAATAATTTTCAGAACTAATAAGTTAAGTGTTTAAATACAGAATTAAGCCCCCTAAATAAATAAGGTTTCTATATACAAACAAAAATATGTGGAAACTAAAATTTTAAACCTGATCAATTTCAAACACTTCAAAGAAAATTAAACACTTACGAATCAACTTAGCAAAACATACACAGGGTCTGTATGCTCAAAATTACAAAATGCCTATAAAAAATAAAAGATTTAAATAGGTAGAATATTCAGCATCATAAAAGATTGTAATTCTCCTCAAGTTGATCTATAGAGGTAATGAAATTCCTACACAAAATCCCAATATGACCTTTTGTAGACACAGGTAAACTTACTCTAAAATTTATATGAGAGGGCACAAGCCCTAAAAATATGTTAAAAAATTAAATCTGTGGTGAAGTAAGACACAGGTGGGTATGTTTATAAAAGGGGAGCTCAGGGTAGTCTTATGGTAATGGAACTGTTCTTTATCTTAATTATGATGGAGCCACAAATCTACATATGTGATAATATTGTATGGAACTAATACATACAAGGGCTTCTCAGGAGGCTCAGTGGCAAAGAATCCACCTGCCAATGCAAAAGATGCAGGTTCAGTCCCTGGGTTGGGAAGATTAAGGAAATGACAATCCGCTACAGTATTCTTGCCTGAGAAATTCCATGGACAGAGGAACCTGGTGGGCTAGAGTCCATGGGGTCACAAAGGAGTCAGACATGACCTAGTGACTACACAACACACACACAAACAAGTACAAGAAAAATGGGAAATCTAAATAAAATGGGTGGATTGGATCAATGTCAGTAACCTGGCTCTGATATTATACTATAGTTTTGAAAGATATTACGGGGATAAGGGATACTTGGGATCTTTCAGTATTATTTCTCATGAATGCTTACAAATATACAATTATCTCCAAATAAGGAATCTCTCTGAGTTTAGTGCGCCTTAGTTTTCAGAATTTCTGGGGTCTCACTTCTCTTTGATATTTATAAAAGCCTTTTCCCACGAACTTCGAGATATTCTGCCTGAAATTGTTAGAAGTGTTTTCGGGGATTAAATAATAATGGCCACCATTTGTCCCAATGCATATTCCCACAGAACTCATCTTATTTCTAGCTCACTTGTTTTTTTCTTCTAGCTACCTCTCATTCAACCCAAACATTGAACCCAACTCTTTTCTATAGATTCCCTAAAGTGCCAACCCCTCCCCACAAATAGCTAGGTATAATTGACTTGGGGCAAATAATTACAACACCACAAGGGATTTGCATCCCAGAAAACATCTTAAAATTGCATACTACATATCCATAATCTAGGTTTTCTTAGTCAACCCCACCACAGTGAAATGGGCATGGACTGAGTCTCCTCTTCTGAGCACTGAGCACTGAGCTCTGGCTCTCCTCCCCTCCCCCCACCCTCAACTTGACCACCTTCTGACCTTTTCCCTTCTTTTCTTTTCCCTTTCTCTCCTTAAACTGAGAACCATGAAAACTAACCATAAACCAAAGAATCCAACTATTTTTTCTACTTCTAGAATAAACAATTTTTTCTGAGATTATTTCATGTAATCTTTAGAACGTAAAATGAAGCTGCTTTTCCTAATATGCCTACTATATATATAAATACACACACACATATAAATACACACACACATATAAATACACAAACATGACTGAGCAACTAAGCATACAATTATATACATATTTATTATGTATATGTAATTTTTAAATACTTTTCTTTGTTGTAGTTAGACAATGGGAAGACTAGCATATCCATTAAAGCCTTTCCATTCTTGGGAAAGTTTTTATAATTTGACTATTCTTTCTTTGGCTCAGAGATCTCTAAACTGGTATCTTGAACATATGCTCTTATTATGTATCCAGAACAATACAGCTGCTTGGAATATTTTTGAAGGTTGCATTTTAGAGAGAGAAATACCAGGGGAAATTGTATGGGAAAATAAAACTATTCAAGGCCATGTTTAAATAAAGTCATATTCTCTATTCCATTACCAAGCGATACATACCATAGGCCAAATTCTGCCCTAGGTTATATGCACGCTGCTCTTTCTGACTTTAGTGGGAATTGTTCATGTATAACTGAAGGCTTCAGTTAGCCCTGTGGGCACAGAAATGCCTACCCTCAAAAGAAGCAAAAATTATCTGTCTTACTATATTTGGCTTTTAGATGAAAGTGATATAATATAAATGACAATTCCATTAGATAATATAGGTTTTAAAAAGCACTACCATCAAATTTTAACCATTAAAAATTTGACAGAATTACCATAGTGGCATTTGCAAGACCAGAGATTGTTCAAACAGATAAGTAGACGCTAGAAAATACTTTTTGTTGCAATTTTCGATTTTACTAGTATATGGAATAATGTGCACTATAATATTTGTATGTATTTTCCTTTTGTATATATCATGCATTTTATAGCTACTGGGTGAGAGTCAACCATTTTCTGGCAAGAAAAATTGCTAAATTTTTCAAATAGCAGTTTCTAAGTTTAAATGTTAACTTATCCATGGTTTGCTTTAGATTTTGATTAGAGGTGTTTTCAGAGGAAAGATCTTACTGAACTTAAATTTTTGCTATGAAATATTAGACTGATAACATTCAGACTTGTAAAGTCTAAACACTGCAATGAGAGGCGTGATGATCTTTTTGCACATATTAACTAGACAAATATTTTCTTTTGATATATACATTATATTGTGTATATACTAAGGTAAATAACAGTTATGAAACACAATGGATTAGAAGCAGGTGACAAAACATGGGTTGCCTGTCAGGGAGAAACAAAATAAAAATAAAATATTCATAGCTCTATGTAAACCTCTAAGCCACTTTTTCCAGCCTTCTTTATTTAATACATGATATATTTCTAAGAAACTCAGACCCCTCTTACCCTTACAAACTTCTTATGCTATTCACATATCCCAGGAATTGCTCACCTATTCCTGGTATACAGACTTCCTTCCTCCTCTTCTCTACCTAGATAAAAGCCTACTTCCCTTTAAGAGTTAACTCAGATCCTATGTTCTTTATGCATCCTTCCTGACAAACCTGAATTGCAGTAGGCCTTTTCCTATCCTAAATTCTGATGATTTTATTATACATTTTGCAATCCATCAAGGAAGGAAGAAAAGGAAGAAATAATACTTGGGCCCCACCTCAGAGCAACGAAGACACGCTGGACTGTGGCCATCTGAATATTTTTGAAAGTTTCTCAGTGATGCTAATGATTTCTAGGGTTGAGAATTACTGCTCTGAGCTGCAGTCTAGCTTGTAAGTACTGAATATCAAAAATCGAAGTCTCTTCCATTGTATCTCTTTGGGCAAATGAAACTATTATTCATACAATCATCCAAAGGCCAATAATCTGGGATTTATAAACATCTCCCTTTACCTTAACCTGTACTCTCTTTCAATCAACAAGTCCTTTGATTTTAATTCCTAAATAGATTGTAAAGCTGACCACTTCTCTGTGTATCTGTTATTGCCAACATGGTTCAAGGTATATCTCACCTGGACTCTAACGGTAATTTAACAATCTTTTTTTCTTGTCCTCATACAAATTTTTCTTCTTCACTGCAACCAACATCTGTCCAGGCCATATATTTTCCCTCCTTCCCCAACTTCTTCCCCTCACCCCCTGTTCCCTATATAAAGTATTTCAATAGAGTCCTCTTGAAAAAACTCTAACGTGACCACAACGATCTTAAAAACACAGTGTCTCCCAGCGGCTCTGGCTTCACTCCGCAGGCTGCTCTGCTCAGGCTGCTGCACTCCACCCCCCGCCGGCCTTTTAGTGCCTCAGATGCAACAGAGTCCCTTTCACCAAAGGGCATGTGCACTGTGCGCTCCCCATGTAGGGAATGTTCTTCTCTACTCCGGTTGCCTAGTTCAGGTCCATGTGTTCTTGTGAATACATACTATCAGTTAAATGGCGACAATCCCAGAAAGACAGATTGAAGTCCTAATCCCTGTGCCTGTTAATATGACCTTATTTTGGAAGAGTTTTTGTGGATATAATCCAGTTAAAATGAAGTCATACTGAATTAGGATGGATGCTAACCCAGCATGACAGGTGTTCTTATAAAAAGAGAAGACACTGATACACAATCACGTGATTGTTGGAGACAGAGATGAGAGCAATGCATCTAAAAACTTTGGATTTCAGAAAGAGCATTGCAGATACCTTGATTGCAAACTCCAACTGGAAAAGGATACACTTTTGTTGTTGTAAGCTACTCAATGTGTGATTTTTAGGGAGAGCCCAGAAAACTAATACACACATCTAACACAATTTCCTCAAAGTAAGCCTGTCTTGACTTCAGAGATTTGATCAAATTGTCCTTCAGATGATCCCATAGAACTTATCACAGTCATAATTTGGCTTTCATTGGTGTGATTATTTGTCTTTTCTTTCTAATAAACTGTAAGCTCTATCACAGCAGACTGTAAAGTATCACTACTTCATCAGGCATTTCTTTCTTTACATGTCACATTTATGGTAGAAGTTAAATAGGCTGGGTTTATCTCTGTTCCCAATTGTCATGGGTATCTAACGTTTCAAGGAGTTACATCATTTTCCTAGGGTTGCACAATTTTTAAGTAAGATATCAAGAATTGAACTTTGCCTTTTTACTAAATATGATATTTTAAAGTCCCATGCAAAGAGAAAAATTAATTTTTACTTGGATGGTTTTACCTTTTTCTAATCAAGTGGTAAAAATTCCGCCTTCTTATTTTTACTGTACTGTTACAGGGCTTGGTTCTGTATGTCATGGATCAGGTGACCAGGGAAGGTTAAGTAGAATATTCTTTCTTTAGTACACCATGGTCTTTCCTGACTGTTATAAACCATAGAGATATTGAGAACATAACATAAAATTACATTATGTTATGCATTAAGCTACCTGTATCACTGAGAGTATAATCATAAAAATATATTGATCTTAATTATTTGTACAAATCATGTAAATATGTGAAGCATTATAAATATTGACATTACAAATATGTACAAACATGTATGAAAATTAATTTATATTTACTTTGCAAATATGTCTTTTCAGTTCTTAGTTTTTGCAAGTGGATGTTTAGAGAATTCTGATACTCTTCATACTTCTGACACAAGTACTCCTTGTATCTTTACAGTGATCTAGGTTCATAGCAATTTATTATTTTTTATGTAAAGGTCAGAGAAACTTGAGATTTTAAATTCAGGCAGAAAATTTAATCTTGGCAAGGCTCCTTTTTTAATCCGGTACAACTAACTTGTGCTCAATAATCACAGCTTTTAATATCATTTTTAACTGATTCTTCTAAAAAGCTTTGTTAAATTCTATTGATCTTTGTTTCAAATGACAAACTATTCCCCTAACTTGGGTGATATTCGACTGACTAGACACAAACAGAAGGCTTTCCTATACATGTAAATAATTACAGCTTAAAGCAATAAAAAGTATTAAAGGAACCATATGGATTGAGATTCTCTTGTGTAAGAGTTGAGGTGGTGCTCCCAGGAGAATCCCAGCACACAGAGCTTCCTGAAATGAATGAAGAAGCTTCCATGAGGTTGCAAGAACAGTTTATGTTCCCTCAATCAATAGAGACATGGAAATACCTTTATAAAGTGTGCACATGGGCATACACTCCAGAGATTAATTGAGAGAGTTGGTTTATCTATTCTAACAAATGTTGGTTAAATTGCATTTTATTTTTATTCAGAACCATCAATAGTTTCCCTTTTTCAGATTGAATACATAAATCAAAAGAACATATTTCATGAACAAACTATGATTATGAAACTCCTATTCTTCATCTATTGATCCCTGAAACTTTATTTACCCAAGCATTTTTTTCCCTTCTCTGTATTAGATTAGAACTGCTCTTTTTCACATTATTGTAGCTAGGACCATCTGTGGCTCTTGACTTGTCAGTGTTTCAAGGAGTCCTCAAAATAGCATAGATGTGAAAAACTCATTGCTAAACCAATTCTTGCTTCCACACTTGCAATACTTCATCAGCTTCTAATTATAGAATACTACTACATTTCAGCATAATTACTACAGGGTTACTAATGATTCTTTGATGCTATTAGTCTTATCAAATATGTAGAACTAGTTAAGGGAAAACTGTTTTCATAGGAAACTTTAAGGTTTTACTTTTAAATGATACACAACAGAAAGCCAATATCCTTCCAAGCTGCTTTTCTCACCAAGCCCTAACAAACTGCTGAAGTAAAATCCTTTTACATATTTTAAAACTTAAAAAAAAAAGAAAATCCAAAGAGATCTCTTAAAATAACCATAACATGCTGATACAATATGAAAACGAAGCTTTAAAAAATCTGCTAATGTTATCAGTGTTCCCCATTTGATAATAAAAAGTCTGAATTGATTTTTTTCCAGTTTTAGTACAAAAAATATGACATAACGAATTTCAGCTTGATATAATTTGAAATAGCCAATATATTAAACCCCAAAGTAAAATTTAAATTGGCAATCATGTCAGATTCAAGTCCCTGAATGAATATTAATTTAAAAACTAATCATTTTCCAACAGGTTGAAGCTTCAAAATGCTAGTTCTTGAATAAAAGCTGTTAGATCCATTATAGTAATATCAGGCATTTTTTTGTTTAGAAAAATAGACCTCCAAAATCTGGAATGTCTGATTCTTCCTAGCACCATTTTTTTTTTTGCCCAGGGATTTAATTATTTAAAACTCATTTCTTTTTTTAGATCTGGGAAATAAGAATTCTGATTTTACTGATGGAAAGCTGACACTAAGTGAACTCTCTGAGGTAAGGTGTAAGGCCAGATCGGTTAATTAATTTTATGTCACTATGTCTATGTAAGTTAAATTCTGGTTCTGAGCCAAATCCATGAGTAAAGGTATTTTAGTTTTATAGACACCCACACAGATGCATGCACATACCATGTAAATTCATTGATTGTGGCCATATTGGAGGATGAGTAAAGACATACATATACACATTAACTATAGACTTGCAATTTTAAACTTGACTAAGCCAGATTATCAAGTATTGTTCTATCCTATGCCCAGGACAATGAAGGCCCTGATCCCCAAATCAAACAGAATTTGGATGCACTAGATAATAATGCAACAGAGAATAAGTTACATTTCACATTTAAAATATATTATTTGCAGTTAAATAGTGAAAGAGTTACAAGTTGCACTTGCCAAGAAGTCTACCAAAAGCATTGCTGTGTAAATTCCAGATCGCAGAGGGACGCAGGGGGAAAAGCATAAACCCGAGCATCAGTTGAGGAGCTGGCTGTGTCCCTTAACCATGTCTGTCCAGACAAACCTACACAAATTAACAGCTTCCCACACTTCTTTTCAACAAAGAATTCCAGGAAGCCTTGTTTTGCACATTGAGTCCAATCCTCTTACCACATAAGAAAACTGAGCTAAGTATATTTGTTAAGACTACTGAGTAGCATTACCTGAGTCAGATTTCTCTTCTCCTTACCTGTTATTCTTCCCACTTCTTTTTGTATCACTTTTTAGGAATGAGTACCTTCTTTATTAAGCATCTATAACTTTATAAGTATCTTAAATGTATCAGAAGTGAGAAGTGAAGGTGTTTATCGATCAGGCATGTCCAACTCTTTGCAAACCTGCCAGGCTCCTCTGTCCATGGAATTCTCTAAGCAAGAATACTGGAGTGGGTAGCCATTCCATTCTCCAGGGGATCTTTCTGATCCAGGGATCAAACTCAGGCCTCCCACATTACAGGCAGATTCTTTACTGTCTGAGCCACCAGGAAAGCTCAAATCTATTCAGACTTGTGTCCAATTTAAAGGAACCTTATGCAGATCTCCAGTTAAAATAACTGCTCTTTAATTTTTATTTGAATGAATACAGATCTCCAAAATGCTGGATATCCCCATATCTATCAATAAATACCAGATGAATAAAACCCAACCTGCATGATTTTTCTGCTTTATGACTGTTTTGTTCTGTAGTTTTAATGTAAAACATAGAATAGGGATTTTTTTTAAAAACTTATGTAAAAAATAAATAAAAGAGGAGCACTAATTGGAAAGGACAAGTTTTCTCTTGATAATCAAATAGTTATGAAATAAAGGTGTCTCATTAAATCATAAGTACTTTAGCCTTTCTTGAAAGAAGGCGAGGATTTAAAGATTTATAAAGAAATGTTGCCTAAACTAGGAAGTGACTCGTATTTGACATGTATTGAAATGATAATGCTGATTTCAATAGGCAGTCTAAGAGCAGCTGACTCCTAGGGGAGCAATTCAGTCATGGTTACTTCTTCACTTTTAGATTTTTAAACTTTCTTTGTAAAGCTTTTAATGTACTACTGCCTGCCAAAACATGGCACAGTTTCACAGGTAAGGCAAAATAAAGGCAAGTGAAAAGCATTTGTTCATCATTACTGATACAAAACTATGCAACAAATAAATATACTCATTCGATATCTTTTGTAGAGTCCACTTATTCAGTGGTTTCTAGTTCAATATTTTTATAGCCCAATTCTGGTTCTGGTACACTGGCAGCAGGCAGAATGGACAAGATATATAAGTCCTGTATCTGCTAACTACTGAATAAATGAGAGGCAAGCATAAACAGACTGAATCCATCATTGTGATAGATATCAGATGTGACCCACCTTTTTGCAGGTCCTTTCAACCCTGGTGGCATGGAAACCCTGCTCCCTGCCAACTGAATTTGCTAAACTCATATCCTACCAAAAAGCAGAGTAGATAAGCCTAACGTACTGATTGAAGATCACTTTGTCAATACCCTCCTATGGAAACAAATCATTTCCTCTCTCCGTTCAATCATCTCCCTGCAGTTCCTATTTTAAATGTCCTTTTTAAGGCTTTTAATGCAATGCAGTGCACATGCATAGCAGAACTTCACAGTTACTATCAGACCAAACAAAGATATGTTTAAAGTGTATTTAATCCTCAATAATAGTATCTACACTGAAATAGACTTTAAAATCCAAATAACAATTCTCAAGACACTTTAAGTGGAACCTGGGACCCCTTGCAGCAGTGTTTGTGTGAACGAGTGAAAGTCACTCAGTCGTATCTGACTCTTTGTGACCCCGTGGACTATACAGTCCATGGAATTCTCCAGGCCAGAATACTGAAGTGGGTAGCTTTTCCCTTCTCCAGGGGATCTTCTCAACCCAGGGATTGAACCCTGGACAAATGTCCTCTGGAGCAACAAATTGCAAAGAAACTATAAAAGACTAAAAATAACTGTGTACATGTTCAGTTGGGGCAAATTATGGACAATAAGAGAAGACAAAAAAAATCCAAGTGTCACTTCTGAAGAGCTGAGACCAAAAGCAGGGTATTGCACATGTCACATGCACATAGCATCACCAAAGAGGTAACAGACCACCTAAGCCACCCTTCTGGTCTGACCCTAGACCTGCTCCTATTCTCACCACATATAAGGAATCAGCTTTCACCTCACCTCAAAGAGAGAGCAAGGGAAACTGTTACTTGTTTTTGATCCCCCCTGCTACAGCAGGGGACCCAGTAAAGGCTTGCCTGAATTATTTGTCTGGCCTCTAATCAATTTCTATCAAGGAAGCCAAGAACCATGGTAATAACATCAGGAAGTCTACCTGCTTCAGAGTTGAGGGGAATGTGATAAATCAAAGATTTTCATAAAGTACACAAGGCTACAAATGTCCTCTAGTGCAAATAGGGTTTGCATGGACCACACTGGGGTACACCTATGAGAGCATACTCATGCTGATGCTCCAACACTTTTGCCACCTGATGCAAAGAACTGACTCATTGGAAAAGACCCTGATGCTGGGAGAGATTGAAGGCAAAAGGAGAAGGGAACAGCAGAGGATGAGATGGTTAGACAGCATCACCAGCTCAATGGACATGAATTGGAGCAAACTCCAGGAGATAGTGGAGAACAGAGGAGTGTGGTGGGCTGAAGTTCAGGAGGTTCAGAGTCGGACTGAACAACATTGAGAGCATACACTGGGAACTATGGTACACAGTACCTCTGGTGTAAAAGGCAAGGGTGACTTTAGACTGCACTGGACCCTTCCAGAGCCCTAAAGAAACCAAAGAATAAACTGTCTACTCCCGAGAACTATAAAATAGCAGCCATCTCACAGTTATCTCAGCCTTTAGCAACTTCTAAGGCAAATACAAACTGTTGTTGACAACTAAAGTAATCATATAACACCTTTTGAGTGCCTGATGTGTAAAGTTAATTACTTCTAAGGTCAGCATTTTAAATGCAACAGTCAAATTGTACTCATATTATAAGAGACTACCTAGAAAAGACAGCTGTAAAATCCAGGCCAAGGTCTTAACACTGCATGACTATTAAAATTAGTACTAGACAGCAAAAGAGCCGTTACACATTTTTAAACAAAATAAAATATACTAAGCAAATAAAACAAAACTTTCCTGAGGATATTACTCCAAATGGGACTGTCCTAAGCATCTGCAGACATTTTCACTGCAATTTTAAGAGGGAAATACTGGTATTTCAAAAGATACATCATTAGGTCATTTAAATATTGTTTTTCTTTAGTTGTCACTTACAAATACTTAAGATCTTAAAGGTAGTGCTTCACATCTTATGGGAAGATGCCATTTAAAGGGAAAAAAAGGAAGATGGATCCTTGTGCTTAACCAAATGTTAAATATTTTTTATTTTACTCACCTGCACACTAAGATGAATCCATTTCTTCACAAGAATTCTCCCCAGTGTCATTACTTTTATTGGAGGCTGCAAACCATTTACTGTGCGGTAATAAAACATGGTCTCTTTCTCAGATATTGTAAGTTTGAATACAATCTGCCCATCCGCTGTCTTTTCTATAACACACCTTGGGAAGCAACCAGAAAAGAGAAAAAAGGTCAGTTTCCAACCAAAAGACAGACTATGACATTGTCCAGCGATGGTGGTGCAATAGATCCCAAACTCTAATCAAAGGTCACAATGAACAAGTACCTGAAGGTCATCATATACAGGGCAAGCTTTCTTTCAATTAAGAGGCCCTTTAATTTCAATAAAGATAGAATCCTTATTTACAGTACATCTGCTAGAACCTTCACTCCCTTTATTAGAGATTCATGGTGGCAACTCAAGTGGCTGAATCATCCTGCAAAACCAATATTTAGCCTATTGGCTCATTAGTTCCTCTGCCATTTCTTTTATAGGCAGTGGCACAATACACCACATTCTGCTTGGCTATTGAGCCACCAGAGCAAATCATTTTCTCCTTTTTTTTTTTATTGTAAAGATAGTTTAGTGTCCATAGAAGGCTCTAAACTACTAGCCCTGAAGTCAGAATCGCTCTATTTAATTCCCATGATGAAATGGAGAATGGACAACTATAGTCTTTA
Source organism: Odocoileus virginianus (assembly GCF_023699985.2). Classification (NCBI taxonomy): domain Eukaryota; kingdom Metazoa; phylum Chordata; class Mammalia; order Artiodactyla; family Cervidae; genus Odocoileus; species Odocoileus virginianus. The sequence continues at coordinate 58,542,789 of NC_069684.1, read as the reverse complement.
TTTAGCTCATCATCAACTGGCCAGAAGCCAAAGCCAGTGTCTGTAAGACAACTGCCCAGCTCGCCATGACCACAAAGCCCAACTGGGGCACTGAGATCATGGTAATGGTCTGGGACGAAAGGTCATGAAATCTTCTAAAAATACAGTGAAATATTTGATAAAATAGAAGAATTTTCAGAAAATTAACTGTCACGCCAGTTATCAAATCATGTTATTTTTAAAAATCACTTATATCCTGATGACAACAGGACTATTTTCTCATCCCTTTAAAAAGACATGTTTTATATTTTCTATATTCTCTACTGATGTTTGTTTGAAAGTGAAGTTGCTCAGTCGTGTCTGACTCTTTGTGACCCCATGGACTATAGCCTATCAGGCTCCTCCATTCATGGGATTTTCCAGGCAAGAGTACTGGAGTGGGTTGCCATTTCCTTCTCCAGGGGATCTTCCCAACTCAGGGATCGAACCCAGGTCTCCTGCATTGCAGACAGACGCTTTACCATCTGAGTCACCAGGGAAGCCCTGATTTATGTTTAGTATAAGGGATTTTATTTTATACTAATTATATCATTGCATGTGCCTAGCCACTCTGTACCCACTGAGAAGAAACAGATATGAACTTGAGCCCATTTCCAATTACATTTCAATCTAGCAGTTCAACTTTTTAAGAAAGAAGAATCTCCTAAGGAGATTAGTCCCCCAAATCCACTATTCAAAGAGAAACATCATGAACATTAAGCACAAATATCTCTTCCAAGTTACTAGCTATTAAAGATGCTCATCAGCCTGCATCTCACAGCCAGGAGCTCAAGGAGGTGGTATATCCCAAAGTGGAGAAGATCATCAAGTCCCAGAGGAGTCTGGGCTCATTCCTTCACCCAGTTGCCTCTTACTCAGCTCAGATACTCTAAGATTATGTCTGATCTTGGAACCCAACCTTCTCAAGGTTCTTAAGAGGCCTTCCTTGCTGCTCTCTTATTGTGCTGTTTTGGAAATAATACCCATCCATCTGTCTTCCTATTCAATCATGAGTTGTCTGACAATAGCAGCATAGCCTGGTATATAGTAGATCCCCCCACCCCCCAAAAAAATGATGAGTTAGTGATCTGAGTATGAAGAATCAAAGAGGCAAAGGTAAGATTGGGCCAACCCAGAACTATTGCTAAACTTGTTTTTAAAACTTTCCTTAAAGGGCACATTTTTCTCACAAATCATTCCTCCTCATTGGCATTCTTTCTGAGAGTTGAAAGGTGATGATATGATCAGAGAATACTTAACAGTTACAATTTCACTCTCACCTTTTTACTCTATTTTGCACATAAATTTGGTGATAAAGTTATAAAAAATATATTTTACATAAGGCAAATAGGTTTAGTTGACATAAAGATTTTATATAAAGTGGAGATATGATTTTATGAAAATTCTATTGTGATTCAACTCTTCAGTAGGTGGATATTTCTCAGTCACTGGAATTAAAGTTTCTCTCTATTCCTCACTTCTATGTCTTAAACAATCCAAGAAGAGATTGCCTCCATTCGTTTTCCTTGAGTTTAAATCTACAAGTTAGAATTTGACCATTACTCAAGAATGTATTTGCCAAATGCAGGCTTATTTCCCCAAGCTTACTGAAAATGCATTTCTTAATATGTTATTGATTATCTTCCTTGCTATTTTGTTTGCTTGTAAACATACTTGCTTTGGTAGATAATGAATGTGAGAGGAAGGCAGGTAGCAAAATATTTAGGAACTGGATTTATTTTGCTCCTGGATAAACAATAATTGGATAATCCATGTTTTGTTTGTTTTACTTATCTAGTACAAACACCGCGAAATTCCCTAATTCCCACAGGTATTTTAGTTTTGAGAATGGAAACGACCTTGATGCTTGGAACTCTCAAAACCATAAACCATGTGCTACTGCCTCTATAAATATTCCTCTGTCTTATTTATACAAAATGATACCAATAGAAGATGAATTTTGTAGAGACATATCCCCTGGAAAAATTCAGAAAAAATAACTTCATCCTAGCCATATTTGTCAAGAGACAATATTTTAAGACTCTTTGGACATTAGTTACATAAACTAAGTAAGTTGGATTTACTGACATTTCAAACAGTAAGAAAACAGGGTTTTCTTTTAGGGTACATACAGATACAGAGGTAATGGTTTGAGATGATTTTCACTCCAAATAAAACAAAATGAAAAAATGCCAACTTTCACTTGGCAAATTAAAACTAAACATCCTAGATATTTAAGTCTTATTTGCTTATGAGATTATAAGACTTTTCTGGTTTGTTTCATGAGTTTTTAGGTACTTGGCCAACATACTCATACAAAGAAAACATTACAAGGGGAAAAGCCAGAAGTACTATGGGAAGAAGAAAGATAAGCAAAAAAAAAAAGTCTCAAAACTGTCCTATTTATTCTCATTTCTAGATTGGCTCTAAACACTTAAGGAAAACATTGGATATCAGTTTCAGAAACTATTACAGAATGAAATCAGGTGATTATTAAAAATAAAAATCGTTAACAAAGCCCCACACCAAACTCACCTAAGGCATTTCTGATGGGGTCAATGGCATGAACTTTTGAGAATCTTTTATGCTTTTCTATATATTTCCTAATAGATGAAAGCAATATCTTTTCAGACACAAGGTGTCATTCATTTGTTCAACTCATTATTGAACATCTTTCACAATGAGTTAAACAAACATCTCTTCCTAGGAAAACAAGGACGCAGAACAGTCCCCAGCACTCAGAGAGTTCACTGTCTAACGACAACTGTATACTCTAGCAAAGACAGGTTGCTTATACAAACCTCGACCAAGACCTTGAAAGTACACATTATTTGTATTACTAGTCCCCATGCCTTACAACTCACAGTGAGTCTGGCTGAGCCTCTGAAAACTAAGCCTAAAGATTTAGCTAAACTACTTGGTTGGGGGGGAAATAAAATGAGCCAGGTATAAACATGTCTGCCTGCCATGAAATTATTTTAACATACTCTTGAGGGTTCACTTCATTCATGGAAAGGGGAAAGCACGTTGAATTTAGGGAAAAACATATTTGGTCAAATGAAGTTGACCAGAAAAGCCTCATGTAGGAGCTGGTCTTCAGTTAGCCTAAATTCCAAAGTGCCTTCATTTCTAGGTTGGAATTCAAGTTGCAATATCCTTGACTCTAACTGATTTTGCAGGACCCTAGGAAAGCTTCTGCCTGCAATGGAGGAGACCTGGGTTCAATCCCTGGGTTGGGAAGATCCCCTGGAGAAGGAAATGGCAACCCACTCCAGTATTCTTGCCTGGAAAATTCCATGGACGGGGGAGCCTGGTAGGCTACAGTCCATAGGGCAGTAGCAAAGAGTTGGACATGACTGAGCAACTTCACTTAGGAAAGCTTACACTCCCTCTGCTACTTACATTACACCTCCTTGCTCAAGTTTCAACCACACAGCTAGAGTAAATGATGCCGCCAGCCTGGGAGCAGGAGGAGAGGCAAAGCAACTCAGGTGATTTCCAAAAATGAAACTTGCAGAATGGTTATGGGAGTTGGGACTCAGGTCACGCTGGTCTCTGGTGATGCAACCCCTGAGGCCTGCTGAGAAGAGGTTGGTGTAGGTGGGGGGCGATGATCGGAAAGGACAATCCTGAATGCAGAGGCGCTGAGGACAGACCCGAAGGCCCTCAGCTGTGGCAGAGCTCTGACAGAAAGTGCTTTGGGCTGGGATTCCGCACGTCACTTGGGTTGGCACCACCGAAACCTTCTTGAAAGCTGCAACGTTCTCCAGCCTTGGGAACAGGCCCTGAGAGTCAGCCCACGAGATGGAAGCAAAGTAGGCAAAGAGCCATGTTTCAGGGACTGGAAACAAGAGGCCGAAGCCCAGAGAAAGAGCTAGCCAATTCATGTTGACTCATAAGCATTCTCCTCTGATTCAAGTGTTCCTAAATAAGTCGGAAGGCCGAGGGCACTGGCCAGCAGCACTTTCCTGAGGGGTGCTTTAAGTAACGTTGAGATAAATCCATTTTCGGGAAACTGCAGACGTGGTTTCACACGGAGGAAACACCGGAGGCTTCCGTGGTGATGGCGAAGACATGAGTAGCAGCTGGTATCTGGGAATCAAAAGTAGAGTGTCAAGGAAAATCTGCTGTGTCTTTAAAACTTTAGGTGCAGTCTAAGCATGAGGATTCTGAGTCCCTAAGAAACATTATTAAACTTCTTAAAAACATTCTTTAGTACACTGTTTATAGCAAAATACTCATTGGTACCTATCTTCACTGGGCGAATCAAGCACTGGAAAAAGTCCACAGGACAGCCGGTTTGATACACACATATGCACGTTTATTTTATTAATATATTTCCCCACACAGCAATTTCAGATTGCTACTCCACCTCAGGGAATTAGCAGCATCCACTCTCCTTCACAAGATAAAGAACTGTATAGATTTCCTTTACCCACACACGGGATGCGGTTAACGCAGAGCCAACCTGCAGATGTCCCGAATAAAGCTGGCAAAGCACTTTGGGCCTTCCCCCCTCATCCCAGCATGTGCGGCAACTTTAAGCTCACGGTAAAGCTGATTAGAAACCCAACACCATCTGTCCGTCCTGTGCCTTAGTATTTAGCAAACGTTTGTGTGTTTCCTCATATGACTATTTGTAGGTTACATATGGACCCCTAATACTGTGTAAGTAATTGTATTGATAAATAAGCTGAGTTACCATTTCTTTACTGCATTGCAACCAGGCCCCTCGGTGTGACAAATGGCTCTTCCCAGGACCACTGTCCCTGGTTGCCTGGCAACATTACGGTAACCCCCAGAAAGTCTCAGCAAATAGGCCACAGCAGAAGGACGACTGCAAGGAAGATTTGGGTGCCCAAGTCAGGGATTCTGCACAGCAAACACTTGGTTACCTGAAACTCAGAGCGCAGACTGCTGGCTGGCCCGCCTGGAACTGAACTCCCCAAGCCTTCAGCAAGTGCCTCAAGCGGTGGGAGGGACAAGGATGCAGCCAGGCATGCATAATTTTAAAGCAGCAGCGCACCTTATCCTCTAATCCCTTTTTTGCCCCTCCCCTTTCCCCCACTTTTATGCACCTCAATCCTTTTAGCCATGTCATCAAAATGATCTGCTACTACCAGACAGTAACATAAGAATTCCTAGTGCTCTTTTTTTTTTTTTGAGCAACAAATGTACTGAAGCTCTAAAAGCTTGTTGCATTCATAAAGTTTCTGTTGCCCATTCAATGATCACTGTGTTCTTCACCCCCACAACACCCTCTTCTAAATGTATGAACAGCATCTGATGTGATTTCTAAATGGTGCATTTGAAGGATCAGAAATTTTAATTAAACTACAGAAGCAATAGGACTGCTGACTTTTTAGCTGCTTGATTAGATATGAATATGTGTGTATTTATGAATGCATGGTTGATGTCAATTCTATGTAGTTTTATTACATCCAAAACTCTCTTCAACCATCTGAGGTATCTCATCCTAAATGAGAAATAGCCTAAAGCAACTACTACCCCTCCGTTGTCTTAAAAATGGAAAGCTCATTTGGGAAACAACTAGCCAATTGCACTTTTATTTTCTATAAGCTATCATATTTAGAGAAATGTTTAAAAATTAAAGAAATGGTTGTATGGCATTCCTTGTTAGTAAGGCAGCAAGAGACAAATTCAAAGTACCATCTCTCAAATTTACCTTCCAAGAGACTTAAACACAATTCATTTAAATATCAGCTTTACCAATCAGAACTAGGTGCTTCCAGAGGAAATCTTTACCTTTTGTCAAATTATCCTATTCTCTGTCTTGTTGATTAGTATAATCTTTCAAGGGCAATTGTTTTGAATCAAAAAACAAATGTTACTGTAAAATCAGCTAACATGTAAGAACTTCTGAAAACCTGGAAAAAATGTTTGGAAATAAAGGACACAGTGATGTAGACAAATGGATTTTTCACACCTCAACAAAACATGCAGCCAATGTCTGTCTTAGAACATGTCATTCAATGGCTAGTTTCTCTTTATGCCTTATGAATCCAAGGATTAACTAATTTTTAATTGTGGTACTTTGGTGCATTTTTTGGGTCACTGTTCAGGGAATGAGAAATCATCTACCACATAACAACTGATGTTTTGTAGTAGGAAGTCATGACTCAATTTAGACAATCTAAGATTAGTGACTCTGCTCCACATTCAGAAGCTCTTGCCTGTGATTTGCAAAGACAGACAGTGGGTTGACATATCCCTCAATTTTTGCAACTCAGTACTATCAATCTGAAGACATATCTGGTAAATGATTTGGGCACCAGCAGTCCTACCACCACTAGACGGGACTTAGAAATATAGGAAAAAAGTAAGAGTGTCAGAAGGAAAGTTTAGTTAAAAACAAAGAACTATGTGCTATTATTTCCTCATAGTTTTGTGGATTTGCTATAGTTCTGCTCTGAACTAGCGTGGCTGGGGCTGGATACTCTGATTTGGCCTTACTCTGTCATCTAGCAGTTGGTTTGACACCCATGAGAGTCTACCCTAAGCTCATCCTGATAGTAGCAGAAAAATGCCCAGTTCAACATAAGATGGGAGACCCTAATGTACAAGTACTATTCAGGCATTTGCTCGTATCACATTTGTTGATGTTCCACTGACAGAGGAAGTCACATGACCAAGCCCAGATTCAAGGGCTATGAAACTGACTCCATTCTTCAAAGAACAGTCACATTGCAAGGGGGCACACATAACAGAATGGAAAGAACTTGAGAACACTGTAATTTACCACAGAGAGTTGAAAGTAACTTCTTTTCCTAATGGTCAAGACATCTTAGAATCAACATTTCCTTCTTTTGAAAAAATAGTTCAAAAAATGATGTATTAGTTAGTCAACTATTAGCAAATTCATACTTATTATTATGGAAAAGTTCACTATAATAAACTTGGTTTTTCAAGCCCTTGAGACTTAGGTCTTGTCGATGGGCAAAATCAAGGGGTATCCTTGGGTTTTTTTTTAGCATTCATGGATTTTCTATTAAAATTAACTAACTTATGGCATAACTAATCTGGAAAAAGAAAAATGGTGGATGTGCTAAGTAATATTAGATATGAAACAGAGGGTCCAATGTAATTACAAAATAAGAAAATGTTGTAGACAATTTTACAAGAATTAAACCTGAGTTCTTAGGAAAATTGAATAAGTTCCTTAAAATATTTCCAACTTAGAACAGTCAATAAGAAACAGTTGGAAACAACACATTCCATCAACTGCAGAACAGACAGATTATGGTATATGTTCATACACTGGAAGGTGAAAGCACAATGAAAGAAAACTGAACTACTACTACAAGAAACAACATGGAAAATCTCACAGACTTGATCATGAGTGAAATAAGGTCAACACCCCAAGAATGTACTAGAATGATTCCATTCCTATGAAGTCAAAGAGACTCAAAGCTAATCTGCGGTGAAAGAAGTCAACATAATGCTCTCTTTAAAACAGAGGAAGAAATGGGAAAGCATTCAAGGAAGCCAGCAGGAGGGCTGGAAATGTCTTCATCTTAATACAGGTGGTGGTTACACAGAGGGATACAGTTTTTGAAGTTTATCAAGTATTACAGTTAAAATTTGTGTTCTTTGTGCAAATTATGCTTCAATAAGAAAGAATAAAGTTTTGCTTTTTTTAGTGAATAGTTGAATGATAATAGTTGAATGAATAGTTGAATGAATAGTTCTATTACGGTCTATAGTTAAATTTCTTCCCATAAGGAAAACAGTAGGCTCAGACAGTTGTGCAAATCAGTTATGCCACACATATTGGAAACCGTAATTCCAGTTTTTACAAACATTCTTACCATTGGAATAAGAGTATTTCCCAATTTATTGTATGAGGTAGTAATAACCAAAGGAGAATGTGTGTGAGAAAGACAGAAGATGGGGAGTGGGAGAAGGACAGAGAATATAAAACAGACAGGAGAATATCAGAAAGAAAAATTAAAGACCAGTCACACTCATATACATAATGCAAAAAAATTCTGAATACAGCATAAGCAAACTGAATTCAGAAATATTTAAAAAGAATAAATCTGAAAAGTTGGGTTTATCCCAGAATTGTAAAATTGGTTTGAAAGTTAAATATATATTAATTCACCATTAAAATAGTTTAAAAATTCATGTGATTTATTGAGGATCAAAATCCTGTATGAATTTATTTCTTTAGGACCAAAATTCTTCATAAACTAAAGAAGAAAACTTCTATAATTTGACAGTTCATGTACAAAGACATCAAATAATAAGTATGCTAATTAGCACTTGCTAAGATCAGTAGAGAAGGAACATCTACTATTACTGCTGCTAGTCAACATTCAACTAGCCAGTGCATTAAAATAGGTAAAATATAAACTAAAGGATAAACACTGCAAATGATTATCAAATGTCATAGATTTCACTAGATAACAAAACCTAATGACAAGTTTTGCCCAAGATTCTAGAGAGAAGATGTAAATATGATTAATGCTATTCATCAACTTTGGAACTCTTCTCTCTAGGCACATACTACTTTAACTCCTTGAGAATGGTCAAATAACTTGCTTTTGCTGAGAAGTAAGAGCCGCTGCCAGGAGGAAGCTATAAGGACCAGTAAGCAATTTCTTGTGCTCTCTCCCTTCCACTTTGCCACATCCAGATAGTGGCTGCTCGGTCAACCTCTCGCCCTGGCTGGGAAGACATAGATCAGAGTTTGCTTGCAACCCCACTGAACACAAAGCATGTGTAAAAAATAAACCTTTATTGTTTAAAGGAACTTTTTGAAATTTTAGAGTTGTTACTAGAGGATAATTTAGTTTAATACAAGTGATGCAAAATCAATAAGCAAAAATCAATTGCACTTTTCTATACCAGGTAGAGAATGAAATAAACAAATTAAAAAATATAACTAAAAGATGCTATCCATATTGTAGAGTACTTGGGAACAAATTTTAAAAATGCATTACTGCTATGAAAAAATCAAGTTTATTGGTAACATTTAAGAAAGTGAAAATAGAGATATTATGTTTTTGGATTCAAAGACTAACACAAGGATGAAGTTTTCATATAGTCATCTATGAATCCAATGCAATTCTTATGAAAATCACAACAGAGTTATTCATGGAACTTGACAAGCTTATTTCAAAGCACATTGAAAAAGAGCAAATAACTGACAGTATTCAAGGCACTACAGACATAGAAGGCGGCGAGGGAGGGACTTTGCTAACAGACACCAAGATGTATTTAGGGGCACGTAAATTAGAAGTGTGCAACATTAGTGCAGAGATCAGTGGGGGGTGGGGGAGTTCAACAGAAACATCCAAAATCACAGGAAATGATTCACACATGTGTATAGACATAAGTATACACTTATTTTGTTCCTGTATATCACTAAAAGGGCTTCTTTTGTGGCTCAGATAGTAAAGAATCTGCCTGCAATACTTGCTACAGGAGACTCAGGTTCAATCCCTGGGTCAGGAAGATCCCCTGGAGAAGGGAATGGCCACCCAATCCAGTATTCTTGCCTGAAGAGCTCCATGGATGGAGCCTGGCGGGTTATAGTCTATGGGTTCACAAACAGTCAGACATGACTGTGTGACTAACACGTCACTAAGAAAAGGATGAACTAGTTAGTAAATTTTGCAAGGAAAATTAATTCCCTGTATTGGAAAATATTGATAAAATGAGACTGGATCCCTACTTCTCACTATATACAAAAGTTACTTCCAGATAGATTGAGACTTAAATGTTAAGGAGCAAAACTTGAAAATCATTTGAAATTAAAGAAGATGCTTTAACCACCTGAAGATGGGAACATATTTCTTGAGCTGGACACAAGTATAAAAGACAAAAGATAAATAAATGGGATTACATTAAAATCAAGAACTTCTGGTTCATCAAACATCCCCACAAAGTGAAAACCTAAGCCACAACATGAGAGATGTGTCACACAAATAAGGGGGAAAGAATTAACACAAAGAATGCTTAAGTGATTTCCGTGAATCCAGAGACAAATATTCCACTTCTTTATAGAAAAAAAAAACACAGATGATATAAACAAGGATTTCACAGAATTGTAAACATGAGGGAACAATAAACTTACAGAAAGTGTTGGACTATATCAGTATTAGGGAAAAGAAAATTAAAACCACAATGAGATTTCATTTTACACATACTAGATCGCACAAATTTTAAATTCAGTTCAGTTCAGCCTCTCAGTCATGTCCGACTCTTTGCGACCCCATGAATCGCAGCACGCCAGGCCTCCCTGTCCATCACCAACTCCCGGAGTCCACTCAAACTTATGTCCATCAAGTCAGTGATGACATCCAACCATCTTCATCCTCTGCCATCCCCTTCTTCTCCTGCCCCCAGTCCCTCCCAGCATCAGGGTCTTTTACAATGAATCAACTCTTTGCATGAGTAGGACAATGCCAATTGTTATGGAGGACACGTATCAAAAGGAACTCTAAATATTTCAAATTGATGCATATTTTAAAAAGTTGAAACTATGTATATCCTAGGAAACAGCATATTCACACTTACATACATTCATTAGAAGGCCTTAGCACCATGCACCAGGGAGCTTATTCTGTGTGTTCACGGTAGATATTTCTGGTAATGCCTGAAAACCATTCAATGTTATAAAAAGATGTTTATAAAAAAAAGCAATGTCACTGACATTTTCCTATGACAACAAATTCTGCTATTTGTTGATCTTTTTCATAGTTTTATTTCTTCTGCCTTTTTGTTTCCCATGCTTTGTGGCTTTCTGTGATACAAGTTGACTGTTGACACAGTTATCTAACTGACTGTCCAACCAAAGGTTACAATGGGCAAGCCCAATGCATTGAGCATAATATTCTAATTCTGGCTTTTTTATCTTTTCAACAGTTCATGGTAGATGAGAGCTCCTAGCATCTGTCATTTTTTTTTTCTCAATTACATCCGTGCCCTTTTTCATATTTGAAAATTCAGATGGCTAGTTCTTAGATAATTAAGATTATTTAAAGTCATAATAGTCATCACAGTAGGTGCCATATGTGAATGTCTCATATATAGCAGGGACCATGCACATGATTTATACACAACTGTGCATTTATACACACACACACACAGCAGTCATATCTTTACTATGACTCTAGGAGGTAAGTGTTCTTACTTCATTTCACAAATATGGAAATTGAAGTGTGGAAGACCTCATGCTGTTTGTTTTTGCCTCTTGAAAAATTAACATGTCCAACAGGAGAAGCATTCAAACAATGTTGGTTTTCTTTTTATTTCATGTTCTTTATTTTTATCATATTTTTCCTGTCATAATAGAAAACACTAGCTATTTTATAAAGACTGAATTAGTTTTGTCAATATAGAAACAATTTGTGCTTTCAAATTATAAAGAGTAAATGTCAAATATGAATCTGTAAGTACAGTGTTTTTGACCAGTGTGTCCTACGTAGTGTGTAAGTTCAGTTCACTCACTCAGTTGTGTCCAACTCTTTGCAACCCCATGGACTGCAGCACACCAGGCCTCCCTGTCCATCACCAACTCCTAGAGCTTGCTTAAACTCATGTCCATTGAGTGAGTGATGGCATCCAACCATCTCATCTTCTGTCTGCTCTTCTCCTCCCACCTTCAGTCTTTCCCAGCATCAGGATCTTTTTAAATGAGTCAGCTCTTTGCATCAGGTGGCCAGAGTATTGAGTTTCAGCTTCAGCATCAGTCCTTCCAGGTGTGTAAAGGTGGCACCAGTGCCAAGTGTGACGAGGACACAGGGGTATCAACCGCAGGCTGTAGCCTGGGCTGTGGTCCTGTCAACCTTAAGGACTGAACCAAGATTATAAATCAAATAGGGTGGCGGGCCAGGCTAGGGTGTGGCTGGCAAATTTAAAATTCAGAAAAGGTACACATAAGGAAGGTATGTGGTAGAGAGGCCAAGAGATCAAGGAGATGCTGAAAGTAAAGAATTGAGTTGGACCATAATTCCAAAAGAGCCATGCATCCCAATGCTTACTGCAGCTCTATTTACAACAGCCAGGACATAGAAGCAACATAAACAATGGAGTATCACTCAGCCAGAAAAAGGAACAAAATTGTGCCATTTGCAAAGACGTGGATGGACCTAGAAATCATCACAAAGAGAAAAACAAATATTATATATTAACACACATATGTGGAATCTAGCAAGTGGCACAAATGATCTTATTTGCAAAGCAGAAATAGAGATGCAGACATAGAGAACAAACGTATGGACACCAAGGGGAGAAAGGTGGGATGAAATGGAAATTGGGATTGACACATATTAATATATACTATTGACACATGTATAAAATGGATAGCTAGTGAGACCTCCTGAACAGCACAGGGAGCTCTACTCAATGCTCTGTGGTGACCCAAGTGGGAAGGAAATTCAACAAAGAGGAGATACATTATGCGTAGAGCTGGTTCACTTTGTTGTACAGTAGAAACTAATGGAAAGCATTAGTTTTTCCAAAACACTGGAAAGCAACTATACTCCAAAAAAAAAAGTTTGAAAAGTAAATGACCAAGCTGGTAAGTTGGTACAAGAAGAAGGATAGAGAAGACCATGGCTGCAATCATTAGCAGATTGCGCCTGAAACAGAGAACAGGTTGAGTCAATAGCCAATCTGGAATTAGACATGGCCAGGCATGTCAAGTGGACCAATCAGATGGATATGCCCTGACATATGTTTGAAGCACATTTAATGAGGAGAGGAAAAACTGACTTTTTCCCTCTCCTCCACCCCACACATTTTCTCTTTTAAAATCACACAAGTACTATATGAACACTGCTAAAAAAAAATTTTTTTTAACATTTTTTAAGCAATATGGAGAGACAAAATTGAAGACTTAATCCGCATCCCACCATCAACTCGTCATTATGCCTCTACTGTTAAAATTTGGACCATTTTCTACAAGCATGAAGTATGTATGCTCTACACCAACCAGATTCAACATTGAGAAAAAGTTCAGCAAAGTGTTTCCTACTCTTGAAAATTCCCACCTACTTTCTTTTGCAATTTTCAGAACAAATACAGTCCCTTGCAATGCTTAAAATTCAGAGTCAATTAAATCGCCTTTTTTCCCCAAATAGGACTAAGTCACATATTAATTCTAGGACAATGCCAATAAACCATATAAGGGAACCGTCCTTCCTTGGAGTGAGTTAAGAGTTTCACCCAGGGGCTCAGTGGAAGTTGACTTCTTGGAATGGTTTGATCTTCAAGGCCAGACCTAGAATCCTTATAATGGAGTATTTGCTTCCTAGAGAATGATAGAATGTCAGAGCCTCTCAGTGTCAAGAATAAAACAAGCCATGAGGAGATAAGTCACGTGACAGCATTACATGTCCAAGTAGCCAGAGATCTGCCCTGAGGGATGTGAGCCCTGGACTTGGGAGACCACAGTGGAAGATGTTTCATAATCAGAAGAAGCAGTCACTGAGAAGATGAGCAAAGAACTACGCCTTACTGGTGATGTTCAGCCCTATCCCCACAAGATGCAGAGAAGCTGTGGTGGGACACAGTATATATTAGGAAGATTTAAAAAAAAAAGATAAGGTTAAATGAATGAACCATACACCCATCATCACCTGAAGCATTGGGACAGGTAGGACCAGTTAGTGAGTAAGAATGCAAGCAGCAGAGACAGCCTGGTTTGGACCCCGGGCTCCACCACCTATATTCACTGTGTGTTCTTGGACAGGTTATTTGACCTCTTTTGGCTTCAACTTCCTTATCTGTCTTCTACCTCCTAGCATTGTTGGCAAATTAAATGTAGAGAAAAAGTGAAAGTTGAAGTCACTCAGTTGTGTCCCACTCTTTGCAGCTCCATGGACTATATGGTCCATGGAATTCTCCAGGCCAGAATACTGGAGTGGATTGTCATTCCCTTCTCTAGGGGATCTTCCCAACCCAGGGATCGAACCCAGGTCTCCACAATGAAGGTGGATTCTTTACCAGCTGAGCCATCAGGTAAACACTAAATGTAGAAACAATAGACTGGGTTTTCACTGTCAGCTCTCCTTATATTTTTTTTCCAATTTATACCTACTGAGTTCTTCTGTAATTGCACATCCAAAGACAGAGAATAAGCACATTTTTAGAAAATACTACCACAATTTTTCCTGTCATTAGTTTATCACTTTTTTAAGATTATCTTTTGATCTTTATTAACAAACCTACAAATTGTACAGAGAAAATACTACTTCTAAAATAAAAGTGAACAAATGAGAATCCAGGTTTAAGTCACTTGATGGACAAATGGCAAAACCCAGACTATCTGGATTAGATCCAGGAACCATCATTTTTTATTTTTTTACAAAGATTGGACTCAGAGCTTTTGTGAAAGGCTGGGGTATTCAATTGTGCCTTGAGAGTTGACAGTTTTATACACAGAGGAGAACACAATGAGCCTTTTAAGTGACAGGAACAGCATAAGTGAGGACATCTAGTTTAGAATAAGATTGTCCTACATTTATGAGACACGTATTTCCTGTAGAAATGTATAAATACAATTCAGAGCTCTAAAGTAGATTGTATCGGATTTCCAGATTTTTCTGAGAATGTTCAAAGCATTAACAAGGATATTATAAATAACTTCAGGAGCCGTAGTTTTTTATTCTGTATCTAGGTCCTAGCTGTTCTCAATCTATTGCCTTGATCAAAATTGTTGAACACATGTTCTTACACTTCTTAAATTATGCAAACCCTCAGATGGCCCAAGAATCACATTTGTTTAAGGCATAAAAGCTTTGTGTGGGTATTTCAGGTTGCACCAAGACATGCAGGGAACTTGATACCACTGATAGCGTGTGGCAGGCCATCTAACTGCTGTCCATTCTTTCTTCTCAGGCTGGGCAAGGGCCCAGACTGAGCCTGGCAGGTGAATTTAAGAGTGGCTTTCGAGAGCCGAGTCTGGCAGGGATGTAACAGCTGCCAGGCTGTATGGGACAGGCAGCAGCAGGCCGCTTAATGGCTGGTGAGCAGGACAAACGGGTGGGTGTGGGTCTGAAAATGACACAGCGTGGGGAAGGACGGCAAGCAATGGAGCACAGGATGGAGCTCCAGCCAAGCAGGCGATCAGCAACAATTAAGGCTCAAGTTTCTGCAAAGAGCCACGCTCCTCAGGATGATGTGGGCCCCCCTCTAACCATGTGGGAAAACCCTAGATTGCCTGAAACCCACGGGTGTGGAGTTTCAATATGCTTTTGAGAAAGTGTCATTGTATTGAGGGAGGAAACATGAAGACACTGCAGGATTCAGGAAACAGTGTACTCAGCAGAGAGGGTGGTATATCTGGTCTTAGAAACTCAACCCAGCTGAACAACCCCTAAAATATTCCCAAGAATGGGGGAAAAGAATGTGCACTACATTTAGAGTGAAATGGAGGATGTAAAAGATGATGATGGGAAGAAAAATCATTTTGCTTAGGAGAAAAAGCCAACAATATATGGTTGAAGGCTATTTTGTCTTAATTTAGGGGAAATAAAAGGGAATCTGCTGGATCAGTAAACTTTTCTAAAAGGTCTCTGTAACTCTCCATGTAATTTACTTATATGGTTTATTAATATAATGCTTAGGTTCAAAAGCCAAAGACCTTAAAAAGGAGAAGAGCAAGAGTTTGAAAAATGAAGAGGATGATAAAATTTTAGCAAAATACATTTTCAAAACGGTTTCTAAAACATATCCAAAACCATCATTATCAGTAAAACTAAAATGGATAGTTTGAGAAACAAGACATTTTACTGAAAAGGAAATTGCCTTTGAAGGAGGCAATGTGAGACTCAACTCTGATGGGACTCAATATTATTAGGGCTTAAATCAAAACCCAGATCTCCTGATGACCAGACCAGCATGATATCTACCTCATTCTATACCCATGAACACATTTGATTACATTTTATTTTGCATATGTAAAATTACATATTGTACATATATGTAAAATATGTACTTTCACACATATGCAAAATCAAATGGTCCATGAAGAAAGGAATTAAGGAGCATGAGTATGTGAGCAATCTGTCTGTAATAGTAACAATACTAACAATACTACAAATGCTAACTGAATTTACATTGTATTCATCATCATGTTGTAAAATACTATCTCATCTAGCCCACACAAAACCCACCAGTAATAATGAATATTATTTCAGATATCAGGATGCTGAGATATGGATACTAAGTAATTTATTACAGACCAACAATATTTAGAAAGAAATACGAGACTCAAATATACCTCCATTTAACTTTTACCAAATGCCACACTGTCATTTAAAGCAATGATATCAGAACATTTTAGTATTAAACTTTTTCTTACATTTTTAAAATGTATCCTTAGGGCAATTTGGGAAGCACTGGTGGCTCATTGGTGAAAAAAAAAAAATATATATATATACATATATATATATATATATATATATATATATATACACACACACACACACACCTGCAATTTAGGAGACCAGGAAACATGAGTTTGATCCCTGGGTCAGGAAGACTGCCTGGAGAAGGAAACGGCAGCCCACTCCAGTAGGCTTGCCTGGGAAATCTCATGGACAGAGGAGCCTGGCAGGCAATAGTTCATAGGGTTACAAGAGTTGAACATGACTTAAGGACTAAACCACCACCATGAAAGCAATTTGGGTGATGCTGAGCATCTTCAGTCTACCAGGGGCTGTGCTACGCTAACTGATGTACAGATATCAATTTTAAGAAAATTCTTAAAATTAAGAATTGGCCTTTTGCTTTTAAAAAAAATTAAAGATCTTATTTTAGGTGACAATATAAAGTCCTTAGTTTGAGACTGACAGAAGCAGCCCCTTTTGGCAACAGTATGTTCAAATGCCATCAATTCTATTGTTCTAGAACCATGTTAACAAAGCACATTCAGAAAGATCATCAGAGAAAAATCCTTGAAGATGGGGGAAAAAATGAGAAGTAAAGCATAGTTTTGAATAAGTAATTGATAAGATTGAAGTTTCTGGCAATAAGGGAGTCACTTTGTGTAGGAGCAAATAAATCAACTACGATTTTAACCTAAAGTACCATTATCAGCTCAGTTCAGTTTAGTCACTCAGTCATGTCCAACTCTTTGCAACCCCATGAACCGCAGCACGCCAGGCCTCCCTATCCATCACCAACTCCTGGAGTTTACTCAAACTCACATCCATCGAGTCGGTGATGCCATCCAGCCATCTTATCCTCTGTCTTCCCCTTCCCTTCCTGCCCCCAATCCCTGCCAGCATCAGGGTCTTTTCCAATGAGTCAACTCTTCACATGAGATGGCCAAAGTACTGGAGCTTCAGCTTCAGCTGAAGAATGAACACCCAGGACTGATCTCCTTTAGGATGGACTGGTTGGATCTCCTTGCAGTCCAAGGGACTCTCAAGAGTCTTCTCCAACACCACAGTTCAAAAGGATCAATTCTTCGGTGCTCAGCTTTCTTCACAGTCCAACTCTCACATCCACACATGGCCACTGGAAAAACCATAGCCTTGACTAGACGGACCTTTGTTGGCAAAGTAATGTCTGTGGCTCAGATCATGAATTCCTTATTGCCAAATTCAAACTTAAATTGAAGAAAATAGGGAAAACTACTAGACCATTCACGTATGACCTAAATCAAATCCCTTATGATTATACAGTGGAAGTGAGAAATAGATTTAAGGGACTAGATCTGATAGAGTGCCTGATGAACTATGGACGGAGGTTCATGACACTGTACAGGAGACAGGGACTAAGACCATCCCCATGGAAAAGAAATGCAAAAAAGCAAAATGGCTGTCTGAGGAGGGCTTACAAATAGCTGTGAAAAGAAGAGTAGCAAAAAGCAAAGGAGAAAAGGAAAGATATTCCCATCTGAATGCAGAGTTCCAAAGAATAGCAAGGAGAGATAAGAATGCCTTCCTCAGGGATCAATGCAAAGAAATAATGGAAAACAACAGAATGGGAAAGACTAGAGATCTCTTCAAGAAAATTAGAGATACCAAGGGAACATTTCATGCAAAGATGGGTTCCATAAAGGACAGAAATGGTATGGACCTAACAGAAGCAGAAGATATTAAGAAGAGGTGGCAAGAATGCACAGAAGAACTGGACAAAAAAGATCTTCACGACCCAGATAATCATGATGGTGTGATCACTCACCTAGATCCAGACATCTTGGAATGTGAAGTCAAGTAGCCTTAAAAAGCATCACTACGAACAAAGCTAGTGGAGGTGATGGAATTCCAGTTGAGCTATTTCAAATCCTGAAAGATGATGCTGTGAAAGTGCTGCACTCAATATGCCAGCAAATTTGGAAAACTCAGCAGGGGCCACAGGACTGGAAAAGGTCAGTTTTCATTCCAATCCCAAATAAAGGCAATGCCAAAGAGTGCTCAAACTACTGCATAATTGTACTCATCTCACACACTAGTAATGCTCAAAATTCTAAAAGCCAGGCTTCAGCAATATGTGAACTGTGAACTTCCAGATGTTCAAGCTGGTTTTAGAAAAGGCAGAGGAACCAGAGATCAAATTGCCAACATCTGCTGGATTATCGAAAAAGCAAGAGAGTTCCAAAAAACATCTATTTCTGCTTTATTGACTATGCCAAAGCCTTTGACTGTGTGGATCACAATAAACTGTGGAAAATTCTGAAAGAGATGGGCATATCAGACCACCTGACCTGCCTCTTGAGAAACCTGTATGCAGGTCAGGAAGCAACAATTAGAACTGGACATGGAACAACAGACTGGTTCCAAATAGGAAAAGGAGTACGTCAAGGCTGTATATTATCACCCTGCTTATTTAACTTATATGCAGAATACATCATGAGAAACACAGGGCTGGAAGAAGCACAAGCTGGATTCAAGATTGCCAGGAGAAATATCAATAACCTCAGATATGCAGATGACACCACCCTTATGGCACAAAGTGAAGAAGAACTAAAAAGTCTCTTGATGAAAGTGAAAGAGGAGAGTGAAAATGTTGGCTTAAAGCTCAACATTGAGAAAACTAAGATCATGGTATCTGGTCCCATCACTTCATGGCAAATAGATGGGGAGACAGTGGAAACAGTGACTGACTTTATTTTGGGGGCTCCAAAATCACTGCAGATGGTGACTGCAGCCATGAAATTAAAAGATGCTTACTCCATGGAAGGAAAGTTATGACCAACCTAGATAGCATATTAAAAAGCAGAGACATTACTTTGCCAACAAAGTACCACTATAGGAGTATTAAAATTCTTTCTACTTGGATAAATATGTCTATTTGAATTGCAACTTGCAATGAGAATATAATAAAGAGTAACCTAACTTGACAAGACTCTGACCACAAAGAAGGGGCTCTTTGTCAGGCAGCTACAGAACTGGCCAACAGAACTGAAATAGAACTAGAATATAGTCTACAAATGATCCATCAGAAGCAGGGTAGAATTCTAGAGAAATGAGTCACATGGGCAAATGCCCAGCAAGACATTTACTACTGGGGGAAAGGCAGTGACTATAGGAGAGTCACTTGAAGATTGACTCTGAGACTAGCTCCTCAGCATCTCAAAGAAGAGGGACACTATGCATGCTTACATCTTCTCCAATTACATACCTAGTAATTAATGATCTGTTAAATGAGTGAGTAAACAAACAAGCCAAATCTATAATGCAGCTCATAATTGGACAGTCAACCATTATGCTGGATAGGCACACTACACGCTGCAGCTTCAGATTCTGGAAGAACATACAGCAACCAGTACTATAATGAAACTCAGTAGCCTTGGGAGCTTCTAAAAATGCCAATGTAAGGGACATGGGATGTAGAAGACTGGCAAGCAGAAGGAAAAAGACAAACCAAAAGAGTCAAGAGGAAAAAACATAAGATGAATTTGAAACAGGCTCAGAAATTAAAAATGAACTTTTCAGAAAGTCAACATTGTATGATATCTTTGTTAACAAGTAAGCTTAGATTGTTCTTGTCAGGACAGAATCTTGAAAAATAAAGCCTATGGCATTTGCCTCTGGGAGTGGAGAGATGATACACGAGCAGCACCTTTTCTGTAGTTGGTCCTTCATGGCCTCAGTGAGTTTGGACACTCCTGTCTTAAGTCTATGCTCTTATATTATCTTTAAATCCATCTTTTAAATTATTTTGGAAAAACAAAAGTAAAAGTGAAAGCCAACCTCTCAACAGAAACAATGGAAGCTAGATGACAACTCAATGTCATCTTTGAAGGAATACAAATGACAGTGTAGAATTCTATAGCCATCAAAAATAATCTTCAGATCAAGGATGAAATCAACGTATTTCCTAATGAACAAAAATTGAGATAATTTTTTTACAGTAAATCTTCACTTAAAGGAGAATTAAAGAAATCCGAAATCCTTTATTTAGAAGGAAGATGAACTTGGGAGGTGGGGGTAGGTGGGAAACACAAGACAGAATGTAAAGAAACATAACATCATATGTATGTGTAAATATAAATATTTACATACCTAGTGTATAAAACAGAAGTAATATTTTATTACATTTAAACTGAATAAAGTTAACTTAATAACAAAAATAAAACAAAAATTTGCCTGGAATAAATGAAGTTAAAGAGTTTATCACTGTCTAACTAAATACTAATTTACATTTAACTGTGAAATCAAGGATTCATATTATCATTTGTTGTGTGACTACAAAAAGAATAGAAAAAAGTATTACTATCTGTTAGCAGAGAGAAAAATGGAATAATGAAAAAATTTAAAACAACCCAAAGAGGGCAAGACAGAAAAAAAGAACATAAAACAAGTAGGGAAATATAAAACAAACTGCAAGAAGTATCTTTAAGTACATAAACATTTAACAGATTATATAGTGATATGAAAAGACTATGATTATAAGCTTATGTGCTGCTTATAGGATATTTTGGTAAAACGATAAAAAGATGGACAAAGATACACCAGCAAACATTGACTAAAACAATTTATGGTAGTTATAATAAAATTTCAGAAAATGTACACTTTAAGAGGCATTTTTAGAAATAAAGAGGTACATATATGATACTAACAAGGTCAATTAACAAGAACACAATAAATCATAAATGTACACATTTGTAGTTCAATTTCCAACTATATATATATATATATATATATATGACAGAATTAAACGGGGGAAATAGGTAAATGCATAATCATAAACAAAGGACTTTACCCCACCTGTCTTAGTAATTAATAAATATATCAATAACAATTAAAAAGACATTTTTAGCAAAATGAATAAACTTGACCTCTTCAACATTTAGAGAACAATGTGGTCAGTTGTGTTAAATATTTTCAAATACACATAGAATATTTACCAAAATTTTTCATGTGTTTGGCCATGAAGCTATTCTCAAGTTTCTAGAAATTCAAGTAAATTCATATTTAACAGACCACAGCAAAATTAACATATAAATCAACAAAGATATTCAGAAAATCCCTAAGTGTTCTGAAATGAAATAACATGTTTCTATATAATTCATATATCAAAGATCAATCACAACATGGATATTACAAAACACCTTGAGCTTAACAATAATGGCAAGAAAACACAGAAATCTCCTTAAAGGGAAATGAAGAGCCTAAATGCATATATGATAAGATTGAAAGTCAACTAATTAATCTCAAGCAAAGGAAGAAAATAAATTGAATCCCCACCCCCCCCAAAAGTAAAAGAAATAATCAGTGGGTATAAATCTACACAAAGAATACTGCAGAACAGAGAAAAACCAAATCATTTCTTGGAAAAGATCAATAAAATTGATAATTAATGGATCAAAAGAAAAATGAAAGATGCAGAATTTACCAACATCAAGTAGATAACCTGTCAAAACTACAGATACCAAAAGGAAAGTAAAGTGACATTATTAATAACTTTAAGCCAGTAAATTTGGGAAGTAACCTGAGAGAATTCTTAGAAAAAGAAATTTTATCAAAAAGCGGATACTTTTGCATATATTAAAGAATCTATAGTTGGAAATATTTCCACAAATAACTTTCCATACACAGATGATTTTACCAGGAAATTCTTCTAAATATTTAAGATATATTATAGTTATTACATAAATTCTTCCAGAGGCTAGATAAAGAAAGAACATTTTCCAAATAGTTTTTATGAGGCTAAAAGCTGCAAGGATACAAAAAAAAAAAAATGGAATTCTGCTTACCAATCTCTCCCCTGATGTGCAGAAAACTGAAAAACTGTTAGCGTACATACTATAAAGTACATGCATGCATGCACATACTGTAAAGTACATATAAGGTACAAAACATCAAAATCAAGTTGAATTTATTTCTAAAGTGCAAATTTAATTTACCATTCTGATAAGTAATCAATATAATTTGCTAAGTAATCAATATAATTTGCTACACTAACTTTATAAAAGAGAAACCCCATGTGATCATAGACACAGAAAAATCACTTGATTAAAATTTTAATATTAATTCTTAATTTTTTTAAAAGAAAAACTCAGCTAGAAGAGAATTTCTGTATGCATTAAGCATATCAACTCCTCCAGAAAGCACTACAGCAGATATCTACTTAATAACATATAAACTTTCATTGTTGCCATTTCTATTCATCATTAAAATCAAACTCTAGGCCAGTGCAATAAAGTAATGAAAGAAATAAATGGTATAAATATGAGAAACTGAGAAATATCAGTGCTCACAGATATTAATGAGTATGTGGAAAATTCAAAAGAATCTACAAATTATTAAATGAGTTAATTTAGCAAATTGACTGGATATAAAACATAAAATCAATTATAGTTTATATAACATCATGAAATTAAAATTCAAAAATTATCATTAGAGTAGCTTAAACAAATTTAATGAAAGACAAAGAAGTGCATGAAATTTTGTTTTAATAAGCAAAATAAGTCAAATAAATTGAGAGCTATACCAAATTCACAAACTGAAAAACTCAATATTACACAGATAGCAATTCTCTACAAATTGAAGAACAAATCCAAAGATAATCGCTATCAAAATCCTGCTGCTGCTGCTGCTGCTGCTAAGTCGCTTCAGTCGTGTCCGACTCTGTGCAACCCCATAGATGGCAGCCCACCAGGCTCCCTCGTCCCTGGGATTCTCCAGGCAAGAACACTGGAGTGGGTTGCCATTTCATTCTCCAATGCATGAAAGTGAAAAGTGAAAGTGAAGTCGCTCAGTCATGTCCGACTCTTCGCGACCCCATGGACTGCAGCCTACCAGGCTCCCTGGTCCATGGGATTTTCCAGGCAAGAGTACTGGAGTGGGGTGGCCATTGATCAAAATCCTAGCAGAGTTAATTATAAATTGATGTAAGTATAAAATGTATATGAAACTGAAAGGACAAAGAATAATCAAGACAATTATGAAAAAGAACAGTTAAAGTAACAAGTCAGAGAAGGCAAAGAAGAGAACACTGCTAGACACTAAGGTATAATGAATCTGTAATAAGATAGTGTGGTGTGGATGAAAATAAGCAAATACACCAAAGGAAACAGAACAGCACCTGGAAACACAGTCAAATATAGATATTTCATTTATGAGAAAACTTACTTTAGAGAAGCAAAGATTTGCTGTTATATTTTGGTTTGTGTTTTTTCTTGAAAGTTCTGGGCCAACTTATTATAATATGAAAGAGAATATCTTTACATAAACAAAAATTTCTAATGTTAATATATCACTAAGAGATTAGAAAGATAAGTTACAGACCGGGACAAAACATTTGCAATAGTTGATAAACAATTGTTATCCAAAGTATATAGAAACACCTCCAAATTAATGAGAGAGACTCAAGAAAAAAATGGGCAAACTACTTGAACAAGATTCTTTAAGTCAACAGACTTATAAAAAAACATAAATTCATGCTTAGCCCCTCCATGATCAGAGAATTAAAAGCAATAACAAGGCACCTCTACAAAAATGGATAAAATTTAAGGCAAGAAATATCAAGTATGCACAAATATGTGATGCAATTGGAAATCTTAGATATTGCAATTCCATCCTAAGGTTTACACTCAACAAAAATGTGTATATGTTTACCAAGACCTAGAAGGATAGGGCAGAGAGAGAGGTGGGATGGGGAATACATGTAAATCCATGGCTGATTCATTTCAATGTATGACAAAAACCACTGCAATGATGTAAAGTAATTAGCCTCCAACTAATAAAAATAAGTGGAAAAAAAAAACAAATACTAATAAGCATTCGAATTTTCACAGCAGCAACTTCATAAGAACTAAAAAATGGAAACTATCAAATGTTCATTATCGGAGCCAAGACGGCGGAGGAACAGGATGGGGAGACCACTTTCCCCCTACAAATTCATCGAAAGAACATTTGAACGCTGAGCAAACTTCACAAAACAACTTCTGACCGCCAGCAGAAGACATCAGGCGCCCAGAAAAGCAGCCCATCATCTTCGAAAGGAGGTAGGACAAAATATAAAAGATAAAGAGAGTCAAATGTTCATCATCAGTGGAATGGAAAAACAATAGATTGTTTTAATATTCATACAATAAAACTATGCAGCAGTGAGAATGAAAAATCTACATTATACGCAATGACCTGTTTGAATCTCACACACATGCCTTTGAGTGACAGAAAGAAAAGAAAGTGAAGTCGCTCAGTTGTGCCTGACTCTTTATGACCCCCTGGACTGTAGCCTGCCAGGCTCCTCTGCCCATTGGATTTTCCAGGCAAGTATACTGGAGTGGCTTGCCATTTCCTTCTCCAGGATCTGGATCTTCCCAACCCAGGGATCAAACCTGGGTCTCCTGCATTACAGGCAGATTCTTTATCAGCCGAACCACCACTGAAGCGCAGTGAAAGTGAAAGTCACTCAGTCATGTCTGACTCTTTGCAACCCCATGGACTATATAGTCCATGGATTTCTCCAGGCCAGAATACTAGAGTGGGTAGTCTTTCCCTTCTCCAGGGGATCTTCCCAACCCAGGGATCAAACTGGGGTCCCCTGCATTGCAGGTGGATTCTTTACCAACTGAGCTATCAGGGAAGCCCAGAGTTATCCCTGAAAGAGGACATGATGCAGACTGTACTTAAAATTCAAAATCAGGTAAGACTAATCTATCATAACAGAAGTCAATGTAGTGTTTTCCCTTAGAAGAGGTAATGTCTAAATGGAAGCAGAGTTAAGAGGGATGATAGGAAGACAACGTTTTTGAAGGCCTGTCGATTTCATGATTTTGATGCTATTTATTCAGTGTGTTCAACTTATGAAAACGTATGTTCAATTTGTGTAAAATGTGATTGTTCCATTCTGTAAATGTTGTCATTCAAAAAAAAATTAATAAAAGGAAGAAATCAGTATCTGTTTTAATAAGTGAGCTTAATCCATGGATATTTGTTATTCTTGATACATTAAGATTTATTTATACTATTCTTTTTCCCTGCTTCTGCCTTTATATGGTTTGAACAAGTTTCCTAATCTGCTTTCCTTACCTTGCTAGTGAAAAATTACATATTTTGTTCATATTCTTATGATCATCATCCAATATTTTACCTCCACACTACTGTTCTTTAAACATGTAGTCAGAATTTCTAAGTTTTCCCTAAAGACATCAAGAATTTCAGTACAGTTTTACTTCCACTTCACTCTCTATCATCTGTCGTTTTGATACCATTTGGAATTTTAGTTCCAAATTTTATTTTAAATTAAGAATCAACATTTACCTGGATGTATCCATGAATTTCACTATCATCACCGAATGTTTCTTCTTGGATTCCACTTCTACCTCCTACATCTATTTTCTTCTTGCTGAAGAAACACTTTATTTTTACTAGAGTGTCTATAAAGGTCAAATGTTTGATTCTTACATAGTTGAAAGTTACTTTCTCATTCTCATATTTGAATTATACTTCTGATTTGGTATAGATCTTAGATTTCAAGTTATCGGTCCAAAGAACTTAGATCTTGATCTACTGCCCTCTTGCATCCAGTTTTACTGGATATCAAATCTAGTGTCAAACTAATATCAAAGTAATTATCATGCTCATGTAGATAATAAGGTTTCCCTCATTCCCACCTTTGGAATTTTACAATTTTTTCTCTGCAGATTCCCTGTGTTGACTCTCGATGTGGTATCATCTTTAGAATTTTTGTTGCCTGATATAGTTAACCATTTCACTTTGAAAACTCAATTCATTTTAGAAATTACCTTATGTTTGTATTTTGGATATTTTCTCTTCTATAATCTCTCCATTTTATTAGATAAATTAAACCTAATGTATTTATCTCACATATTTTATACATATTTCTCTTCATCTATTATGCTATATCTGGGTAATTCTTTGCTCATCTTCTAGTTTATGAATGGTCTTTTTGGCTATGGCTATTCGGCTAATCCAGTAAGATTTTAAGCTTTATATTTCAAAAGTTTAATTTTGCTGACTTTAATCTGTTCAAATTTCCTGAGTCTTACTCGTGGATATTACTTGTATTTACTCTGAAGTCATATTTTTTTAGTACAAACTGTTAGAAACTTTTTACTCTTTTAAGTGCTGAGTTTTCTTCAGATGTTTGGTGAGTTCTAAATATGCAGTTTTTTATAGCAGAAATTGTACATTAGACAGAAATTGTCTATTTTAAACTCTCTCTCTACAGTTTCTATTTGGGCAAACTGTCTTAAGAAAAACAGAGCTGGAGGAATTGGGCTGACTTGAGACTATATTACAAAGCTAAAGTAATCAAGACAGGATGGTATTGTCAAAACAGAAATTTAGATCAAGGGTACCTCCTGATGCAAAGAGCTGACTCACTGGAAAAGATTCTGATACTAGGAAAGATTGAGGGCAGGAATACAAGGGGCTGACAGGAGAGGAGATGGTTGAATGGCATCACCAACTCAATGGACATGAGATTGAGCAAACTCCAAGGGATAGTGAGGGGCAGGGAAGCCTGTTATGCTACAGTCCATGGGGTCAAAAAGTCAGACATGACTCAGAGACTGAACAACAGGATAGAAAGCGATGACAGAAATCCATGCACCTATGGTTAATTAATCTATGACAACGGAGGCAAGAATATACAATGGAAAAAAAAGACAGTTTCTTCAATAAGTGGTGCTGGGAAAACTGGACAGCTCCATGTAAAAGAGTGAAATGAGAACACTCCCTAACACCATACACAAAAATAAACTAAAAATGGATTAAAGACCTAAATGCAAGACTGCACGCTATAAAACTCTTCAAGAAAAACACAGACAGAACACTGTTTGACATAAATTGCAGCAAGATATTTTTTGATCCACCTCCTAGAGTAATGAAAATAAAAATAAACACACGGAATCTACTTAAACTTAAAAGCTTTATGTATAGCAACGGAAAGCATAAACAAAAAGACAACCCTTAGAATGGGAGAAAATATTTGCTATCAAAGTGAAACCAACAAGAGAATAACCTCCAAAATATATGAACAGCTCATGCAGCTCAATATAAAAGAAAAAAAAGCCAGCCCAATCAAAAAGTGGGCAGAAGATCTAAATAGACATTTCTCCAATGATGACATATAGATGGCTAAAAAGCATGTCAAAAGATGCTCAACATCACTAATTATTAGAGAAACACAAATCAAAACCACAGTGAAGTATCATATTACACCAGTCAAAATGGCCAGCATAAAAAAAAAAAATTACAAACAATAAATGCTGGAGAGGGTGTAGAGAAAAGAGGATTGTTGGTGGGAATGTAAACTGGTCCAAGCCACTATGGATAGCAGCATGGAGGTGCCTTAAAAAAACTAAAAATAGAACTACCATAAGACCCAGCAAACACACTACTAGGCACATACCCAGAGAAAAATATAATTCAAACAGACACATGCACCCCAGTGTTCACTGCAGCACTATT
This sequence comes from Odocoileus virginianus, assembly GCF_023699985.2. Classification (NCBI taxonomy): domain Eukaryota; kingdom Metazoa; phylum Chordata; class Mammalia; order Artiodactyla; family Cervidae; genus Odocoileus; species Odocoileus virginianus. The sequence continues at coordinate 58,514,899 of NC_069684.1, read as the reverse complement.
TACAATAGGCAGGTCATGGAAACAACCCGCATGTCCATCAACGGAGGAATGAATACAGATGTGGTACATTTACACAGCAGAATGTCACTCGACCATGGAAACACGCAACGTCATCTGCAGCAACCCAAATGGACTTAGGGACTGTCATACTGAGTGAATTAAGTCAGACAGAGAAAAACAAGTATCATACGATTATTATGTGAAACCTTAAAAAATGGCATAAATTAACTTGTTTACAAAACAGAAGCAGAAAAATAGAAAACAAACTTACAATTACTCCTGGGTAAGTAGGGAGTGATAAACTGGGAGACTGGGATTGACAAATATCAGTTCAGTTCAGTCGCTCAGTTGTGTCCGACTCTGCGACCCCATGAATCGCAGCACACCAGGCTATAGACAAGTATATATAAAAGAGATCAATAATAAACACCTTCTGGGTAATTAAGCTAACAAAGTTGTGAACATTTTAAAAGAATTGTATCATCTGTTCTTAAGCAATCTGTGCCAATTATACTTTATCAGGCTATTTACTGATAAAAATGAGAAACATCTACTGTAAGGTAAACAAGAATAAAGAACTCTTCCAATGAACAATGAGCAAGCTTATTGAGACAAGTATCTACATCATACACTCTGCCATATTATACAATTTCTCCAAATGTGTATTCATTATTCAAGATATACAAGTCTTCTGTTCAGTGTGGAAACAATGCAAAATATACTGCTATTTAAACTAATTCCAGGGTTTTTTCTCTCTTTGGGAGTTACAATTCAATTTCTACATAGTTACAAAACGACACACTGACCTGGTCTGGAATTTATCCCTAATTTTTTTCTGGCTTGGGTTAGATAAGAGATTTGAGTACATGGACATCAGAAGAACAGTTTACAGGACATAAGCACAGGATTGACCCTTCCAAAATATTGATTGAATTCTGTAGAATAACACTTTGCCTCACATTCCCTCCTTCCCAAGTAGCCAACCTGTTTGCTTATTGTCTTGGGTGGCAGAAGAGGTTGGTTAAGATAGGGTAGAAAAAATGGGCAAGGGTAAGAGAGCTCTCTTCATGATTTTGATTTGAAAATGCCTAAAGTTCTTAAGAAGAAATGGCAACAACTCCAGTATTCTTGCCTGGAGAAGCCCATGGACAGAGGAGCCTGGCAGGCTACAGTCTATAGGCTTCCAAAGACTTGGACATGACTAAAGCGACTTAGACCCTGATGCTGGGAAAGATGAAGGCGGGAGGAGAAGGGGACGACAGAGGATGAGATGGTTGGATGGCATCACTGACTTGATGGACATGAGTTTGAGCAAGCTACGGGAGTTGGTGATAGACAGCAAGGCCTGGTATGCCGCAGTCCATGGGGTCTGGACACAGGGACTTAGTAGGACACAACCAAGCAACTGAACCAACAAACTACAAGCGACTTAGCACACAGCACCGGAAGCCCTCAGTGGCTTCCTGACGGCTCAGCAGTAACGACTCCACCTGTAATGCAGGAGACACAGGGAATGGCAACCCGCTCCAGGATTCTCGCCTGGAGGATTCCATGGACAGAGAAGCCTGGCAGGATACAGTCCACGGGATCACCGAGTCAGGCATGACCTGGCAACTGAACAACCACAAAAAGCCTGTAAGAGAGCGAAGAGTCAGAAGATGCTTATGGGCAGAGACACTGAGAACTGTAAATAGCATGGTTCCCATCAGCCGTTCTAGAACACTCCCCAACCCATGCAACTTTGCACACAGGCTATGGAGGGGTGCAGGTACCTGGGAAAGGAAGGGGGAAAAGCCACAATTGTTTAAATATCAGAAAACTGAACAGCAGGGCAGGTCCTTTGCCAAGTCAGAACTTCCTAAGATCATTTTATGGAATTTGAGCGCATAATTACATGTCTTGTTGCTGGGGAGAGGTATCACAAAGTGGTGATACCTTCTTTCCCCAAGAAGGAAAGGCAACAGTGAGTTTAGGCAGGGCAGGACCAGCAACGACCTCACAGATACAACCCGTGCCCTGCAATGGCTGTCTCCCATAAGCCCACAGTATTGCGCTGAGTGAGGGGAAAGATGATGTCTCCATGACAACAGGCTTGAATCAAGAGCAAGGAAGAAACAGTGCTGGCCTTCTCAGTGGGCCAGATGCTTCAGATCATTGTCTCCTTTCTAGGGATGCTCTACAAAAACTTAGTTACAGTTTTGAAGAAAACTATGAGCTGAATTAAGTTTACTTAAGAAAAAACAAATACATTTTTTACACAGCTCAACTACAGAGTTTGAAGGTACTAGAATGCACTTCCTATGTTTCTGCTTGATGGGTTCTCAGACCCTTATTAGCACAAGAATAAGGGGAGCTGGGCGGAAACTAAAGAATTAATGTCTCCCAGGCATTTTTAAGTACTAGAACCTTTACTAAGCACTTTATCCTAGAAATAAAACCACTAGGAGAGAACTTATCTATATTTTTATAAAGGAAAAAGTTGAGGCTCACAGAAATAACCTGCCCAAAATTACTCAGGTGGTAACTGAGTTAGGATTCCAGTCCAAGTCAGCTTCTCTTTAGAGGCTACAAACCTGGGCTTCAACCCAGACTTAATCAAATTCATCATGCTGTCTCACAACCCTCAATCACTGTACAAGTTCACCAAGAATCCAGGCATGCGGTCTCTTATTTTTCATCCCACTTTGCTATGAATCTGCTCCAAACTGCAATAGACTACACCAGGGCACTGTGGTCACCAACATCCTCCCCCTTCTGAAATCTAAGAAATTCGACTCACTGTTTGTAACCTCCATTCCTTTCTTTCTCATTCCTTCACTTCTATTAAGCCAACAGCAAGAGCTCACGAAGACTATTAATCCCTGTATTGTCATCCTTCACTATCCCAGGCTGGTCACTCCACCACATAATCCTGCCTACATCTCAGACTCATTACCTCAAACACCTTAATAATGCTCCAACTTCCTTACTTGTTTTTCCGCCCTATCCTGCCTGTCCTCATTCAGATGTAGCCTTCTATTTCCCATGTATAAACTGCTAACTGTTGCTGCAGAAAACACCTGGCTATACGGTTTGCTGGCACTATCACTAGTTCAATGGCACTCTTGAACACTGTCCGGTAGTTTGGGAATGAGTTTCTGCCCAGCTCCCCTTATTCTTGTGCTAATCAGGGTCTGAGAGCCCATCAAGCAGAAATATAGGAAGTGCATTCTAGTACCTTCAAACTCTGTAGTTGAGGTGTGTAAGAAATGTATTTATTTTTCTTAACTAAACTTCAATTCAGTTTATAGTGTTTACATTCATCATGCATTCCCCTCCCCAAGATAACAATCCACACTCCCTCAAGCCCTCCAAAATCCCCCTTTCACAGCACATGATAAACATGCTCCTATCCCTGCAGATGATCCCTCTCATCCTTACCACTCTTCCCCAAGAAGAGCACTGTCTCTTAACTCTACATCTAAAACTCTCAATTTCTTCTCCTTCCAGATGTTGCTCCTTGAAACATACTTTAAGATTAGGGCTTCAACATCTCCCCTGGTGCTTTTTTTGAACTAAAGGATTCTAAACACTTTTCATTCATATGTACATTTTTTATTCATTCATTTATATTTAATATTTATAAAGAGAAGAGTAATTTTGTTCTTGCTGTAAGATGTTATGTCCCTTCAAGCAGAACCTGTTCTTTGTCTCCGTGGCCACAACCTTTCTCTTGTTCTTGTACCTGTGCCACCCCACTGAAGACACCCTCCCTAAATCACTTCTCTCCTTTCGGTCAAGTGCACTAGCTTCTTTTCAGTCCTGTTTCTGTCACTATCTACCAAGCTTGTTAATGTTACCTATTCCTAGTTTTTAAAAAACCATTCCTTACCTGACTTCCAGATAACTTCATTTCTGTCTTTTACAGAAATCCTTTGTAGATTTTCAGGTTCTTCCTACAGCCTTCAAGTATTATTTTCCCTTTCTGTTTGTAGTTCCAAATAAGAATCACCTGGGGCAAGTTTATTAGCACTAGGCTGCAAATTAGAATCACCTGAGGGGTCATTTTTAAACAGGCTGAAGCTGGAGCCCTACCTGAGACCAATGAAGGTAAAATTTCTTGGGGGTGAAGCCTAGGCATCACCATTTTTTAAAGTTCCCAAGATGATTCTAGTGCACAGCCAGAATTGGAGACTTACAGGCTTTCCAGAAACCAAAGATTCTTATATGCACAAGTATCACCTAGGAAGAATTCTTAAAATGCAGTTCCTTAAGTCCTGCTAGCTAGTTATTTTCAGTGGGATTTGACAGGGAACTATGGATTCACACAGACAGGAGGAGAAGGGGACGACAGATGAGATGGTGGATGGCGTCACCAACTCAATGGACATGAGTTTGAGTAAACTCTGGGAGTTGGTGATGGACAGGGAAGCCTGGCATACTGTGGTCCATGGGGTCTCAAAGAGTCAGACATGGCTGAACGACTGAACTGAACTGACAAATTCACATGTTTAACAAGAACACCAGATGATTCTCATCAAGAGGGCTTAAGAATCATTTTAAGATTTTCACCTATTCTCTTTATTTTAGCATGCCTTCCAAACTGTTTTCTAAACTTCTTGCCTGTTGCAGTCACTTTTAACTTACCATGGCTAAAATAAAATGTATCCTCCACCCCCCCATATAGCTCTCAACCCCCATATTCCTGCTAAACAACCTAAGTACCTCCTGTGTAAAAGAAATCTTTGAGCCAACAGCTTTCCATTTTTCCTCATTCTTCACATCACATTGATCAATACAGCCCTTTGATTCTACCTAAGAAATGTCTCCAAAAATCTCTCCTTCCTCCTCACTTCATTATTCAGACTTTTCTTGAATGTTACCACTTTATGACTGTTTGTAACTCAGTATTTGAACATTGTTGCCAGAGTGAGCTTTTTATTCACAAAATGCCTACTAGAAAATGGACTTCCCTGGTGACTGGGATGGTAAAGAATCTGCCTGCAATGCAGGCAACCTGGATTCCAACCCTGGGTGAGGAAGATCCCTTGGAAAAGGAAATGGCAACCCACTCCAGTAATCTTGCCTGGAGTAATCCATGGAAAGTGGAGCCTGGTAGACCACAGTTCATGGGGTCGCACATTAGAGTAACTAATACTTAACTCTTGTACTAGAAAATAAAGTAACATTTGATTAAGGGCCAAGACTAGGCCAGACACCATTCTAAGAATTATGTTTGCTTAATTTATTTACGTCTCACATTAGCGCTTTGCCTGTATTATCTCTGTTTTATAGACGAGAGGCAAATGAGAAGAAACTTGCCTAAGTTTACATATCTAAAAAACAGCAGAGCTTGGATTCAGGTCCGGGCACTGGAGTTCGTCATCATTTCAGTGTACTGTAGTCTGGTTACGTTGTTTTCCATTTGAAGGCCTTGGCTTCTTCTAGATTGCCTACAAAAACAAAGACTCTTGAGCATGGCATACAAGTCGTTTCAGATTATTTCCACCTGCCTGCCTCTCCATCTTATTTACTACCTGCTATGCTGCACCTTACAGGCCTGCTAATGTTGTGGTTGTCCAGCCGAGTCCAAAGAGCCAGAAAACACGGAGACACACCAGTGGTTGATCCGATGGGGAATCTTACAGGGCTGAAACCAAAGGGCCCAGCAACAACACTGATGACGGCTGACGCTATTGAGGGGGAGGAGTCTACCATTGATAGGGGGATTTGACTTCCAATTGGCTCATAGTTACCAGGGGAACCATGGACTGCGGTGGGGAAGAGGGGGGTGGGGGGCAAGCACCTAGATGGTTACTAAAGCCCTACAATTAAGAATGGAGAGTCCGGTGAGTAAAGCAGGGCCTGGCTGAGCAGAGCATGCACAGAGAGCAAGAGAAGAGCCATCTAAATGGCCTGACCATACATCACCACCCCCTTCTTTGTTCTGTGAGATCTGCACTATTTTCATCCCCACCGCGTCCTCTCAGGCTCAACAACTCTGCTCCATCTGCTCTGCTTATCTTGCCTCTCTGCAACTTATTCCTACCCTCCATCTGACCAGGCAATGCTGACTCATCCTTTCAAAAATAATTTCAAATATTACTGATTCTGTAAAAATGCTGCAGATGCTTTCAGTAAATAGCTCTTGGCTTATTTTGTATCATCATTCTTTGAACTTTTTATAGACAATGCGTATTATTTTAGCTAAAATTTCCTGAAATAGGATCTGTATTCATCTAGAGCTATTACAACAAATCAACACCAACTTGGGGGTTTAAAACACTAGAAATACATTCTCTTATAGTTTGGGGAACCAGGAGTGTGAAATTAAGATGTCAGCAGGGATATGCCCCCTAGAAAGTTCTGGAGAGAATTTTTCTTTGCCTTCTCCAGATTTTGTTGTTATTGGTTTGTGGTGCATAACTCCAACCTCTGCCTTCCTCTTCACATGGTCTATTCTGTTTCTGTGTCCTCTCCTCAGAAGAACATTAGTCATTGGATTTAGAGCCCATGTTATCTGAAGAACGACTTCATCTTGAGATCCTTATGAATTACCTCTGCAAAGAACCTATTTCCAGATACTGTCACATTCTGAGGTTCTAGCTAGACTTAAATTTTTGAGGAAAACTATTTAACCTAGTAAAGTGTTAAATAAGAAAGAAGCAATAAATGCTTATTGTTTGGTAGGAAGTAGAATGAATGAATGACAAATAAATGACAGAGGTTATATCAAGACTATATAAAGAATTCTCAATAATAAGACACTCCAAATTTTTAACTCATTTTACTTTTTTAATGTCTTATTTTTAAAAGCAGTTTTAGCTTTACAACAAAATTAAGAGGGTGGCCTAGGGATTTCTCCTATACCCTCTGCCCCTACACATGAATAATATTCCATATTATAAATATCCTTTCCTATCATCAATGTCACTCACCAGAATGGGTTTGTTTTTGTTTTTGTTTTTGTTTCTGTTTTTTTTGGCCACACAGTGTGGCATGTGGGATCTTAATTCCCTGACCAGGGATCAAACCTATGCCCCCTTCTTTGGAAGATCAGGGAAGTCCCCAGAATGCTACATTTTTAACAGGAGAAAAAAACCTACACTGACTCACCATAATCAACCAAAGTACATATGTTGTTTACTAGAATTCACTCTTGATGTTGTACATTCTATGGATTTGGACAGATGTGTAATAATATACATACATTATTATAATATCATACAGAGTATTTTCATTGGCCTAAAAGTCTTCTGTGTCTGGGCTATTCATCCCTCCCTCACCCCTCAACCCTGGCACCCATTGATCTTTTTATTGCCTCCATTGTTATGCCTTTTCCAGAATGTCCTACAGTTGGACTCACTCAGTGTGTAGCATTTTCAGAACAGATGTTGCATCATTAGTCATTAGGAAAAATACAATGTAAAATCACAATAAGACATTGCTTCACCTCTATAAGAATGGTTAAAATTTAAAAGATAGACATTAGTAAATGATAATGATGTGGAACAATGGAAACTCTTACAGAAAATGGTGCAGCCCCTTTGGAAAACTGGCAGCTTCTAATAAAGTTAAATACATACCACAGGATTTAGCAATCTCACTCTAAAGACGTGAAACATATGTCCATATGATGACCTTTACACAAATGTTAATAGCAGCTTTATTCATAGTAACCCAGAACTGGCAACAACCAAAGTATCCATCAAGTGGTAAATGAAGGAATAAATGGTGGCACCTCCATACAATGGAATAGTATCAGCAATGGAAAAATACAAACTACTAATACCTACAACATGGATAAATCTTTAAAAAAAACACTGCACTAAGTGAAAGAATCCAAGAACCTAAGACCAAAACCAGACTATTGCATTATTACAATATTCTAGAAAAGGCCAAGCTAAAGGGACAGAATTCAATCTGATGACCACTGACTATGAGGTAGGGAAAAGGATGTACTGGAAGGGGCAGGCAGGCAGTTACTGAGGTTGTGGAAATATCCCCATCTACATGGTGATTGGAGTAAAGTTTACATGATGGTAAAGATTTGTTAAAACTCAAAATAAACATTTCAAAAGAGCAAATTTGGGGACTTTCCTGGTGGTCCTGTGATTAAGACTCCATGCTTCCAATGCAGGGTATGCATGTTTGGTCTCTGGTCCGGGAACAAAGATCCCACATGCCTTGCGGTGTGGCCAAAAAACAAACAATAAAATAAAATAAAATAAAAACAGCAAAATAAAAACCAGTAAACAAAAAAGCAAATTTTACTATATGTAAATGAAAACAATAAAGTAGATTCAAAACAATGAATATATAAATGACAAGATAACTCAATGAAATTCTCCTGCTTGTAGTCAATACTTGTATAACCTTGAGCAAAGTCAGCAAACCTTTGTTTCTTCATTTGTGAAACTGTAATAGTAATATTAATAATACCTACTGCATAGAGTAGCTGGGAAGACAAAATGAGATCCTTGACGTAAATGTGTTAGTCCTGGGCCTGGCATATAGCAGGTGTTCTTTAGAATCAGCTCTTATTATTACTTAATCCCAAGTATTATGAATAGAGTATAAAATCATGGCAAAAAAGTATTTCAAAGAAAAATGAAAGCTCTGGCTATGAGTTAAAGTGATTAGAAGGGTTCTAGCATAGTAGGGGTTCCCCCAAGCTTCACTTTCTCTCACTCCATAATAAAGCAAAACTCTTCTCAGCAACTCGCTAACTGTTGGAAATTGATCTTCCACCAACTCAGTGACATAAACATTGCTTCCTCTGAGGCAGTTTCTTGACCTTGTGGCCATCTTGACTGGCCATCTCATCTCTTCTAGCTGAAGCCCCTGCTGTTATTCAATTAAGCCTCGATTCCAGACCAGAGGCTCCTGGACAGAGTCCCCAGACCAGATCTCCTGTGGGCACAGCACACAGCTCACACAGACAGAGGCAAGCGACTAACAGTTGGTTAGAGATTTCTGGTTCACCCTGCACCGCAGGCAAAAAGCAATGTTCCTTTGGGTTTGTGGAGTGTCTGGATGGAATGAGTCATGTAATCCCATAAGGTAAATAACATCGCGTTTTAAATGGAACTCATTAAATACATTCATAAAAGCAATTAAGATATTTCAGCAACACCACAAAGCATTTATGCAATCAAAAGAAAAATATACCATTTTACTGATTCCCAGCCTTCAAACACAGGTCTAAAATAGTACATTTATCCTTGGCCTATTGATTAAAGAAATATGACTTGTTGCAACCAAATTTTGGCATGTTTCTAAATATTTTATGAGCATTATAGATAATTTTTTAAAATATGAGCTTTGTGAGACAATCTCCATAACCAATGTTATAGTTTCTAGAATTGTTAAGCTATATAGAAAGAAACAAAAAGTTGACATGTAGGGCAGTGTGATTGCATGTCTAGGAGAAAACCACCAGGAATAAATCCAGGTGACTGTAAAAACTGTTTTTCAAAACCATACAAATTAAATATTAAGAGTACATACATGACAGTGTTTCTAAGAATTCACTGACTCCTCTCACGTATACAGGCAGAAATATTTCCTCTGTCACCACGGCATTTTGGAAAAGCCTCTTACATATCACCTTAGAGGGATTCCAGGCATAGTTACTCCCAGAGTCTTGTGAGACAATGGGCGTTAGAGGAGAGGACAGTAGAATAGGTGATGTGGGGGTCAGGCTTGGAAGTCCAACAACCACGACTTCCAATCTTGGCTGTGCTGTTTACTATATGTGGATCCTTGAGCAAGTTACTTAACCTTTTCATTCTTCCTTTTTTTTTTCACAGTTGGGAGAATCAACTGAGAAATGTAAGTGACCAGTAAACCACGGGTGACATCATTGAAAAGGTGCTATTACCTTCTGGACACTTGACTTTGTAAATAACTCTGTTTTTCTCTTTGTCTTGGCCCCTGGGAAGCTAACAGAACAAATTTTCTAACCATCCATAGTAACCACACTGGATGGACCCAAATGATCTACGTTTCTAGGTGAAATTTTATCTTGGTTTTGGGGGTTTTTTGAATTTATTTTATATTTGAGTATAGTTGGTCAACAATGCTATGTTAGTTTCAGTTGTACAGAAAAGTGATTCTGTTGCACATATACATGTATCTATTCTTTTTCAAAATCTTTTCCCATTTAGGTTGTTACATAATATTGAGCAGAGTTCCCTGCACTTGTTAAGGATAGTAGTGTGTACATGTTGATCCCAAACTGCCTATCCTCCCCCACACTCTTCCCCTTGGTAACTGTAACTTTATTCTCTTACTACCCATATTTCTCTTTCTCTTCAACTGTGTTTGTGTGTATATATTCTAAGTGTGTGTGTATATTCTATCAAATCTTTTGTGGAATAAATGAGTATATGTATGCAACTGAATAAATAAATCCATTTTTAAGATTCTGTCTGGTGTAAATGATTATCTAATGATATCATAGTTGGTTTGCATTGTCTCCAGAGTAGACTGTGACAAGGAATCCAAACTCCTAAAGGGACACATCTTACTCCCTATTGCTTTCATTATACCAATGACAGTTCCTGAAACACAGAAGAAATCCCATGACTATTAAATGAAAGTATATCTCACTGTATTGTGTATTACCTTGCCTTGACCAGTAAGGAACCTGCTCACATTTGAGAAAAGGATGAGAAAAATCTCATGAAATGTACCTAAAAATTATGAAACCCTACAGTCTTCACATTAAGCTTAATTCAGGGTTAAATAAACCAGGACCTCACAGGGTCCACAGTAAAGCACAGTCAGGATTATTACTCTGTACCCTGACCACGTAATGATCTTTCCCTCCATATTTCAGTATCTTAACTCTTAAGTTTATAGACAGAGTAATGTACATTCTGATTTTTTTTAATATTTATTTTTTGGCTGTGCTGGGTCTTAGCTGCTGCATGTGGGATCTTTGATATTTGTTGTGTGGCATATGAGCTCTTAGTTGGGTTGTGTGCAATCTAGCTCCCTGACCAGGGATTGATCCTGGGCCCCCTACTTTGGGAACACAGTCTTAGATACTGGACCACTGGGGAAGTCCCCAGTATATACCCTAAATTTAAAGAAAACAGTAACATCGTCTTTTTAATCAGTCTCAGTAAGTAAATAATAAAAATAGGCAGTGGGTCATGATGTTGGAGAAAACTTGGACACCTAGTCCTCATTTCATAAATAAGCTCAAAATTCAACTAAGGCTTTTAATAGAATCTAAATAGCTATATAATATGTCTCTGGAAGAGATAATAAATTAATGGTATAAGTGGAAACCAGATTTATATATTCATTAATGTCTTATTTATAAAAACCAATTTGTGAGGTAAAGCAAAAAAAAAAAGTCCAATTCATTTCTTAATTTGTTCCTATGATCCCATTTACTTTATTACTATTTGTTATTATTTGTAAAATTGATTTCTTTCCTTTCATGCCACACTTTCCCTGATTTTCTAGAAGGGGCAGGGGGGGCTTTCTCAGTCCTGAAAGAGTGGGCGGGTGATGACTGAAATGCAGACAAATGACTTAATGCCCTCAAGTCCTGAGAATTCCCCCACAAAGCCCTGACAAAATGACCCGGAGAATAGCAGACCCTGCTGTTCAGCGCAGGATGACAATTTGTGCTAAATAGAATCAAATTTGGGGATCTAGACAAATGCCCAGTGGGACTAAGTTTGACTCACCTGGTCTCTCTGAGTAGAAGATAACCCCCAAGAGAGAAATCAGTCTTCAAAAAAACAGGAAGGGAAAAGACAATTTTCTCATCTCTTGGGATTTGTGTGGATGACCCCCTATCTTACTACTCTTTCTTCTTCTTGGAAAATGTCTTACATTTTCACTTAAGTTTGTCCAGTTTTTTCTAGTTTTGTGTCTGATCTTAACTGAAAACCGGTGTCATTCGTATTATTTGAAAGTTAGAATATGAGGGAAACTATTCACCTAGTATCAATAAGATAAAGATAATATTAACATAAAGGGACAATGAAGCCTCTGAAAAATATCACAAACCACGGTCAGAGATATCCACTTGTCGTTGTTCAGTCCACAAAGTCATGTCCGACTCTGCAACCCCATGAACTGCAGCATACCAAGCTCCTCAGTCCTCCACTATATCCCAGAGTTTGCTCAAATCTATGTTCAATTAGTTGGTGATGTGACTTAGCACCCACTCATGAATGCTATCTGACCATCTCATCCTCTTCCACCCCCTTCTCTTCCTGCCTTCAATCTTTCCCAGCATCAAGGTCTTTTCTAATGGGTCGGCTCTTCATATCAGGTGATCAAAGTACTAGAGCTTCAGCAACAGTCCTTCCAATGAACATTCAGGGTTGATTTCCTTTATGATTGACTGGTTTGATCTCCTTGCTGTCCAAGGGTCTCTCAAGCATCTTCTTCAACACCACAGTTTAAAAGCAGTACTCAGCCTTCTTTGCAGGCCTACTCTCACATCCATACGAGGAAAACCATAGCTTTGACTATACGGATCTTTGTTGGCAAAGTATCTCTCACCTTTCTAATATGGTGTCTAGGTTTGTCATAACTTTCCTTCCAAGAAGCTGTGTTTAATTTCATGCCTTCAGTCACCATCCATAGTGAATTCTGGAGCCCAAGAAAATAAAATCTGTCACTGCTTCCACTTTTCGCCTATTTACCATGAAGTGATGGGACCAGACGCCATGCACTTAGGTTTTTGAAAGCTGAGTTTCAAACCAGCTTTTTCAGTCTCCCCTTTCACCCTCATCAAGAGACTCTTTTAGTTCCTCTTCACTTTCGGCCATTACAGTGGTATCATCTGCATATCTGAGGCTGTTAATATTTCTCCAGGCCAATCTTGATTCTGGCTTGGGATTCATCCAGCCTAGCATTTCACATCATGTTCTCTGCAGAGAAGTTAAATAAGCAGAGTGACAATATACAGCCTTGTCATACTCTTTTCCCAATTTTGAACTAGTCAGTTGTTTCATGTCCATTTCTGCTATTTCTTGATCCACATACAGGTTTCTCAGAAGATAGGTAAGGTGGTCTGGTACTCCCACCTCTTTAAGAATTTTCCACAGTTTGTTGTGTGTGATCTACATAGTCAAAGGCTTTAGTGTATTCAGTGAAACAGAAGTAGATGTTCTTCTGAACTCCCTTGCTCTATCCATGATCCAACGAATGTTGGAAATCTGATCTTCAGTATCTCTGCCTCTTTGAAACCCAGCCTGTACATCTAGAAGTTTTCAGTTCACTTACTGCTAAAGCCTAGCTTGCAGGATTTTGAGCATTACCTTGCTGGCATGTAAAATGAGCTCAATTGTTCAGTAGTCTGAACATTCTTTGGCATTTCCCTTCTTTGGTATTGGAATGAAATCTGACCTTTTCCAGTCCTGTGGCCACTGCTGCGTTTTCTAAATTTGCTGACATGCTGAATGCAGTGCATTGACAACATCATCTTTTAGGATTTTGAATAGCTCAGCTGGAATTCCATCATCTGCACTAGCTTTGTTCATAGTAATTCTTCCTAAGGTCCACTTGACTTCACACTCCAGGATATCCCTCTCTAGGAGAGTGACCACACCATCATGGTTAACCAGGCCATTAAGCCAAGTGAAACAGCACAATCAGATTAAATCAGCCACCAATTGTATTTGAGTATCATAATCAGTGAAAATTCCAAACAGACTGAAAAAAATTACATTCAGTAACTCCAAAAGATGACATTACTCAAAAAGTCTCAATGAATAAGGAATAGGCAGTTGCACTTCTTCCTGGCCCTCTCTTAATTGGTTGCTATTTTGAGTCTCCCTCTTATTGTAATTTTAGCTTCTTTTTGGACATGCCTATACACTTAATGACCCTCAAAATTCCATTCCCATGTTTCTTCCTTCTCAAATGTCACTTATAGCCTAATAATTCCCACTGCCATGTCCCAAACACTCAACTTTTACATATGACTTTGAGACCTATGTCTCTTATGACTTACAGAATGTCTCTACCTAAATCTGACACAACTGCTTCAAAGGCTGGTCTGAATCAGTTGCTCAGCCAATCATCCTTAACTCTCCACTCCCGAAAGCCAAAAGTCAGCATTATCCAATGCTTCTGCTTCATATCTAGCTCTTTCTCGCAGGGCTCTTCCATCTTAGACAAAATTTTCCTTAGAACTTCTCAGCAGCCTAGTATGCTGCAACTTCAGTGACCTCCCTGACCCTAGTTAATCCCTCAATCATCCAACCCTCAAATTTTTCCATCAGAGCCATACATCTGATATTCTTATCCTGTTTAAAGGTTTGCAATGACCTCTCCTTGCCTATAAGAGAAATTAATATCCTCATCATGTTTATTACATGTAAGTTGTTGCACCCACTGTGAAAAAGAGTATGTAGGTTCCTCAGAAAACTAAAAATAAAATTTTTTGTCTGGCATATATCCAGACAAAAATGAGAGTTCAAAGAGGTAACAGGTACCCCTATGTTCATAGCAGCACTAATTCACAATAACCAAGACATGGAAGCAACCTAAATGTCCACCGACAAATGACTTAAAGAAGGCCTGGTCAATCAGTTCTGTTAACTCAGTCATCTATGACTCTCTGCAACCCCATGGCCTGCAGCAAGCCAGGCTTCCCTGTCCATCACCAACTCTCAGAGTATATTCAAACACATATCCATTGAGTCAACAATACCATCCAACCATCTCATCCTCTGTCATCCCCTTCTCCTCCCGCCTTCAATCTTTCCCATCATCAGGGTCTTTTCCAGTGAGTCTGTTCTTTGGATCAAGTGGCCAAAGTATTGGAGTTTCAGCTTCAGCACTGGAACTTCCAATGAATATTCAGGACTGATTTCCTTTAGGATTAACTGGTTGGATCTCCCTGCAGTCCAAGATATTCTCAAGAGTCTTCTCTAACACCACAGTTCAAAAGCATCAGTTCTTCGGCACTCAGATTTCTTTATGGTCCAACTCTCACATCCATATATGACTACTGGAAAAAACATAGCTTTGACTAGATGGGCCTTTGTTGGCAAAGTAACGTCTCTGCCTTTTATTATGCTATGTTAGTCATAGCTTTTCTTCCAAGGAGCAAGTGTCTTTTAGTTTCATTGCTGACGTCACCATCTGCAGTAATTCTTGAGCCAATAAATAAATAAATCCTCTCACTGTTTCCACTGTTTCCCCATCTATGTGCCGTGAAGTGATAGGACCAGATGCCATGATCTTAGTTTTCTGAATGTTGAGTTTTAAGCCAACTTTTTCACTCTCTTCTTTCACTTTCATCAAGAGGCTCTTTAGTTCTTCATCTTCTGCCATAAGGGTGGTGTCATCTGCATATCTGAGGTTGTTGCTATTTCTCCCAGCAATCTTGATTTCAGCTTGTGCTTCATCCAGCCTGGCATTTCCCATGATGTATTCTGCTTATAAGTTGCATGAGCAGGGTGACAGTATATAGCCTTGACATACTCCTTTCCTGATTTGGAATCAATCTGTTGTTCTATGTCCAGCTCTAATTGTTGCATCTTGATCTGCATACAGATTTCTCAGGAAGCAGGTCAGGTGGTCTGGTATTCCCATCTCGTTAAGAATTTTCCACAGTTTGTTGTGATCCACACAGTCAAAGGCTTTGGGGTAAATAAAGCAGAAGTAGATGGTTTTCTGGAATTTTCTTGCTCTTTCTATGATCCAACGGATGTTGGCAATTTGATTTCTGGTTCCTCTGCCTTTACTAAATCCATTTTGAACACTGGAAGTTCACCGTTCATGTACTGTTTAAGCCTGGCTTGGAGAATTTTGAGCATTACATTGCTATCATGTGAGATGAGTGCAACTGTACAGTAGTTTGAACACTCTGACATTGCCATTCTTTGGGATTGGAATATTCACAATATTTGGCATTGCCTTTCTTTTTTAAATTAGTTTATTTAATTTAATTGGAGGTTAATTACTTTACAACATTGTGGTGGTTTTTGTCAAACATTGACATGAACCAGCCATGGGTTTCATGTGTCCCCCATCCCAAATGCCCCCTTCCACCTCCCTCCCCATCCCATCCCTTTGGGTTGTCCCAGTGCACCGTGGCACTACCTTTCTTTGGGATTGGAATATTTGTAATAGCCAAGACACGGAAACAGCCTAAATGCCTATTGACAGATGATTTAAAGAAGATATAGTGAGTGAAAGTGAAGTTGCTCAGTCGTGTCCAACTCTGTGCGACCCCATGGACTGCAGCCCACCAGGCTCCTCTATCCATGGGATTTTCCAGGCAAGAGTACTGGAGTGGGTTGCCATTTCCCTCTCCAGAAGATATGGTACATACACACAATTGAATACTACTCAATCATAAAAAAGAACAAAATAATTCTAAGTGCAGCAACCTGGATGAAACTAGAGATTATCATACTAAGTAAAGTAAATCAGAAAAAGACACAAATGAAACCTATGAAACACAAACAGAATCATGGACACAGAGAACAGATGGATGGTTGCCAAGAGGGAGGATGCATGGGAGGGGTAGGATGCATGTGAGAAGGATGGAGTGGAAGATTGGGGTTAGTGGGTGTAAGCCTTTACATACAGAATGGATTAATAAGGTCCCACCATACAGCACACAGATATATTCAATATCTTATCACAAACCATAACGGAAAAGAATATATTCAAAAAAGAATGTATACAGATGTATAACTGAGTCACTTCACAGTACAGTGAGTAATCAACACACCGTAAATCAACTATACTTCAATTTAAAAGTTTTAAAATATTTTTAAAATATAATAATATTCATTCCATCTATCTATCCATTTGTCTCTACATTCATTTACTCGAGAAATACTGAGAATAGCATTGAAACATGTGTATTACCATATGTGAAATAGATCACCAGTCCAAGTTTGATGCATGAAACAGGGCACTCAAAGCCAGGTGCTCTGGGACAACCCAGAGGGATGGGATGGGGAGGGAGGTGGGAGGGGGTTCAGGATGGGGACACATGCACACCCATGGCTGATTCATGTCAATGTATGGCAAAAACCACCACAATATTGTAAAGCAATTAGCTTCCAATTAAAATAAATACATTTTTAAAAAAGAAACCATATAAGTTATAAGCATTAAAAAAAAAGAAATACTTACTGGACTCCTATTAAAAAAAAACAGGCACTGTTGGTATTATGCCATGTGAAGTAAAACACACCTCTATGCCCTCTGTGAACCCTGACCTCCACCTTCCAGCCTCATCCCTGTCTTCTATCCCTCCCCTACTCAAACCCTCCATACTAAATTCACACAAAATATTTCAGTTTCCTAAATGTGTTCTGCATTTTGACCTTCACATATTTCACAAACTAGGCTCTCTATTTCAAATCATGACTTCATAATAACATTTAAAGACCAAAGTCAAGTGCCACCTTTCCTAAGAATGTTCCTGGCTGTCCCAGACTGGGACATCTACAACCTAACCAATGGTTATAACCTAGATGATTGACTGTCATTTTCTGATACTACACAATGCAAACATCTGTGTGTTGGGCAAGAAAACCAATTTCCCGGTAACAAATGTAAAATAAACATAAAAAGTAAAGTAGCTTGGTCAAATGAATTGTCTAATTCTATTGGTGGAAGAAAAATGAGTTAATTTCAGATAAATGTCCATCTGAGGAAGGAAGAAATGTTGCCTTTTGACCATTTAAACTATTATTTTGAACTCTGCTAAATACATGACCTAGATGAAAAACCTAATATAGATGAATGCATTCACTGGTTTCAGAACTAGAAGACAGTGTTTTATTCACATGTGCAATTTTGAGATGTTCTGGGAAAACAATGTGCTTCCACAAAATTTACTTCCAGAAATTAAAGATTTTGTGAACACATCTCTAAGCACACTTTAAGATGTAAGTATGCCAAATGACCTCTTTTGACCACATCAGCAGTAGCTGTCTTAGTCTCAACCTGCCATTCTTGAAAGAACATTCCTTTTTACCAATGGCTCCTATTCACATAGTTCAGAATAAATATCTCTATGGCTCCCCGTGTAACTCAGGAAACTGACAAGGTACAGTATCTTCTCCTACCCAGTTTCTCCTTTGCTCCCTACCCCCAATCCTCAATCCCTTTCCAAGGCACCAATGTAAAAGCTGACTGATAACATTCTCACCAGTAGCTGGTCTATTATGATCTGAAACTAGGCTTCTTCTCACTGCTGCATGGAAATCCCACGAGCTCCTATTGCTACATCATTCAAATACCAGCAGCCAGGGATTCTGAAAGAGGAGTGGAGGAGCAGGAAGAAGCTCTCATGGGGCATTCATTTCATGCAGATCCATGAAGCCAAAGTCTTCCTGGCTGCTTTTCACACATTCTTTGTTAAAAAGATGTGGCATAAGGCTTAGTGGATGTACAAGTACTCAAGCTGTTGGACTGTATAGAAAAGGGGAAGATATTTTGTCAGCTTTTGAGATTTCCTTTTTAAATATGACCAGACATTCATATACACTTTCCCTTTAATCAGCAACATGCAAATTGCATATTCATCTGGCTAGACATAGGGCAAGCACTGTTTATGGAGATAGGATTACACATTATAGGAACAATTCTGATGAAAGGAAATCTTTGTTTAAAAAAAAAAAGTACTGGAGGTAAAAAGAAACAAGTTCTGTAAAAGCAAATACAGTTTGGGACCAGGACTTCCAAGGTATGGATCTCATTTCTGGTTGTCTAGTACAAAGCCAACCAAATTTCTCATAATCATTTTAGTAATATTAATACAAATGTTATGGTGGCATAACATACCATACATTGATTTAATTCCTAAATGTTTCTGTTTGCTGTATTGGTGCAGTTTCCCTAACAAAAACCTTTCAGTTGATTATGAGTCATATTTCCATGCAAGTTTATTTTTAACAATGAATTCTGATGTAGTCAGAACTATTTTTGTGGATGACTATGCTGAGTGTCATTCCAGAATCATTTTGTCAGACTCATCAGTATACCATGCATGCTTAATGTTAAAATAAAATAATAAAATGTATTTATTTATATACATTTTATATTTCTTATATAATTAAAGAAACTGTATTATCATCATATGTTTTTCCTTAATCGATGTTAATCTCTTTAACATCCACTGAAGCGTTAAATTTATACCAAGTGGTAGTACTTTATAAGTAATGGTGAATCTGTCTTAACATTTTCACCCTCATACCTACTTGTAAGTAATGAGAAAAGGTCACAGGATGATTGAACTTCAGTTTTGTCTCAGCACCATAAGATGATTCTCTTTTCTTTTATTTTTATAACACATAAAAATTTTGCAAAACTACAGCCATAACGAAGTCAGTCTCTTTTACTCCACTTTCATGGCATGCACCATCTTTTATTGTTGGTATGTTAATCTTCCAGAAGAGGCTAAAAATCCCAAAAAGTAGTTTGTGTCTGCTAGTTCATTGCTATGTCCAATATTTCCATGCAAGAACTCCTCCAATGTCTAGAACAAGAATGGCACAAAGAATTACATGGGCACATCAATAAATATTTGAAAAATTACTTGAAAAGAAACAATCAGAACAGAGGAGCAGAAGCACAGCCATTCTTTTTTTTTTTTTTATTAGTTGGAGGCTAATTACTTCACAACATTTCAGTGGGTTTTGTCATACACTGACATGAATCAGCCATTCCTTCTTCAACAATGCAAGCTGCTCCACTTCTCACACTCATCTTGAAAATCAAAGGGAACCAGCAGGAGAAAATGGACAAATGCTCCACTGTTGATGGCAGTGACTTAGATTTGGGAAGTTTTATTAAATATCTGTGGTGAGAGGATGTCAACACGTCTCCTGCCTAGTCCTACCCTCTGTCTCGCCTCACCCCCCTCTCATTTCAGGAGCACTCAAAGCCAGGGAAACATAGATACTGGGATCCTTGAAAAAAAAAATCATCATCTTGACTTTCATTCCAAGAGCTTATTCCTGGTAAAAAAATCCCCTTTCTATAAGGGAAGATTTGCAAGGATTTGCCATGATAGAGAACCAGTTTTGTACTGTTATTTCTCCCACCTCCAGGCCCCCACTCTCACATCAAAATGGGAAAGAACATGATCCTCATTGGAGGGCAGAGGGAGCAGAATGGAAAAGAGACAAAGAAACTGCAGATAAGTTTGACTACAGAAGGATAGGAAGGCCCTGAATTCATTAGGTAGAGCCCAAGAAGGTGAATGAGGTCCTGAGCAGCAGGAGCAGAAATCAGGGTGTTAAACAGGGGCAGGTTGAGGAGATACCATACAATATTCCCCCCAACTCTCCCCCTCAACTCCTGTAAATCTCCAGAAGCCCTGAGTACACAAAATCATCTCCCCTATTTCCCCATATCCCTCAAAGTCTTATGTAAGTGTTGAGGTTTGGTCAGTGAAAAGAAAGGGAGCCTTGGGTTCAGAACAGTGAAGCCACCAAGTACATGACTGAAGACCAGAGACCATGCAGAACTGTGCTGACCTCACCTGACGGCATCATGGACAGACCCTTCTCCCTGATGCCATGTGAGCCCCAGGAAGTGGATGCTAGGGGTAAAAGGACCCTAGGGGGTAAAAGGAAGAAAGGACAAATTTAATTAACTGAACTAAAATCTAGAATGGCTGAGAAAACCCAGAACTGACTACAACACATTCCCGCATTAGGGGGAATGAGGACTCAACAAAGAGATTGGTAGCGTTAGGGACAAAGTTTCACAGCACAGTTCAGAAGCATTCACGTCCCTTAGCATATATTGTAACTCTATTTGGCAAGCTACATGCTGGGGATGACAAGCATAAGTGTAACTAAACAATCTCTTTAAAGTGTCATGAATACCTGAGAAGAAATAAATACAAGTTTAATGCATTTTATCTAAACTGAGGACAGCTAAAATAAAGGAGATGGCAGAATACATTGTAGACACAGATGTGACCAATAATTTCCTTGAAAATACAGTTGAAAATCATGATTAATATTTTATAACAAAAGAAAAGATTATATTACTATTTAAATTTAGCTGTTCCTAACAACACTGTCACCAAGAGTGGAAATGAGATGTTGACCCACTGTATTAGGACATGTATTTTAAATTTCTGCACACTGTGTCATTCCCTTACTTTTCCAAAAATATTTATTCAGGAGCTGGGTCAATGATTAAGGACTGTAGGACGATTAGAAAGAAGTCAAACTTACTGATCTGTAAAGAAGACTGGTACATTATAGTACTTGGATGTAATAATTAGTATCATTCTCTTCATTAGCATTATGGTCATTAAAAAAGCGTGTAATATACTGGTTATGGACATAGAGTACAGAGTCAAATCTCAGCTCATTCGTTTACTAGCTATGTGTCACTCCAGTAAGTTGCTTAACGTCTTAGTTTACCCACCTGTAAAACGGAGATTTCACTGTCCCCACCTCTCAGGGCTGTTAGACAGGCTGAAGGGAGTTTAACAGAACAAAGAACTTGGGACAGAATCTGGCACATATTAGATGCTATTCAGATGTTGACATTTACAGAGGTTATTACTGGTAGTGAGCATGGTGACATCTAAACTTAAAATGGTATTTCACAATTTAAAAACAATATTGATGTACAATGATCTATTTTAGCTTTCATAAAAACCCTGAGAAGGAGGTAACAGTGATATCCAGAATAAGGGGCTCTACACCTTTAGAGTAGGCTAGAGTCTGCAGCCCCTGTCTAGCAGGAAGAAATTTCAGAAAATGAGACCTTTAGCCACTTAACCCTTGAGAATGAGTGTAGGAACAATGAGACAGGCTGGGACCTGGACCTTTTGCTGCAGTACTGCAATACTTGCGCCTGCATATACCTCTCTATCAGCAACAAATTACAAAGAAACTATGTGGGACTAAATCTAACTGCAGGCCTGTGCAGGTGGGGCAAATTCTGAACAAAAGATATAAAAAGATCAAAGAACCCCTACTGCCATTTCTGAAGAGCCAGGAGCAAAAACAGGGTGTGGGGAGCAAAGCAAGGTACTGAGCATGCTCCCTGCACATAACACCACCTAAGCTGTCCCTTGGACCCTACCCCTGGATACACCCTACTCTCAACCCATATAAGGATTAAGCTTGCCCCCATCCCATCAGGCAGAGAGCAACCAAGTGAACATGTTTATTCTCTCTCCTCCTCTGATGTAGCTGCGTGCATGTAGCTGGGCCCCCAATAAAGCCTTGCCTAAAAAAAAGAGAGAGAGAGAGAATACTAAAATTTGGAGAGAATAAGGGCAATGTGAACCCCAGTCTCCTGAATCCAAATCTAAACCTGTTGTCAAAACATTTGCATCCTCAGCTATACAACATGATTCATTCTCCTTTAAGGAAAACATAAAGGTAAGAGGAATGGGTACTACTTTATCCAGAGACATCTAACATATAGAGCCTGATCACTATATAGAGCACAGGAGGAAGTTGTGGAGGCCCTGGTTCATTGATGGGAAAGGCCAGTTTAGGGGCCTGAGATCATCCCAAGGCAGCAGAGCCCCCTGTGGAGGCCACCTGTGTGAGGAGGTATATTATGCAAAAAGCAACCCCACTTCTAGGAATTGAAAGGCTGCAGAAAGTTAACACCTGGGCATGGAAAGATATCTCCAATCACTATGCTACAGGATAAAATTTACAATGACCTTATGTTTCAGCTATTACAGGACCTTAAGAATACTTCACCAAAGAAGATATCAGTTCAGTTGCTCAGTTGTGTCTGACTCTTTGCGACCCCATGGACTACAGCACACCAGGCTTCCCTGTCCATCAACTACTCCCCTAGATTGCTCAAACTCATGTCCATTGAGTCAGTGATGCCATCCAACCATTTATTCCTCTGTCATCCCCTTCTCCTCCCACCTTCAATCTTTCCCAGCATTGGGGTCTTTTCCAACGAGTCTGTTCTTTGCATCAAATTGCCAAAGTATTGGAGTTTCAACTTCAGCATCAGTCCTTCCAATGAATGTTCAGGACTGATTTCCTTTAGGATTGACTGGTTGGATCTCCTTGCAGTCCAAGGGACTCTCCAAGAGTCTTCTCCAACACCATGGTTCAAAAGCATTAATTCTTCAATGCTCAGCTTTTTTTTTTTTTTTTTCCATTTATTTTTTTTAGTTGGAGGCTAATTACTTTACAATATTGTTGTAGTTTTTGCCATATATTGACATGGATCAGCCATAGATTTACATGTGCTCCCCATCCCGATCCCCCCTCCCGCCTCCCTCCCCATCCCATTCCTCTGGGTCTTCCCAGTGCACCAGCCCCGAGCACTTGTCTCATGCATCCAATCTGGGCTGGTGGTCTGTTTCACCTTTGATAGTATACTTGTTTCAGTGCTATTCTCTCAGAACATCCCACCCTTGCCTTCTCCCACAGAGTCCAAAAGTCTGTTCTGTACATCTGTGTCTCTTTTTCTGCTTTGCATATTGGGTTATCGTTACCATCTTTTAAAATTCCATATATATGCGTTAGTATACTGTATTGGTCTTTATCTTTCTGGCTTACTTCACTCTTTATAATGGGCTCCAGTTTCATCCATCTCATTAGAACTGATTCAAATGAATTCTTCTTAATGGCTGAGTAATATTCCATTGTGTATATGTACCATAGCTTCCTTATTCATTCATCTGCTGATGGGCATCTAGGTTGCTTCCATGTCCTGGCTATTATAAACAGTGCTGCGATGAACATTGGGGTGCATGTGTCTCTTTCAGACCTAGCTTTCTCGGTGTGTATGCCCAGAAGTGGGATTGCTGGGTCATATAGCAGTTATATTTCCAGTTTTTTAAGAAATCTCCACACTGTTCTTCATAGCAGCTGTACTAGTTTGCATTCCCACCAACAGTGTAAGAGGGTTACCTTTTCTCCACACCCTCTCCAGCATTTATTGCTTGTAGACTTTCGGATAGCAGCCATCCTGACTGGTGTGTAATGGTACCTTGTTGTGGTTTTGATTTGCATTTCTCTGATAATGAGTGATGTTGAGCATCTTTTTATGTGTTTGTTAGCCATCTGTATGTCTTCTTTGGAGAAATGTCTGTTTAGTTCCTCGGCCCATTTTTTGATTGGGTCATTTATTTTTCTGGAATTGAGCTGCAGGAGCTGCTTGTATATTTTTAAGATTAATCCTTTGTTGCTTCGTTTGCTATTATTTTCTCCCATTCTGAGGGCCGTCTTTTCACCTTGCTTATAGTTTCCTTCGTTGTGCAAAAGCTTTTAAGTTTCATTAGGTCCCATTTGTTTATTTTTGCTTTTATTTCCAATATGCTGGGAGGTGGGTCATAGAGGATCCTGCTGTGATTTACGTCGGAGAGTGTTTTGCCTATGTTCTCCTCTAGTAGTTTTATAGTTTCTGGTCTCACATTTAGATCTTTAATCCATTTTGAGTTTATTTTTGTGTATGGTGTTAGAAGGTGTTCTAGTTTAATTCTTTTACAAGTGGTTGACCAGTGTTCCCAGCACCACTTGTTAAAGAGGTTGTCTTTTTTCCACTGTATATTCTTGCCTCCTTTGTCAAAGATAAGGTGTCCATAGGTATGTGGATTTATCTCTGGGCTTTCAATTCTGTTCCATTGATCTATATTTCTGTCTTTGTGCCAGTACCATACTGTCTTGATGACTGTGGCTTTGTAGTAGAGCCTGAAGTCAGGCAGGTTGATTCCTCCAGTTCCATTCTTCTTTCTCAAGATTACTTTGGCTATTCAAGGTTTTTTGTATTTCCATATAAATTGTGAAATTATTTGTTCTAGTTCTGTGAAAAATACCGTTGGTAGCTTGATAGGGATTGCATTGAATCTATAGATTGCTTTGGGTAGTATAGCCATTTTCACAGTATTGAGTCTTCCAATCCATGAACATGGTATATTTCTCCATCTATTTGTATCCTCTTTGATTTCTTTCATCAGTGTTTTATAGTTTTCTATATATAGGTCTTTTGTTTCTTTAAGTAGATATACTCCTAAGTATTTTATTCTTTTTGTTGCAATGGTGAATAGTATTGTTTCCTTAATTTCTCTTTCTGTTTTCTCATTGTTAGTGTATAGGAATGCAAGGAATTTCTGTGTGTTAATTTTATATCCTGCAACATTACTGTATTCATTGATTTTAAAAATGATCCAAAATCTTAAAAACAAAATGGAGTTACAGATAAATAACCTGGAGACAATGATTGAGAAGATGCAAGAAATGTTTAACAAGGACCTAGAAGAAATAAAAAAGAGTCAATCAGCTTTCTTTATAGTCCAACTCTCACATCCATACGTGACTACTGGAAACACCATAGCTTTGACTAGATGGACCTTTGTCGACAAAGTAATGTCTCTTGCTTTTTAATATGCTGTCTAGGTTGGTCATAAAGAAGATATACAGATGGCAAATAAGCACATAAAAAGATGCTCCGCACTGTACATCATCAGGGAAATGCAAATTAAAACAATAAGATACCACTATCTACTTCCCTGGTGGCTCAGACAGTAAAGCATCTGCCTATAATGTGGGAGACCCGGGTTCAAACCCTGGGTCGGGAAGATCTCCTGAAGAAGGAAATGGCAACCCACTCCAGTATTCCTACCTGGAAAATCCCATGGACGGAGAAGCCTGGTAGACTACAGTCCATGGGATTGCAAAGAATTGGACACGATTGAGCAACTTCACTTTCATCTACTTAATAGAAGGGCCAAACTCCAGAACACTGACAGCATCAAATGCTGGTGAAGCGATGTGGAGCTACAGGAACTCTTCTGACTTGAGGGGATGAAAATGGCACAGCCACTTTGGAAAACAGCTCAGTGGCTTCTTAAAACACTAAGCAAGCACACTCCTATGCAAAACAGTTGGAAACTTATGTCTTCACACAAACCTACACACAGATGTTTACTGTAGCTTTACTTACAATTGCCAAACTTGGAAGCATCCTAAGACACCCTTCAGTAAGTGAATGGATATATGAACAGTGGTACCTCCAGAAATGGAAAATTACTCTTGCTAAAAAGAAATGAGCTATCAAGATACAAAAAGACATGGATTGCTAAGAGATATACATATTGCTAAGTGAAGGAAGCCAATCTGAAAGTGCTGCATACTTTGTGATTCTAACTACGTGATATGGGAAAAGAAAAACTATGGAGACAGTAAAAAGATCAGTGGTTGCCAAGGTTGGCGGGCATAGGTGGGAGAGACATGAATAAGCTGAGCACAGAGTGAAAATACTGTTTTTGCTATTATAACAATGGATGTCATTATACTTTGTTTATACCTATAGCATGTACAACACCAAGAATGAACCAAAATGCAAACTTACAGACTTTGGTTGACTATGATGTATCAATCTAGGCTTATCCTTAGTTTAAAAAAAAATGTAGCATTCTGGTATATTCTGGTGCTTTCTATGCACATTGGAGGGTGGGGCAGAAGGCACATGGGAAATCTCTACCTCCTTCTAATTTTGCTGCAAACCTAAAACTGCTCCCAAAAATTTTTTAAAAACTAAATAAGTAAGGATACATAACTATATTTTGAATGATGTCCTGAAAAATGTCCAAGGTTAAAAATCTGTCTGTTCAAAGAAATATGGAGGCCAATATTTGCAGAGATTACACTCAAAGGTGGAAGGTAATGGAAATAATCCTTACAATTAGATAGCAGAGCCTTTCCATATTAACAAAAATGATATTTTAAAATTGAAACATTAAGCCATGGTAAGCATAAGCTCCAATATTAATGGGGCACATAAACAGGGAAAAAAAATGGTTTTGTGCTGTTTAATCTCAAAAATGGTTTAATGACCCTTATCTGATTATGAAAACAGCACAAGGCACTGTATTAGATAAATAGGACATTAAAAATACTGCTAACTGGTAAGCAGCTTGAAAATATCCAAATGAAAGTATTTTTAAATCAAATTTAATAGTCACCAAAGGAATATTAAAGAGATGTCCTGGATATGGCTATGACATTGGCAAACACAAGCATGTATAAAGAAAGTAAAAGGAAAGCACAGAATAACAACTAAGAAAACATATCACAGATTGAAAATTATGAATTTGGTTAATTTACTTAAGGCTTGGTTTCTGCTACTCCAGATGCATTAATCCTCGAGTAATAAAAATGTTGAGTAATACAGTATACTTTAATGCATAACTATACCAACCTAATACAACAAACATGGCCAAGCGCTTTTCTCTGGAATTTGGTTATTTGTTTGTTTACTATAATGAAATTTAGCCTAGAAATCAACAATAAAAATTGTATATAGAAAGAACACAAACATAAACAACACGTACATTTTGAGAAATATGTAATATTTAGAAATTAATAATAATTAAAATATTATTTGTGAAAATCATGAGCTATAATAAAGCAGTACTTAATGTTAATATTTGGTTAAGCTAGATGCTAATATATGGGGATTATTGTATTAATTTCTATTCATATTTTACATTTTAAAAATTTTCATCTGTGATTTTACTTTTTGATGTATTTTTTAATTTGATTATTTTATGTTAGGAATCAGCCATTTCAGGACACCGGACAGAGCTTAAGCAAAACATTTGTAAAACCACGAAACTTGAAGCTATCACCATTTCCCCACTACTCACTTTGACATAGAGTCGTGGTGACTAAAAAATGATTCTCTC
Organism: Odocoileus virginianus; assembly: GCF_023699985.2. Classification (NCBI taxonomy): domain Eukaryota; kingdom Metazoa; phylum Chordata; class Mammalia; order Artiodactyla; family Cervidae; genus Odocoileus; species Odocoileus virginianus. Next base: position 58,487,268 of record NC_069684.1, on the reverse strand, counting down.
TAGTGCTTCAGTATCTGAGTATGGGTGGGCTTGACTTGGGCTTTCCAGGTGGCACTAGTGGTAAAAACCTGTCTGCCAGTGCAGGAGACATAGAGATTCGGGTTCAATCCCCGGGTCAGGAAGATCCCCTGGAGGAGGGTACGGCAACCCACTCCAGCATTCTTGCCTGGAGAACCTCATGCACAGAGGAGCCTGGCGGGCCCCGGTCCAGAGGCTCACAAAGAGTCAGACACAGCTGAAGAGACGCAGCAGCAGCAGAGCGTGGCCTGGGATGGTTCTGGCTGCCCCTTCCAAGTGTTCGTTCATCTCTCTCTCTCTCTCTCCTTAAATGTTAGTATAATGAAAAGGACTTGACCTCACCCCAAAGTCATCTAAGTGTGGGGTCTTCCAGGCCTCAATTCCCTAACTTGAAAACTGAAGGTAATAGCAAAATCTCACAAGTGATTGCATAATCAGAGAGGTAAACAATGTGCCTGGTGGAGCAATAAGCTCAGTGAGCACTACTGAATGTTATGCTCCTTACACCATAGCCCTAGTTACTGTGCTCTACTCATTGGCTCCAACCCCAAGACTTACCTTCCTACTGATGATTATCTAGGAACCTCCTCATCCGGGCCATGGTTCATCACATTGTTCTTCTGGCACTACAACAGCATATCTGAAGTATGTATGTTAAATTGTGGTTGGAAATACAAAAGAGAATTTGTCACAGATAGTTCCAAAAAGTCAAGTAATTACCCCAAAACATTGGTCTCCATCCCAAGAGCAAAATTAGAATCACAAGATATTTTCAGCGGGATAGTGATGATACGCCCGAGTCAGAAGGGAAGTCTGGCTGAGATTAGGGAGGCTGCACCAGCAGTACCAGCACCTGTGTTGTTAGGTTTTGCACATTTGGTCAGCTCTGAAAGCCAAAATGGTTTGTGATTATAAAAGGATCCGGAGTCAGAAAGGACCAAGCATCTCTCTACCTATATCATTTGGTGACATGAGACTTGGACTCACCTCACAGAAACAGCAGTTTTTTCTCTTGTTTATCATGGTCTAATCTTTTGAACTGTAATTTGGAGAAACAGACAAAAGATTATCTCTGTTAATGAAATCTTCTTGGTTTGTTTTGTTTCTTCAGGGAGCTTGATGTTTACCTACGTGTTCCCAAATGAGAGAGCCATTTTTAGGAATCTATTTTTCCAAATAGCAAATAGAAATGAACCCTAGAAGAAAAATAAAGGAATTCAGACAGTCTAGAAAGTAACCCAAGTGCTCACGTTTATTATCACCTCCCGGAGTACTGTTACTTCTCCAGTATTTCCTGCAAGAACCCCAGTTGCACTGTAGGTCACATCCAGCAGTGACCTGTGACATTTATTAGAACCTGTTTGATGTACTTACTCTTTTTTTTTTCCTTAAGAACCCCTTAACACCTAACCATCCACACAGGTGTTTGTTAGCAGGTACAGTGTTACTGAACTTTTACTTTTGTAGGTACAATCCTGAAATAAAGCACATAGGATGAAATACAGAACACTATAAAGGCCACTTCATAAATCCTATCATCTTTATGGTCCTACAACTATGCTGTGAAATTATATACAATAAATGCAGCATCATATGATTTTCAACTGTATATTTTGTAAACACTGTTTTGATTTCTCTAATATGTCTCTGGAACTACTCTATAATGTGAATTCATGTTTCCTTCATTTTTGTTATTTTTGGAACACAGCCAGTTACAAAGAAACAATTTTATTTTTCAAATCACCACTATCCTCTACACCATCTTTGGCCAATGGGGAAAAGCATCAGATTGTTAAGCAAACAATAACTAGGTGCAAAGCTCAGAAAGATAGGAATGGCTGTTCCCTCATATAGGCAGGGCAGTTGGAAGCTTTCCTTCTTTTGACAATTACAGATACAGTGAGTGCATCAAGAGGGCATGTGAGAAATATCAGTGCTCACTTGACCTACCAAATATATTTGTTTGGGAAAATATAAATGACAAATTGATCTTCAGATTAATGGCTGCCATATTGGTAAAGTACAAATCACTTTTAACAGCCACATTACTTTAGTAAAGAGAAGCTAGCTAACTGCTCTTTAATTAAGTACAGTTAATGACCTTAAGGGGATTAGTAGTCTTGTCTGATAATCAATAAGCATGGCAAGATTGCTGCCTCATAAACTGGGATGGGAGAACTAAATTAATCTGAAAAGATTAGTTTCCCCTAGGTTTTTGGTTTGTTTTTTTTTTCTTATAGGTTGATTCCATGCAACCCTTTGGAAACTCATAATCCCAGGCAAGAAGTACATGCCAGTAATCCATTTGTTATAAAGATATACATTTATCTTAGCATACATGGCTTGAAAAATGGTGCCAAGAATCCAAGTGACAAAAAAAGGCCTTTTCTTGCAAATCATTGCTTGAATAATGCTCAAATAAAATCCTCTGTGCTACATTTGGTAAGTGATTGGTTAATGGATTCTAACTAGCTCTACCACTGTGAGGTTCCGTTTCTTCATTCATAAAATGAAGGAGGAAGCCTTGAAGGCCCTTTCTAGTTCCTACATTTTATAGTTTGAATAGATCATAATTATAGATCCACTTGGCAATTATCCATTTTTTAGTAGCCAATCAGTTTTGAGCAATAAGACACTAACCTTCTGGGCTAAGTCTCATCTTCGTTTGCCCCTACACATTCAGCAAAAACAAGCACAGTAGGGCAAGATAGTACATTTGAAATGTACCATCTAGGCAAAAAAAAAAAAAACAATAAAAATGGGTGGTATTGGATGCCATTTGGTACAATGGAGATAGGAGAGAGAGAAGGAGGTGGAACTTGGTAATAATAGCTTTGTAGTCACATTTGTTTTATTCAATACTTGACTCTTCTGCTTCTAAGAAACATGGCTTAGACAAATTGCTCTTTCTTTCTCAACCTCAGTAGGGTTAGAGAGCAGATCATCAAAATCATGGTAAATAAATGTTCTATGTACATATCATAGCACTTTCCAAATGCTACTTGTCTATTCTCATGCCATTCTCTGATGTATTTAGGTGGTCAATAGACAAATTCACACAAAATTTGTATGATCCAGCAATCCCACTCCTGGGCATATATCTGGAAAACCATATTTCAAAGATACATGCACTCCAATATTCACAGCAGCAGTATTTATAGTGGTTAACACATGGAAGCAACCTAAATGTCCATCAGCAGATGGATGAATAAAGAGGATGTGGTGCATATATACAACGAAATATTGCTCAGTCATTAAAAAGGATGATGAAATAATGCCATTTGCAGCAACATGGACGAATCTAGAGAAGATCATACTAAGAAAGTCAGATGGAGAAAGACAATGCAAATATATATGGTATCAGAAAAATGGTACCAGTCATACGTGGAATCTAAAAATGATTCAAGTGAACTTATTTATAAAACAGAAACAGACTCAGATTTAGAAAACAAACTTATAGTTACAAAAGGAGAAGGTAGAGGAGAGAATAAATCAAGATGTTGAGATTAACATGCACCTTACTACAAAATAGTCAACAAGGACTTACTGTATAGCACAGTTAGATAGGAACTCTACTAAATATTCTGTAATGACCTATATGGGAAAAAAGCTGAAAAGCAATGGATATAGGTAAATGTATAACTGAATCACTTTGTTGTGACCAACACAAAATTGAAAATCAACTATTCACCAAAATAAAAATTTTAAATACATGTATATGCAGTATAACTATATGTGATATATAAATTCTCTACTTGTGTATCTGAGTGCCCACAAACCTTTTTAAAATAAGACTGGGTCTTTTTTAGCTATAGTTTTCAGCTCCACATGTAGTATCTGGCATAGACACATACTGATAAAACTAAATAAGTACACTTTATAGTAGTTTAGTGGTTTTATTCCATTTTAAACCTTCAATATCTAAGCCCTCAATGTTTTTTTGAGCAACCAGGGACATAAACCTACTTGCTAAAACTAATAAGTAGTATCTGATTTTTCTTTCAGTATGTCAGTGTTATCAACTTCATGCACAGCAGTTTACGTATAGAACAATTAAGCCCAACTATGTCCTAGGGATTATGTGAAGTGGTTTTAAACATTAAATGATGCTAATCACAAAAAATTATATAGCTATTTAATATGTGCTGTCATAATAGAAAGGGTTTTTCTTAGAGTCTTTTCACAGTCACATTTAACTTAGTATTATAAATATGTCGATTATTATCCAAGCAACATTGGTAAGACTTGGAAACTTGGAAGCTGAAATTGTCAGAAAAAGTCATTTGCCAGCATGAGATAAAGTTCTATTTACTAACATAAGTAAGATAATGTAATAAAGGCTATATTTGCAGAATAATCTCAAGAACTTCAAAAGCTAAAAAACAAAAACAAAAACAGAAAAAACCCACTGAAATTCTAGTAATGTTGCTGGTACTTCAGAGACCTTTTCCTTTTTTATGGATTGGTTATTTAACTCCTTAAGGGTTCATCTTACAAGCCTTCTAGATGAAGAAAATGCAAAAGGTTCTATGAGCAAGGGAGAAAAGCTTTCTTTACTAGATGAAAAATTGTTAACATTTACTATATTCCAAAAGTCAAAAATCCATACAGTGTATGGGAATGAAACCCATTCTGAAATTCCTACATGAGATGCCAGATTTCCAGCTTTGCCACTGAACATGGCTGTCCATGTCTTTAGATTCTCTTGCAATCCCATTTTTTCCCCATCGGTGAGAAAGTACACAGAAAGGGCAATGTGTTTCCGGCAGTCTATAAGAGCCTCTAATGCTTAAATGCTATTGGATTGGTCTTGGGGGAGCTGGGGACTGGGCTTCTGATTCTACAGCTGGCCCTCAGGTTTCTCACTGGTGACAGAGGGCAGCTCCCCACGTGGAGGTGGTTGGGCACCCCTGTGCTCTGCTACTGGGGGCATTTTCTGCAGCACCTATTTCAATCAGTGGACAGTTCTTACACCATCTACCTACTACTGATGCTGGTGGACTGACTGAGTTCCTAGATGCTGCCTTGGGGAAACTGCTCTGCCCAACCATCTTTACAATGCTGAAATAGGTATGTTTCAAGGGTCACTAAGGAGGTCCTGGTGGCTCAAATGGTAAAAAAAAAAAAAAAAAAAAAAATCTACCTGCAATGCAAGGGGGTGTGAAAGTTGCTCAGTCATACCTGACTCTTTGCAACCCCATGGACGGTAGCCCACCAGGCTCCTCTGTCCATGGGGATTTCCCAGGCAAGAATATTGGAGTGGGCTGCCATTCCCTTCTCCAGGGATCTTCTTGCCCTGGGGATCAAACCCAGGTCTCCTGCATTGCAGGCAGATTCTTTACTGTCTAAGCCACCAGGGAAGCCCATAATACAAAAGACCTGGGTTCAATTCCCTGGGTCGGGAAGATCCCCTGGAGAAGGGAATGGCAGCCCACTCCAGTGTTCTGGCCTGGAAAATTCTAGGGACAGAGGAGCCTGGCAGGCTATAGTTCATGGGGTTGCAAAGAACTGGACATGACTGAGCGACTAACACTTTCACCTTCAAGGAGGTCCTATTCTCTGAACCATGAGCCACAACTACCCTTTAAGTCATGAATTAATCCAGTGTCATTATAAATGGCAAAATGTGTTGTTCAACTGCGTCCCCATGGACACACTGACCTCAATGTCAATAAATTGCAGTAGGTGATGAGATTTCCTTAATTCCTTTCTCTGAAACAGCTATGGCCATGAAGACAACATCAAACACTTGAACACTCAAAAAGTCCCCTGAAAGTCCCTAGCTGCGGGATAGAGTAATAACAAATACAAAATCATCCTAAATTTCCACTGTGCCTCTCAGTCAAGCTCTAAAAATTCAAAAATAGTACTGTTACTACTTTGCCAAAACTTCAAGGAGCAGTTAAAAGAAAGAAACATCATTGGAGTTAAGATTTTATTCTTCATAGAGTTGAAGCAATATGACAAGGCGTTATAAAACTGTAGGAGAGGATAGCAGTAAGTAGTAGTAAGATTAGTAACGGAAATAGTAGTAGTAATGGAAGTTCTATTAGATGTTTGGAGACAGCAAGAGAATCAATGAGAAAGAACATTGCAGAATAGATTTGGTTGAAGAAAGACCTGCTAAGTGTCCCTTCATCCTGTCTCACTTAGTATATGTGGCTGCCCATGCCAGTCAGTCAGTCAGTTCAGTCGCTCAGTTGGGTCTGACTCTTTGCAACCCCATGACTGCGGCACGCCAGGCCTCCCTGTCCATCACCAACTCCCGGAGCTTGCTCACACTCATGTCCATTGAGTCTGTGATGCCATCCAACCATCTCATCCTCTGTCGTCCCCTTCTCCTCCCACCTTCAATCTTTCCCAGCATCAGGGTCTTTTCCAATGAGTCAGCTCTTCACATCAGGTGGCCAAAGTATTGGAGTTTCAACTTCAGCATCAGTCCTTCCAATGATTATTTAGGATTGATTTCCTTTAGGATGGACTGGTTGGATCTCCTTGCAGTCCAAGGGACTCTCAAGTCTTCTCCAACACCGCAGTTCAAAAGCATTAATTCTTCGGCGCTCAGCTTTCTTTATAGTCCAACTCTCACATCCATACATGACTACTGGGAAAACTATAGCCTTGACTAGATGGACCTTTGTTGACAAAGTGATGTCTCTGCTTTTTAATATGCTATCTAGGTTGGTCTCATAATGTTCCTTCCAAGTAGTAAGCATCTTTTAATTTCATGGCTGCAGTCACCATCTGCAGTGATTTTGGAGCCCAAAAAATTAAAGTATGCCACTATTTCCACTGTTTCCCCATCTATTTCCCATGAAGTGATGGGACCAGATTCCATGATCTTAGTTTTCTGAATATTGAGCTTTAAGCCACCTTTTTCACTCTCCTCTTTCACTTTCATCAAGAGGCTTTTTAGGTCTTCTTCACTTTCTGCCTAAAGGGTGGTATCATCTGCATATCTGAAGTTATTAATATTGCCAGAGAAGCCTACAATTTTAGCATCATCTTCAGCAGTCTTCATTATAAGGTCATGGGGGGGGAAATACAGAAAAGTGAAGAGAGCATAGGTATTCTACCATCATCTCTGGCTAAAGCTTTATGAGGCCTTGAGCAAAACCCTTCACATCATGGCCCCCCATTCCTCTCCCATAAATATCCATCTCACAGGGCTCTTGGAAGACTTATAACTCATCAACACAAGACACCTAGTGGCGTTAGGATTAGAGTAGTGATTTTTAAATAGATACATTATTTTTCAAATATTAAATTAAAAAAGGCAAATAATTCAGTGCTACCCATGTCCATTCATCCAGATTTAATTTATTAGTATCAAGGAAGGTCCAATGAGACTCTAATGGAGAGCAGAGAAGGTTCCGAGAACAAAATTCATTCCCTGGGGGCCACTCAAGGAGAGAACCCTACAGAGATCAGTAGAGCAGGAGAATACAATGGGGAAGCATTGAAGATGTTCAAAGGGAGTTTTCCAATGGATCAAAGAGTTTCTGTTACAGTTCTGCTCTGGACTAGCCCTGAGTCCGGATAAGGATATTTAATCAGAGAGCAATTAACTGTTATTAACATCAAATCATGATTTTTACTTTGCAGGTGTCACATTTTCATTTCTATGTCTTTCTCAGAGAAACATTTTCCTCAGCATTTTCTCAAATTGGCATGGTTCTTTTTTTCTCACAATGATGTTGGGGGTTGCAATGATAGGAGAACTGACCCAGAGCTTCTCATAAGAGCAGCCCTGGTCCCTATGTTGCCATTGGACATATTGATAAACAGCTCTGGTATCAGATTGAAGATGTCTTGTGCTACAGATTATGAACTGGGGGCCAGGCTTGTGAAAGTCTCTGCAAAGAGTATTCTTTTTACGTTTTTATTGCCTACAAAATGCCAGGAGAGTTTCCAAGTAAGAGCAATCACTGTTAAAGAAAATAGGACATAAAATAAACTGTTATTACCTGCAAAACAGCTGTATTTCCTTTTCTTTCCAGAGAAGCACATAAACCCTCTGTATACTCTGACATGAGGAAATGTAATAGAACTTTTATTTCTGTAAACACTAGATATTCATTCTTGATAGGTAACATTGGGGGGAAAGTTGTGCTTAAAATTATATCAGCTGTTGCAGAATCACAAAATCAAAGAAGGGATCTCACAAATGGATCTGGCCATTCTTGGTCCAAGACGGGATGTTGTTAAGGTTATAAGCAAGTGTTTGCAGCGGGACAGACTGGCGTTCAAAAATTCCAGCTCTGCCTCTTGGTACCTAGGGGACCTGGAAAAATTTATTTTTGCACTGCAAATTTCACTTTCCTAATTGTTGAAGTGGGGACAATAATAGCACCTATAATAGCACCTACTTTATAGGTGCTATTAAATGAAATAATAATATTAAATGAAGTAAAATATGTAAAGAGTTAAATATAGCACTTGACCCATTGGGAGCACACCAAACAATTCGTAGCTATTATGCCAAAAGTGTTTCTAGCAACTAGTTGTCTGTCATTTTATAATATATAAAGGGGACCTAGTGTATAATTTGAAGAAATAAGAATATTTTCAATTGCTTACTTTCTCTTTCATTCATTTAAATCCCCTGCTTTTCCTGATTGTTTTCTTTGAATAAAATGAATGATTTCTCAACACCTGTCTTATAAACACACCCTTCACAGATCTAGAATCATGATTTTACAGCTGTGAAAGCCTTCATATATAATTTAATGCAACTCCCTTGTTTTCTAGATGATGGAACAAAGTGTTAAAAAGATGACAGGACTTGCACAAATTCACAGGTATCATCTTCAACAAGACTCCAGCTATTACCGGCCTCTCCCAAAGCTCCTTCAAGTAAAAGTCTGAATTTGAAGCTAATTTTCACACTCTCCAGTCCTTGATCCCTGACATGAGTTCTCCCAACCACCTCTTATTGTCATTCTATCCTTTTTATGATACTTTTTTTTCTAGCATGTTCCTGGTTCTCTCTCTCTCTTTTTTTGCTATTTGAAGACTGCAAGCTGAATGCATCACCCTATTGTTGTCTAATTACAGACAAGGGTTCCAAAGGATTCTTCCCTGACCCCTGGTTTTTGGTACTGCCCCTGGAAGAATCTTCTCTGAGCATACCTGGTAAGGTCATGCTTTCTTTCAACTTCTCGTAGGTCCAGATACATGTGTATATTTGCTCCTCTTTCCTGGACTCTTGAGTCCCTGGACAGAGGAATTCTAGTTCCCTGCATCGATCACCCAACAGATCTCTGTGTAAGAAGGACAGAACAGTTTCTTCTTTCTTTGCCTGTGCCAATGCAACTCACGGATGTAGATCAAGGCACAACAGTGGCTGCCTCTGACTTCTGGAAAATAAAGCAAAAGGCAGAACTTGAGTTGAGTTTCTTCCTCATGTCTAACCCCTAACTGGTTTTAAATGAATGTATCAGACTGCCCTGTTGTTTTTCTTATTTTTCACTGTCAACTTTTCTCAGTAGATGTGTCTTCATATCCCATGGATACATATTCAAGTACATAATTTGGTATAAAGATTCCACTGACGTTCTTATTTAAATTCCAGACCCCTTTTATTAAAACTTTAATTCTACCTTCTTTTGACGGAGCCAAAGAGGCATGGATTTGGTATGAAATTTTTCATACATCAGTTACACATTCTTGAAAACAAGGATGCTAAATTTTGAGAACTGCTTTCTACATAATGATTAAAACTAGTTTGAAGTAGTAATTTACTCCCCCTCCAATACCACTCGGTGGGTTAGCGGGGTGTGTATGGAAGGTTAGATGATTACAGAATTATTTTTAAGAAAAGATATTTCTAATTTCTAACCTGGGTTAAATAAATATAAACCTTAAGCTGGAGGGGGGAGGTGGCAGGCAAAGGGATGAGCACAAATTCCCCATCCATAAAAAACATCTGTCACAAGGAAAACAGTAGCAAGTCCAGATGGTACCCAGCTCTGACACAAGCCAGGGAATGCTCTATGGACAGAGACGCCATATAGATTGTGTGTGTGAGGAAGCACAAAATACAGTCTTACAGAATTAAAACCGGAAACCTTCACGGCTGGGTAGGGGGAGAGAACGAGAGCTTAGTCAATATTCTAACAATGACTACTTTGTAAAACCTTTTCTTATTACTTTATGTCTACACCTCTCCTTTAAAATGTACTATAAGGCACATGGCAGTTTTACACTGGGCAGTCACACTGGGAGGGGGCAAACGCTGCCCAGTATTGAAAAAACCAATTGGAAAGGCGAACATGCATGGCACCCAGTCGGTGGGCATGCCGTCTAACATGGTCTCAGGTCAGCAACTGGCCTCTTCCTGTTGTCTTCAGCATGCATTTGGTGCACAGCTCTGCTAAGATCAGCTGAACTGGACATAGAAAACAACTTATGGTAATCAAAGGGGAAATGGTGGGGGGATAAATGAGGAAGTTGCGATGAACAGATATACACTATTTATAAAATAGATAACCAATGAGGACCTATTAACATAGCAGAGGGAACTATATGCACTATCCTGTAATAACCTATAAGGGAAAAGAGCACTGTGCTATACAACTGAAACTAACAACACATTATAAATCAACTATACTTCAGTAAAATAAAACAAAGCTTAAGAAAAAAGATCTCTGAAGCAATTGAGCCCTACTCGCTTCACTCTCTCCCTGAGCTAGAGGTTAGTTATTCTCAGTTTAAATATTTCTCATTCAGGGAGGCTTCTTCAGCTGAGAGAGTCTGGTTTAGGGCTCCCATTGCACCCTCCTTAGCAGCCAGGGCCTTCTGTGAGAACTCACCACAGCTGTGGTCATTGGCTCAAAGCAGGGTCTTCCTCTAAGCCTGAACTACACAAATGCTGGGAATACAACCATTTTCCACATTTAGCCAGCTCATGGCTGACTCTGCATCTTCACGTCTTCCGTCTGTGTAACAGACACTGTTCTAAGCACCCATACAGTGATGAACAAAACAGACAAAACCCCTGTTTCATGCAGTTCGTTTCTATGAAGGGAGACAAGCAACAAGCGTGAAATAAATTAGCAAGGCTCTCAAGAGAGAAATGTTTGATGGTGCTGACAGCTCTGGAGGAAAATCCAGGAGGCAAAGAGAGAAGGGGAGAGTGGGATAGGAGAGGGGGTTCTCAGTTCTAAATAAAGTGATCGGAAAAGCCTCACTGAGAACTTGAGGAAGATCTAAAGAAGGCGAGGGAGCAAAGGCAGGCAACACAAAGGTGTTTAAATGTTGAGTGAGCTAGTAAATGAAAGGACAAGGTAAAGAAGAGTGCAGTCACTGGTCTAGGGTTTCCTCATCTGTGTGGTTCCAGCCTCAGGAGCACTCTGCGAGGTTAAAAAAGATCTACATAAAAACCCAAGGAAGCAGCTCTGGGGTGGAGTTATTTTCTTTCTAATTTGAATTACATAACAGAAAACAAAAACTAGTTGATAGGTTGCAGAAATCAAGGAAAGTAAGAATGATTAGCCAACGGTGGACTTTCTAGAGAAGAGTAGGTGAGGACCAGCGTGAGCAGAGGCGGAAAAGAAGAAAGGAATCCGGTGCCTTGGTGTCATGGGAGACCCAGGGGAGAAACTGACTTCTGGACCATTTGGAGAGGATGCTGGCTTGAAAGGCAGGCCAGAGAGAGAGCCGTTGGCACTAAAGAAAGAAATTTTGTGTCTGATGTCACAGACAGTTGTAACCAGTGGGCTTTATGAAGCCTAATCGAGACCTGAGACTGATGGCCAAGGAGAGGAGATGGAACTCTATTAGTGCAAGAGTGGAATGGGGCAGGTGTGGTGCCAATAAGAGAGAGATGAGATAAAGGGGGGAAAAGGGCATCACTAACTGCAGGACATGGAGAGAGGCTCACAACCTGTCAGCCTGCTTTCATCTGGAACAGAAACTGGGCCAGATAATCCCTGTAGTGACTTCCAGCTCTAATCGGTTCTGACTTTGTTTATATTATAAAGGGATAGTATAAAGAAAGACATCTCCTTTCTGGATTGAATATTACCTCTTCCCATGGTTCTACTGTTGTTTCTGAAATGCAACTCTGCGTACCCGAGGCTGAATGATACCGAAATGTCGGAGTTTGCAGGAGAGAAATGTTTATTGAGGGCCCTGCAACGGTATGAGTGGTTTATACTTTAAAAATCCCAGACTCCCTGAAAGCTCCCAGCAGAACCCTTTTCTAAGAAAGCTGAGGGAGGGGCATGGTGAGTTTATGCCAACGTCTCGGTGTCAGACCCTTTGTTCTTGAGAATTGAGTCATGGTCAGGTAACCATGTTCCCGTAAATTTCCACCAAACGAACTTTATTCTCTGTTCTGACAAGAGCAGGTCCTGCGGCTCAACATTCAACCTCTGAGATCCAGGACTGGCTGAGAGGCTCAGCAGCAGGCTCCCTCAGGGCCCCAGACCCCAGACCCTATCTGGCTGCATCACGGAGGAGGCCAGGCGCCCAGGACCCAAAGGTCAGTTGGGTCAGGAGCTCAGGCTCCTCAGGCCAGCCACATGGCGGGGGCAGGGCTCACAGACTATGTCCCAGGCAGGCGGTCACTGCCATTAGGTCTCAGAGGCAGGGACTGGGGAGAGGCTCACCGCCCCCTCAAGGCCTGAGCCTGGTCAGTGGGCAGCCTTGGCCAGGGCTCTGGAGCCTTCCAGGACACAGATCCTGCCGGCCCCCTGAGCCCCACACCCCACCCCAGCTCCCCTGCTGGCCCTGGGACAGAGGGCCCCAGGGAGGAGGCCAGGGTCCCACCTCTTACCTCACTCTCTGCCTGAGGACCACCGCCCAGCCAACTGTCTGCTCAGCGTGCCCACTAAATGCTGCTCAGTGACAGTTGGTCACTTGAGGGAGGGGCTTACCGTGGCCCCAGCCAATGGCAGAGCAAGAGCGCCAACGGTCACTCATTGAGAGTTGTATGCTTGTGGGGGAGGGGCGCGTTGTAGTGTGACCGTTAGTGGTCTCGTGGTAACCGTTGCCTGGTAACGGAAGCCGGTAGTAGAGTACGCCAGTGGCCATGTGCTAAGGGGTGTGCAGGCTGCACCCTGTCACACTGTTAACTGTTGTGGATGTCCCTAGAGCCGCATGCCAAAGCATTTAGTTGGAAATTTCACTTAGAAAGTCTGATTCCTCGAAAGACTAAAAAAAGAGCCACCATATGATCCAGCAATCCCACATCTGGGCAACTATCTGGAAAAGATGAAAATTATGACCCCAAAGATACATGCACCACAATGTTCATAGCAGCATTATTTTTAATAGTCAAGACATTGACTATTGACAGAGGAATGGATAAAGAAGATGTGGTATATATATATATAAAGGAAAATTACTCAGCCAAAAAAAAAAGAATGAAATAATGACATTTGTAGCAACATGAGTGAGCCTAAAGAATGTCATAATGAGTGAAGTTAAGTCAGAAAGATAAATATAATACTACTTATATGTGGAATCTAAAAAAATGATAAACTTATTATAAAGCAATCATTACAAAGGAAACTTATTATAAAAAATTAACTCAGATGCAGAAAACAAACCAAAGGGGAAAGTAAGGGGATAAATGAGAAATTTGGGATTAATATATATATACTGCTATATATATAAAATAGATAAAAAAACAAGGACCTACTGTATAGCACAGAGAACTGTATTCAGTATCTTTTAATAACCCATAATGGAAAAGTATCTGAAAAAAGATGTGTGTGTGTGTGTGTGTGTATCAGATTCAGATATCTGAATCTCTTTGCTGTACACCTGAAACTTGTGAATCAGTTATATGTCAATTAAAAAAAAAAGATCTCTAGGATTCCTCTAGTGTTAGTTGCTCATGTGTCCAACTCTTGTGACTCCATGAACTGTAGCTTGCCAGGCTCCTCTGTCCATGGGATTTCCCAGACAAGAATACTGGAGTGGGTTGCCATTTCCTTTTCCAGGGGATCTTCCCAACCGAGGGAACGAACCTGGGTCTCCTGCAGTGCAGGCAGATTCTTTACCATCTGAGCCACCAGGTAAGCCTGATTCTTGTAAAAGTCACATTCAAATCACTTTGAAAAACACAAAAATCACGTGTGTGAAATACTGCAGACTTTGGAAATAATTTATTTTATTCTATGAGCATCATGAGGAAGTAACCAAAAAGGTATACAGAAAGAGAGTACTACACCACAGGCATATATTTAAGACCAACCCTTAACCACATATGAAACCACAAAATGAGGCAGATACTAATTGGAAGATCCGTAGATCATTTAAAAGACAGCAGCACACAAACAACCCCATCCCTTGGAGTCAGGAATTCCCCATCTTCCTTGTCTTCAGCTACACTGATTTTAATCTAAGTCATGTTGGGCAGGACTTAAAGAGAATTTGGTGAGAGGATTGACAAAGATTTCTACAGCATAAAGAAATCTCAGGCAAACATTTTACATATACAAGTAAAGTGAAATTTATGAAGACTTTATTTTTTGTGACTACCTTTAACTCAGTTCAACCTTTCATAGATTATTATGAATTCATATGCTAAATTGATAGTTTGGTTCTGTTTCAGTGTTCTCACTTTGTGGGATGAAAGAACCCTTCCTAAGAAATTTCAAAATTAATTTTGTGATTTTATTTTAGTAAAAACCCAAACACTTTTGAGGCTAAACCCACTTTAGTACAGGCTTCCCAGGTGGTGCTAGTGGCAAGGAACCTTCCTCCCAATGCAGGAGACACTAGAGACACAGGTTCGATCCCTGGGTCAGGAAGATCCTCTGGAGGTGTGCATGACAATCCACTCCAGTTTTCTAGTCTGGAGAATCTCATGGACAGAGGGATGCCTACAGTTCATAGGGTCACAAAGAGTCAGACAAGACTGAAAGGACTTAGCAGGCCCATCACTTTAGTACATCTGGATGTCCACTGACTTCTGCCATAATTTCAGTGCCTAGCTATGTGTGTGTCCACAGTTACTTTGGAATCAAATTGTCGCAGAAACATGAGAAAAGTCTAGAGGTATATTTAATATATAACAATGTCTGGGCACCAAATGCAGGGTGAGTGATATAACACAATGTGCTTTAGAATAGAGGGTTTTAGTGGTTTATATGGAGGAAAAAAATGATAGAATCAATTTTACAATTAGGACTGAGTACATCCCCTGGAGAAGGAAATGGTAATCCACTCCAATATTCTTGCCTGGAAAGTCCCACAGACAAGAGGAGTCTGGCAGGCTATAGTCTATGGGGTTGCAAAGAGTGGGACACAACTGAGTAACTTAGTATGCACGTACATAAATTGCAAAACTTAGTGGATCATGAAAATATAAAGCATTTTGTTCAAAAAGAAAAAGAAAAAAGCACTTCTAACCCTCCCCCCCAGACTCTCACTTGACCTGTTACTGTATTTTTATCAGTTACTTAATGTCTTAGTCCCTGGAATGTAGGGATACTGGCCAGAAAACTGCAGACCCTCACACACACTAAGGATTCAGATCACATGATGAACACATAACCATAACCCTCCCTACACTAGTCTTCATAACAGCACTTCAAAGTCAAAGGCCATAGGGTCTGTGTTTCAGTGACACCATACTGACGTTATAATAAATAATCCAGTTTCAAGAAAAGGTATCATCTGTCACATACTTTGTTTTATTCATTTGTTTTGTATTTACTTTGTAGATTTTTTGTTACATTATTGTATAAGAAATGTCCCTAATTTTGCCCTTGTAATTATTTAAGTATTGTTATTATAAAAACAGGGCTTGTGATGGCTCAGCAGGTAAAGAATCTGCCTGCAAAGCAGGAGGCACAGGTTCAACCCCTGGATGGGCAATATCCCCTGGAGAAGGAAATGGCGACCCATGCCAGTATCCTTGCCTGGGAAATCCCATGGACGGGGAGTTTGGTGG
Organism: Odocoileus virginianus; assembly: GCF_023699985.2. Taxonomy (NCBI): domain Eukaryota; kingdom Metazoa; phylum Chordata; class Mammalia; order Artiodactyla; family Cervidae; genus Odocoileus; species Odocoileus virginianus. Next base: position 58,471,340 of record NC_069684.1, on the reverse strand, counting down.
GCTGCAGTCCATAGCATTGCATAAGAGTCAGACGTGACTGATTGACTAAGTAGAGACCTTATAAAAATAAAGATAATTAAGTAAATCTTGGAGATCTATGAACTTTTTATTCCTTGAAAAGCATCAAAATTATTAACTAACATGAGCTGCTTCTATATTCCCCTAAGTTCAAAATCGGAGATGCCACAAAAGTCAAATGAGGCGCTAAAAACCCTATGATAAATTCTTGGGGTACTGTGTAGAGGGAAAATGCACTGAGAGTGTGATGAGGAGTAGACAATACAAAGGAGGAGAGAGGCTGAGGAAGTGGGGAAGGGCTTGGTCACTGGATCTTCTTTCTCCCATGCCTCTTCCCCTCCCCATCCAATTTGTCAATATGGAGCAGGAGGAAAAAAGAAGGATGGAAAAGCATTTATTATGAAATGACAAATAACAGTAGTGGATCTATATTATGAGAAAAAAAAGTATACTTAAGGAAAAAGCAGATCATACAGCTAAAGAAGGAAAGTTCTTTATGATAAGGGTATCATTTGCCAGTGAAACCAATTTAATGGCAGAAAGTGAAGAGGAACGAAGAGCCTCTTGATGGAGGTGAAAGGGGAGGGTGGAAAGGCTATCTTAAAACTCAACATTTAAAAAAACAAGGATCTTGGCATGTGGTCCTATCATTTCAAATAAAGAGGCAAATGAAAAGGGAAAATCTGGTAACAGTGTTGGATTTCATTTCCTTGGTCTCCGAAATCACTCCAGACAGTGACTGCAGCCACGAAATCAAAAGATGCTTGCTCCTTAGAAAAAAAGCTATGAGAAATCTAGGCTGGGTATTAAAAAGCAAGAGACATCACTTTGCCAGCAAAGGTCTGTATAGTCAACATTTCATGCAAAAAGTGAAGTCGCTCAGTTGTGTCCAACTCTCTGCGACCCCATGGACTGTAGCCTACAAGGTTCCTCCGTCCATGGGATTTTCCAGGCAAGAATACTGGAGTGGGTTGCCATTTCCTTCTCCAAGAGATCTTTCTGACCCAGGGATTGAACCCAGTCTCCCACATTGTAGGCAGACATTTTACCATCTGAGCCGCCGGGGAAGTCATGCAAAGATGGGCACAATAAAGAAGAGAAATGTTATGAACCTAACAGAAGAAGAAGATATTAAGCAGAGGTGGCAAGAATACACAGAAGAACTATACAAAAAAGATCTTCATGACCCAGATAACCATGATGGTGTGATCACTCACCTAGAGCCAGACATTCTAGAATGCGAGCTCAAGTGGGCCTTAGGAAGCATCACTATGAACAAAGCTGGTGGAGGTGATAGAATTCCAGCTGACCTATTTCAAATCCTAAAAGATGATGCTGTGAAAAAGCTATGCTCAATATGCCAGCAAATTAGGAAGACTCAGCAGTGGCCACAGGACTGGAAAAGATCAGTTTTCATTCCAACCCCAAAGAAAGACAGTGCCAAAGAGTGCTCAAACTACCCTACAATTGCACTCATCTCTCAAGTTAGCAAAGTAATGCTCAAAATATCCAGGCTATATTCAACAGTATGTGAACTGAGAACTTCCAGATATTCAAGCTGGATTTAGAGAAGTCAGAGGAACCAGAGACCAAATTGCCAACATCTGCTGGATCACAGAAAAAGCATGAGGATTCCAGAAAAGCATCTACTTCTGCTTCATTGATTATACTAAAGCCTTTGTGTAGATCACAACAAACTGTAGGAAATTCTTAAAGAGATGGGAACATCAGACCACTTTACTTGCCTTCTGAGAAATCTGTATGCAGGTAAGAGCAACAGTTAGAACTGGACATGGAACAACAAACTGTTTCCAAACTGGGAAAGGAGTATGTCGATGGTATATATTGTCACCTTGTTTATTTAACTTATATGTTGAGTATATCATGCAAAATGCCAGGCTAGATGAAGCGCAAGCTGGAATCAAGATTTCCAGGAGAAATATCAAAAATCTCAGATATGCAGATGACACCACCCTTATGGCAGAAAGCAAAGAGGAACTAAAGACCCTCTTGATGAAAATGAAAGAGGAGAGTGAAAGAGACGGCTTAAAATTCAACATTCAAAAAAATGAAGGTCATGGCATCTGGTCCCATCACTTCATGGTCAATAGATGGGGAAACAAAGGAAACAGTGAGAGACTTTATTTTGGGGGGCTCCAAAATCACTGCAGATGGTGACTGCAGCCATGAAATTAAAAGCTGTTTGCTCCTTGGAAGAAAAGCTATGACAAACCTAGACAGCATATTAAAAACCAGAGACATTACTTTGCCAACAAAGGTCTGTATAGTCAATAAGCTATGGTTTTTCCCAGTATTCAGGTATAGATGTGAGAGTTGGAAAATAAAGAAAGCTAAGGACCAAAAAATTGATGTTTTTGAACTGTGGTGTTGGAGCAGACTGTTGAGAGTCCCTTGGACTGAAAGGAGATCAAACCAGTCAATCCTAAAGGAAATCAGTCCTGAACATCCATTGGAAGGACTGATGCTGAAGCTGAAGCTCCAATACTTTGGCCACCTGATGCGAAGAACTGACTCATTAGAAAAGACCCTGATATTGGAAAGATTGAAGGCAGGAGGAGAAGGGGATGACAAAGGATGAGATGATTGGATGGCATCACCGACTCAATGAACATGAGTTTGAGCAAGCCCCGGAAGTTGGTGATGGACAGGGAAGCCTGGCATGATGCAGTCCATGGGGTAACAAAGAGTGAGACACAACTGAGCAACTAAACTGAGCTGATGGTTTTTCCAGTAGTCATGTACAGATGTGAGAGTTGGACCATAAAGAAAGCTGAGTGCTGAAGAATTGATGCTTTTGAGCTGTGGTGCTGGAGCAGACTCTTGAGAGACCCTTGGACTGCAAGGAGATCCAACCAGTCCATCCTAAAGGAGATCAGTCTTGAGTGTTCATTGGAAGGACTGATGCTGAAGCTGAAACTCCAATACTTTGGCCACCTGATTCAAAGAGCTGACTCATTGGAAAAGACCCTGATGCTGGGAGGGATTGGGGGCAGGAGGAGAAGGGGATGACAGAGGATGAGATGGCTGGATGGCATCACCAAATCAATGGGCATGAGTTTGAGTAAACTCTGGGAGTTAATAATGGATAGGAAAGCCTGATGTGCTGCAGTTAATGGGGTCTCAAAGAGTCAGACTTGATTTAGCAACGATCATTTGCTAATACCACGTAACAGGTCTAAATATATGAATTTAGAAATTCATAGCCTGTATTGACGAAAAATTCAAACAAAAAATTCAAAGCCTTTATTGAAAAATCTACAATGAGACACAGACAAATTCAAAATATTATTGGGATACTTAGATATACCTCTCTTAGTAACTGGTAAGGACAAGCAGCTAATATCATTAGAATTTTAGAATTTAAAAAAAAATTATAGATTTGATCAATAAAGTTGACATAGTGTGTGTGTGTGTGTGTATACACACACACACACACACATATATATATATAACTGGACTTAGCAACTGAAGAATATTCATTCGTTTCAAGCAAATGTGAACATTTACGAAAACTGGCCATGAATGAGCCTCAAAGTCTTCAGAAATTTCAGAGGATTGAATTATAAAAAGTACATTGTCTGACTATAGTGCAATGAATATAGAAGCTAATAACCAAAAGAAATCAAGAAATATACTTTTAAATAAGCTATGATCACAGAATAAATAGCTTGGGATATTAAGATTTTTTTAATTTAATGTTAACAAAACATTAAGTGCTAAAATATGTGGATGAGCAAAATCTGTCTAAAAGGAAATTTCATAAAATGTATTAGAAATAAAGGAAAGATGAAAACTAGTGAGTAAGCATCTATCTCAAGAAGATAAAAACATAAAGTAAATGAATCTACGTGAGTGATAAATAGAATAAGAATAGGAATTAGTATATCAACAATCATATAATAGAAAAGGAACAAACAAATTCTCAGTTTGTTCTTTGAAAACAAACACTTTTAAAATTCATGAACTTTGGAAAGACTAGTTAAGGAATGAATGAAGGGATGGGTAGGAATTGTTGTGCATTTGCTTAGTTGTATCTGGCTCTTTGTGACCACTTGGACCGTAGCCCACCAGGCTTCTCTGTCCATGGGATTTCCCAGTCAAGAATCCTGGAGGGGGTTGCCCTTTCCTTCTCCAGGGGATCTTCCTGACCCAGGGTTGGAGCCTGCATCTCCTGTACTAGCAGATGGATTCTTTACTGCTGAGCCACCAGGAAGCAACAGGCTGTTATTGAAATGTCTACAAATAATAAATGCTGGAGAGGGTGTGGAGAAAAGGGAGCCCTCCTATGCTGTTGGAGGGAATGTAATCTGGTACAGCCACTAAGCAGAACAATATTGAGGTTCCTTAAAAAAACTGAAAATAGAACTACCATGTGATCCAGCAATCCCACTCCTGGGTATATATCTAAAAAAGGCAAAAACTGGAATTCATAAAGGTACATGTACCTTAAGGCTCATAGCAACATTATTTACCAAGACATGGAAACAATCCAAGCGCCCATCAACAGATGATTGGCTGAAGAAGATGAGATACAAATATATAATGGAATATTACTCAGACATAGAAAAATATAAAATAATACCATTTGCAGCAATGTGGATGAACCTAGTGAATATTATGCTAGTAAAGTAAGTCAGACAAAGAAAGACAAATATTATATGATATCACTTGTAAGTGGAATCTAAAAAAAAATACAAATGAATCTATATACAAAACATAAAAAGACTCACAGACATAGAAAACAAACTTCTGGCTACCAAAAAGGAAAGGTGGCAGGAAGGATAAATTAGGAGTATAAGATTAACAGATATAAACTACTATATAAGATAGATAAGCAACAAAGATTACTATATAGCCCAGGGAGCTATCCTCAATATCTTATAATAAACTGTAATGGAAAATAAGCTGAATAGAGACATATATACCTGAATCACTATACCATACACCTGAAACTAACACAATATTGTAAATCAACTATACTTCAATTTTCAAAGAAAGGAAATGAAGAAAGAGTATACAAATACTCCATATAAAAGAAGTTTCAATGAAAATGGAAACACCATTGCTACAGACTACAGAATGTCCCACAAAGATATCAGGTCCTAATCCTCAGAATTTGTAAATATTACCTTATTTGGAAAAAAAGAGCTTATACAGGTGTGATTAAGGATCTCGAGACTGGTAAATGATACTTACTAGATGATCTGGGGCATTCTAAATGCCATTACAAATATCTTTATAAGAGGCAGAGACAAGACATAAACTGAAGAGAGGGTCATACACTGATAGAGCAGAGAGAGTTCTGAAGATGGGACTAATCTAGTTATATGAAAGACACTCAGTCATGTCCGACTCTTTGTCTGACCCCATGGACTATACAGCCAATGGGATTCTCCAGGCCAGAATACTGCAGTGGGTTGCCTTTCCCTTTTCCAGGGGATCTTCCCAACCCAGGGATCGAACCCAGGTCTCCCACACTGCAGGCAGATTCTTCACCTGCTGAGGAACAAGGGAAGCCCAAGAATATTGGAGTGGGTAGCCTATCCCTTCTCCAACAGATCTTCCTGACCCAGGAATTGAACCAGTGTCTCCTGCGTTGCAGGTGGATTCTTTACCAACTGGGGTATCAGGGAAGACAATCTAGTTATATAGCAAGGAATGTCAGCAGCCCCCAGTAGTTGTAGAAGGCAAGGAATGGACGCTCCTCTTGAGTCTTTGGAGGGAACATCTTGATTTTGGACTGGTGAAATTTATTTCAGACTTCTGCCTGAGGATAAATGTCAGTTGTTAAGCCAGTAGGTTTGTGGTAATTTGTTACAGCAGTCACAAGAAATTAACATAACTGCTCCACTACAGACTTTGAAGTCACTAAAATATTAATAACAGAAAACTATGAACAATGTTATGCAAATAAATTTGAAAACAAATAAAGGCACAAATTTCCACAAAAACACAAACGTGATACAAGAAGAGATTTAAAAATTTGAATGATGCTATAAAAAGTTGAAATGATGTATATACTTGTTATATAGTCCTAAGGAAATAACTTTATCTAGAGAAAATATCTAGAGTTGGACGATAAAGAAAGGTGAGTGCCGAAGAATTGATGCTTTGAAACTGTGGTGTTAGAGAAGAATCTTAAGAGTCCCTTGGACTGCAAAGAGATCAAACCAGTCAATCTTAAAGGAAATCAGTCCTGAATATTCATTGGAAGGACTAAAGGTGAAGCTGAAACTGCAGTACTTGCCACCTGATGGAAATAACTGACTCATTAGAAAAGACCCTGATGCTGGGAAAGATTGAAGGAAGGAGGAGACAAGGATGACAGAGGATGTGATGGTTGGATGGCATCACCGACTCAATGGACATGAGTTTGAGCAAGCTCTGAGAGTTGGTGATGGACAGGGAAGCCTGACGTGCGGCAGTCCATGGGGTTGCAAAGAGTCAGACATGACTGAACTGACTGTAACCTCCCTTCACACATTACAGTTGGAGATACCTTTTAGACACCAAGAAGTCTAGTGTGCAGCTGGATTCTTAATTCTTAGAGAAAATATCAGGCGTTCCTTGTTTCTGCATCAAATTCTATGATGCATTTACCAAAGAAATAATGTAATAAATAAGATTAGCACAATAAATACATTTGGTTCTAATTCAAGTTCTTCAAGAAAAAGAAATCTAAAGGAGGCACATTTCTTCCATCTTGTTTTATGACAACCTTTATATCATAACATGAAAATTATATCATGGAAAAAAATTAAAGGATTTTCTTATTCATAAATAGAGATGGAAAAATTCTTAAATAAAACATAAGCAAATCAAATTCAGCATAATATAAAGAGATTACCATACTATGATCAAGTTAAGTTTATTTCAGGAATGCTATATTAAAATAGCAATCAATAAGTTGCCACATTACCAGAGCAGAGAAGAAAAATCACATAATATCTTAGTAGATGCAAGAAAAGGTATAACATTCAAAGTCCATGGAGTATAAAAATTCTTGGCAATTGGTGGAAAAAAAGGAAACATCCTTTATCTATTAAAGAATGTCTGTATGGAACCTACATCAAAATTAATCTATCAAAATTAATGGAGAAAGCCAAAAGCATTTACTTTGAGACAAGGAATAAGGTAAGGGTTCTTGTCTCACTAGTTTTATTAACATGGGATGAAGGTCTTTGCCAGTCCAGTAAGACAAAATGAAAGAAGACAAAGGGTTTAGAGGAAAGAAATAAAGCATATGTGAAAGATAAGTTTGAGTATGTAAAAAATTCAAAAGAACTCACAGACAGCTAATTTGAATGAATATGTAAGTTTACACAGGTTGGTGGATGCAAACTAAATATACCAAACAATTTTAATTTTAGATGTCAGCAAAAGACAGAACACAAAGTTAAATAAAAATGAACTCTAGACATAACTTTATAATAGCAGCAAAATATTTGTAATACTTACACTATAAGAACACAAGTTTTGTTTTTTTTTAAGATGCTGCTTTGTGAGAAAACGAAGTGCAAGAAAAATAAAATTGAGGGTTATAACATACTCATGAGTTGGAAGTCTCAATGTAACATAAATATTTACTTTCTACAAATTTATCTAGAGAATTAATGCCACTCCAATTAAAACATTACGAGGTATGTGCAGTTAACAAAAGGATTTTGTACCTTATATAGAAATGCTAAATGCCAAGATACTTAGATAAAAGACAGCATGAAGAGGAATTGCTCAGTCAGCAATTTAGCCTTATAGTACTTTAGGAAGTGATTAAGATTGTGCAAGACTGGCACAAAGATCGACGAATGAATGAACAGAAGAGTGGGCCCAGAAACAGCAAAGGTGATACTGGAGTTGCGGAGAAAGGTCAGTCTTTCCCACTGAGTGTTTCCACACCTGGAGGTTCATACAGAAAAACCAAAGGAAATAAACCGTGCCTCCACTTCACATCATACAAAAAAGTCAATTCCAACGAATTCAAACATACAAAAGAGAAAGGTAAAACAATAAAACATTCAAAATATTTGAAAGCCTCTTCATAACCTCAAAGAAGGGAAGAATTTTAAAATTGGGTAGTAAAAGCACAAACTGTAGAATAGGATTAATAACTTGGATATCAAAATTAAACACTACTTTCTCAAAATATAGCATTGAGAGTGAAAATCTAAGCCACAGTGTTAGAGAAGTTATTTGCTACACATTAAAAAGCAGAGACATTACTTTGCCAACAAACGTCCATCTAGTCAAGGCTATGGTTTTTCCAGTGGTCATGTATGGATGTGAGAGTTGGACTATAAAGAAAGCTGAGCGCCGAAGAATTGATGCTTTTGAACTGCGGTGTTGGAGAAGACTCTTGAGAGACCCTTGGACTGCAAGGAGATCCAACCAGTCCATCCTAAAGGAAATCAGTCCTGGGTGTTCATTGGAAGGACTGATGCTGAAGCTGAAACTCCAATACTTTGGCCACCTCATGTGAAGAGCTGACTCATTGGAAAAGACCCTGATGCTGGGAGGGATTGGGGACAGGAGGAGAAGGGAATGACAGAGGATGAGATGGCTGGATGGCATCACCGACTCGATGGGCATGAGTTTGAATAAACTCCGGGGGCTGGTGATGGACAGGGAGGCCTGGTGTGCTGCGATTTATGGGGTCGCATAGAGTCGGACATGACTGAGTGACTGAACTGAACTGAATTGAAAGTGACAAATGATACATACTGAGAATATATTACAAAAACCAACAAATCAGTAAATACAAGCCACCAGAAATGTGAATGAAGCAACTGCCTAAACAGAAACTTCATAAAAAATAACTAAAGTGCTAATAAAAATATGAAAAGGAGCTCAATATTTTTAATCAGGGAGATGAGAAACATTACAAAATATATATTAATACATAGTCATCAGAATGACTAAAATTTAAAAGTATGCAGTAACATTCAAACCTTTAGAACTTTCTCTCACACTGTGAGCAGTAAAAGATACTGACATAACCATATGGAAAGAGTTTAGAAGTAACTACTGAAGTTGAACTTCATGAGAGTCATGCTATGTTTTATTTTTTTTTAATTTTTTTAGTGGTGGTGTTTAGTTGCTCAGTCGTGTCTGATTCTTGTGACCCCATGGACTATGGCCTGCCAGGCTCCTCTTGCTTAACACTGATTTTCTTATACATCCATGTTTATAACCGCACTACATAAAAAAATATATTAGTTAGAAATACTGCTAATTTCCATACCCACATTTCATTGAACAGTTTTATTCAACTTCTTCACATGCATTTTCAGCATCACTGTCTTAACTGTCACAAGAGCCTTTTTTTGAGCAATTTTCAATAACTTTCATTTTCTACTTCCATCTCAACAAACGCATGTAATGTAAGTAGGTGGTGGGGCAAACCAGTTAGCTTGTAGCAGCATTATGCATACTAGCAAAAACTGTATATAACCCATACGTCCATCATTTGGAAAAATAAACAGTATTATACAGAGAAACTACTATTAGTTATAACATGGATGAATGTCTCAAAAGTGATATTGACTGAAAGAAGCCAATCACAAAATATTATGTATTGTATAATTCAGTTTTTATAAATGTCAAATGTAGACAAATTTGTACCATGTTGTTTAGATATACATGAGTAGAAGGAAAAGTGAATCATGATTATCTTTGTTTTGGAGAAGAAGCATAAGTGTGATGTTTGTGAAACAGTGTTCTTGACTTGGTGGATGCTTTCATAGATGTTTGTTTTATGATCTTTCATTAAGGAGTACTTATATTTTAGGTATATTTCTATGTTTAAAAATGTTTTTAAAAGGAAATTACTTACTGGTAAAGAGAATGATCAATTAAGATGCCATGAAGATAATGAACATTATGTAATTTATGATAGAGACTCAAAATATATAAAGGAATAACTAACATACAAATAAATCAATACATAATTATAAGTGGAGATTCTAACACATCTCTGTAAGAAATTCTAATATCAAGCAGACAAAAAAAGCAGCAATGATATATTTAAATAACATTAATAGTGTGCTAAAATGAACATTTCACCCCTCATTCAGAGTATTCACATTCTTTTTGAGCGCAAGTTGAATATTCTCAAAAAGTTGATCCTAGCTTAACAACAAAGAAGGCTTTTCTAAATTTTATGGTTCAAATTCATACAGACTATGTTACAAAACATCATTAGAAATCAATAGTAGCAAGTATTTAAAACAAATATTTGAAAACCTATACCTATACAAATATACACATATACAACATACTGGTAAAAAGTCCTTGATGCAAAAGTAAATCATAAGAAGAAGTACAGAACATTGCAAAAATACTACATGTCAAGTTTTGTGGAAAATTACTACGAGGGAAATTTGTGGCTTTAAATAGTCATTAAAAAAATGAAAAAGTGAGTAGAAATTATTAAGGCACTTGTGATGTACTGGATTATTGTCTTTCTTTCTTTTTGTTTCTACACTCTGTCATGTAAATTTGAAGTTTCTCCCACATAATTGTTTCTGCCTTGTTCTTTGACTTTGGATCTTGCTACATGAGTTGCTTTGGCCAATAGGATGAGTGCATGCTTAGTCGCTCAGTCCTGGCTCTTTGTGACCCCATGGACTGTAGGTCATCAGGCTCCTCTGTTCATGGAATTCTCCAAGCAAGAATAGTGGAGCAGGTTGCCATTCCCTTCTCCAGGAAATCTTCCCCACCCAGGGGATGAAAGCAGGTCTCCTGCATTGCAGGCGGATTCTATAGCACCTGAGCCACCAGGAAAGCCCAACGGGAGGAGGCAGGAGATAAATAAGATCCTAAAATGCTCCTGGGACTTGCTTTCCAGTGCCCTCTATTATCATCACGATAAGAGGATCTTCTGAGTAGCTGCTGCCCCTCTAGCCTGGCCCCCCAAGGGAGACGTGAGATGCTGAACTGAGCCCTCTCTCTAGATGGTCCAACCAACTTCAAATGAGTACCTATTTTATTCCACGGTGAGGTTTTGTATTATTATGCACCAAAAACTGATAGAAAAATCAGTACCCAGAAATGGAGTTTCTATTGTAATGTAAACCTAAAATATGTGGAAGTGGTTTTGGAACACCAGCAGTGGGAAACTTTTATAGAAAACTGGAAAAATGCTACTGAAGCCTAGAAAAATGGCCAATTCATGTTATATACTAGAAACCCATTCACAAAAGTTTTGCCTTCAGTAACTTGGAAGAAAGTAAACAAATCTAACAAATTTATGGACTTGGGAAAGATGGTTTATAGTTAGAATGCTAAAAGCATGGGTTGATTCCTCTTAACTGCTTATAATAAGGTACAATGAGAAAGAGATGAACTCAGAAATAAGCTGATCAGTTTGCAATCTGAATTTAGAGGGAATCCAGGACTGTATATAAATAATTAGAACTAATAAAGAAACTCGGGAAATACCCAAATATAAGATCAATATGTAAAATGAAATCGTATTATTTATTTAAAAAGTCACTAATAAAATAGATAGTAAGTTACAATTTGCAATAGCCACAAATCTGCAAGTTTCCTAGGATTTGACTCAGAGAAAGAATGAGACTTCATGGAGGTAATTTAAATACATGCTTTCTTAGGTCAACCTCCTAAGGCAGTAAAAATAAAAACAAAAATAAACAAATGAGATCTAATCAAACTTACAAACTTTTTTACAGCAAAGGAAGCCACTAGTAAAATGAAAAGACAACATACAGAATAAAAGATTTGCAAATGATGCAACTGACAGAGATTAATTTCCTAAATATACAAACAGCTCATAGAACTCAACAACAAAATAACAAACAATCCCATTGAAAAATAGACAGAAGACCTAAATAAATATTTCTCAAAAGAAGATATAGAGGTGAACAGCAGGCCCATGAAAAGATGCTCAACATCTCTAACTACTGTTTTAGAGAAATGCAAATCAAAACTTCAGTGAGGTACCACTTCACACTAGTCAGAATGGTCATGTACATTTCCACCAACAGTGTAGGAAGGTTCCCTTTTCTCCACACTCTCTCCAAAATTTATTTGGAGTCTACAAATGTGGAGAAAAGAGAACTGTCCTACAGTGTTGGTGGAAATATACATTGGCGCAGCCACTATGGAAAACAGTATGAAATTTCCTCAAAACACTAAAAATAGAACCACCATATGATCCAGCAATCCCCTTCTACCCATATATCCAAATAAAACTCAAATTCAAAAAGATACATGCACTTCTCTGTTCACATCAGAACTATTCACAATGGCCAAGACTTGAAAACAAGCTAATGTCCATCAACAGATGAATGAAAAAAGACGTGGTATGTGTGTGAATATATATGTACACATACATAGGCACATACATACACATATGCATGTATACATATACACAATACATACATGCATGCTAAGTCGCTTCAGTCATGTCCAACTCTTTGTAACTCTATGAACTAGGGCCTGCCAGGCTCCACTGTCCATGGGATTCTCCAGGCAACAATACTGGAGTGGGTTGCTGTGCCCTCCCCCAAGGGATCTTCCTGACTCAGGGATTGATCCCGGGTCTCTTATATTTCCTGCCTTGGCAGGTGGTTTCTTTACCACTAGCACCATCTGGGAATCCCCACTATACACACACACACACACACACACACACGTATACATATACACAATGGAATACTACTCAGTCATAAAAAAAGAACAAAATAATGCCATTTGCAGCAACACAGATGCCACTAGAGATTATCATACTAAGTGAACTAACTCAGAAAAAGAAAAATACCATATGCTATCACTTACTTGTGAAATCTAAAATATGACACAGATGAATTTATTGAAGAGACAGACTCACATAGAGAAGATTTGTGGTTGCCAAGGGCAAGGGTGCATGGGGGAGAGATGGAATGAGAGTTTGGGGTTAGCAGATGCAAATTATTATATATAAAATGGATGAACAACAAGTACTACTATATCGTGCAGGGAACTATATTCAACATACTCTTGATAAACCATATTAAAAAGGATATGTATGTATATGTATTTATACATATACTTGTATACCTGAAACACTTCACTGTATAGCAGAAATGAAGAAAACTATACTTCAAAAAAGAATTCTTAAAGAAAGAAGATATGAATTAATGGAGAGATATGTGTTCACTGAATCTGATTGATGAAAATGTTAACTTTCTCCAAATTAATTTGTCAACTATAAATTTTAATAAAATTTATAAGACATTCATACTGAGAACTGAAAAAACACCTTGAAGTTTATGAGAAAGAAAAAAATTTTTCCAAAAAACCAAGAATTTGAAAAATAAAACAAAGTGTGTGGCAGATGAGTAGAGGATACACTCTAGGAGATATTAAGACAAGTTAAAAATTTATACTAATAAAAAAATATAATACTGTGGCAGTAACATATAGACTGTCAAAAAATCATAAGGAAAAATCAAGAAGATCGTTATACATGGTCATTTGGTATAATATAGATTTGACATCATACTTTGGTAGAGAACCTTATATCACAGCTTATCCAAATGAGATTTTAAAAGGCTTCAATACAAAATTTAAATCATAAAAAGTTTCAAAACTTTAGAAACATATTTTTAAGTTTGAAAACATGAGGATCAAATAGATGAAGCACTCTATCACAAATAATTTCTAGTGAACACAGACAAAGGTCAAAGTTACTAGATGAATGACAGACTAGGAGAAGACAGTTGGGAAAAATCTAAAACTGAAAAGGATCAATATCTAGAATATATAAAGAACTCCTGAAGATGAACAAGCAAGCAGTAGGAAATCCAATAGAAAAAAGAGCAAAGGTTATGAATAGGCAATTCACAGAAAGAAGAGCCTAAGCTGGTAGAAGAATAGGAAAAGATGTTCAAAGAAGTGTAAGTCAAAATAATTAATTGCTGTTTTAAAAATAATGTTAGTAGAATTTAAGAGAAAAATAAAATTATATGCTGAGGGAAAATGAAACAAAAATGAACTGCTGGTGGGAGTTCAAACCTACCTAATTCAAATTATATTGGTACATAGGAAAGTCATCCAAAGGTGTTCTTCGCATTATTGATTGTATTAAGAATTTGAAAACAACCTTATCGGGAACAGCAAGGAAGTCACATGCCATTGAATCCTTGCATGTATTAATAAAAACATCTTAAAAACATCTTTATATCTAAACATCAGTTTACTTACGACCCAGCCCAGAAATAACTCTCAACTACATTTTGTGTGTGTGTGTGTGTGTGCGCGTGCGCGTGTGTGGAGGAAAGGATTTCTTTTTTCAATGCATACCCTTGAAAATATAGACTACATATTTATTTTGATCTAGAAGCATAAAGTCGATACCCTAGGGCTAGTCAATCATTTTGTTCACTAAAGGAAAACCAAGACAAAATAAAAGTCTAAGGGAGAAGAATCTCAAAGACAGTAACATAGAACTCTCTGTGGGATTTTCTTACATTAATGTTTAGTATTTTTCATTTGCAATAATTGGAAATCTCATAATTTAGGGGGGAAAAAGCCAACACTTGCATAGCTCTAGATCTCATTTTGGAAATTGCTCTCATGACTTCAGTTTTCTGGGCTGTTTTTTTTTTTTAAATAGCAGCCAGTTCTTCACTTCCCAACAAAACTGTGAAATTTGACTGAGCATGGCAGATTGAATTGGAGTGTGAACAGTGTGATTTAATGCTCCTGCTAGTCTGAAATCTTTTCCTGTGGTCCCTCTTAGTGACCCCGCCCAACAGTGTGTTTGTGTTTTCAAAACCTACTCCCCCAAGTTCAGTATATTTGAAACACACAGGTTACTATGATTTTCATAAAGAAAATAGGCATTTTTTTTTTGTAGAATAAGATCCAGTTCTACTTTGACCATCTGTAACAAAATTCGTATTGATTAAAAGCTTCAGTGTTTCAAAATCCTTTGTCAGGGCTGCATTCTAACACTTCTGGCAAAATCATCCAAATAATTCCATATATTCTATGACATTCTTTTCAATTTTTTAAAAAAAGAATATTGGAAAAGGTATATTATATACTCTAAGAGCATTTTCATTCATGCTCAGGGCTTCTGTGTTACATCTGCTACCCTCTGTTTAAAAATATTTTTACACACACACACACACACACACACATTTGGTTTATAATCTTAAGTTTAAAAACACTTCTGACTTGAAGCAAATTTTCTCACGGCCAAAATTCGTGGCATGTTAAGGCAACACCATTAGTACATTGGGACATCTTTTTTTTTTTGAGGTTGTACAATTGATGGAATAGTTAATTATTAATCTGACTGGCATCTGTAATGAAAAAGTGAGTGCTCTTGCTTTTAGGCCATAGAGCAGTATGTAAATCTCTCGTGTGGCTGCAATCATAATATTCCTGCAGCTCTGGTGTCACCTATTGTAATTTTTCTGCTAATAAACAAATTTGAACTAGCCAGGAATCCTAAATTTTGAGACTCGTTGTTTATCTCAAATATACTCCAGAGAAATCGTAATGCAGTCCTGCTTTGAATTTAATTTAAACAGGAACAGGCAAAACAAATCTCTGTGGAGGACATTTGACAATAATAAAATATTTCTCCCAGCGGGTGAGCTGGTAGCAATTGTATTGTTGCAATACAAGCTCACGTTTCAGTAGGTCATTACCATCATAACAAGCCCTTGGACCAACTGGCATGGACATGCAACATTGAGCCCCTGATGGGCACATTATTTCAGACCTTTAACTTCATGGAGAACAAGACAAATACTCCTGGGAAAGGAGGATTATATTTTGAAATCCCTTTCTTTTCTATTTTGTTTCATAATAAGATGCAGTGTACAATCAATCTACTGCCACTTGTTTCATTTTGTTTTTTCCACACTACCGAGGGGCACCAGAAGCTAGACTTAAGAGATTTCAAAGGGCCAGAAACAATGACTTAAACACTCTATGTCTATTGGACTCTGGAACTTTCCATTTCATGTCTACATCACTGTGGACGAAACGAAAACCTTAAGCATTGCTCTCTTTTGACAGTTTAATCACAAAGTAAATTTCACAGTAACAAAGTATACCTAAAGTTTTTGCACAGGCCCAAGAACGAAATGTTCTATTTCAGTTCTATTTCATTTCTACCTCTTATCTACATCAGCAACTTGCAAAAATAGAGGTAACGGGAATCATTCCAATAAATCAATTTTGTTTTGTGTTGGTTTTTCGTTTTTCAGTAAGAAAGAAAAAGGTATTTTTCAACCAAATCTAAATTAATTTTAAAGCTCAGGATAGGGCCAAATGAGCAGGATTAAAAAAAAAAAAAAGATTGGGTGATATTCTGCAATTCTGCACAAGTGTCTAGCAGGAATTTCCATTCTATCTCCATTATCTGGGGCATAACCAGAAAATGTGGCTTGGGAATTATCAAAGAAAATGTGTTCTCCACACTTGTGCTATGCTGCAGAAGCATGAAGGTGTGAGGGGTGGATGTGAGGGGGTGGGGGAAAGTGGAGTTGAAAACCATGCAAATACATTTCATTGGCTTTGTGAATTAAAAAATAAAAAGGTTAAGTCCTTTCGTCTTGATATTTTAGAAGAAGATAGTCTAAAACCTCATAAAAACTCAGAGGCAATGTCTGAAAAGGCTTTTTATTTTTTAGGACATTCCTGACTTGAGAAAAGTATAAAACTTGAAAGCAGTGGTTGCCTCATCTTTGCATTAGGATCACCTGGAGATGTTTTTTTCAAAACGATTCCAAAGCCCAGGCCAATTAAACCCCAAACTTCAGCATGAGCACCAGGCATTTTTAACGCTCTTCACGTGATTCCAATGTTCTGCCAAGTTCCATAACCGCCATTTACAAAAAATAAACTCCTTTATACACAATAGGTAAAATAAAAGTGATATCTCAACATAAATACAGCCCATTTGTCAAAGCTCCTCATTTATATATTGAGAAACAGACATCAAAATCCTATTGTTTTTTTCTTTTACACCTGAAGCAACCATGATAAACACATCAGTACCAGCAAAGTCACTCTGTAATAATTCTAAATTATAAAAACCAACAAGAGAATTCTGATGTAAAAGTTTTCAAAAGCATGCATGTGTGTGTGTGTGTATGTGGAAAACATATACTTTGAAATGAGGACCTACTGGAAAGAATTATAGGCATAATTTCCCTTCTTGCAGGGTCTCAGTTTTACCCAAATATTTTGAAATTGTCCAGAGTAGAACATGTCACACACAACCCTGGGCTGTCGCCACTCAAAAGACATTCAAACAGGAAAAGACAAGTCTGAATCCTGTGGCCAGCTCGTGTACCTCAGTGATTTAGGCCGTCGTGCGCCCCTAAATCGGATGCGGTGTTATCAGCTTATTTCTCTAGAGCACCGGCCACCTCGGAAAGGTGAGAAACACGGTGGGCAAATAGTGACAGGAGGCCATCCAGATAAGCCGAGAAGCCAAGGAAGCAGGGATTAGCACCTCGGAGAGGGTGCCAGGAGGGGCTGGTGGATGAACAGCGGACGCTGAGCAGCAAGGGCCCTCGCCTTTCTGGAAGAAAGAGCTAAGCAGGACCCACTGCAGTCCTTGACCCTCCTGAATTCCAAGACAGCTCCCCAACCTCAGCCTCACCGTTCTAGAAGCTCTGGAACTGGTGCCCCCTCGGGAAATCCTGCTGGCCCCTCTGCCTGGCGCTGCTCCACGGACCCAGCAGCTTGCTGGCTGCCAAGCTCAGAGCCGGCACCTGATTTAATTGTGGGTGGAGGGAAATAATAGGTTATCTCTAGCAGGTTTTAATAGGATCTTAAAATAGGGGGAAAGTTTTCTGTTATGACATTGACATAGAGGCGATGATTTGGAGTAAAGTAGGATGATGTGAGACGCTTTAAGATTAAATAAGAGCTATATAAAGGCTTGTCAGAATGAATTCTAATGTGCTTGAGACACTTTGCATACTCTTAAATATGCAAAATGTCTCTTGGCACCCTAGAATTCATTCTGACAAGCCTTTATATAGCTCTTCTTTAACCTCGTACCTTATTTTTAGGGAACAGGTAACTCTCAGAGATGTTCTCTGAAGGAAAGCCACAAAGGGCAATGTTTTATTGATTTGGTTCTTAAGTGGGGGGAGGGGAAAAAAAGAAAACACCATACGAAAGAGCAATCAAAAGTGGAAGCATGTTTAATATTGCTCTACCATCATCCTGAAAGGCATAATAATTTGAGTTACACATCTGAACTGATTGGAGTTACAGAATCATATCTCCTTTTTGCATTTAACAATATATACAATATAAAATAAATACATTTACACAAATGGACATTTGCTGGAGCACACAGTATGGTACACATCACAAAAATATACAATTGATTGCTTTACAGATGTGAAGCCCATCTACAGCTATAGACAAGGTTTTATTATTATTATTATTCTTTTTACTACTGGCTATAATGCAACTCCTGGATTATTATAAGCAGTTTAAATTTTTTTTGTCCTTTTACGATCTTTGCACATAAGACTGCCATAAAATGTTTTCCTAGGCAGGTAAACAGAGACGCTTAAATAATTAAAATACAATCACCAACACTCATTTTCTCTTCTATAAGAAAAATAGCAGTTTTAAATTTTTTATATCTTTTATGTTATCATTTAAATGCAAAATAGTGGAATAAATACAACAATCTGATCTGATTGAAACACAAGTGTAACTACAGGTAGTCACACAATCATATTGCTTAAATAAGAACCAACCTAAAAGAAGCGAAAGGAAAATTAAAATTATATGGCTAAAACATACACCTTGAGAACTTTCCAGTACTTCACATTAAGTAAATGGTCTTGCTTGAAACTTGAAAAAACTTACCTCCAGCGAGGTTTAAGATGAAGCGTTTACCCTAAAGCCCGTGCAATTCTTTTAGATCTAAATTTTAGTTGTGTTTCCTATTTGTGAGATACTTGTTCTTTTGTAATGCGGAGAGTCAATTGAACTGAAAACTAAAAATTGTCCTTCATTCTTTTTACATTTCTCCCTCTCATGTTTTCAGTCAGTTGGCTTTTACTTCTGAAGCCCAAGTACTTTAATGTGATACAGTGAAAACAATGTATATATTGTATATATTTTATTTATATAGATAGTGTGGTTGAATAGGAGTAACTTAAACCCTGCACAAACTTTCTGGAAAATAATCTTTTTAAACACTTACATATATAAATAGTCTTATAGAATCAGCACCTTTTTTCCCAGGAGTTGTATTTTCCATTGTTATTTTTTCAAGGGATGTGCCAATTTCTGAACTCCTATCACAGCTATAAATTTCAAGTTATTGACCATCTGAATGAATTGCTAATGATGATTTATCTAGAATCACACTACAGTCACTTCTCTACTGAGAAACCACAATCTACGATATAGTCCCATATAGCTAATGATAGATACACAGTATTTCTAGCACTAGGCTGATGAAACATCAACCCAAGGTATTTTTGTTTAAAGCACACAAAGTAGCAATAGTTTTGGAAACGTGTCCGCACCAAAAAAGTTTTGCAACAACACAGAGCGAGTTAATAACAACATCTGAGAGATGATTGAGTGAAAGCCATATATACAGCGTTTAAAAATTAGACTTATCTATATTCTTGAAATATTCAAAGTTTTATTTCTAAGCTATACATTGGTATTCTATAATAAACCATTAGAGAAATTATTCCTTGTTTTGAAAATATTATTATGATTCTGACGTGTATCTGTTTGTAATGAATACTTGTTTGGAGTTTCAATCTCTTAATTATTATTAGGAAGAACCTTATTAATGGTAAGGAATAGAATATACTACTGTAGTCTCCTGAGGAATTGTACATCCAATATTGTCTCTAATTCTACCCTGTGTCTAAAAGCACACACCACAAGAATCCAAACACCACAAGAACAAGACAACAGTCTTTGAATGCAACATAAAATTCAGAAAAGCACAGCAAACATGAAACATTGAAAAGCTGAACTACTTTTCTTTTGTTTGTTAGGATTACAATTTTAATTACATCTGTGTACATAGAATAAGACTGTTCACATAATACAGGGAGCAGCTACTAACACTGGTCCATTGGTATAGCATTTGATGGAGGTTACTGTTTATTGGTTATTCAGCGATTGTAGATTTCGGGGGCATCTAATTGATTTCTTCATTAGATTACACCTCTTAACAGTCTGGAACCTGACTGACTTTCTTGCTGTGACAATACTGGTTGAAAAGCACATAGACTGGCTTAGCTCTTGGTAAAAACTGCAGATTAATTTTAACAAAGATTCCTAAATGAATCAACTCATAGAGATTGGGTTTTAGAATTTGGTCAGGCGTCTGCTGTCTTTGATGATTTTTTTTTTTTTTTCAAATCCTGGCATTTGCCTTATTGCCTCTTAAGTGAATACTGGCTCACAGCTCCTTCAGGGATAAAGTCTGTAACTTTGCAAACAGGCAGTATTTCATTCCTAACCACCGTGGCAGCTAGAAATCCTATGGCAACTGGACCTCCCAGGGAGAGAGGTGCGCTCCTGATCACTCTACGGATCTGTATTCCATGTGCAGTGACCACTCGGAGTCACTGCAGGTGTAATCTAATCCTTTGTGTCAAGTGAACATTTAGGTAAACTGGAGCTCATGTTAAGAAACTGATGTTTGGGACCAGACTGGCACACAACATAAATTGCATCCGTGATAGTATGCACCTTCCTTTCAACTATTGCTTGAGTAAGTTAAATTCCCATATTAACAAATGGCTGAAAAGTGGTAAAGCTGGTACAAAAAAATCTCCATTTGTAAGAAGAAAATGAAACATTTTTTTAAAAATCTTCCTTCAGGATTCATTTGTCCTTCATTATTGTTCATAATTGTTCAAAGCCAGCACAAAATTGCAGTATTCTTATTTCTCTTTAGTATTGCATGAATGAATAAAGCTTAAACTATTCCCTGAAAAAGTTACATAGTAGCTAAACTAACAAATACCTGGAAGACTTGAAAAAACAATTAAGGAATCAAATGGCTGTAACTGATTTAGATGGAAAAGCAATGATAAGAAGCAGCCGATGTAACGTTGCTTAAGTCATCTAATTAGAGGCTGCTCCCGTGGAATCTAATACTGCACTCAGTCAATTCGTGTGTGTCGCACTGTACTTTTAGGTACGGTGGTTCTCTTTGATTCCTTAGTCATTGGGGACGTTACGGTTCACAAGAAGTTCACTGGTATCCATATTATGGATCTCCATCCTTTGGCAGGGCTGGCTTCCATAGCTCTCCAATTAGAGACCTCTTTTAAAAGTTCAGCAGCAGAAGGAAGGAAGGAAAGAAGGAAAAAAGGGAGGAAAAAAGGAAGGAAGGGAGAAAAGAAAGACCGAAGAAGGGAGGGAGGGAAAGAGAAAGGAAGGAAAATGTTCTTACGACTAGAGATATTAAAGTTTAAAAGAAAGTGGAAGAATAAGACAGGATGGACAAGGGATACAGGAGAAGGAAGGAGGGAAGGAAAGTAGGAAGGAAGGAAGGAGAGGAAGACTAGGGAGGGAGGGAAAAAATAACGAGGAAAAGAAAGTGAGAAAAGATATGGAGAAAAGATGAGATCAAGGTAGGAAGAAACTCATCAGGAAGATACGGAGAAATCTGAAAGCTGCTTCATAGTCTTGCTGCTAAATCATCAGTGCAGTCTTTGTTGATTTTTGACGTTGTGAACTAAACTCTTAAGTTTCTTTGACATCACTCTTGGGTTTATTTTCCCTTTTTCAGCGTGCAGGATAGGATGGCCCTGGGAAGCCTTTAGTCAGACCTTGGCCTCCAGCATTTCCAAAAAAAGTTTGTGCATGGGGACTTTGCCTTCCAGTTTGATGTTGTAGAAATGCTGCACGGCCTTGGTGGAGGTCTGCCTCAGAAGCGGCAGCGTCATCAGCATCTTGCCAGCCCTGCGAGGGTCTTCCATGTGCTGGCCGGCCTCATAATCCTGCAGGGCCTCATGTAAGACATCCTGAAGCTTCTGAACAGCTTCGACATCTTCTATGTGCATGGAGTCTACAAGCCAAGAAGATAAACAATGTTAACAATAATAAAAAAACATGGCAATTCGAATTGTGAAGCTTGTCTTATTCTTGAATTTCTCTATGCTGTGAATTGCTCGGGGGCTTCCAAAATCTCCATTTTATTTTTCTAAATTTCACTGCAATAGATAATTTCCAATGCTGACTTAGGAGGTGGGAATTACTACAAAAATCCATTTATTTCAAACATGTGGGTTTTTCCTTCTGGAAACGAAGCAAGAGAAGACTTTCATAGAATATAGTCTTGGCTGTTTTATTCATTATTTCATTCATATATTTACTCATTCATTCAACAATTATAAAAGGGCATCTGTTAAAAAATTATCCTAAGTGCCATGGAGGTAATGTTGTCTAAAATCAGATCTTGTGCTCAAAAAGCCCATATTTCCCAAAAGGGAAAAAAAGAAGTCAATAACCAAAACTGTAAGAAATTCATGAAAATACATTGAACCTAATACTATGTTCCATTGTAGACTGTACACAAATCATAATAAACTGCTCATCTTTCCAGAATTTTTAGTGTTCTCTTAATAGTTCATTAAAGCATCCTTACCTAGGTTACTTCTCTACAAAAAAACACATGAAGTCTTTAATGAATTCTGAAATAACTTTTCACATTTGTGAAGGTGAACTTTGCCCGTAAGTGACTAATTTAAAAATCTAATTCAATCAAGCAAGCAAAGGGTTAACAGGGTTGCCACAATTACTCTTGCGAGAAATGTGAGATGTGAAGGAAAAAATAAAAGTTACAGCTCTAGCTCTAAAACAGACACTTAATTATATACAAGTTTGAATCATTTAGCACGTTTTATTGATTCTGATGACAGTTTATCTGTTAATTACACATAATGGAGTCTTTGGGGGGTTCTTCATGTTTAATAATTCTAGTTCTCTGAGAATGCAGAGCTCTGAGATATATGTAGTTAGCCTAATCTTTCATATAATTCAAATATCAGATCACATGCCCAAAAAGAGAGAGGAAATGTAATTTAAAATCAAGTAGCTAAACATATGATGAAAATGAATTACGGCAAGGTAATTAAAAGATTGATGGCTATAACCAGTAAATGCTTTAAAAACTTCTAGGTATTTTCTTTACTGTTTTGTTTTGATTTTTACATTGCCATTTTAAAATTGTTTCATCACATCATTGATGCACTGACTACTGTTAACAACAGATTTCTTTAAAACAGTTTTAGGGGACCTCCCTCACGGTCTAGTGATTAAGACTCCATTCTCCCAATGCAGGGGACAAGGATTTGATCCTCAATCAGGGAACTAAGATCCCACATGCTGCAAGACGCAGCCAAAAAATTTAAAAACTTGAAAAAATGAAAAAAAGCAGAAAAATATAATAACTAAACCATTTCTTAAATATTTGCTTTTGGGTGTGGCCTCTGATAAGCACTTTATGAACTTTAATTCATTCATCTCCCAACAGCCCTGTGAGGCAGGTGGCAGGGCTAGTAAGTGTCAGAGTAGGATTAAACTCAGGTGTCTTTGAATCAAAGTATATTGCCAGAATTTATAACATGGGACATGACATTTCCTTTAAAAGAAAATAAAAGAGTTGAAATTGTCCTCTGAGCTCATCTCACTCAACTTTCCATCTTCATCAAAAGTCTTGTCTACAACATATCTAACGATGACATTGCCAGTTGCATGGACAGCTTTCTACTTAACAAGGAACAGAGCTAATTGTTAGAAATGTCTTCTTCATATTTTCCCAAATCTGTCTCTAGCTTTCATCCTTTGGCCCTGGTTCTAACTACTGAGACCATACAGGATACATTGTCGTCTTCGACATGGCCGATCTTTAAATGCTTGAAGTCAGCTGTACGGTCACCTCGGCCTCCACCCCAAGTCTTGCCTTCCCTACTGCTCTTGCTCAGCAGGAGATATATTATAGAATGTCACAGGAAATGAGGCGAGGACAAATAGCAGAGAGATATGCTCACAAACAGCAATTAAGACTTCAAACTATTCTTTAAAGGCGGTGATTTAGCTTGAGAGATTTAAAAATGATTTAATCAAATTACTATGATAATTTAACTTCCCATTTACAGAAAAGATTCTAACTCATTTTAGCTTAACCCATTCTCGGATCTGCTAATATTTTAAATGCAAACTCACTAAATCTGAACTATTTAATTAGACCATGATTCAGCTGGCAGACTGCTGAAGAAAATATTAATCTCCATTAGGGATCCTAGTTCAAGTTCTGGCTCCGTGGCTTTAATCTCTGTTTTATTCTTGGGGCTAAATTTATACATTTATGCCAAGCTCAATAGAACTGGCATTACTTTATGTAATTATTTAATTTGGTTGTTGGTACTTTTTTTTTTTTAAACTTTATGTTTTAAAGGAAATTGAACCAGTATTTGTGCTAATGGGGACCAACTAAACTTAATAATGGAAACCATAGGTTTTTGAACTAATCAGACAGGGCAAAGCTGAGCATTAAAAGCACAGAGTGAGCTGCTAAGAAGAAATAAACGTAGGAAGGATTTCTGGGTTCAAACCCAGACCCATTAAATAAGAAGACTGGAGCAGCATGCAGGACATTAGTATTTTTAAAAATCTAGGTGATTCTATGGTCAAGTCAGAGTTGAGAATCAGACAAATGGTATTCTAAAATAATCAAGATTCCAAAAGACAACCAGAGTTCAAATGATACATATAGCCTCACCCATATTTTAAGTTCCAACATCTAATAATAAAATAGAAACCTTTTGTTAAATTCCAGTATTTTCCCTCATGAAGGGGGACTGTAAAGGGACATATCTAACTCAGATCATTTACCTTGGGAAGACAGCTAAATATCCTTATACTAATAGCTGCAAAATCCATTGAGACTTAGAGCTATGACAAAAGAAGATTTTTATTTTTACATCTTATCTGGAACAGAACACTGCCCTTCTCAATGGCAAAATTATCCATTACTGTGGCATTTAGGTACAGCCAAATGCCCACGTTCTATTTGGAAACTGTCTTCAGGATTTGTAGCTCATTTTCGGCAATATTTTCTCAATGATGCCAAATCTTATATTGAGGATGGAACTGAATATTAGACACAGACGAAGCATATTCAGAGTCATGCCTGATACACACTAGAAACCGATACTCAGCCACCTTTTCCGTGGAACACAGGTGTTGATTTTCTTTAGTTTGTAAGCTGCCAAATAAAGAGGGGCAGTAAGGGCTCAGCCAATGTGATTCTCTCTCTAATCACCGAAGCAATGAAATGTAGTATGATGAAAAAGAGAAGTGAGCAAAAGCCTACTTTCTAAAAGCAAATTTGTGTCTCCAAATTTTTACATACGATTGTAAGGAGTCTAATGAAGTGATCTCAGTCAACCAGCTGAGATATTGAAGAAACTGTGTTGCCCACCATGGCAAAATGACTCGTGATTAACCCAGTTAGACTTAAAAGTTTTCAAAAAGGTTTGATTAAAAATCAGTAAACTGCATCCCAGGAAGTTGGTAGTTGTGGCACCAAACACTTTCAGTCTCTCCAAATCTGCACATAACAGAACAGAGCAACTAGATGGCAAAACTAAAAACCACAGACAACACTTACCAAAAACACGAAGTGACAATACAC
Source organism: Odocoileus virginianus (assembly GCF_023699985.2). NCBI lineage: Eukaryota > Metazoa > Chordata > Mammalia > Artiodactyla > Cervidae > Odocoileus > Odocoileus virginianus. The sequence continues at coordinate 58,445,626 of NC_069684.1, read as the reverse complement.
ACACACACACACAATCAGAATTATAGTGTGTGTGTGTGTGTGTGTGTGTGTGTGTGTGTGTGTGTGTGTGTGTGTGTGTGTCTCTGTCCTAGCTCTGTCCACCAAAAAGATTCAGGAAGGATGGCCAACCTAGGAATGTAGTAATGGGTACCAACTGGCACCCAAGCTGTAATCAGATTCCAAGTCCCAGACAGGAAATATTAGGGATGAATATGGAACACCTTGGGCTTCCCAGGTGGTGCAAGTAGTAAAGAACCCACCTGCCAATGCAGGAGACGTAAGAGACGTGAGTTTGATCCCTGGGTCGGGAAGATTGCCTGGAGGCGGGCATGGCAACCCACTCCAGTATTCTTGCCTGGAGAATCCCACGGACAGAGGAGCCTGGAGGGCTGCAGTCCATAAGGTTGCAAAGAGTCGGACACGACTGAGGCAACTTAGCACACACACACATATAGAACACCTTGTCATGACAACTAGGAAGGAGAGTATCTACAACTACTAAGTCATTCAAAAAAGATTCCCTACACTGACCTGAAGAGGTTCCCACTGACCTTAGTGGGACAATTTGAAAAGAATTATAATTGCAACTGATTGAAATCCACTGAATCTGTTTAAATACATGTTTTTATAATGACATTTAAAAAAGATGAGTGCTGATTCCTTATATCTTGAAAACTTGAAAATTTTAAGTAGAAATAATCAAGCATTTATCCTTTTTTTCCACATTCACTCTGTGACACTGGTAACCAGGCAAGAGAAAGAAACTCTCTGTAAAAGTATCCCTGCTACAGAATGAAAAAAGAAAGGTTACAATACAAATCAACATGGATTTAGGGAATGAGTTCCCACGACTGCTGGGGTTCCCTTGTGGCTCAGATGATAAACAATCCGCCTGCATGCAGGAGACCCAGGTTTGGCCCCTGGGTTGAGCAGTCCCCTGGAGAAGGGAAGGGCTCCCCACTCCAGTATTCCTGCCTGGAGAATCCCATGGACAGAGGAGCCTGGCGGGCTACAGTCCATGGGGTCATAAAGAGTTGGGTGCGACTGAGGGTCTAACACTTTCCCTTGCTTCACCAAAGGCTGCTAACATCACACAAAAAAAGTGAAACAGCCAAATGTCATGTGTCTGCCCAAGAACAGCATGCCACCTATAGGTCTAGAAACTGAATCTGATTATGCTTTTTGGATCCTGTCACAGAGAAACACGCTGAGCTGCCCCTATAGGGTGTAAACTGCGAAGTTCGCACTGTGGGGAACTCTGCAGGGCAAATGTCTTGGTTTTTGCAAGAGACAAACTCTAAGAATGTGAAAATGAAAGAATAAATTTTACATGGAAAGAGACTTCACAGATCCATAAGGAGAAGATAATGTTTTTTAAAGGGCAAGACTAAACTATCAAGTCTGGGGATATACATTCAGCAACAAAGCCATTATAATACATTAGGAAGTGAGGACTATAAAAATTGGGAGGAGAGTGGTTACTTTCATGGAAAGGGAGGGGATTGAGATTGGGACAGACACGACTTGACCTTGTTCATTGTGGTAGGTAGCAAAATGGTCCCAAAGATACCCAGACAGTCCATCTCTACAACCTGAATGCTACCCCGTATGGAAAAAGGGACTTTGATATAGGACAGTATCCTAGATTATCCATGGGCATTCAATGAAATCAAGTGTCCTTTTAAGAGGGAGGGGGAAAAGAAAAGGCAATGTCACCAATGAAGCAAAATGGTACAAGAAGGGCTCTGAAGATGGAAGGAACCACGAGCCAAGGACTGTGAGGAACACCTCAGTAGAAGCTGTAGAAGGCCAGGAACCAAATTGTCCTGTAGAGTTTCCAGAGGCAATGTGGCCCTGTCCACACCTTGCTGTTAACCTGGTGAAGTTGATCAGGACTTCTGACCTCCAAAACTGTAGGAAAATAAATACGTGTGGTTTAAAGCCACCGGGGCTTCCTTGGTGGCTCAGTGGTAAAGAAACCTCCTGCCGAGCAGATGATGGAGACAGGGGTTCAAGCCCCACGTCGGGAAGATCCCCTGGAGTAGGGAACAACAGCCCACTCCCGTATTCTGACTTGGAAAATCCCACAGACAGAGCAGCCTGGCAGGCTTCAATCTATAGAGTCCAAAAGAGTTGGACACGACTGAGTGATTTACACTTTGGATACACTTTTAAGTCACATATTTGGTTTTGTATGTGTATGTGTGTGTTAGTTTGTGCTTTAAATTAAAATGGTGAGAGACCTAGAGAGAGGGAGAGAGAAACTTGATGAAAATGTCCTTTCTAGAAAGTAGTGAGTTGAGCAGAATTCCCATCAAGACTACAGAAACAGTTGGCAGAAACACCAAGGAAGCTGCACACATATCAAGTAGGGGGTTGGGTCATAACACCCTGTAGATCTTTTCTAACCCAGAGAGGTTGTAATTCTAGCACTGGACATAAAAATAACTCTGAGGAGATTGGGGTTGACACATACACACTACTGTACATAAAGCAGATTACTAATAATGAGGGTCAGTGGTCAAGAATCCAACAGCCAATGCCAACTCCAATCGAACTAGAGATGCAGAAGATCTAGGTTTGATCCCTGGGTGGAGAAGATCCCCTGAAGGAGGATATGGCAACCCACTCCAGTATTCTTGCTGGGAAAATCCCATGGACAGAGGAGCCTGGAGTGCTACCGTCCATAGGGTCGCAAAGATTTGGGCATGACTGAACACACAGCAGTGATCATTGAGCATGATAAGAAACATTCAAGAACCAGCTTTACTTTTTTACATAGGATTTTGAAAGATCACAATATGCAAATAAGGGTTGCATTAAATTAAAAAATAATCTACTTTCCTAATATGTCTTCAGAAATAAAATAATCCAAAGAATGATGGCAGATTTGAGTAAAAGCTAAAAAGAAGTAGAAGAGATAGAAAGGCATAAGTTTGATTTTTTATTTGTGTGATAATATTAATTATGGTTTTGTCACGGTAAGAGTTGAGAATGAATTTCTATGTGCCACAAAAGGCCTACCCATATTAATTTCTTACAAAATCTGGTAAACATTTTGGCGCCAATTACCTTTGTAACTTTTCTGAGTGGTTTTATACTATAACTCCACAAAGACAGTAAGAAGATAAAGGAAGCGTAAGCAAACACATGTGCTCAGTAGAGTCCAACTCTTTGTGACCTCATGTACAATAGCCTGCCAAGCTCCTCTGTCCACGGGATTTCCCAGGCAAGAATACTGCAGTAGGGTTGCTATTACTTCCTCCAGGGGATCTTCTCAACCCAGGGATTAAACCTACATCTCTTGCATTACAGGCGGATTTTTTTTTTTTTTTTTTTAACCACTGAGCCACCTGGGAAGTCCAAGATAAAGGAACTGGGGACAAAATTCAAAATGAAACTTAAAATATCAATTTAGGCTGGCAGATCTGAAACTGCACTGGTAGTGTCTTGCTTACTGACCATTTTAAAGACGTGGGATAGACTTACTTGTGAAACAAACAGCTTACTGATAGCAAGGGACACAGGGTCCAACCCTCTGTCCTCAAGTAGTCTCACATCTTTTATCAGCTTGCTTCTGTTATCCATAAAACAACACTGGAGATGTCTACCCAAACAGGCAAATTATGGAAATCTAAAAAGATTTCCTGGCAGGGGCTCAAAACTAAAATAGAAATGTCTACAGAAAGATACTAAAAATGGATAATCTCTTGTCCATTAGCTAAAACTGTCTCCTGTGTATCAAATCAGCAAACGCCATTAAAATTTCAGTAAAACTGTTTGAGGACCCAGTAGATACAAAAGAGTTGAAGAGCTGTTTTTACTCCTTTACTAGTTGTTCTGATTTGTGAAGATGTTAATGTTTCTCTATTACAAACTCCAACACAAATATACACACCACACATGAAATCTAAGACTAAAGTCATTATCCTCTTTTAAAAGTAACTGAGAGTTAAAATTTTAGACCAGTTAGGAGAAATAAGATGCTATTGAATTCATCTGCCTGATTTTACAGAGAAGAAGCCATGCATTCTTAAAGGAGGTAAAATCTGAAATTGGAGAGTAGGGGGAAGAAAATCTCTCCTTTTAGGTAAAATGCATACATACATAGTACTTAAATAGATTACATAGAGTATTTGTAATAATACTTCACTGGGGACCTATTACGAAAAACATATCTAAACAGCCTACCCTAAGAAGAGTGTGTGGTGCTAGAGAAGACTCCTGAGAGTCCCTTGAGCAGTAAGGACATCAAACCAGTCAACCCTAAAGGAAATCAATCCTGAATATTCATTGGAAGGACTGATGCTAAAGCTGAAACTCCAATACTTTGGCCACCTGATGCAAAGAGCCAACTCAGAAAAGGCATGGAAAAGACCATGATGCTGGGAAAGATTGAGGGCAGGAGAAGGGGGCAACAAAGGATGAGATGGTTGGATGGCATCACTGACTCAATGGACATGAGATTGAACAAACTCCGGGAGATAGTGAAGGACAGGGAAGCCTGGCATGCTGTAGTCCATGGTTCGCAAAGAGTCAGACATGACTGAGCGACTGAACGAGAAGAGTGATCATCGAAAATAAGATTGAGAAACACTAAACTTGTATGAGGTTCCAAAAACACTGATTAAATATGGCCCCCATTCCAGTCTCCAATAGAAATCATCAACTTTTTAATCCCTGAAATTACATCACATTCTGTACATACACCATTTGTATTTGAGAACAAAATATTGTCACGAGATGAGGATAATCACTTATGATTTAAAACTGATGACCAAAATATCATTTGCAGCTTGATATCAATTTGATGTTATTAATCCAAAATGGGATTCCCAGATGGCACAGTGGTAGAGAATTTGCCTGCAATACAGGAGATGCAGGTTTGATCCCTGGGTCAGGAAGATCCCCTGGAGAAGGCAATGGTAACCCACTACAATAGTCTTGCTGGGAAAATCGCATGGACAGAAGAGCCTGGCAAGCTACAGTCATGGGTGTTGCAGACTCAGACACAACTGACCTTGCATACACACACACTCTTGAAGTACTGTGTGTAAGTAAAAAGAAAACTCAACTTGAACATGTAGATTCTGTTTATTCTCAAATAGCCCAGGGTTAAAATTGCTCAATGTTGGGGGTGCATCTGGAGTGGCAACAGTTGGGATGTGAGGGGTGGCTATGGAATTTGAAGCCCTTGTGACTTAAGCAAAGAGAATGATCGGACTAAAAGTAACTCTTAATCTTAAACTGCTTTTAATCTTGCACTGCATAAAAGTGAGTATATTACCTTGGGGCTAGTGATAATAGTTTTCAATAAATCTTAGACAAAAGAATCAAAAGAACCAATTGAGAGAATAGAATCATATGCTATAATCTTACCTAAAATGCTTACAGTACTATCTTACCATATTACTCGCTTTATGTCTCATGAAGACATAAAATGAATTCTAGAATCATAGAATTCCCCAAATGGAAAGAATTCTAGAGATTAGTCAAAACCTCTCGGTTAATGTGTCAGAGAGCTGAGGCCTTACAATGCCAATGTTGAAATTGTGACCCAGATTCTCCTTTTAAAATTCAGTCTCACAAGATGTATCAGGGATGCAATATTTCTCAAGAGATTGTTGTTCTCTATCCAAAATAGAGAATATGTAGTTGAAATGAGCCTATTACGTTTCTTACCTTCAAATATAAGTGGAATAATTATTTAGGGTTTTCAAATATTAGAATATCATAATCACAGCATTGTTGCTGCCGTTTAGTTGCTCAGTCGTGTCCGACTTTTTGCGACCCCATGGACTGTAGCCCGCCAGGCTCCTCTGTTCATGGGATTTCCCAGGCAAGAATACTGGAGTAGATTGTCATTTCCTTCTCCAGGGGATCTTCCAACCCAGGGACTGAACCAGTGCTTCCTGCATTGGTAGCAAGATTCTTTACTACTGAGACACCAGGGAAGCTCTATTCACAGTTATTAGCTCACGATACATTGGGATTTTTGGCTATGTCCCTAAAGACAGGGAATATACTTTCAATGGCTTTCTGGTGTTATAAATATTCCTGAACTCATATGTGACAGAAACATAGCTACAAAAAATATGACAGCCATTATCAGGAAGCCAATTCCCTGTTTCCCAAGCATAAGCACAACATTTATAATTATTGAATAAAGACAGGTGTTTAAAATAAGCTGAAATTTAGATTAATGAGACAATGGTTGTTAACACCGACAGCCTGAAGGAGAATGCTGAGATACTATAACAATAAAGTAGATTTTTTTTTCCTCCACAAAAAGTCTCTTACATTAATCTAAATTTTGATTAATCTTAATCAAATCAAATCATATTAATCTAAATATGAAAAGAAAAATTTACAAGCTTTCTGGTATGTTTATAAGAAGTATTAAAATATATTCACATTGATGTATTTGGCAGCTTAAGAAACACCAGTTCCTAGCAAGATCGAATCTACAACTTTATAGCTGTTCTTCAAATAATGGTTAAAAAATGGAATAAAATAGCATCATATTGGCAGTCTCAAACAAAATGACTTTCTGAGTGGTTTATCCCAAGCTAAAACAGTAGGGCTTATAGGTTGGATGGATGAGAGAAAGCTATATTTACACAACGAAGGAGAGGTGGCACAATGGAGACATTAAAAAGTCCTTATAGTGCTTAATCACTACTCCTTCATCACAGACTCTGATTCTATTAATTTTGCTTGGTATTCAGAAGCTGAAAAATATTAGAATTACTTACAGGAGACTTTTGTGATGTGGAGAAGTAGCATACTACTTACTAAATGTTATTCTAGAAGAGAGGGTTTGTTGACTACTTCTGGCTTAAAACATGAAAAATAAACTGACTAGTTCTTTAAAGAGTTTCTAATCACCACTCATTGCTTAAAAGTAGGTCACTTCCTTCCCCCCACAGAAGAGAATGTGGGATTCGAACATCTATATATCAAAATATTAATGATTATACTTCTAAACAACAGTGACAAATGCTGCTACTAATTAATTCAGGTATTTTAAATTATAACCCATAGCCATAAAGTATACAACTAATATCTAAAATTACAAAATTTTAGCAATTTTGATGATAAAGTTTTAGCATTGCACAGCATTCATGATTAGTTAATAATTCACAAAAAGCAATTTGAGACACAAAAGATATACAACACACTGGGCTGCATTTAAAAAATAATTAACCAAGTAAATGTTTTAAATTAGAACCACGATACAATTTCCAAATAAAAATTCTTCTCAAACCATCACTGGATCTTTCATCCAATTATGAGAGATGTTCTAATGGGAAGTCCATACCAACTAATAAATTCTTAGAAAATTTCTATCCCATCTCCCACTTTGGTCTTCCAGATAGCAGGGGTTTCTTCAGGGTTTGTGATGATGATGTGATGTGTCATAAAGAGTCATATTTTACAGTTTCACAAGGGTAGGAGGAGAGAAGTGAATGGTATTTTAAGGAAGAGGGGTCCATTCGCAATTAAAAGTGTGAAATGCTAAACTCCATTATGAAGACAAACAGCAAAGTACAACTTCATTGTTGAAAACAATTTCCCTCCTATCAGTCCAAGGATTCATGCATCAATATTGTAGATGAACTGTTAATTACAAAATCAATTAAAAATTATTCCTAAAAACAGTCACGCGTCCCTGGCTCTCATGGGGGCAATTTGGGCAGAAGGTCTCATCTCACTAGGACCGCGCCAAATCACAAAGTCGTCATCCACAAGTAAGCAAAAGCAATCTGGTTTTTCATTTTTCAGCGCGGCTGAGCCCAGCCTGAGATTGATCGTCACATATGGCCCCAGAAAACAAACTGTCAATACCTTGAATGCTGCAGAATTTGAACAAATAGCCATCCGCCCATTCAAGCCACTCATTGCATCCCATTTAACAGATTTTATTGACAGTTTCCTTCTTGTAATTAAAGGGAAAACTACTGGCCGGCAACCAAGATAAAGTTCAAAGATAGGGTCAAAACAAAAGCAGATGGAGGGGCACGATGTGACTGTCAATGGTACATAGCATCAGAGCGTGTTATTGACGCAGGTATCTAAAGATCGGCACGCCATTAAGGAGGGATCTATCCTGGACTTTATGCAAATGCTAAGAGAGACTTAAGACCACAATCAAGCATCCGGAGAGGCACAAAGGCAAAAACAACAAAGCACCAACGATTTTTACTTATCAGGGTTTGCGCTCTATTTTAGCACATTTCAGTTCTCATGTAAAGACCATTTATTCTCATAATTCTTAACCCTTACTACATAGGTAATACCTTTAAGGGAAATACTCCTTTGCAGAATCCGACTGCTAGAGAATTCCAGAAGGGAAGAAAACAGTATTCTCTGATAAGCAGAATGAAAAGCAATACAACATATATTATTCCAATTACAAAATTTGCATTCTACGGTAGGGGAAAGATTTGCATTTGTAACTCACACTTATTTTCACTTGTGTAAATAAGACAAAGGACCTAACTTTGTCCTGAGCGTCCATTTACACCACTGCCACTTTTGCTTCTGCTTTGCCATGATTTGTGTCAATGAACAATTTGGTGGTAAAAGGGACACAGCCTTTAATAAGCAAATAAAATAAAGATAATTCCCTTTAAGTTGGTTTTTCTTTTCTTCTAACTTTTCCCTAGGAAGCTACAAGGACTATAATTTGGCTGATTCAGAATTTATAGCTGGGTCTAGTAAATCCCTGAAGAAGAAGGTAAGTGAAGGGGGAGAACTGACATATTAGGAAATATAACAACGAACCATGTCAATATGCCAACCTGAATTAGCGAGAGCTATCGCTTTGAGGGTGACAAATTCTTCTTTCTCCAGCTTCATGCTCTTGTATTTTTTTACCAGCTGCAGGATAGCATTATTTAGGTCAAGAAGGCCTGCTAATTTGGACTGGTCTTCATCCATTATATAATCGTCTGCATAGACAAGTTCATCTTCAAAGGAGAGAGATCGGTACACGACACCAAGGATCAAGATTTCCATCCAAGCGCTTTGCAGAAGGCTCATCTGGTCTGCCAGGGACAGCGTGGAGAAGCCTGCAGGGGAATATAGGCAGATCAAGTTACTTTAAAGCTATCATATCATAATGTAACATTAGTTTCATATGGTAGTCAGCTTCTGCATAGATGCTCAAAATTACGCTGACTCTGATTAGCTGCTCTTAAACTTTCCCCTGCCCATTTGCCAATGGCAAAGTAAAAGGCACCAACCAGCTTCGACGTGTTGGTGTTTTCTCCATGTTTTATAGACACAGCTGACAGGAATATAATAGATAAGAGGTAGTTTTGTTTCTTTCACTTGAAAATACCATGCAATCATGAAATACAATCGATTTCTAGTGGTAGTCTTTATGAATGTGTAAAATGGAAGGAAGTGTTAGTCACATGGGCTCTTTGTGACCCCATGGACTGTAGCCCACCAGGCTCCTCTGTCCATGGAATTCTCCAGGCAAGAATACTGGGGTGGGTAGCCATTCCCTTCTCCAGGGAAACTTCCCCACCCAGGGATCGAACCTGGGTCTCCTTCATTGCAGGTAGATTTTTTACCATCTGAGCCACTCTTCCTAGACTTGACAGTTTGATGGGAAGTCAAACTATCAACTACCTCATCTCCAAAAACTGCTTCTGATAAACACATGAAAGAGAAAAACAAAACCCCAAAGTACAGAAGCCCCAAATAAAGGACAACAATTCAGGCCACACAACAGAGTGCAATTTGGAACCATTTCTCTGTAATAGTCACAAGCACAGTGAGTGTTGAATTCGATTACACCCAAAAGAGCTTTCTTAATTGGATATTTTGTCCCCACTGACATTTAGCATGAAGTCCTTTTTAAAATGGTGGTTATTGGTCTCAAAGAGGATGAATACTTTGCAGCCTGGTCCCCTCACTAAACAGAGAAGCCACAATTTATTCTTGATATTAGGATCCACTCATTTTAAACATGGGGGCCTCGAGGTGCAATGGACAAAGTATGAGCAGAGACAGATCCGCAACTTCAGTATCAGCTCCACTGAACGACTGGCTGTTTCACCTTGAGCAAGATGATTTCCTTCTACCTTAATTTCTGTTTTGCAGAAATATAAAATAAAACCCAGCAGAACACGACTTTAAAATATGTATTCTATAAGTGTAGCTATATGATGTACTATTTTTATCTGAAATACCTGGATGACTGTTTCGATCCTAAACCTGGCCTGCATACATGTTTAAAGTCCCTTCTGAACTTGAGAAAACACAAATTTAAAAAAAAATTAAAAAGAAAATGTGGTTTAAGAGGGAAAGATGAAGTAGGACAATTAAACCTACTTAGGAGTAAAGATATCTATGTAAATTTCAGAGGGATTAGATCCAGACTCTAAAAGGAATTCAGTGGAGATAACCTGATGATCAGTTGCTTACTTTTGCCTTAAGAAAAAAAGTTTCTTAAAACTTCACCTTCATTTCCAAGGTTATGCCCAGGAATTCCAAGGGTGACAAACCATATCTATGATTTTTGAGGACAATGTACCATGATTTAAGATTCTGCCACCAATAATTCCACAGAAGGAAGAAAGTATTAATAATGCAACTTATAAAAGCTGTTATTACTCCCTTTCTAGATCCTATTACCCAAAGCATAAATACCCACTGCTGTTCAGCTTTCTTAGGCTCCTACCTTTGGCTGTTGTTCTTAATCATTTTTACTCATCACGAATTATTCATACTTCTTGTGATAGTAGCAACTATAGCATGATAAAGAAAAGGAAATGATTTCCAGGCCCATTGGAGAAAACTAGAGGTGGCCATTTGGTACCATTCACTTCAAGTGTTTAATAAAATCACCAAGAGGGATTAGTCCAGCTTTTCTTCAGGGGTCTTAAGGCCCATGTAAAAAGCATTTATTTCATTTTTTTTAAAATCAAGTTGCTTACATATTACTTAACTAGTCTTCTTTTGGACTGACTATGTCTCTTTTTCCTTTTTCTCTATTCTTTGTCACTGAAATATGGAGTTACATGAATAAACGTCCGCTTAGAATTAGAGATGTAACAACTTTTAACAGGGATTGCAAAGAGAAAAATAATGATCGAATCTGAGTAGATGTGTCTCCATTTCCTTTTCATGTTGAGAATGTTTTACAACAAATAAACCAAAAACCAAACAAACAAATATTGATCTTTTTTCCAATCTCCCACTGCAAGGAAAAGATGTCCTGCAAATTCAAATACCTAAGTTAAGAAGAGAGACTAAGTAGGAATTTCTTTTGTAAATAAAACAGATGCAAAAATAGTCGTCTAGGAAGTTCTGAGCAAAAGGAGATGGGTATTTTCCATTCGGCTTCGTTTCCTTTTTCCTTTTCACGCTCCCAAGCAGTTTTTCTGCAGCAGCAGATGGACAGAGCGCATAGCCTGCAGCACCTTCCTGTGACAGCCCTATTCTCCAGCCCAGACACTGCTGTTAGTAAATAGATTTACACATTCTCCAATCTCCACACATCTTTCTGCCGAATAATTAAAAGCAGGATGATTAGTTTATTGAGTGGAAGGAGGAACTTTTTTATTGAGGTCCATCCACGATTTTATCAGGGCCAGCACTTTTACGGTTGTCAGGAGGATGCAGGCATCCAATTTTTCTTATCTGCCTGATTAATACAAACGCTGTTTCAGGACGCATTAATTAACAGATACAAATCTACGTTCTCATGGAAGGATCAATACGGAGAAGAAAAGAGGCATCAATGTGAATTTAGTGCTGATGATGGAGCAGGCACGCTATCGACATTTACGTGCACGGAAACTTTAAAGTTGCACGGGGGCCCCTTTGTCCCTGTGATTTACAAATGAACAATTTTTTTCCTCCATGACAATGTTTCACACAATTCTTGGGGGGTTTAATTAAGTCAAAAACAATAAAACTTCATTTTCTTAGGTTGATCCTGCGACTTGATCCTTCTAGGTGTGTGTGTGTGTGTGTGTGTGTGCATGTGAACCGAACTTGGCCTTTTACTTCTTAATGAAATAAAAACAAGGAAAAGGGTAAAGAAAAGGTTCTCCTTTTTGGCGGGGGAAGGGGGTGGTCAGGGAGCACATAAAGATAGATATAATACAAAAGGTCTGCTTAAGAGCCTCAAGTCTATTTCAAGTTGATCAGACAGAGGAGGTGTAATTTTGCCAAACCAAAGGGGAAAGGACAACCTATGCTCTATACAATATAAATAAAGTCTGGGCTTTTATCTCTTCTTGGTCCAGAAATAGCTGGATCCCAACATTTTAACCCTTTCCTCCCAAACCTCTGCAATCTGGAAGCTGTCACAAAGAACTGTCCTGCCCAAATGCTTGAATAACAGTTAAACAGCCTAGTTATAAGCTGGCTGTGCTCACCTGGGCACTAAGACGGCTGAAGCCAAAACAGAGACGATATTTCAATTCCTCAAAAATTTCCTTCCTGGCCTTTAGGAGTGCTAGTTCTATTTTACACTCATAATGATGCAGGGGTGATAATTTTATCAGTAGTCCTGAGCAAAGTAGAAAAACTAAGTGACCAAGAGCTAAATGAAAATGCGTATTTTAATGAACTGAGTCTACAGAATTTTCTCAAAACACAACTGCTCCATTGGTGCACATAGGCTTGCCTCCAAATAATAATTATTTGTTTTTGCTTTTACTGGGCCTTTAGTGGTGTTTTATAGCTATTGGACTACAAGGTAGAGGTCCTTAGTATCTATAACCTTTAGCTATCTTTGGCGAGAAACCTCTTTGCCAAGTGAAATAAAATATGCTTTGCCGTGGTGTCATGGGCACTTCATGTTTTCTCCATTCCAGCATCTTAATCTTCACTGTGTGACAGGTTATAGTTTTAAATGTTCAGCTGTATTACAGCTTTTTAAAATACACTGATACCGTGGCACATTTTTTCTTCCCCAGCTCCAGTCCATCCCATGCATATTGCTGACAACTCCGATCTCTCATCATCTCCATCCTAGAGTCAGGGCAACTTAATGTATCTGAGGCATTCTGCAGGCAGAATGACTCTCCACCTTAACCCACAGTTAAGCAGCGTGTTTATCTGCACTACAGCGTGCGCCAAATAAACCAGATGACACCTGGGAATAACATCATTTCGAACGATTGAAAAGCTTCTCGAGAGGCAGGTACCCTTGAAGTAACAGGCCTGAAGAAAGCATGTTTTGTGCCAAGCCTCTTGCTTTCTTCTACTGGAAACTTCGGAGGTTGACAGTGGCGCTGTGGGCCCTTGTCAAGCACTTTTATTTATTTATTTTTAGCCTGGCAAACTGATGCACTTTGCAGTCAACTTACCAAAAAGGCCAAGCATTTGAAAGTGTGAAGGGCAAAAAATATCTGACGGCTAGTCTTCAAAAATACACTTTCATTTCAGAAAGCATAAATGTTTATTTCCTGAACAGAGTGTTGACAGAAATAGGCTGCCGTGAAGGCGTTTGGGTTTAACCCCTGCTAGGCATTTTCTTCTTGGCTGTTTCCTCGAAACAGAGCAAGCCTTTTACATCTTTGGGGTGTCTGTTAATATCACTTAATCATGGCATTGATTTCTCTGCTCACAGTTTTTGAACTGTAGTGTCTCTGTCCCACCAAAAATGGACACATTTCAATGAAGAGCATAGCATGCTACAATTACAGGTATATCATCATGACATAACAACTCGCTGAGATCACAAGTGGAGTTCATTGAGAGAAGCTGACTGAGCAACACGGCATCACCTAGATTCTTCATCTCTCATAGAAATGAAGCTAGTATTGAAATAAAGCTAGAGGAAAAAAACTTAACAATGGCACGAAGATTTGGCCTTAGTTATTAGTAAATGCAGATCCATAAACCTTGTCAGTGATACTCTCTTTTTCAGTCACTTGCTCTTCTCAAATAGGAGCAGACATATCATTTCTTCTATGATTCACAAAACACAGGTCTCAGGTTTATGTGTGTGTGCATGCATGCGTACACACACACACACACACACACACACACACATGACCTTTTCTCTCTTTATTTCCCATAGAGATGGACTTCATGGACTAGAACTCAGTTGGGGCTCAAGGCAAACAGCTACCAATAGTCCCGTGCTAAACTGAAAAGCTGGAATATCCTTTTGGTGCTACCGGCAGCATTTTATTTAAACATTATCTTTATGAAAGATAATTATCACTCTATTATTATCTCTCTACCATATTATATTATCTCTTTGTTACATTAGTACCTAAGAATTAGATACATACAATGCTACCCTTTGAACCTTTATTCTTTTAGCCTGACTGAAACCCAGATTTCAGGCATTTAAATTCAATCACAGTTGGTTTGGGTGAAACGTAAGAATAACTGACAAAAATGGGATCGCTCCCTTTCTTGCCAATTTGATCACTCATTTCAACATATGTGGAACACAAGAAATCTGTTTCTTTAGTTCTGTTTCTATACTCCAAGTAAGGTTCCTGGATATTTCACAGAGCCATTATCTTAAAATAGTGGTTTCATGGGACAAATGTGAAAATTTGAAAGATAGGACTCAGATTCAAAAATCACTTTATATTTGCATGGCAGAACTGACCACTGTGTGTATACAATGATCTGGACAGCTGGGATAAACTAAAGGAGGAGAGAAGAGAGTTGAACGGGTGGTATTCACCAGTCCAAGGCACCATTACCACTATTCACCAAGCTTACCGGTTCGACTGGCCACTCACTGACCACTCATGCTGGTTATGTGAACAGCCAAATATGTTAGCCATCAGCCCACTCCTGGGCGCTGCAATCAACAACATGCCCCTATGCCCACATGGCACTGGTGAAATGCTTTCTTCAGCAGTTGTTTCGTGTTTTTTTTTTTGTGGCCACACCACAAGGATCTTAGTTCCCTGATCAGAGATGCAACCTGTGCCCCCTGCAATGCAGGTGGAAATTTTTAACCACTGGACTGCCAGGGAAGTCCCAGCAATTGTTTCTTGTTTCCCAGTCCAGCTTGCTAGAAAAATTAAAAGTGTAATAGCGGCTAAGGAAAAACATTCCCAGGAAAGCCTCGAAATGATGGTAGGAGCTTTTTCGTTGGTTGGTTTGTTTCTGTGAGTGGGCAGTTTTAAACACTTGCCGACCTACTTTGAAAAGGACCTGACAGAGGGCCGCTGCCGCTGCTGCTGCTAAGTCGCTTCAGTCGTGTCCGACTCTGTGTGACCCCACAGACAGCAGCCCACCAGGCTCCACCGTCCCTGCGATTCTCCAGGCAAGAACGCTGGAGTGGGTTGCCATTTCCTTCTCCAATGCAGGAAAGTGAAAAGTGAAAGTGAAGTCGCTCAGTCGTGTCCGACTCTTCACAACCCCATGGACTGCAGCCCACCAGGCTCCTCTGTCCATGGGATTTTCCAGGCAAGAGCACTGGAGTGGGGTGCCATTGCCTTCTCCAATGACAGAAGGCAGATGAATGCAAAATAAGAATCCAGAGAACGTCTACAGGGAGGGTACAGCTTCTCTTGGTAGATCCCACTTACCTACCATCTCTGAATGCTCCAGAGCCGAAATAATTCCCTTAGTCTTTCCCAACCCCCCTCTGAGCTGGCCTCATCTGTACTTCTCTCCTTTCATCTAAGCCAAGAAGAAAGACAAATTGTTTGGGGTCATGGAGGCAAGGATAGAGAAGCTGCTTTCAAGGAGGAAACTCTAATAGCTTTCTTTTCTTCACAACATTTTTTTTTTGTGTGTGTGGTACTAGTTGAAGACAAGAAAGTTCTGCCTGGAAAACTCTCCTTTTTGATGTAACTAAAATCTGTTTGGCCATGAAGAAAGAAAAAAAAAAAGGCTGCACCATATATAAAATAGGACTCTTCAAAAAAAAAACCTGATAAAAGGGTATTGCCAGTTTTACTTTGGAATTAGATAGATACTAAGGAGGGAAAATATCATTCTGAAGCTACGTTTCTGATTTGGAAAAAAAAGAAACTCCTGGAATCTTGCACTCCCCAGTAGGACTGGTTAAGAAATACCTTGTGTGTTACAGGGTCCAGAACGTTTGTCCAAGAAGAATCGGCCCAGCCTGGCGACCAGATATGCAGGCATTATCCTCTTTAGGAAATCCCCAAGTAGTGTGCATTGGTTTTGGTCTAATACTTGATGTAAAAGTCAAACCTTCAAAATAAACACAGGTCAACTCTATCTTGAACTTTGGGGATCTTTAAGGCTGGTAGACATTTCCACAAACTTTTAAAGAGTATGTAGGAAACTTTTAATGTCAAATATTCAAAAGCTAAGGGTTTACTGCTATGGGTGACAGAGGAGGAAGAGGTTATGGTGTGGGGAGCAGTGAGCTTGAGGTCTGGGGATCTCGGTTCTGGTTCCATCTCTCCCCATGACCAAGGGTGTTAACTTGGCCCCAGCTGTTAGGTTGAATCACTGCCCTTCAACAGCTGTTGGAATCCTAAATCCCAGGACTGTGAATGTGACCTTATTTGGAAATAGGGTCTGTGTAGATGATCAGGTTAAGATGAGTTCATTAGGGTGGGTCCTCATCTAATCTGATTGTAACTTCATTGAAAGGGGGAAATTCAGACTCAGACACAAATAGGAAGAAAACAGTGTGAAGATACACAGAGAATATCATCATCCACAAACCATGGGATGCTGGAGGTGGTGGCAGGCATGGGACAGATTCTCAGAAGGAACATACCCTCCAGACACCCTTGATGTCAGACTTCTAGGCTCCAGAACTGTAAGACAAATGCTTAAGTCATCCAGTTTGAGGTACTTAATTATAGCAGCCCAAACAAACTGCTGGCTTCCCTGGTGGCTCAGTGGTAAAGAATTTGCCTGCCAGTGCAAGGTACCCGAGTTTGATCCCTGGGTCGGGAAGATCCCCTGGAAAAGGAAATGGGAACCCATTCCAGTATTCTTGCCTGGGGAATTCCATGGACAGAGGAGCTTGGTGGGTGACAGTCCATGGGATCTCAAAGAGTTGGACATGACTGAACGCATGCATGCACACGCAGAGCAAACCAATACAGACCCATAGCTGATGCTTCACCTGTCAATGTGAAATGAGGACCAAACATCTCTGAAGGATCTTCCAGCCCCAATGCCGTCTGACTCCAAATAACAAACAGAGCCGCTTACATGAAACACAAGCCTGTGTAGGTAGTAGTGAGCACCTCTGATGAAGATCACTGGATTGGGAGTAAATCAACCTAGCCTGGGGTGCCAACTCTGCCACCACCTAGCCATGGGACTCAGCTCCGGGGATTCCTGCTTTCTCACCCGTAAAATGGAAGGTGGGAACAATCTTCCCAAAGCTTGGGTCCAGTCCTACATCATTCAGGTTTTCAGGGGTTCCACCCTAACACAATTCAAATCAATTGATACTTAGTGCATCTGTGATGAATGAAACACTGTGCTCATAACCATGATACTCATATTACACAAGATGATACAATTCCTGCCCTCTCAGACTTTACCCTTTAGTAAGTGAAGAGAAGCACACAGTGAGGTGAAGCAGGTAGGCACCATAAATTAGGATCACATTGAATGCACTGGGCTGGCCAAAAAGTTCACTCGGTTTTTTCCATACCATCTCACAGAAAAACCCTAATGAACTTTTTGGTCAACCCAATAAATGCAGAGGAAGAAAGATGGGTGTTTGGTTGGACACATCCTCCCAAATGGACCCATCACTTTGTCTCCTTTTCTTCCTCTCTGGTATTGGTTTGGGTCTCCACCTTCTCTTTTGGGATAAAGCATACACAAATCCTTTCTAGTGTTTCCCACTTCTACCTGTGGTTATTCAAACATTCTATTGAATATGAAATCTAACTCTGCTATTCACTGATACAAATGTTTTCTTGGCTTCTACATCTCCTGAAGGACAAAACTGAAACTCTCTGGCACAAGATGAAATTTCCTTTTTTTTTTTAAAGATGAAATCTGTTTCACTCTGTGGCCTTTCTCATCCCTTCCTTCCATAGTTCCTGAAAACTTCTCACCTGGGAAGTGATCTGTGGATGGCTTAACACCTTGAAAACTGAGACCATTTTCCCAATCCCAATGTCAAACCTCACACCCTCACAACTTTCCAGATTAACAGCAACACCACCTACCAGCTGCCTCCCCGCTAGCCTCTCAGGGATCTATCAACAAGTGTTCTCTTTCATTCCTAATGTCAAGTGCATATATTTCTTTCCATCCTTACTGTCCTTATCACTGTTCCTGCGTAGCATCCAGCAGCAGTGACAGTTGTGGGGCGAGCGGAGCTCAAGGTAAAGACATAAGCAAATGAGGGAGTGGGGATGATGACATGTTGCCCAACAGGTGTATCTATATCCTGCTTGTGCATTTCCACCATCTCTGAGCTCTTACCAGTGGAGACCTTCTCTTCTTTGCTCCTTGCTATATCCATAGCACCTCCAGCACTGCCTGCCACATAGCATGTGCTCAATAAATACGTGCCAAATGAATGAATGGATAGAAAATTCCTTACCAACTCATGGACTGGCTTTCAACAAGAATGGGAGGCTAGAGAAATAAATATTCCAGATACCAGCTCCAACCCCCCAAATATTTGAACATTTCACCAAAAAAATGCCCAATGTTCTTTCATAATTCAACAAGTGTTTATTATGGCACTGATTATCCGTAAAGCTCTTTGCTTATAAGTGCCTATCTAGTATATAGGATTTTCTCTGGAGCCACTTAAACTCTTATAAAGTTCTGCCTAAATTTCACAACCTCAGCCAGTTCTTCCTGAATTTGTAATTAAAGTTGACATTTTAATCATACTGCCTAACTATGTTCTCCTATATTTACAAATAACCATTCACAACAGATTCCATGATCATGTCACGACTTTTTTATTATTTACAAGTATCTGTAATTAATTTCTCTACTTTACCCTAGTTGTGTAATTATTTTGACAATGTGTAAATTTATTATCTGGAGCTAGTATTTTAATTCTCTGAAAGCCTGACTTAGGTCACGAATGAAAGAAAAAGCTCACTGCCTCTTTCTACTTGCTGGAATAAAAATTTGTATGTCTACCATTTTTACATAAATTCTTAGGAGACTCCAAATCTAGCTTTGATAAAGCCAAAGTCACTGATAAAGGCACTTTCTACACTTTAAAAATAAAGGCAAGCAGATTGAGCAATCCTGTATTTTCTTTATTTATTATGAGTTTCCTTTCCTTGAGTCAAAAATAGCAAAGAAAAGGCAATGCAATAAAAACACGTTCAGATAAGGCAACTCCCTCTCGGTCCATTCTAGAACAATGGATTCTGATACTCACTTGTCAGAAGTATTTGCAGCATGGCAGCAGGAGGGAGTGAGGTGGCTTCCCACTTGAAAGCAGCAAATTAGGCATTTACAACAGTGAAGATGGTACTTGTTGGTTACGACCTTTCACTGTGACTGCACAAGTAGGTGTTAATGTAATTTAAATGCCACTTAGACATGTTTCAGGTTTATCAAACTGGTTTGTACATCCATTCTTATGCAATCATTTTGAAGGGGAGCTATTTCCACCTGCTGTAGGAACAAGCATAGCTAGAAACAGCCCTAGGCAAATATTCTGGGCAAGTGAAGGAGGATTCATTTAACTTAAGAAAAAGTCAGGTTGGACCTTGAGGAAATCAAGGAGGAGGTCAAAAAATACCTTTAATAAGTCAGGTAGTTGGTTCACATTACTTTTTATGAACTCTGCTTTTCCATTTTTTTGTACGCACTCAGCTGAGAGTTTGTGTTTATGGACACACCTATTAGGTCTCTTGGAAACCATAAATTTTCATTTAAAGTAGGGACATGATGAGAAACACAAGAAGATGAATTTTGCTAACACAAATTTTCAGATCAAATACTTTTTTTTTACAATTCAAAATTTTAATAAACTAAACAATATTATTAATAAAGCATATCATCTGTCAAGAGTTTAGCAAGAGAGACATGTGCCTCTAATCCTCTTTAGAATTGCTGGAGAAACAATCCCAACTCTAATTTTGGGTTAATTGTTTTTTAAAACAACAGCACATTATTGGCATTTTTTACCTTCCTTTTTAATTCCTAATATTTGATTTTTAAACTGTGCTTTTGATCCCCAAATATACTTTAAATTAAAAATAAATTTTTGTGAGTTTGTCTTTTACCCACACATGAAACGTGATAACTTTTTAAAAAGATGAACCATTTCTCATGGGAACATTCAATCATTAAAGGAAATCTATAAATAGCAAGTTAGCCATGGCTGCTTTGTCTTGTTATATGTGACACAACATAATATTCTGATATTGAAGAATCTAAAAACACATTCCACATATTGGATAAAATAGAAAGAAGCTGCTGTAGCATATACATATATTTATACATATTAGATAAATTGGTTATATATTATATATATATATAACTACATAGGTATATATATATATATAACTACATATATATAGTTTACATATATCTAAATGAGTTAACATAATGAAAAATTAGAAGGAAAGAAGAAATGAT
Organism: Odocoileus virginianus; assembly: GCF_023699985.2. Lineage (NCBI taxonomy): Eukaryota > Metazoa > Chordata > Mammalia > Artiodactyla > Cervidae > Odocoileus > Odocoileus virginianus. Next base: position 58,425,109 of record NC_069684.1, on the reverse strand, counting down.
CTATCTACCCTAATTTGATTTTGGATTAAATGCTGCCAATACAAGGAAGATAAGTGTTCAAACTTTCTCCCAATGCACCTGCTTGCATTAACGAAGGCACAGTTGCTGGCTTATGGCTCAGGGTATTAAGTCAAAAGAGTCTTTTTTTTTTTTAATACCATTTTTCCATTTGTGAAGGCCACATCCACACACTTGAAGCCACAGAATGATGTTGGCATTATGAAAGACTGAGTTAATTCACTGAGCTCACCCAAAAATGTGCAAATTTTATTCCCACTACCAAATACCAAAGAACAGAACATTGTGATCATCTTGCTTGCTTTCACTTAAAGGACCAAGAATTGATTCTCTCTGGGATCTCTAAGAGAAAGTCACTTCTAATTTCTTTATTAATTTTATATAATATACCTTCAAATCTTTTTTAACATATCAAATTAAGTCCCTTGATGTAGAAACACAAATCTCAACAAGAGCGCTAATTATGAGAGGCTTGTTGTTTATGGAATTAAAATTTATTTCTTTTCTTTTCTCACTTACTTCTTACACATAAAGCAGGAAAAAAAAAGAAAATCTTCAAGTGTGCTTTTCTTGATTTTTCCCTAAGTAGAAAGATACTATAATTCAGTGTCTCCAACATATGCCCTAGAAAGAGGAGAGGCAGGGAAAAAAAAAAGCAAAAAACTAAGAGGTCTTCTGCATAAATGCAAGTTAAAGGATTTATAGCACAGGCCATTAAAAACAAAGTGTCATATGTATTCATGAAAGAACGTAGAAGAAATATGTTATCCATGAGATGCATGTCACAGATGTGAAATTATAGCACCCTGACCCTGAAACTCCACATTCAAATAATATTAGAAATTCTCACTATCTATGCTTAAAAACCCTGGCATAATTTGTTCTCTGGACAGCAAGGAAAAACAGCAACTCTGAATTTCTAGCCTTGAGAGTTCGGTTTAAAGTCAGGCTCTCACACGATTTTTCTCTGGGGCTAATGAAGATCTGTTTACGAATATTTACTCCCAAGTTCACGGCTGGTGTTTGCTGGCTCAAGCAGAGCTAAGTCATTACGGCTTGGCACACGATCCACCGGGGAGGCTACCAGTTACCTTCTCACCGACAACAGAGGCGACCCCTCCGATTCCTCTCTGCCTCCCCTCCTTCTTCTCTACACTGCCCTGATTTGGATAACTGGCCAAGTTAAAAGGAAACAAAAAAACTGAGAAACAACACAGCTCTTGGAATTTCTCAACCACATGAATGCAGAATCGTTATCAGTCTTGAAATGCTGCCTGTCCTATTTACCACAGATACATAATATACAAACCAAACCTGCAAACCTGCGCCTCTTAGAATAACTCTTTCGAGACACTCTTCCATTCAAAAGTAGAATGGAGGAGGGAGATGGGGCCGCGGTGTAAAGCTCTCACATTGTCATGGCTCTCCTGAAATGAACAAGAACACCCACTGCACCGCCTCCGGTCTCCCTGCTTTGATCTTTTGGGGAAGGAAATTTATCTCTGCATCTCACCTCTCCTCTATGCTGTGACCAAGCCCTTTCATGTCACTGAGATCCTGCAAATAGATCCAGGAAATCCTAGAAATTTCTAGATGAGGCTGATTCAAGAAAACAAGCAAGAGGTTATTAAATAAGAGTTACCATTCAGGCATGAATCTAGCTGGAAGTTGCACTGCATCCTAACTCCATTTGAGTAGCATGAAGGCACCTCTGCAGGCAGAAACTCTTAAACGTCTGCAACAGTCCAAAATGAAAGAGGAAGGGAAAAAAAGAAGAAGGGAAAAAAAAAAAAAGCTGCCTGATTCTAATACACCTAATTAGCCATCGGCAGACTCTTAATTGCATACATTAGGATGATTCCATAGTGGAGATTAATTCTAAATATACCCAAGCAGCTGGTTAAGATGCCATGGATTACAGTGTGGACTGTACTTTTCCACTTAATTAGATATCAAAATTAAGCAGCAACAAGCATTTTGACATAACGGGGATCAAGCCGCTGCTTGGTATCCCAGAGCTGTGCTTAAAATGACCGCTAAACAGAGCCGCACAGATGGAGAGATATTAAATGCCGCACTGGAAAGTAATTTCAAATAATAAAATATCAATATTTACATTTTAATTACCCCTACTGAGAGCCGCTCTGTCATTTTCACTATTGCCGACGCAGCAAGGGGTAGTGAAATGACATTGCAGCTCTGGCTGCAATGACTATTTTGTTTCCATTAAAGAATGACAAGTGTTTTAGAGGCAGTGACACTCGGTGTGTGAACAAGAATGACAGCAGATCAGAAAATTCCTATTAAGGGACTAAATGCCTCAACAAGAGAATTGACTCTGAGCAGCAGCTCTTCCTTGAAGCACATAATCCTTTCCAAATTTTCTGCTGAAAGTTTATTATTGGGGATGCCCAAGGGAAGTTTTAGTCTCCCATGAAATATTTAGATTGGTAAAATGTTATATGATGATCGCCAATCTAAAAACAATAATACTTGATGTGAACAAATATCCAGGAGTTCTGTGTAAATCACAAAGAAGTTAGGGGTTTCCTTTTAAAAATTTCTGTCATTGAAATTGACAATACCATTGATCATGTTTCCTTGAAACATATCTATTTCCTATCAAATGCATGGATGAAAGCTTGGAATGTGGCTTAGAATCATCATAGCAAAAATGCTGGACTTGTTTGCCCCAGTCTTTCATTAATATTTTTATTGTATGCAATCATCTCAATCATAATTTCCTTGACATGGAAAATAAAGTTAAAAAATGGGTAACAATTTGTCTGTGTAAAAAGCATATCCATGTGCAAATATACTATAGATTTTTCTTTGGCTTCTGTTATTATTTAAAAGTAGCAAATTCCTTGTGGCTCTTAGAGGCCCTCCTCAAATTTAATTACTCTTTATGGGGTGTGAAGATGAGATCATGGAAAAAATAAAAGGTATATATGAAACGTGACATGCCACATTCACGGGATAATAAATGAAAATGGTAAAGTCTTCCTTTGGGGATGACTGTCAAAACTATAGAGATCTTGAAAGAATTTTAATGCCTCAAGATATGAGAGAGTGTATAAGAGAAACTCCTTGGTCACTATAGTAGGCAGTTAACTGACCCCCTATCTCAGAGCCTGCATTTATTTAATGTGTAGAGATGAACAATCATAAACATGATGAATGGCTATAGCAGGAGGCTGAATAGAATTTTTCAAAGAAGAGAAAAGGGAAGTTGGGGAGTGATACAGTCTCTTAGCCCTCTTCTACTCCCATTCCTTTTAAAATGCCAGTTTTGAAGTTGGAATAAAAACTTGATAATAGGCATGGGAGACTAATGTTGATTCTTGAGGAGATGTTCCTCTGAACAACAAAAAAAAGCAAGTGCCTAGGCAAGTATGTCTTAAGCATCCTTAATGCTTTTAGGACAAGACAGATCCCCATTTCTCAGCTACCAGCACCTTTTAATTTCTGAAAGAGCCACGGTTGAAAATCTTAATTAATTGTTCCATACTGCTTCAGGATCATTATGCAATGTAATAAAGGCCGTGTAATTATGAAATTTTACAGCTATTACCAAGGCTGATGCCTCGTATTTCATCCTCAGCTGGACCCGACGGCTTTTAGGCACTCGGCTCCCCTTTGATGAACTACAGACAGATCTATCAGGCCCAAACAATATCCAGGCGAGGCAGCTATAATAGCTACCTACAGATGAAGCCATAGATAAAGATAAACTATAAATCTACACACACAAATGCAGGCACATCGCCTGGGGATGACAGAGAGAGGATGAGACATTTGGGAAAGGCAGGCGCTCCCACGAAGGCGACCTCCTGCGTCTTCCCTTCATTTCACTCCGGAATGGCTTGGATTTTATAAAAGACAGTGAAACCCAAGTGAACGTCTCATTTATTCTCTGTATCTCAAAATCAAATGAGAAAAGGCAGGGGTGTGAGAGTATGTCCATGAGCATTGTACTTAGTGCATTATTTAAAGAGGAGAAACTAGTCAGATATTCTAACATCTGTTTCAAAGGTGAAAGAAAAAAAGTGTCTAGCTATTTATAATTTTTCTTCCCCAAACCTAGCACTAACATGGCAATTCAAAATAAGCACACTGTGGCAAATTAGAGTACATCTCATGAGTATCTTTTTTAGAGATATGAACACTTAAAAAATAATTCAAGAACAACAAAAAGCCACACTGAAATGCAGAGAGAGAAAAATATAATTATATTCATATATAAATATTATAACTAAGGGCTTCCCTGGTAGCTCAGACAGTAAAGAATCCGCGTGCAAATCGGGAGACCTGGGTTTGACCCCTGGGTTGGGAAGTTCCGCTGGAGAAGGGAATGGCAACCCACTCCAGTATGCTGGTCTGGAGAATTCCATGGTCTGTACAGTCCATGGGGTCTCAAAGAGTCGGACACAACTGAGCGACGTTCACATGTTCTAACTAAAACTTTTGTAGCTCAAAGTATTTTTCATTTTGGCATATAAGAATTCATATAGCCTGAGAAGTGATAAAACTATGGTCTGAAAAAAATTTAAAAGGACAGTAACTATGGTCTGCTTAATATGTTTCCAACATCTCTCTGTGTGAATTAAATATTTATGGAGCTCCTTTTAATCATCAAGATAAATGGAAAAGGGCCACCGAGGAGGTTCATTTGACAACGTTAACTGCTACACACTCCAAGGAGCATTGAGCTCAACTCTGCCTCTGGGATGCGGCAGCAACTTCACAGAGCAAATGCCTTCAGTCCTTACGATGGCTGGCTCATTTCACGAACATGACCGGACAGCCAGTCTTAACTTGGTTTATCCAGGGGAAAAAAAAAGGCTATCAGAGGTTAATCCAATTCAAGGTGCAAGCTCCAAGGGTGGACTATGCCTGGCAAGAAAGAAAAATAGCAGGACGTACCTAGGGTGATTTTGAGATTGAAGATGGGCAGTGAGATAGGATGTGTGTGTATGTAAGGGGACTGGTGAACATAAAAACAGATATAATATGGGTTTAAGTGGCATATGGTCTCTAGAAAGCACAGCTTGAAACTGTTCATGGGAAGCATGGGTAAAGAGTGAGAAAACTGGTTTCTGTACAATCTTCTCTACTGACTAGTTGTGTAACCTTGAGCTCGTCACCGAATCGCTCAGCCTTCTTATCCCAGACAAAGTTGATTGACTGGATGTCTGGTCTACCGTACACTCCAGCCTGGACATTCCATTATCTTTGACGTCCTTTGTTTTGGGGGGCAGAAAAAAGTGTGGACCCAAAACATCCCTTCTGTATACAAATGGATGGTCTCCCTGCCTGAATCCCTTTCTAGGCTTGACTATATTTTACTTTGCTAATGTGACCCCACCTCTTCCCGCCTTTTCTCTGAGAAACAGAGAACACTGAGTACAAATGCCCTTGACCTACTTCCCCCTGTCATCTGTATGAGGACCGATTCCTAACACATTCTTGCTTTTCTCTAAAGAAAAGGGACTGCTCCCTCCTCCCAAGGACGGATATTTAGCCCATTCTGCCCCTCCTCCTCCCTGAAACATCCCCCATGCCCTCTGGTACCTGTCACACAGCTTTCTCCTGGTCATCCTGCCTTCTTTTGTGCAGTCCTTTCCATGTGACATTTTCCGTAATTCTGGTTGGCTGTTCTCTATCTGCTCTCAATTTCCATGGGTGTAACAAGCCTATGATACCAGCACACACGGCTCCCCAAAGAGTTAAGACTTTTCTATCTCCCACTCCCTGCAGTCATCTTTGTGGAAATGTACCACGGGCAACTCACCTTAAAATATCTACAGGTGAACTCATCCCCTGCCCCTCTAACTGAGCCCAGTGAATCCCCTAGAGCATCCTCATCAAATACTTAACAAGATAGAATCAAAATTTTTGGAGTGATCTTTGACTCTTCTTCCAAGTCCAGCAGTTTCCACGAAACGTCTCAGTCCCACCTGTTCCTTCCACTCTTACTGCCTAATCACATCCTCCATTATCTTCCACCTGAACCGAACTCATGGTTTCCCTGACTCAAATCTCACCCCTCTACATCGACATTAAGTAGGGACCACCTCTCCCCTGCTCTTATGGTTTCTGTTTGTGAGGTTCATCGAGTCCCGCATACTCTAGGCTCATCGTACCATTCTTTATTTCTTGGTAAGAATGATGGTGATGATAGAAATCTGTAAAACTTATTCTGGCTTTATTATGTGCCAGGAATTGTGTTAAAGACTTCCATTTATAAAGAGCCTGTCATGAACCCGGTATTAAGGATTCAACAAAAGACAAAGTACTTGCCCTTTGGGGGTTTACATTTAGGACGATGGGGCCAGGTGGTAAAGAATTCGCCTGCCAGTGCAGGAGATACAAGAGATGCAGGTTCCATCCCTGGGTTGGGAAGATTCCCTGCAGTAGGAAATGGCAACCCACTCCAGTACTCCTGCCTGGGAAATTCCAAGGACAGAGGAGCCTGGTGGGCTACAGTCCAAAGAGTTGCAAAGAGTCAGACATGACTAAGCAACTGAGCACTCATAGACACGTTCAGGAGGGCAGTGGGGAGAGAATAAATAAGACCACAGCAGGCGGTAAAATACTAGTGCAACGGAGGGACAAACTAAGGGAATAAACAGGCACCAAAAAGGGGCAAAGGGAAGCAGTCATGTTAAACAGGGCTGTCAAGGGAAGCGTTGCTGATACAGGCTCTCTGAGCAGAGCCCTGACGAGCTGAAAGAGCAGCCATGCATCTCTCTGTGGAGGAGCATCCCAGGAGGACAGAAAGGAAAAGACACACTCACTAGAGCAGGAGGCTTCTTCTTGTGGTTCAGAGAATTGCAGAGAGGCCAGTGTGGCTGGGGAGGAAGACGAGGAGCCGATGGTGTTGGTGGGGTCATGAGGACAGGCATGTCACAGAGGCTTTTGCAACTTTTTACAAACTCTTGCAGGTTTTTTGGGTTTTTTTTTTTTTTTGAGTGAGAGAAGAAAAGTTACTGGGCACTTTGAGCAAAGAGGAGATGCAACCCCTTTAAAAAGATGACCAGGTGCAAGAGATGAATGAGGCAGCTCCAAGCATTTCATTCTAATGTTACGGAGCATCTACTATTCTCCTTCCCACTTTCCATGTGAGGCATCCGAGGCATGAAACCCACTCCAGGTCACACAGTGAAAAGTATTAGAGTTACAGCCATGAAAATGAATGAAATGATGCCATTTGCAGCAATATATGAATGGATCTTGAGACGATCATACTAAGTCAGTCAGAAAGAGGAAAACAAATACCATATGGTATCATTTACATGTGGAATCTAAAATATGACACACATGAGCTTCACTACAAAACGAACTCACAGACATAGAGAATAGACTGGTGGCTGCCGTGGGGGAGGGATGGATTGGGGGTTCGGGATTAGTTGATGCAAACTATTATATAGATGCATAACTGAATCCCTTTGCTGTACACCAGAAATGAATACAACATTGTAAATCAACTAAACTTCAATAAAATATTAAAAAAAAAAAGTACTAGAGCTACGATTTGCACATGTGCCACTTGAGTCCAGAACCTGTAACTGAACCACGATGCAGTATGGTTCTCTTCCTATGTTCCCACCATCACTTATTCTTTCCCAAACAAGTCATACTGACTTCTGCACATTCTTTCTTTCTTTTTTTCTTCCTTCTTTTGGCCACATTGTGTTCGCAGGATCTCAGTTCCTTGATCAGGGACTGAGCCCGCACCAGGGCAGTGAAGACCTGGAATCCTAACCAACAGGCCACCCAGGAACTCCTGCTATTTCCTGACCTCGGTGTAGACTGCCTTTTCCCTTCCTCTCTGAAGAGGCAACTCATGGGAAAAGACGCTGATGCTGGGAAAGATTGAGGGCAGGAGGAGAAGGGGGCAACAGAGGATGAGATGGTTGGATGGCATCACCAACTCACCGGAGAAGAGTTTTGGTAAACTCTGGGAGACAGTGGAGGACAGGGAAGCCTGGCGTGCTCCAGTTCATAGGGTCACAAAGAGTCAGACACGCCTGAGTGACTGAACAACAACTGCAGGGCAGATGCCTCTTCAACCATCCAAACCTCTCTGAAATATTTTCCTCGAACTATTTCTCTCACGACCCTGGAGAGAGAGTGAGGCATCCTTCTCCTCCACTACCTAGTCCATCATATTACCTTGTGTTGACTCTACTGAAGTTACTATCTTTTCTATGATATCAAATCACTTATTCATCATGGTATCCCCAGGGCTGGGTACACAGCAGTTTTGTTTTTTTAACTGAAATATTTGCATGTGTGTGTATGCCAGATGTTGCATGGTCTCAGGACCTAAATGGTTTTAACTCATGTTTGGGGAATAACCAAAGAAATGACTGATGGGAAGGGAGACAGGGTCACAGCTTGGCTCAGGGTGTGAGGAGAGCTGAAAGCAAAAGAGCTTCCTGACACCTCTGCCCCATCCATTCCTTATCCCACGCTCCCTCCCAAAGGCTGGAAATCAGAACACAGTGAAGGCTTGCCTCTGCTGTGGCCAGCTAGAGGTGACTCAGATAGCTGAGGAATTCCTCAAGGGTAAGCTTGAAAAGCTGGAAGAGTTTTGAGAGCGAAAAAGCAGCAAATGCATCCCGTCACCCCAAAAGAAGATGCTAAAAACCTCCTAAAAGGACCCTAAAGCATCATCCTATTCCCCAGCTTAACACCAAGTTGCTGTTCCACACGCCTGGGTTTAAGTCTCCAGCCTGCCAGGCACCCCATTAACAGGAAAACTGTTTCAAGATAACTTTGAAAAGCTAAACACCACAGTAGTACAATGCAACCAGGTGTTCACTGAACAAAGCACATGAGACCACAGGATACAAAGTCCTAGAAACAGTCTTAAAAATTATCTTATCGAAAATCCTCGTTTAAAAGATGATGACACTGAAAGCCCTTAGAAAAACAAATTCCATCATTATATTAGACATGTGGGCTGGGCTTAGTTGCTTGGTCATGTCCGACTCTTTGTGACCCCACGGACTGTAGCCCGCCCGGCTCATCTGTCCATGGGGATTCTCCAGGTAAGAATACTGGAGCGGGTTGCCAGGCCCTCTCCTCCAGGGGATCTTCCCAACCCAGGGATGGAACCCAGGTCTCCCACATTGCAGGCAGATTCTTTACCATCTGAGCCACCAGCCCCCTCCCTAATCATTCTAGGATATAGAGTCTGGCCACACTGTGCATACAGTTTATGTATTTTAATATTTCTACTGCCTCATATCCCTAAGACAGAGGTAGTCTTGCAAGACTTCTCCCTTATTAACATTTCCTGTAGACTTTTGATATTCTATTCTCATGTTCTGAAGAACCTCAGCAGAGTCAGTGGGCTCAGAAATTCCTATAGAATGAAACGGCTGTAAAGTTCCACATTCTACGCAGAGAAAAACTTTCTAGCTTTGTTATACATAGTTTTCACTTATCACATATTTTTAAATAGAAGGTATCATAGACTCATATATTTAAGCTCTAAATGAAGACTGCTGTGGCCACACACAAAGGACTCTATTTATATTTTGACTGGTTTATTACACCACAAGGTAGGTGCTCAAATGTTCATTAAATGCACAAACTCACAAGAGTAGGTGGTGTAAATCAGTCAATATCACATTTGAAATAATGATGTGTTTTCAATTGTTTCATTTCTAAATTTAATTTTAGTATAAATAAAGTTGTGATTTGCAGCAACATGGATGGACCTAGAGAATACTACACTTGGTGAGGTAAGTCAGACAAAGAAAAATATTATAAGATATCACTTACATCTGATATCTGAAGAATAATACAAATGAATCTATATATAAAACAGAAACAGATTCACAGACATAGCAAACAAACTCCTGGTTACAACAGGGGAAAGTAGGCGGGAGGGATAAATTAGGAGTATGAGATTCACAGATACAAACTACTATGTTATAAAACAGATATGCAGTAAGGATCTTCTGCATAGCACAGGGAACTATATTTAATATCTTATAATAACCTATAAACAAAACAACCTGAAAAAATATATATGCAACTGAACCACTTCGCTGTACACCAGAAACTAACATAATATTGAAATTGACTATACTTCAAAAAAAATTTTTTTGCAAGGAACTTGGCATTTAAAAATTAGCAGTAAAGGTATCAATGTAACAGTGTGACATGCTCAATTCTGCTTCAGTTCCTCCAGGATCAGGGCCTGGGAAGTATGTGAGCAAATGAACTAGAGAGGAAACAATAGCTAGAAATAAAGACTAATTCAAAGCCAATTACATCCCAATACGAACCTTACTTTATTCTCCTGCTTTTACTAAGATATGTTCTTTAGGCAGAATAATTCCTGTTGTGCTTGATTAGGATTTCTCACTACTTAAAATTTAATGGTTGAGTTATTCTTAAAAAAAAAAAAGCATCAAAGAACTTGCTTTTTTATTCCTATTGAAAACTGGCAGTTTTTCAAGAGGTTTCTTTATAACCTGGGAAGATGACATTTACTACTGTGGTAAGGAGACACGGACTCTCTTTGGAGGCTGCAGCACTAATAAGAAAGATATGGTTCAATGTCCTAGGTATTCTTCCAAGTTTTATTAATTAGGCGGAAAGCCTTTCCCCCTGGAATAGTCAAGGTATTTATTAACACTTCAGCCCCACAAATAGAACAAATGTACAGCAAAGGAGGTAATTATTAAATACACCGATCCCTTTATCAACTTGGCAGGGACAATCCAAAAGACGGTTTCTGATTATGATCTTTTTCATGATATTTTAATTGTGCTTCTTAACCTGCTAAATTAAAAACTACAGGGCAATCTCACTTAGATCACAGACAAAAGGAGATCATATCAATTTGCAACAAAATGTATGAATGCTCCTATCTGCTTTAATTACACCAAGAATTTAACAGGCATATTCAATAGGATCACAGAAGGATTGAGAGCTAAATGTTATCTCTTAGCCAACAGCATTATCATGCCCGTATGTTGTTACACATTATGGAGTGTGAACCTCTGTTTCATAATAAGTTTAGGAAATAAGGATATTGAAGTAAAGGAGTTTGCTCTGATATTTGAGTCTGTTGGTTTTTGGGGTTTTTCCAAGATTTTTTTTTTTTTTAATGTGGAACATTTTAAAAGTTTTTCTTGAATGTGTTACAATGCTGCTTCTGTCTTATGTTTTGGTTTTTGGCCATGAGGTTTGTGGGATCCAAGCTCCCGGCCCAGGGACTGAACGTCTCCTGCATTGGAAGGCAAAGTCTTAACCGTTAGACCACCAGGGAAGACCCTGTCAGTTATTTTTGTCATCAGCTCTTTTATGTATCTCGGCCATGAGCCTAAGATGAATGATGATAAGAAAAGACCCAAGTCTTTCTGTCTCTTAAACAAAGTCAGCATATGGATTCTAAATATGCTTTTTAACTTGCATTTTATTCTACGTATGTAATTGTTTTTCAACCAAAATCCTGCTAGAATTAATCTCAGCCAAACTTTTGGTTTTCTCAATTAGTCCATTTACTTTTATCCTAAAACCCTCACCTCAAACCTTCTTGTGATGCCTGAGTGTGATTACGGAGCAGGTTCCTGCGAGCGTCAACCACCAAGGATTTGAGTTTTTAATCTTGTCCACAGCTTCAGGATCATAAACCAAGGCCAATTTTGCTATAATAAATTGACATGAAATGTTCTCTTTGGTGACTTTTCAGAACTGGACACACTACATTCAGTGACTGTATTCTTTGCATTTTGGGAGGTGGAAGAGGGGCAGAGAATTTTCTGATTCTACTACTAATCCTGGTTGATCAGTTCCTACCTCTTCTGTGCCACCTGGGCTTCTCTGGAAGATCAGCTGGTAAAGAATCCGCCTGCAATGCAGGAGATCCGGGTTCGATTCCTGGGTCAGGAAGACCTGCTGGAGAAGGGATAGGCTGCCCACTCCAGTATTCTTGGGCTTCCCCGGTGGCTAAGCTGGGAAAGAATCTGCTTGAAATGTGGCAAGCCTGGGTTCAATCCCTGGGTTGGGAAGATTCCCTGGAGAAGGGAAAGGCTACCCACTCCAGTATTTGGGCCTGGAGAATTCCATGGGGTCGCAAAGAGCTGGACACAACTGAGATATTTTCACTTTTATTTCTATGCTACTTGCAAAGGAAACCCCTTTCCAGCACTTACATCCTGCTGATACTCATTTTTTTAATTTTTCTTGCACTATTTTCTATCTCCCTCCCAGAGGTGGGAATTCTCATTTAATCACTTCAGCAAGCTTCAATCTTTTTGCTAGCCTGTAAGAACAGAAGGATGCACCTTTTAAAATTCCTTATGAAGTAATCTTTAAAAATCACCGATAGCTCTAACATACCCATGTAAAGGAGATATCAACATGGAGCTATGCAAAAAGAAGCACATCCAAGCAAGGATGGACAATGCAGCATGTAGATCCTTAAAATTCTCCACCAGCCACAAATGAACTGGGAGAGTGCAGAGATACACTGCCATTCAGAAACTTACACTCAATGTTACCTAGGAAGCTACTGTTTTCCCCTTAGTTAGGACACACTGTGGCATTTATTCCACCACGTATCCTGATTGTTCTGGACAATTTTGTTTTTATTCAAATTTTTGCACTGTTTTCCCAAATAGATTTTGATGACTGGGATGGCTTTAAGAACAGTATACTTCATACTCCCCCCCCAAAAAACCCTCAATAATGTTGTAGGATTAAATTTTTTCTATTTACTTATTTTTTGCTGAGTTCTAGGTCCACACTTTCTCATGGTTCATCTATCCTTGCATGTGCCACGCAGGAAAAAGCCCATTTGAATTTGTACTGACCTGAATTTAGTATTCATTTCCACTCAAATTATTCTCAGCTAAAGGTAACAGCCACTCTGACCCACTCCCCTCACCAAATAGGATTTGGAAATATGGTATTGTTTTTTCTAATATTTATTTATTTATTTGGCTGTCCCAGGTCTTAGCTGAGTCCTGTGGGATCTAGTTCCCTGACCAGGGATTGAACTCAGGCCCCCTGCACTGGGAGTATGGCATCTTACTTGCTGGACTACCAGGGAGGTCCCCAGAAATATGGTTGTTTTTTTTTTTTTTTTTTGAAATATGGTATTTTTGAGCCAAGACTTTTGAGAATCAAAGGATGCTAAAAGTTCTTCAAGATAAATAAGTTCCCATTCAAAATAACAATAGCATCCTCACTGAAAAAGGCTATGAGTTCAGTCCACTAGACAAATAAAACTGAAATTGACTACACTGCTGCCATGTGCAAAGATGCAGGAGACCACCTTCAAATCATTGACAAGGAATTGGATGCTCCAAAATTTTCCATGGGACACTGATATCTATCCCAAATCCATGTAAAAATACACAATATTTTAGGTTGTAGCATTGTTTCCAAATCTGCCTTCAAGAATCTCATTACACATCCTTTTATTTGGAATTTTATGAAGTTCCCTATCACCATTTTTAAAAAGTTTTGGGATTAAAATATGTTTCTTTCTTTGGCACAGACATTCAGGAAATCTCTTCTATGCTTCTATGAATTCCTCATAGATCTAAAAGAATAAAGAACTGACTTCCTTGAGCCCCAAGGCGGGAAGTCCTTTCTGGTAGCATAGGTATATATCACATTTAGATTCCAGCAAGCTTCTAATTTTGCTTCATTATCTCAATGTCTAACTGCTGCCTTCTGAAGACTTACTAATAAAATTTGAATTGGAAATACACTGCAACATGTATTAACATTATTTCATTTATTTCTATTGATTCACTATCAAAACTATGATTACATTTGCAGTGTATTTTCTCAGTCTATTGAATAAAAATACAATGTTCACCATCATCTATACAGTACTTTAACACATTCTAAACTACAGGATTCCATCTATACTTGAGATCATAGTGATAAGTAAAGTTACTTAAATACTTTTTAAGAGACTAACTCATTTGAAAAGTAGAAGGAAGATTATAGAAGCTCATCATTATTATGTTTATGACCAATACACAATAAAAATGAAAAAAATTAGAAAATTGTTCTAAATATCAAAATGGCAGCAACTTGATCACCTGAATCATCTTGTAAAACTGCATAGCAATTACCTGAGTGACAGTTGTCAGAAGACAGATGTGCATACAGAATCAAGCGTGTTAGTTTAGAGATAATCACTTAATCTTTTTGTCTTGGTTTCCTCATCTGGACAAAATAAAAGGTGAAAACAACAACCTCACAGTAATGCTGTATGTAACAAATGCAGATGGGCATCAGATTTATTTGGATTCACTTTGTAAGCTGAGCCTCACTATGCAAATGATGATCATTTTCATTATTACTGTTTCACTAATAGTCACAACAGTTCAGACTCATCTCACCTAGGTGAATTTCAAAAACTTCCAAGCACTTTTTAAAAAGATTTTAGCCATCTTTGGTAGATTTCTTTAAAATAATTACATATTTCTCAGTCTTCTTAAAGTAAGTCTACTGAATACATCTTTAATTTTCCTGATGACCAGGATCAGCATGCCAGGACCCATCAGGAGATCCAAGCTGCCCTGAGTTACCCTCCGAGGTAGCTGAAGGATGCAAGGCTGCCCCAACCCGTGTTACTCAGCCTCCAGTGCTGGGCTTCTTAGGACTTGATTTGCATTTTACATTTTTACCTGCAGACTCTTGCTTCCTATTGCCATTCACAGATTCCTTTTGGCATTATCCCTCCTAAAATTTGCTATGTTTGAGAAGAAAAGCTAAGGTATTTAGAATGGTTCACAGAAACAACTGACTAGTCTATGAATGAGGGGCTGAGAGACTTGACAACGGCAACCGTTTCGGATATTATCCAAACATTTTTTCATGTTTGTTTTCAGTTATGCTATAGGGAATTGGGCTGTTCAAAATTTGACATAATATCCCTAGAAGGAGAGAAACTGAGTTGAAAGATAGTGATATAAAGTTCACTTATATAGAAATTTCTATGTAAAAAGATGGTTATTATGGTTCATTGTTTTTCCTCTTAAATGATTAGAAAAACAGTTTAAGAATTAAAAAATGTCAGTAAGAGTTGAATTCTATAGCCTCATGAATTTTTACGAGTAACTGCCAAAGTGTTTATGCAATAAAGCAATACATTTACATATAGCAGCTTTACGTAGACTTTACACAACTCATTGACAAGCTTATGACATAGCCACCCCAACTCAGCAATTTTAAGAATGTCCAGGTTAATATTAACATCTTTAGTGTTATTCTAAAGTTATCTGTATAAGTTCATATAAAAGATATCTGTCAAAAATTCAAATGTCTTCAAATACACAAAGCATTTAACTGCGTGCTTAGAACATTTATCACTGAAGATTTATAAATTTTTATAAAAATTTATAAATGTTATTTACATCCAAATAACTCTGAAA
This sequence comes from Odocoileus virginianus, assembly GCF_023699985.2. Taxonomy (NCBI): domain Eukaryota; kingdom Metazoa; phylum Chordata; class Mammalia; order Artiodactyla; family Cervidae; genus Odocoileus; species Odocoileus virginianus. The sequence continues at coordinate 58,409,666 of NC_069684.1, read as the reverse complement.
ACATTTCTGTTCAATGAATAAATACATACTTATATATTTGTTAAGATGCATATTGCTTACTGGAATGTGCTATAATGGCCCCTTTTTCATCATTACATGTGAATATGTAATTAGCCACATAATAAATATCTCCAATGAAATTTCCAAGAAAGCTCTTAATTCAAATGTGTCATGATCACTTTTCAGAGACCACGAACCTTTCTGTTTTATTTTTTTGAACACCGAAGATAAAATTATGACTTGGTCACAAAAATGCCAGTGCAAATGCACCTTGGCAGTCCAATAAATCTTTATTGATCTTGTGGATAAAGGTGGCTTCTTGGGAAGTGAAGCCTTCTCTCTGGTAATAAAGCTACCATATTTATTTATGTATCCATTTAAAAGATATGCAAAACTGAACACTAAACTCAAAAACCTTATGAATATGATGGTTTACGATAGATTTTTCAACCCCAAAACTACTGACATCTTTGGGCGCCAAATTCTTCATTGAGGAGTAAGGGGTGGGCGGCTGATCTGTGAACTATAGAAGGTGAAACAGCATTCCTGGCCTCTCTCCACTAGATGTTCCTCCTTGTCTGTTGCTTCCCTAATTCTGACAGTGTCTCTGCGGCTACTGCTGCTGCTGCTAAGTCACTTCAGTCGTGTCCGACTCTGTGTGACCCCCTAGACGGCAGCCCACCAGGCTCCCCTGTCCCTGGGATTCTCCAGGCAAGAATACTGGAGTGGGTTGCCATTTCCTTCTCCAATGCATGAAAGTGAAAATTGAAAGTGAAGTCGCTCAGTCATGTCCAACTCGACCCCATGGACTGCAGCCTACCAGGCTCCTCCGTCCATGGGATTTTCCAGGCAAGAGTACTGGAGTGGGGTGCCATTGCCTTCTCCCCAAAGTGTCTCTAGTCACTGCCAAATATTCCCTGTGAGGCAAAATTCTCCCTGGGTGGGGACCACTGGTTAAAGATGATGAAAAAACATCTTTCCCTCCCTAAATGAGCTACCAGAAGTTGAGAATCATGGTAACAAAAATAAGTTTTCTCGGCCCATGTAGCATTTTCCCAGCCCTAACCCATCAGAGACTTGAATAAGAGAGGCTCCTCTATTTGCCAAACTTGTCCCCAAGCAAAATTTGCATCTCTCAAAGGAACACTAGGCCTGCTTCATGGCTAGCTGCCCTGTGTAGGGAGCGGCACGAGGTTGAATCCTCTGCTGTTGCCACCGTGAAATTCTTAATAATTTTTAAACCACCATGGGTTCTGTATTTCCCTTTGCATGGAACCCCATCAATTATGTAGCCAGTTCCATAACTATCAGACCAACATTATTGGGATGCACCAATGAAATCTGTTTTGCCCGCAGAAGTTTCTGAGATCCCACTGTGCAAAACAAAAAAATCAGTTTGGAATTTTTTTTTAAAAAAGAATTAGTTTATAATTTGTATTAGCATAGTAGGCAAAAATCAGGGATTTTGAATGCAATAAACCTGAATTGCAATCTCACTGTCTCTATTTTACTAGCTTCAGAATCTCAGGTCAAGTTGGCCTCTCTAATTTCAATTTTCTCAATTATAAAATGGTGTCCAATTGGCAAGGGGATATATATATATATATGTATATGTATATATAATGGAATATTACTCAGCCATTAAAAGTGAAATACTGGTATTTGCAACAACACAGATGGAACAAGAGAATATTATGCTTAGTGAAATAAAGACAAATATATGATATCACTTACATGTGGAATCTGCAAAGTTATATAAGTGTATCTATATACAAAACAGAAATAGTCATAGGAAAACAAACTTGTGGCTACCAAAGGGGATGGGGGCCTGGAACAAATTGGGGGTACAGGATTAACATATACAAACTACTATAAGTAAAAGAGGTAAGCAACAAAGATTTACTGTGTAGCACAGGGAACTATACCCACTATCTTATAATAACCTATGGTAGCTCAGACGGTAAAGCGTCTGCCTGCAGTGCTGGAGACCTGGGTTCCATCCCTGGATGGGGAAGACCCCCCTGGAGAAGGAAATGGCAACCCACTCCAGTACTCTTGCCTGGAAAATTCCATGGATGGAGGAGTCTGGTAGTTCCATGGGTGGAGGGGCCTGGTAGGCTACAGTCCATGGCGTTGCAAAGAGTCGGACACGACTGAACAACTTCACAAAAACATAATGGAATATAATCTGTACAAGTGCTGAGTCACTGTGCTGTACATCTGAAACTAACACAATGTTGTAAATTACCTATGTTTCAATAAATAGCATCAGAGTGATACTTAGTTACAGGGTCTCTTTGAAGAGTAACTGAGGTAATTTATACAAAACAATTAGCCTGACACCTAGTAAGTGCTCAGTGAATGTAGCTCCATGACGGTGATGTTGCCGAGATTCATCCAAGATTGGGATGAGAAAATAAAATCTCAACCTGAAAAGGGTCATCATACTGTTTGTGAAGGCACATTTCCAGAGTGCAAAGCATCAATCCACTATATGGACTCCTACTTGCCCAATCATTTCCAATCATTATTCACCCCAAAGTCTCAAATCTAAATTTCAAAAATGCCTACTAAGTGTTTAAAACCTGGCCCTGAATTTGCACCTGCGGGTCCAAAGGTCCAGGGGAACACACCTGAGCTGGGCTGTGCGTGCTTGGCTGCTGATATCAGCCGAAGTCGATGGTGCAAGCGTGCGTGTTAATACATTTCATACATTAGAGATGTAAATTTTATTCTTCAAGCTGAAAGCCAGGTGATTAATTCTCATAGCATAGTGATCAATTGGTGCAGATGCTCCACCTGTATTAATGTTTGTTTTTGTATGCATTAGGAGAGGGAGCATACCAATAACACAGGTGTCTGACGCAGAGCTCTGCAGTGTTGCCGTTAGCCGGCAAACATTGAGATCAGTGCTTAGGCTGCACGTAGCACTGCCAATTTTTTCAATTAGACCCATTATTGATTTGATGAAAAAGCAAATTAAACATACCATGGTGGTATGTAAATCGGTTAGAGAGAGCATAAGGTTCTGGTACAAAGAAGGCATGAGCTGCACGGCTTTCCTCAGCTGTAGCTCGGAAGGGGTTCTTGGCAATTGCTGTCCTGTATGGGGTTCCTTGTGGCTTCCTTGGGGGCTCAGATAGTGAAGAATTCGCCTCAAAGGCAGGAGACCCGGGTTTGATCCCTGGGTCTGGAAGATCCCCTAGAGAAGGGAATGGTTACCCACTCCAGTATTCTTGCCTGCGGAATCCCATGGACAGGGAAGCCTGGTAGGCTACAGTCCATGACGTTGCGCAGAGTCAGACCTGACTCAGCGATTAAGCACACACGCTCATGTACGGGGTTCCTGGCGCTGCATGGGCTGGCTGGCTAGACAACCACCTGGAGGAGCAGAGCTGTGTTTCAAAAATTTCTTACACAACAAGTTTTGCAGAAAGGAAGAGGGATGCTAGAAATCAACTAACTTTGAAAGAATATGGAGATAGGAAGGTTACAGAAGCAGCATAAAACTGTTTTCATTAACTGATGGTCCATTTTGCTCAGATGTATATGGCCATCGAGAGTGCATCCGGCAGGCATATGCATGAGACAGTTCAGAAATTTGATTTTGCTGATTCAAAACATTGTCCTGACCGCTACACCTCAAGCTACTGCATGTTTTCCTTGTCTAAAGTTGAAAGATCCTAGCCTGTCTATGATCAGAGTTTAATCCAGCTCCTATAATTTCTTATAATTTGAAAGAATGTTCTTCGTTGGTCAGTGAATGATGTTCTCCAGTCCTGCTAACAAATGGGACAACAGTCCTAAAAATGACCCTGTTTAACCTACTCTATTGGTTGCTTTTAATTCAAACCTTTCATTTTTATTTTATTTATTCATTTATTTTTGGCAGCACTGCACAACATGTGAGATTAGTTCCCCGACCAGGGATGGAACCTGTGTTCCCTGCAGTGGAGCACAGAGTCTTAACCACTGGACTGCCAGCAAGTCCCTACTCTATTGGTTTTACTAACACAAGGAAGCTAATGCTCATCTCAAACTTCTCGATACCTCCATAAACATGTATCTTCTCTAGATTTCTATACAAGAAGGTTTCAAGGCTTCTAGGAGCCTTCCCTGATTCCCAATGTTAGAGCTGCTACCACGGTGTATCCCTGGTATGCTGTGCTGCTCCATCAACGCACTCAGAACACCACGCTATAATTGCCTCTTTGTTTGTGACCTTCAACAGATCCAACTTTTGACAACTGTGTGATCATCTCTGCTGTTTACTTGTGTATTCCACCACCAAGCAGAGTGATTAGCATAAAGGTACTCAACAGTTTTACAATAAACATGTCACACAGACAAAATTCAATTTTGTTGACTTTTTAAATAAGAGATCTTATTAAATAATATTCCAGGGACTTCTGTGGTAGTTCAGTGAGTAAGACTCTATGCTTCCACTGCGGGGTGGGGGGAAGGGTTTGATCCCTGGTCTGGGAACTAGGATCCCACATGACACATAGCCTGGTCAAAATAAATAAATAATATTCCAAAGAGGTTGCTCTTCTCCTGGCAAATAAGGGGGTCTAGTAGGCCAAAGGGTTGGCCTCGCCAAATCTTAAGCTCTAAGTTTCAATTATAAAGTCTATGACAAATCTGCCAAGATAAACTGGAATCAGCCACTGATGATTGAAAATGCCACCAAAATAAGTAGCAGGTGAACCAAGGTCATGCAGATATGTTTTTCATATCTTATTTAGCAGCTTCCACTAAGAAGGCAAATGACTTCTGCAGAGAAGAGAAAGAATCGAAGCAATGTCAGTAACTGGATGAGGTTAACGACAAACACAAACCAAAGAGGAAGTGCTGAAAGTTTTAAATTCTACAAAGATCAATGATTTAAAGGAGCTTTTTATATGAGCACTCATAAAAAGAGATTTAGACAAGAGAAAAATATTGGGAAAGGAGGGAAATGTATGACCATTGCCTACACTGGGATAAATAGAGCCAAGAGAGATTGAGAGGGATAGAGGGATCCTATATGCACAAGAAGACCATTTCTGTGAATGAATGAATGAATGGGGAACTGTCACAGCTGAAGTTACTGAGCTGCTATGCAAGTATAATTAGGGAAAAGACATTCAGATCAGATACTCCATCCAAACAATTTCATTTGCTATACTGTGCATTATAACATGAGGTATATATGTGTGTGTGTGTGTGTGTGTGTGTGTGTGTGTGTGTGTGTGTGTGTATGTGTGTGCGAGTATATATATGAAATCAGGCTTCCCAGGCGATGCTAGTAGTAAAGAATCCACCTGCCAATGCAGGAGACACAGGAGATATAGGTTCAAAACCTGGGTCAAGAAGATCCCTTGGAGGAGGGCATGGCAACCCACTCCAGTATTCCTGCCTGGAGAATCCCATGGACATAGGGTTGCAAAGAGTCAGACAAGACTGAAGTGACTTAGCACAGCGCAGCACATATAAATAACCAGCATTTCTCTACGGTGCCCCCAAATCAACACTCTTATCAGGGCGCTGCAAAGACGCACATCTTCACAAAGAATGGCTTAGGTGAAAAGAATACCTTGCCCAAACAGAGAGGTTCTAAAAACGTGAAATTAAGAAAAATAAAGTTTTTGTTCACTTTTTCCCCCCGAGGGAAACTCTTCAAAGAGATGGTATAAGTCATCTGAAGAGTTCTTGGTTGTTTTCTGTTTTCTTTTATTTTTACATTTGTGGGTTCATTTTTTTTTTAATCAAAAATCGAGAAGATTGGAGCTGGCACGGCCATCAGAGTCTGATAGGAGAGAGCATATGTTTCCTGTCATGCTGGCATCTGAGTGCAACAGCCGAGCGGAAGTCAGTGCTAGTCCTTACATCAAAGTTTGCTTGCCATTGTACGGACGTTGTTAGAAGTTGAAAAAAAGCAATGTCCATTTGAAGCTCGTCTGTGAACTTTGCATGAACCGCTAGGAATAATGTAGTGTGATGACAAGCCAGTTATACCTTCCACTAAATTTGCTGTCTGGAATGAACTGAAATAGTGTTTGGTTTGTGTAATTACGTCCATCTATCTTTATATTCCAGCGGCATATCGCAAATTGAAAATACTAAAAATTGACTGTTGGTTCTGATATTTAATGATTGCCAAAGACAAGACGATGATTTATTGGTTACTTACCGATGTGACACATTTGCATCTTATTAGACGGAGATTACTATTCCTTAAAATGCGGACGAGGCCTGATCATGTCTGATGGATTGATTTGATTTGCAAATGTAATCAAACTAATAAGAGGGAAAAAATGAGCAATAATGCCTTGTTTTTCAACTGGCAATCACTCCCCTGCCAACAAGGCTGATATCCCTGACTAAGCAGCCTTTACACAGTCTTCCTGTCGCCTCAAATAAACAAAGGGATGCTAAGAGCTTGATAAGAGGATAACAAGCCAAGTATGGATGCAGCCTGGAACCCACAGCCCTGAACTGTGCTGCTGCAGGCGAGAACAAAAGTTAACAGCAGGAGATGCCACACGACCTTAACAATCTGGAGAAAAACTCTCATCAGCCCAAATTCTTCTACCTCTTCAAAGTAAATGAAGAAGCTTTTCTTAAAGTGAAAAATACTGTCATCTTCCCTCATGCAGTAAAGCAGGCCTCTATTCATAAAGAGACTGTTTCTGAGAGAGTTTAACCACGTAACATCCAAGTGGGTTTAGAACCACCACACGTACGTGGTTTGAGAACAGCATATAAGCCCTGTCAGGCAGTCACTGACCCTCAGTTGAGACCCTAGAAGATCACTGATATCCAGAATACAGGAAGGGGTGCTACCGAGTGGGAAACTGAAATAAGGACCAGGAGATGCGGCTGACACCTGACTTCGATCATTCTCAAAGCCTTTCTTCAAGCCTCTTGAGTACATGTAGGACAGAAGAATAAAAACCATCATCCTCAGTGAGCTGCAAAGCAAACATTCTTAAGATGAAAATTCAAAAAGAGTTTTGATAAAAATCAACTATGCCTCATAGTCATTTACTAATGCCAGAGACAGTCTCCCTAGAACAGAACTTTAGTATAAGGGCGACCATAGAGTAGGCTTTCAATATACATTTTTGTTCAGTGCATGAGTGAATAGGCATTAGGTTGCTACAAAAATATATTACAAACAATATTTTTGCTGGGGTGTTGAATATTACAAAGTGTGCAAATAAGTCAAATTAAATTTATCGAACTTATTACCATATTCAGATCTCCAAAACTATCATAGTTGATGTTTCAGAGATAACCACATCACCCATCCTCAGCCCATAGGAAATTTATTAAACCACAAGAACACAGCATGGTCAGATTCAAATTAAATAATAAATAATTCTATAGTAACTATATAAAGTTGTCTTGGAAATCTGAATTAAACATACATGGCACACACAGAGATGTTAAAATCTAAAATCCTCACTGGGAATAATGGGTTGGATCACTGACCAGGCTAATTAGAATCCATGGATTATCTACAAGCTTATTTTAATCAAACGTTATATACTCATCTGCAAGAGACATTGTTTTCAAAGATAGCATCAGTGTTTGCATAGCAAGTATACTCAGGGATGGTCTATAAGTAAGGTGCACCTTGTATATTCATGTTATTTTATCCTTATGTTATCCAGACCCTTAGCTCTGCCTCAAGAACTTCCATTGAGAAATGCTTGGTCACCTTAAGCTGTTGGCCATGTTTACCAACCTCAAGCTTCAGCAATGATTTCTCTCTACTATATACCCCTGTGTGAAACAGAAAGATTCTAAGCTAAACCTTTAGATTGATAATCTTTCAGATGATCTGATATATCCAGATATTATATCCAGGCTATATCAAAGAATAACAAAAGAAAGATGGGCTTACTGTTTATAATGTGGGGTCCACAGTTTAAAAAATACACAGAAATAACTTTTCTATAATATTTTCATTACTGATCTATCTTCAAGTCTATGTTGTCCATGTAAATATATGTATGCTTATATATATGTGTGTGTATGTGTTAGTCATTCAGTCATGTCCGACTCTTTGCGACCCCATGGACTGCAGCTCACCAGACTCCCCTGTCCATGTGGATTCTCCAGGCAAGAATACTGGAGTGGGTTGCCATTCCCTTCTCCAGGGGATCTTCCCGACCCAGGAATCAAACTTGTGTCTCCTGCATTGCAGGTAGATTCTTTATCATGTGAGCCACCAGGGAAACTCCTGTTTATATATAATGTGCTATATATATAGATTAGAAAAAACATTGAGGATAACTTGCTAGTATTTAATACCATGCATAAGAGTGTTTATATACTCTTTTCCAAAAAACTGGTGGTGACAATGATAAATTTCAACAGTGTTCAACTGGGAGTTAAAAGACTGAGTTTCAGTCTCAACTATGCCCTGAGTAGCTTGTAAGTCATTCAGTTTTCCTGGTCTAAACATTTTTATCTGTAAGTGAATGTGCAAGTAAAGGCATTTAACATTTACTGAACACTTAACAATTAAGATATTGGATTGGGCACTTCACAATACATTAATACATTGATTTGCCCTAGCAACCTATAAAGTTGGTTGCTATATCATTATCATCCCCATCTTATACATAAGCAAACAGTTCCTGGCAGGTAGAAAATACAGATATTTTATATTTAACTCCAAACTGCCCATCACAATACAGTATTTCCTCTTAAGATGGAAAGTTCTAGCAAATGATCTCTAAGGTTTATTCCAATTCTACCAACCAAGAACTAATTTTTTAAGAGATCTCTCTTTGATATCATTCCTTTTTTTTTTTTAAAAGAGTGTCACAAAACTTCCTCTAGGCATTTTTCTGAATAAGCAAACACACTTTTTTAAATTTTGGAAAAGTCTATCATACACCACTTTGCTTCAGCATCATAGCTGTTCACAGATATAAATCTGAAGTGTTTGAGTACAGACTCCGTGTTTTTCCACAAAAGGTTAATGTGACTAATGTGCACAGTTGGAAGGACCTTTGGAAGGGTATTTCTCTCTCACATTTATAAATCTGCATTGCGGGCACCCCGCCACTGGGTTCTGCCATGACACAGAAAATGACCAGGAGGCACTCTGGTTGGGAGGGGCGTTTGGGGGAGAAAGGATACCTGTATGTGTTTGACTGGGTCCCTTCATTGCTCACCTGAAACCATCACAACACTGTTAGCTGGCTATGTGTGTGCGGTAGTCAGCCGCGTCCGACTCTTTGTGACCCCATGAACTGTAGCCCGCCAGGCTTCTCTGTCCGTGGAATTCTCCAGGCAAGAATACTGGAGTGGGTTGCTATTCCCTTCTCCAGATTAACCGGCTATACCCCAATGCAAAATAAAAGTTTTTAAAATCACAAGAATAAGTACAGCTGGACTATTTTTTCCCCCTGAAGTGCTGACCACATCAGGAGGAGTCAGTCCTTCCATGAAGCCCCAGCGGCTCCTTCTCCCTTGCTCCCTCCTCAGCCCCGGCCACCATGCGTCCTGCCACAAACATGCTGACTGGCGGCGGGGGCCCCACACGTCAGGTAATTAATCCTTCCCTAATGTAGGTTAAGCAGGTGTGAAGCCCCCTTCGTACAGAGAGGAGGGGGCTACTCTTCAGAGACACCCCTGAGGTACGGTGCTTAATTGGGTTCCGACGACTCTCAATTCATACGGGCCATGCTGCTGACCTGGATGCCCAGTCATCCACTGGCTTGATCTGAATCCAGTGGAAGAAGCTGGTCCTTTTCCCTTCTTGATTTTGTAATATTAACTATATGCAGTGAGGACTTAATTGCCCATTCAGGCAACAGAAATATAATTTTCTTATTGGAAGCAAAGTTATGTGATTAATGGAGACACATAAAATTGCAGGATGAACTAAGTTGCATTGACTCCAGCGCTTAGAATTAACAAGAGGTGGTATTTATCCATTATATTTTTCTCTTCAACTAAATTACAATGCATTAGTACCTTTAAGTCATATAATGATAACACTGAACTGCACATTAAGAGATCCAAGTATAAAATGAATGGTGAATACCCCTTTGACTTGGGGCTTGTACACTCTGTACATCATTCCTGATTCTTGCTGGAGGGAAAAAAATATATAACCTGACAAAAGTAAAAGTGGTTGATTGTTTCAGAGAAAACCATAATATTTTTTTTTCATGGCAAAACAGAACATTTTTCTTCTTAAGAGAAATATTAAGGTGTTTACAAACAAATGGACACACAATGTCTGTTTGTCATATACCATAAACTTATTACAAAATTTGGTCAATTAAAGTGATTTTGGGACTTTCCTAGTGGCTCAGCTGGTAAAGAATTTGCCTGCAATGCGGGAGACCTGGATTCAGTCCCTAGGCTGGGAAGATCCCCTAGAGAAGGGAATGGCTACCCGTTCCAGTATTCTAGCCTGGAGAATTCCAAGCACTATACATTCCATGGGGTCACAAAGAGTTGGACACGACTGAGTGACTTTCACTTTCACAGCAATTTTGGCTGGTTAAATACATTCTTCTAGCTGGATTCTTGTAATGAAGACTCATTTATGATGGCTGAAAAGTGGCCTGAATTGGGGAGGGAGCAA